>NW_027361825.1:8609166-9320000 GCF_039654945.1 Dendrobates tinctorius
ATTAATATCTATTATGTTATATTCTGTCATCTTTTGGAGAGTCCATTTAAGATCTTTTGGATGTTTTAAATGTTTTTAAATGTGTGCTGTTTTTTGGCTTGTCATTAATAAAATTTGCTCTTAGTTTGTACCTATTGAAACTGTGTGGTGATCCTATTCTTTTGCATGATTCTTTTCCTCTTTTTGATTTCTATATATGTCATGCAAGAGATCCCCCAGTGAACATAGACTAATTATTACTGTTGTGATGGTGCCCGCTTGCTCTTTTTATATTTTGACATCCTACCTACATTACGCTGGACACCTCTCTTGTATCAACGTCCACAGCTAAATCTCTGCTATATCAATTAATGTTATTCAAGGACTGCTATATTTGTCTCTGCTGCTGCTAACTGTGATTTTGTTATTTCAGTGCTGGTACATCAGCTTCCACTGTTCCATCTGTGCTACATCAGTCATCATTATTCCAGCTCTGCTACATCAGTCATGCTACATTACTCCTCAATGTTCTAACTGTGCTTCTACAGCTCTACTGCTCCCATGTCATTGCTGCTTACCAACTCATCCATCCTGCTGCACCAGCGCTACATGTCTGTGCTGCTTAAGAACTGATTACCTGAAATGGAGGCTGTTGTTCTGTTTTTATCCCATGATGTTTTATACTCCTGAATGACATACTATCCAAAAGTTTTGGTTCCCAAGAATTAGTAAGGTGGCTCCTCTTCTTAGAAACCCAAAAGCTATTATTTCAGAGCTCTCATCCAACCACCAAGGGGTGAATATCCTTTTTGTCATTGATGATTCTCACGAATAAACAATATGAAGTTTATTAAAAGTTTTCCATCTACTGTTTCTTTATTTCCTAATCTCTCTTTCCCATTCTCTGAAAGTTTCTCTCATTTACACCACCCTTCTCATTTCTCATTAAACTTGCTTGTGAGTTTCACAACTTTCCTTCCACATGCCCTCAGGTTCTACGGAGATGGCACCATCCAGTGATGTTTAGATATTTAAAGATTATCGCTACCCCTATTAAGTTCCCCCTAAGGCTTAATTACACAGTCTAATTATTCCACTGATTTATTGACATTCTGACAACCAAGCCAGTTGTTAAAATGTCAAAGAAAACAAGATCCGACGCTAGAAAGTGTGGGTGAATTAAGAGAATAAACTTTTTGAGCTGTATAAATGATAAAGAGTGAGGAATAAAAGGGAACATATCTACACATTGCAGGAGGTCGAAAATAACATAAGCTAGTACCAATGTTCATGTAACACTGTTGCTAGATTCAGCAAGTGAATGCAAATTAGTACAGTCTGGACACACACCTTCTCTGCTTTTATTAAGGGTAGTGTGTGTGCTTGAATTGCTGTCCCCAGCCTATTGATGAGGGTCAGCTCCTATTTAAAGTTCCTCTTCCCTGTTGGGCATGGCCAGAGCTTACTGTCATGGTCGGAAGGATGGGACGCGGCATAGCTTGGTTAGCTTAGCTTGCGCTCCCACGCCGCCAGGCCATGATGACGTGGGGCGTGCGTCCTAAGTAGGAATGGAATGTGGACCCACTGGACCACAGAGGGAAGGGCAGCGACCAGGGTCTGTGGCAGCTGAGCATGTGGGCAAGGACTATTTGACACTTCAGGTATAAAGAACATAAAGTTTACTAAGACAAAGTCACATACAGAACACAAGACATAACAATGCCAGGCTCCCGATTCTGCACTTCAAGGCAGAGCCATCACCAGGAAACAAGACTGAAGACAAAGGAGGAGTCCATCCAGGAACACAAGCGGGAATGACTCTGAAACACAGGCTGGACCACCAAGACCATGGACTGGACATCTGGACACAGGCTGGACATCTAGGGCAAAGACAGAACCTCTGAACTCTGGACAACAGAAAAGGCTCTAGGCCGAGAACATCAGGACCCAGGTAGGACATCAGAGACATTGGGCAGTGGTCGTCAGGCTTTGGACATGACCTCCATGTACTAGACAGTGGATGTCAGGCTCCAGGCACCAGACAGCGGTCGCCAGACTCTGGACATCGGACACTACCTCCAAACACCAGATAGCAATCATCAGGCTCTGGGCACAAGACAGCAGTCAAGAGGCTTCAGACAGTGATCATCAAGCTCCAGGCACCAGGCCACGGTCGACAGGCTCCATGCACAAGACAGCGGTCATCAAACTCCGGACATTGGACACGACCTTCATGCACCAGACAGTGGTCATCAGGCTCCAGACACCGTATATCGGACACAACCTGGAAAGGAAGTCAAGCGGTATGGTGTAAGCACCGCAGGATTGGACCAGAGCTGGACGGAGCTAGCGCTGCAAACAAGCTGAGCACAGCTTAGTAGAAGCTCAGCAGAAACACCGGACTCCATCTTCAAAAGATGAACACAGGTTTATTCACAGGACACAGGTTACAGGAAACTCAGAGTCACTGGGTACATGGTTCTAAGCAAAGAAGGACTTCAGGAGCATCACACAGCAGGAATCAGGGCAAGGGCTTTGGTACCAACACAGAGACAGGACAGGGCCAGGCACAAAGACATCAGCTTTCCCAGAACTGATAGGAGACAGAACAGAAGCTGAAGACAAGGCAGACCAGGAGCAACATGGAGGACCAGACATGCATGCCTAGGTTCAGGATCCTAATAAGAAGCTCTGGCCATGCCCAACAGGGAAGAGGAACTTTAAATAGGAGCTTCCACTCTGCAGTAGGCTGTTGACAGCAATTCAAGCACTCACACTACCCTTAATAAAAGCAGGGAAGGTGTGGTCGCACGGACCCTAAGCACAGACAGAAACCAGTGCAGCATAGCCAGCACAAGAACTGAGGCTTAAGGCACCTGGCAGTGGCTGTAAGCCTGGACACACATGGAAACTTATGCACCAGCTGGATAGGACCTCATAACCCGCAGATAGCTTCCACAGCAGCAGCTAGGGACTGCACACGCGGATGGTCATGCAGCAGAGCAAAGACTCTACAACACATGCACAGCTACGCAGCAGAGCAGGGAACTGAGCAGCATCCACACAGGAAACAGACAACAGTATCCCAGCTGATTAGAGGGAAAGGAGCAAAGGGTAAGGTCACAGACATGCAAAGTAATGCTGGGGAAACAAGGCACAAACACACCGGCATTACACATATAACAAAATGAGTCATGCGAGATGAGCAACGTTGGAAGAAACAGTATTCTGTGATACTCTCCTGGGAGATGTTTATACAAAATGGCTGCAAATGTGGCTAACCATTGTTTGTGTTGCAGTCTGCAGTTCATCTAAGGTTTTGCCAGCATGTTACAATAAGATATTGGGTGTGGGAAATAGTGCTGAGCAAGTTTTTTTTTGCAAACCGCAAAATTAATCTCAGAAGGTTTGAATTCACTCAAAACAGCGAATTTTAGACAATTTGACTTGATGTCAATCCTACACCCATCGATTAGCTCATCTTTTCTAGGGTCCTGTTAGTGTTAATTTTTTTACTTTTTCACTCTACATTCATTATGTTCTGGAATCAATAGAGATCAGAGAATAACTAGACACATTCAATTTTGAATAAATTTAGTGCAAATCAAATAACTGGCAAAATTTGAGCACAAGGGAGGTAATTGTTTAAACCCCTTAATGAGCTATAATGTTAATTTTCATCACATGTGGTTGAATGCTGTATGGAGCCGAGCCTACTTCATACCTGGGAGATGCTGGCGATGTTACACAGCTGGCATTTGTCTTTGCCAACAACAGTCAGTGTTGCTTTTGATCGCTGCTGTTAACCATTTAAGTGCTGCTGTCAAGTCTTTGGAGGGTGGGAAGACAAATGAGTGCTGGGAGGCAATCCTCGCAAGCATGGGGAAAACATACAAACTACTTGCAGATGCTGTTCTTGGTGAGGTTGGAACCCAGGGCTGCAGCGCTGCAAGGCTACTAAAGTTTTTGCTTTGATGACTCAATGTTCCCGAGGTTGGAAGCCTATCACTGCAATGCATACTGTGTGCCTCACTGCTGTCTTCGGGAAAACCCAAGTCCAGTCCATCTATGTGTACGATCTATTCTATCTATTCTATCCTGCTATTCTAACCTGTCACGCTGTGGCTTTACTGAACGCGGCACATGAATTGACGGCTTTTATTCTATCTTTTACCGAATGTTACCGACTTTTTCCGATTTTTAAAAAAAATGCTTGCGTTGCCGATCACGAATCCGAATGTACCATATTCATGTGGAATTTATACTTGGCAATCACTTTTGGAACATGTTCGCTCATCTCTAACCACTACCACCTCCTCACGCAGTCTATTCAAAGTGTGCTCCAGCATGTAGATGACCAGAATAGCAATGCTGATGCCGGCATTGTCAGCGCTAACCATCTTAGTAGTCATTTCGAAAACGTGCAGCAGGGTGCAGAGGTGTCCACTCCGCAAGTGTAAATTGCACCATGTCCGTACTGGGTTGGGCCAGGCTATGCAAAATGTCATACTGCGCCTGGTCTCGGAGCTGCTGCCACAGTCGCTGCAACATGTGCAGAATTGAATTTCAAGGTGTTGTCATATCGTATATCAACCGGTTAACTGGTAGGCCGAAAGATCTCTATATCAACAAAACTGGAATGGTATAAGTGAGCACACAACAACAGTGGTTTTTGCAGCAGTGCATCAAGGCTGGGAAAGTGGTGAAGGAATTACTGTACCATCAGGTTGAGTATGCGAACCATGCAAGGTAGGAGTGTGAGGTTGCCCCGGCATAGGGCCGCTACCAGGGTTGCACCATTAGCACACATGGCCTTCCCGATCTGGCCAATTACTTCAAAGAAAAAATTGACAGGAAATTATCTCCCAGTCATCTCATACCATGCACTGTCCTCCCTCCCCCACTGCATCTAGCTCACTCTCTGACTTTGAACCAGTCACAGAAGAAGTAAGCAAGCTCCTTGCATCTTCCCGCCCAACCACTTGCACCAGAGACTAGAGTTGAGCGACTTTTGGTTTTTAGGGTCGCGTTTCGTGAAACCCGACTTTTCTAAAAGTCGGGTCGAGCAAGATCGTCCGATTATAGGGAAAAGTCGGGGTCGTCCCGAAACACGAAACCCAATGTAAGTCAATGGGGAATAAAAGTCGGCAGTGAGAGGAGGACAGGAAACACACCTACAGTGCCCATTTGAATGCCAAAAGCATCAATTCTTCTTACTTAAGCTTGTCAACCTTAATTAACTTCATAATACAAGTTACGCACTGAAAAATGGGGGTTATTTGGCTAAAGTTGTGGGGGGGGGAGGGCTGGCTGCAGGTTTTCATGTGCCCTGGGCGAAAGAGCGCCCCTTTAACACATACCACAACTTATCATGCTCCGATACGGCAGAGAAATAGCGGTATAATACAATGAAAAATACCTCACTTTTTACATCTCATGACGAGGCCCATCTATTTCTCCATACAGAATCATTGGTCCCATATAATGTTTGAAACAGTATATGATGAGCTCCACATAATGCTACAGTATATGTTGGTCCCCATGGATGAAGCTCCATTGTCTTATGGGCCCAAATAATGCTCCAAACATAATGGGCCCCATTTCTAATGCTCTAGTGTATAATGGGCCCTGTAAATGCTGCACCAGTGTCTGATGTCCACCTTTGGAATGTTCCAGTGTATGGTGGGCCCCATCTATCATTCTCCAGAGTATAGTGCTCCCCAAAAATTGCTGTCCCAACATTGAAAACAATCAAATAAGTCTCCTCGCTAGGGAATCCCTGTACTTCTCTGGATTCCTCGTCGTCCCCATCTTCCATCTCACTGCACAGTATTTCAACTTTGCAAGTGCTGTGATCCTGGGCAAGCAGGGGGGGCCCACTCGTTGGCGACGGCACTGGCACAGGGCCCATGATAGTACGGTGGTGTGTCTGATGGCGGGTGGGCCGAACCTGCACTTTCATCTGCAGCTTCCTCTTTGTCACCGTGTAAGA
Source organism: Dendrobates tinctorius (assembly GCF_039654945.1). Classification (NCBI taxonomy): domain Eukaryota; kingdom Metazoa; phylum Chordata; class Amphibia; order Anura; family Dendrobatidae; genus Dendrobates; species Dendrobates tinctorius. Next base: position 8,615,138 of record NW_027361825.1, read on the forward strand.
TGGAACTGTATATGGGAAGGGTAACCTGAGTTTCATCAGGGTCAGATTCAGGTCGTGTAGCGTGCGAGGGGAATGTAGTGGTCTGGGTCAATGTACCAGCAGATTCATCGAGCAGTGGCTGGGCATCAGTGCACTTGTGTCGCCCCCAGGAGTACGGTCGCCACAGTGGCATTACCTTCTTCCTAGGGAGTGTGATGTCATGCTTGGGAGCAACGAAGGATCTCTCTAGCAGGTTAACTGATTGGGCGGCGTTATTCCCACGAGTCATGACCCTCCAAACAGCGTTAATGAAGGCAAAGTGTTTGTTTTACGTGGGCAGTATGGTTGCAAAGCTGAACCTTAAAGGAATGTCCAGAAGGGCACCACCAGGAGTGGAGCCTACGGTTAAATTCGACTCCACCTGGGAAACCTCAACCATGCCAGCTACAGAACAGATGCACACATTGCAAGCTTAATTCCGTTAACGAACGAGACTCCGTCATGCCCCGCGGTCCGAGTCCGGCTTACTAGAGGGACACGTGAGGCTCTGGCACATGAGATTGGCCAATAACTGGTGTGTCATGCCCTTACATGTCCGTGGCTGCATGTGCGCTACACTGAAAAGGCCAGCGTTTGTCGCTTACGGGTGCAGATAACCCGCTGAACAACGTTAGTGATGGGGATCACTGATTACAATTATTACCCGCGAACGATGATTTCCCAGTAAGTGCAGGTCAACCGCAGTTCCGGAATTAGGCCTAACCGTCATTCCTGAAAAAATTAAAAACTTACGTGTGCAAACCACAGGTGCTGTAGCTTGCTTAACAGCTCGCCAGCCGTTCTCACGCCCAGTATGGATTACACGTGATTGCACAAAGGTGAGAAAGGGTACCGTATCCCCAGATAACATGTATGGATAGCGTACACATTCAAAATATATGTCTATACATCAGGAGGCAGGATCAGACGTTGTTAGGCCCAGTATGGATTGCACATGATTGCACAAAGGTTAGAAAGGGTACCGTATCCCCAGATAACATGTATGGATAGCGTACACATTCAAAATATATGTCTCAGGAGGCAGGCTCAGACGGTGTTAGGCCCAGTATGGATTGCACGTGATTGCACAAAGGTTAGAAAGGGTACCGTATCCCCGGATAACATGTATGGATAGCGTACACATTCAAAATATATGTCTCAGGAGGCAGGCTCAGACGGTGTTAGGCCCAGTATGGATTGCACGTGATTGCACAAAGGTTAGAAAGGGTACCGCATCTCCAGATAACATGTATGGATAGCGTACACATTCAAAATATATGTCTCAGGAGGCAGGTTCAGACGGTGTTAGGCCCAGTATGGATTGCACGTGATTGCACAAAGGTTAGAAAGGGTACCGTATCCCCGGATAACATGTATGGATAGCGTACACATTCAAAATATATGTCTCAGGAGGCAGGCTCAGACGGTGTTAGGCCCAGTATGGATTGCACGTGATTGCACAAAGGTTAGAAAGGGTACCGTATCCCCGGATAACATGTATGGATAGCGTACACATTCAAAATCTATGTCTATACATCAGGAGGCAGGCTCAGACGGTGTTAGGCCCAGTATGGATTGCACGTGATTGCACAAAGGTTAGAAAGGGTACCGTATCCCCAGATAACATGTATGGATAGCGTACACATTCAAAATATATGTCTCAGGAGGCAGGCTCAGACGGTGTTAGGCCCAGTATGGATTGCACGTGATTGCACAAAGGTTAGAAAGGGTACCGTATCCCCGGATAACATGTATGGATAGCGTACACATTCAAAATATATGTCTCAGGAGGCAGGCTCAGACGGTGTTAGGCCCAGTATGGATTGCACGTGATTGCACAAAGGTTAGAAAGGGTACCGTATCCCCGGATAACATGTATGGATAGCGTACACATTCAAAATATATGTCTCAGGAGGCAGGCTCAGACGGTGTTAGGCCCAGTATGGATTGCACGTGATTGCACAAAGGTTAGAAAGGGTACCGTATCTCCAGATAACATGTATGGATAGCGTACACATTCAAAATATATGTCTCAGGAGGCAGGTTCAGACGGTGTTAGGCCCAGTATGGATTGCACGTGATTGCACAAAGGTTAGAAAGGGTACCGTATCCACGGATAACATGTATGGATAGCGTACACATTCAAAATATATGTCTCAGGAGGCAGGCTCAGACGGTGTTAGGCCCAGTATGGATTGCACGTGATTGCACAAAGGTTAGAAAGGGTACCGTATCCCCGGATAACATGTATGGATAGCGTACACATTCAAAATCTATGTCTATACATCAGGAGGCAGGCTCAGACGGTGTTAGGCCCAGTATGGATTGCACGTGATTGCACAAAGGTTAGAAAGGGTACCGTATCCCCAGATAACATGTATGGATAGCGTACACATTCAAAATATATGTCTCAGGAGGCAGGCTCAGACGGTGTCAGGCCCAGTATGGATTGCACGTGATTGCACAAAGGTTTGAAAGGGTACCGTTTCCCCGGATAACATGTATGGATAGCGTACACATTCAGAATATATGTCTCAGGAGGCAGGCTCAGATGGTGTCAGGCACAGTAAGGATTTGACGGCCCAGATTACACAGCGGAGGAGCAGGGAGAGGTAAAGATTGCAAATGCTGGGGCCCTGCCCAAGCAAGGGGGGCCCACTCGTGGGCGTCGGTACTGGCACTGGGCCCCTCATAGTACAGCGGTGTGTCTGACGGCGGGTGTGCATCACCACCGTCAGAGACACTTGATTGCACTATGAGGGACCCTGTGCCAGTGCCCGCGCCCAAGAGTCGGCCTACCCACCTGTCCAGGGCAACGGCACTCGCACGGTGTCATGCGCTAGGTGGTGACCCCGGCCATGGGGGGGGAGGCAGCACAGTTAGGGAGTTTTAGAAAGTGGCATATGTTGATGTTGGACATTCAGCTGATGCAAAAGGTGAAATAGGTGAAGTCCCAGGAAAAGGTGGACCAAAGCAAGCCATTTTTCTGTCACCCTATGTGTCATCAGGGGAAGGTGGGAAAAAATCCTTGGAAACCCATGCATGGTTCATTTTAATGAAGGTTAGATCATCCACATTTTGGGTTGACAGACGGGTCCTTTTTTCTGTCAGGATTGATCCAGCTGCACTGAAGACTCGTTCCGATAGCACACTTGCAGCTGGGCAAGCGAGCTCCTGTAAGGCATATTGGGCCAATTCAGGCCAGGTGTCCAGTTTAGCGGCTCAATAGTCAAAGGGGAATGACCTGTGTGGGAGAACATCCATATGGGAGGAAAAGTAGTTTGTTACCATAGTTGACAACTGCTGTCTCCTGTCACTTTCCATCGATGCAGTATTACCAGTTGTGTGAGCGGTATTTGAAAAATCAGTCCACAACATTGTCATGAAACCCCTGTCTCCAACGCCACTTCTGCTGTGTGCACCACGAATACCTCTGCCAAGCTGCCCCCGGCCCGTACGGCTCGTGTGAGAACCATCACCGCTGCTGTGTGCTGGGAATGCCTCAAGCAACAGATTTACCAGAGTTGCTTGTTTATTAGCCAATATTAGGTCAAGGTTCTCCTGTGGCATGATGTTTTGTAATTTGCCTTTATAGCGTGGATCCAGGATGCTGGCCAACCAGTAGTCGTCATCGTTCATCATTTTGGCAATGCGGGGGTCCCTTTTTAGGATCTGCAAGGCATAATCTGACATGTGGGCCAATGTTCCCGGTGTCAATGATGCACTGTGAGTGCTGGGTGGAGGAGCACTTTCTGGCAAATCCACATCCCTCCAGTCACGCACAAACCCTGTACCAGACCTTGCCACGCCAACATTTTCACTTGCCCCACGAGATGCATCCTCCTCCCCTAAGTAATCATCCCTATCATCATCCTCCTCCTCCTCTTCTTCCTCCACCTCGTCCAGGAGAGGTCCCTGAGCAGACAATGGCTGAATGTCATCAAGGATTCCCTCCTCCTCTTCCTCCTCATCAACATTGGCTGCAGACGCCTGCTCCTTAAGGTGCGTCAAAGTTTGCATGAGCAGATGCATAAGTGGGATGCTCATGCTTAGGATGGCGTCGTCTGCGCTTACCAGCCGTGTGCATTCCTCAAAACACTGAAGGACTTTACAGAGGTCTTTCAGCTTCGACCACTGCACACCTGTCGACTCCATGTCTGCTCTCAAAGTGCCTGGCCGTGTATCCTCCCACAAATGCATTATGGCCTGCCTCTGCTCGCACAGCCGCTCCACCATGTGCAGGGTGGAGTTCCACCTTGTTGCAATGTCGATAATGAGGCGGTGGTTGGAAAGGTGGAGCAATCGCTGCAGCTTCTGCATACGAACGGAGTGTACAGGCGACCGGCGGATGTGCGCGCACAGTCTTCGCACCTTCTGGAGAGGGGCTGTTAACTCCGGATAATTTTTGAGGAAGCACTGCACCACCAGGTTCAAGGTGTGAGCCAAGCAAGGTATGTGGCTGAGTTTTGAAAGGGCTATGGCTGCCACAAAATTACGGTCGTTATCACTAACTACCTTGCCTGCCTCAAGATGTACACTGCCCAGCCATGACTCAGTTTGTCGCTTCAAGTACTCGGCCAGCACCTCGGCGGTGTGTCTGTCGCCCAAACACATCATCTGCAACACAGCCTGCTGACGCTTTCCACTAGCTGCTCGATAGGGGGACACATCGTTTGCAACAGTGGCAGCTGCAGATGGAGTGCTCGTACGACTGCGCTCTGTGGACGAGCTTTCGCTTCTGGAGGAGGAGGAGGAGGAGGAGGGTCGAACTCCTACAGCCAACTGTTTCCTATACCGTGGGCTAGGCAGCACTGTCCCACCACCGGTGTCACCTGTGGACCCTGCATCCACCACATTAACCCAGTGCGCAGTGATGGACACGTAATGGCCCTGGCCATGCCGACTGGACCATGCATCAGTTGTGAGGTGCACCTTTCCGCTCACTGACTGCTTGAGTGCATGGACAATGCGGTCTTTCACATGATGGTGGAGGGCTGGGATGGCTTTGCGAGAGAAGAAGTGGCGACTGGGTAGGTCATAGCGTGGTACTGCATAGGCCATGAGTTCGCAGAAAGCTGCGCTTTCCACCAACCAAAAGGGCATCATCTCAAACGAGATTAGTTTGGCAATGTGGGCGTTCAAACCCAGTGTACGCAGATGAGAGACTAAGTACTTTCTTGACCTACTCATAGTGTCTGGGAGGGTGAGCTGGACTTGAGAGCTGCATATGGTGGAAGTAGCGGTGGACAGGGCGAACTGAGAGAGGGTTGATGATGGTGATGGAGTTGGTGTTCTTTCTGATGGCCTAGAATCAGTCTTTCGTTGATATAACAGTGGGATTCCCTGACTGCTGTGGCCTTGCAATGACACCTCAACATTTGCTGCTGTGCTAACCGGTGGGCTTACAGTGGGGGAAACAATGTAGCGTTGCTGACTACCTTCGTTGTGATCAGTTGCACATGTGGCACTTGAGGTTTGGTGTTGTGTCCACGCTTGCAAGTGCATGCTGGTTAAATGTCTAAGCATGCAACTGGTATTCAAATTTTTCAGATTTTTCCCTCGGCTAAAGGTCTTTGCGCACTTCTTACAGATAACCTTGGCCTGATCATGAGGATTTTGGTCAAAAAAGTGCCACACTGCACTCTTCCTACTTTGGCAGACATTTTGCGGCCTAGCACGCTGTGATCTTTTGACCCTCTGGACAAGCTGTCCAGCAACTCTTTTGATGTTTGGAACCTGTCTTTGGAGTGCTACGGGCCTGCCAGATAACAGCTGTTGCGATGTCGATGTCTGCTGTGGATGATCCTCATCTGAGCTATTGGAAGCAGCACCCTCTTCCCCCAATGGATGCCAATCTGGGTCAACAACTGGGTCATCCATCACCTCCTCTTCTATGTCATGTGCACCTTCCTCTGTGTCACCGTGTATGGTGGTATAGTGTGCGGGAAGGGGCACCTGAGTCTCATCAGGGTCAAAATCTGGCTCTGTACACTGCGAGGACAATGTAGTGCTTTGAGTGAATGTACCAGCAGAATCATCCATCAGCGGCTGTGCATCAGTGCACTCCATGTCAGATTCATCTTGGCCTGGGTAATTCACCATTTGACTTGATAATCCAGGCATGGTATGTGAAAACAGCTCCATGGAGTAATCAGTAGTATGGCCTGCGTCATCCTTCAATCTTGGTTGGGGTGAAGGACACAAGGAAAGGTGTGGTTCATGAACATGAGCCTCCAATGACGACTCAGTGCTTTTACTTTTTACAACTGAAGAAGAGGAGGAGATAGAGCTGGAGGCTGAGTCAGCAATGTAAGACAAAACTTTTTCCTGATGCTCTGGCTTTAAAAGCGGTTTGTCAACTCCTAGAAAACTAAGCGTTCGAGGCCTTATGTAGCCAGACGATGACGCAGGCTCAACACCTCCTGCATTCAGTCCTATTTTGCTCTTGCCACTACCATCAGATCCACCACCAACACCATCATTACCAGCTGCCAACCCCCGCCCAATTCCACGGCCTCTTCCACCAGCCTTCCTCATTTTTGGTAGAAATGTAGACAAAATCCAACAAACTATATAGTAATGTAAAACAAGGTACAAGGTGTCTATAGGACAGGGGAGATTTTGAATTTCTGCAGACACTTGTGGACACTGGACACTTTTGGATTGTGTGAGGCCCAATGAATATCTGAGCGCTATGTGACAGGCTCGATGGCACAGCTGTGACCAAAGTGACGAGAGGATAAGGGAGATTTTGAATCTCTGCACACACTTTTGGACACTGGACACTTGTGGATTGTGTGAGGCCCAATGAATATCTGAGCGTTATGTGACAGGCTCGATGGCACAGCTGTGACCAAAGTGACGAGAGGATAAGGGAGATTTTGAATCTCTGCACACACTTTTGGACACTGGACACTTGTGGATTGTGTGAGGCCCAATGAATATCTGAGCGCTATGTGACAGGCTCGATGGCACAGCTGTGACCAAAGTGACGAGAGGATAAGGGAGATTTTGAATCTCTGTGCACACTTTTGGACACTGGACACTTGTGGATTGTGTGAGGCCCAATGAATATCTGAGCGCTATGTGACAGGCTCGATGGCACAGCTGTGACCAAAGTGACGAGAGGATAAGGGAGATTTTGAATCTCTGCACACAATTTTGGACACTGGACACTTGTGGATTGTGTGAGGCACAGTGAATATCTGAGCGCTATGTGACAGGCTCGATGGCACAGCTGTGACCAAAGTGACGAGAGGATAAGGGAGATTTTAAATCTCTGCACACACTTTTGGACACTGGACACTTGTGGATTGTGTGAGGCCCAATGAATATCTGAGCGCTATGTGACAGGCTCGATGGCACAGCTGTGACCTACAGTGACGAGAGGATAAGGGAGATTTTGAATCTCTGCACACACTTTTGGACACTGGACACTTGTGGATTGTGTGAGGCCCAATGAATATCTGAGCGCTATGTGACAGGCTCGATGGCACAGCTGTGACCAAAGTGATGAGAGGATAAGGGAGATTTTGAATCTCTGCACACACTTTTGGACACTGGACACTTGTGGATTGTGTGAGGCCCAATGAATATCTGAGCGCTATGTGACAGGCTCGATGGCACAGCTGTGACCAAAGTGACTACAGGATAAGGGAGATTGGATTGCTTTTAAAAAAGCAGTTTGCGGAGCAGTGGGTAAACAGCAATGCCAGCCTGTCAGGAAGCCTTAAAAGGCAGCCCAACAACCAACACCACTGATACACCACTATATAGCCTCCCCTTGCACTGCACACACAGTGACTGGTGTGTTGTGCAGGCCAAATTGCTAGCAGCAGAAGCAGTTTTTTTTTCTTCTCAGCAGGACAAAAAAAAAAAATTGGGATTGCTTTTAAAAAAGCAGTTTGCGGAGCAGTGGGTAAACAGCAATGCCAGCCTGTCAGGAAGCCTTAAAAGGCAGCCCAACAACCAACACCACTGATACACCACAATATAGCCTCCCCTTGCACTGCACACACAGTGACTTGTGTGTTGTGCAGGCCAAATCGCTAGCAGCAGAAGCAGTTTTTTTGTCTTCTTCCCTGCCTAACGCTCTCCCTACAGAATCAGCAGCAACCTCTCCCTATACTGAGATCGGCAGAAGTAAGATGGCGGTCTGCGTGCACGCCCTTTTATACCCCCTGTGACGCCCACCGAAGCAAGCCAATCACTTGCATGCCCTTCTGAAAGATGGTGGTGACCCCTGCCTATGTCATCACGTTGCCCACAGTATCCGTGGATCCTGATTGGCTGTAAAAGAGCGCAAAACAAACTTTTGAAACGCGACTTTGGCGCGTAAGTCGCCGATCTCATGGCCGACCTCATCCTAGGGTCGGGTTTCGTTTCATGAAACCCGACTTTGACAAAAGTCGGTGACTTTTGAAATTTTTCGACCTGTTTCGCTCAACTCTACCAGTGACCCATTTCCGTCACATCTACTCCAGACCCTTTCCCCTGCTGTCACCCCTCACCTAGCTAAAATATTTAACCTTTCTCTCTCTTTTGGTATCTTTCCCTCCCCTCATTTAAGCATGCCATCATACATCCACTACTTAAAAGACCATCCCTCGACCAAAACTGTGCCGCTAACTATAGACCTGTTTCTAATCTTCCCTTCATCTCTAAACTACTGGAACGCCTGGTCCACTCCCGTCTTATCCGCTATCTCTCAGAAAACTCTCTTCTCGACCCTCTCCAATCCGGTTTCCACTCTTTACATTCTACTGAAACTGCCCTCACTAAAGTCTCTAATGATCTACTAACAGCTAAATCAAATGGTCATTACTCCATACTAATTCTCTTGGATCTCTCTGCAGCATTCGACACTGTGGATCATCAGCTCCTCCTCACTATGCTCCGTTCCATTGGCCTCAAGGACACCGTTCTCTCTTGGTTCTCTTCCTATCTCTCTGACCGCTCCTTTACTGTATCTTTTGCTGGCTCCTCCTCCTCTCATCTTCCCCTTACTGTTGGGGTTCCTCAAGGATCGGTCCTAGGCCCCCTCCTCTTCTCTTTGTATACTGCCCCTATTGGTCAAACAATCAGTAGATTTGGTTTCCAGTGCAATCTCTATGCTGACGACACCCAATTATATGCTTCTTCTCCTGACATCACGCCAGCCTTTCTAGAAAACACCGTCAATTGTCTAAACGCTGTGTCTAACATCATGTCCTCACTATATCTGAAACTGAACCTGTCAAAGACTGAACTCCTTGTGTTTCCTCCCGCTACAAATGTACCTATACCCGACATTGCCATTTCCGTGTGTGGTTCTACTATTACTCCCCAGCAACATGCCCGCTGTCTTGGGGTCATACTTGACTCTGAGCTTTCCTTTGTCCCCCACATCTGATCACTGGCTCGCTCTTGTTATCTTCACCTCAAAGACTTTTCTAGAATTCGACCTTTTCTTACTTTTGATTCTGCAAAAACTCTGACTGTTTCTCTTATTCATTCTCGTCTCGACTATTGTAACTCCCTTCTAATCGGTCTCCGTCTTATCAAACTTTCCCCCCTCCAATCTGTCTTGAATGCAGCTGCCAGGATCATATTCCTCGCCAATTGTTACACCGATGCCTCTACCTTGTGCCAGTCATTCTGGCTACCCATCCACTCCAGAATCCAGTACAAACTTATTACCCTCACCCACAAAGCTCATCATTGCTCAGCACCACCCTACATCTCCCTTGTTTCAGTATACCATCCTACTCGCGCCCTCCGTTCTGCTGATGACCTGAGGTTAGCATCCTCAATAATCAGAACCTCCCACTCCCGTCTTCAAGACTATACAGGTGCTGCGCCAATTCTTTGGAATGCACTTCCCAGGTCAATACAATTAGTCCCCAATCCCAACAATTTTAAGCGTGCCCTGACAACACATTTATTCAGACTGGCCTCCCGCCTCAACACATTAACCTAATCTATCCCTATGTGGCACAGCCAAAAGTTTTTTACCATAACCAGGTTCCCCGCATCATGTTCCGACATGCTTTATGCATCCATTAGCCCTCTGCATCCGTAGAGGTTGAGGGTGCAGGTAGAGGCCCTAGAGGAGTTGGAGGAGGCAGAAGTAGTTAGAGGGCCGCCCCCCTAACTTGACTTTCCCCTCTCCAGTCCATCCTTAATGGAGCAGCCATGGTCATCTATTTGGCTAATCGGTACTCGCACACCTTCGCTCTGTTCCAGTCATTGCACTGGCTTCCCATACATTATAGAATTCAATTTAAATTGTTTGTTCTCACCCACAATGCTCTCCACAATGCGGCACCCCCATACATCTCCTTCCTCATTTCTGTCTATCAGCTTGCCTGCTTGCTACGCTCCGCAAGCAACTTTCAACAAACATTCACAGTAATCCATACCTCCCACTCCTGGCTCCAAGAATTCTCACAAGTTGCACCAATCCTCTGGCATGCTTTACCCCAAGAAATTAGGACTAACCACAACTTACACAGTTTTAGGTGCTTCCTAAAAACAAATCTGTTTAGGGCGGCATATCACGTTCCCTAATCTAAGTCCTTTTATATATATATAGTCCAGTCTCTACTTCTCTGATCAGAACCCTTCATCAAACTCCATTGATCCCAAAAGCACAACAAGTAATGGCTGGTGAGCAGCTCATGCGGCATTTATCTACCCCCCCATTTCCTCAAGATGGCTGGACCATCATTGTAAATAAGCACAAGTACTTTGTCAGCCTCACCTCATTGCAGAAAGTAAGCTCTTACAGGTAGGGTCGTCATTATCCTTGCATTACTTATTGTATCATCATTAACTTTGCTATGACTGTTTATATGAACTGTTGAATTGTGGGATATGTTGGCGCTATATAAATAAAGATTATTATTATCATTAAATTTATTATATACAGAAGTTTGTCCCATATGCCCTGGGGATTCCAAGACTTGGAGTCTAGTGACACCTTGGTGTATATTACTTTAGCTCTCCATACCCTTGTGTGTAGTAGTTTAGTTCTCCAACCCAAGCTGTTTATTAGTTTAGTTCTCCAACCCCTGTTGTCTATTAGTTTTGTTCTCCATGTTCTGGTGTGTATTTGTTTTGTTCTCTAACCCTAGCTGTTTAGTTCTTCAATCCCTGTAACCTAGTAGTTTAATTCTCCATCTTATGGTGTGTAGTGGTTTAGTTAGCCAATTTTGGGCATTTAGTAGGTTATTTTAACAAGCCCTGTTGTCTAGTAGTTTAATTTTACTTCTTAGGATGTGTAGTGTTTTATTTCTACATCCTCAAGCAATCTTCAAGCCTTGGGAATTCCAAGACTTGTGGAGTGGCCCCATCCCATCCTGCTCCCACAGTCACCAGAGTCACCCAGTGCCTAGTCAGCAAGATGTAATGCTCATCCAGGTGTCAGTGTTGAAGTGCACTCTGTCACACATAGATTTTTTCAAGGAATGGATGATGTTGTCTGCGATATGCTGGTGTAGTGCAGGCAAATCTTTCTTAGAGAAGTAATGGTGACTGGGCAACTGGTATTGTGGGACTGTGAAGGTCATCTGCTTTTGGAAACCATCTGTATCCACAAGGCAGACAGGGTGGATTTCCATGGCCAACCTATTGGACTAGCCATGAAATTATCTCCATAGATCACAGGTTGGGAGTCATGCAAAACCACCCGCTGTGATCTTTGGAGTGAACAGCTCTCAGCTGGTCACTATCATCCAGACAATAACACGATTGGGCAAGGATAAACCGAGGAGGCTGCAAGCTGTTCAGAATAGTTAGTTATCGAAAAACTAATAGACAAATATTTAGAATTGAGAGTCCTCAGTAGTTGATACCTTTTAATGGCTAACTGAAAAGATGGTAACAAATTGCAAGCTTTTGTGACAACTCAGGTCTCTTCATCAGGCATAGAATAATGCAAAATCTGAAGAATCACATATTTATACACAACACAGCAGATAAATAATGCAATAGATAAGACAAGTGATATGAAGAAGAACTACCATTATGGGAGAATGATAAATAGTTGTGGCCATAAATATTGGAACAGTTCGTAGATAAGGAGTGTGAATGTTTTACTGTCCTCTGATTGAGGTCTGGTTATGGACATGAGGTTACTTGTATTAAAAGATAACTTCAAACCTCAGAGAGACAGGAGAGTTTGGGAGTATAAACATGACAACCTTTGACACACTCAGTGACGGAATGAATGCGTCACATGGATTTATATCTTTTTACATCAGTTAAGGAATTTGCTCCTCTGACCTTGTGGGGGCATCACAACACATAACCAGATCTAGATGCTGCGACGAGCTGTGCTTAACGCAACAAGTTGCATTTTGTTGCGGTTGGTGGACGCATCAAAACGACGCATGCTAATGATAAAAATTGCAAAATAAAAATACTAAAATAATTAAAAACATCATCCAGAAGCTCTCTCTCCTAATTAAATTAAATCGCTATGATAATTTAATTAGGAGAGAGAGACTCTAGATTTTTAAACTCGGCACCTTGGCCCCAGAAGGGTTAAACCTTACAATTGAGAAAACTAACTGAGATCTGCTGGCTGCTGCTTTTATGTTTTTAATTATTTTAGTATTTTTATTCTGTAATTTTTATCATTAGCATGAGTCGTTTTGACGCGTCCACCAACCGCAACAAAATGCAACTTGTTGCGTTCGGCGCAGCTCTACCATTTCCATCAGAGGAGGCAGCCCGTGCAGACATCCTGTATTAGAATGCCCATAGAGTGCTAATTGGTCCCCTGAAGACTCACCTAGTGACGAAACGTGTCGGGATGCACAGGGATACAATAGAGCTTCTTTTTTTTAGGGTCAGATGTGGACTGCCCTTGTTAGGGCAGGAGTCATGGGGGTCAGGATTTGATAGCTCTGACAGGGTGAAATAGGGTGATGGTTTCCCCCTTTTTTTTTTCCTGACCTAACATGGCTCCTAGATGGGACAACTGACAGTGGACGTCTTCTATTCACATGTGGTAAGATCAATCCAAATATTTTTACTTATGGATTCAATGTGACGTCTTTTTAAGGTGTATGGACATATATGTTTCTTGATAACCCTTACAGGGCAGAGGTACATATGAAATTATTTAGTACCTTAAACAAGAAGGTTGTTCATTGCCATTTTTTGGTCCTCGTCTTTATAGTTGTTGACCAAAAGTATTCTTTGTCCGGTCCTTTCAACACTGAGACTTTGGATAGTCATATGTATATACATGTTGGTACTCTGCTTCTGGTATTTGTGCAGACACTGACTGGTATAGTCTGTGACACTTGATTTAGTGAGTCATATTTGTAATTTCACTTCATCTTGTGGTAGCTTTTATTTATTCACATTAAAAGTTATGTTTTACAGTTATCTCAATTGCTGACCTTATATATATATGTGTGAGATTTGTGGTCTTGTTATCCACTTATTGCTGTTTTTTGCAGAATATCATGAACAGTTTTTTATTTCTGCATTTCTTATCATGATTGTTTTTTTATATAGGTATTTTTTATTAACTTAGCTATAGAATTTTGCTTAAGTGTTTTATTGTCTGTGATGTAACTAATTGTTTGTCATTTCTCATTGGCCACTGCCCCTTTAAATATCCTGCCCCCTGTGCACTTTTACATTGCCATCTGAGGAAGACAGAATTACCTGTTGAAACGCGTTGTGGATTTAATAAAAGAAGATTGGTTACTAAAATTTAGCCCCTGTTTTTGCGCTCCTGCTGACCGGGTTTCATCCAACTTTGATATCTGCCTTTGACACAGTGAAATATTCCCTCTTACTGCAGACTTTCTAATCTCTAGGCATTACAGACTTGACCCTTTGTTGTATCCCCTAATACCTAACATACAGGACATTGTGTCTTCCACGTACACACAACACCTCGTCATCTTGCCCTCTATGTATCGGTGTCCTCCAAGGTTCAATTGTAGGGCCGGGTACTTAAAAGGACCACGTGCATCACCCTAAGGTGTTCCCAGCCAATAGCTGGGCAACATCTTCTATTTAAGGCTCCTCCTCCAATATGAAGGGTTCTGAGCAATATTGTTAGTTTGCCTTGCATGCTTGCTAGTTGTCAGGTTCCCCAGGTCTACCTGTCTGCTTGTCTACCCTGTACCTGTCTGCTTCTCCCTGTCTGTGCTCTTCTGTTCATCAACCAGTCCAGCCTGCACCTGCCAGTGCTTCTATATCTAAAAACCTGGTCCATCCTGCACCTGCCAGTTCTCATTTGTTCAACACCCGGTCCATCCCACACCTGACAGTGCCCATCTGTTCAGCACCCAGTCTAGCCTGCACCTGCCAGTGCTCCTCTGTCTAAAACCCAGTCCAGCCCACACCTGCTATTGCCTATCTGTTCAACACCCAGTCCAGCCCGAACCTGCCAGTGCCCAAACACTCGGTCCAGACCACATCTGCCATCACTCTCTTGTTCCTCAGCCAGCACCATCTGCACTCGTGTTTCCAGTGTCACTACAGTGCCTGTCTTCTTCATTCTTCCTTGGGGTATTCCACCCTACCCGCTTTAGGCACTCAACTGCCACCCTCTTTAGATCAGCACTGGAGCAGCACCTGATGTCACCTTCTTGTCCCTCCTTGGGTCGCAGTGTCGCCTGCTGCCACTTTTCTGAGGTCAGATTTTGTAAGTCACCTAGTTACGCCCCTCCAGCCTTTTCAAGGGCTACGGCACAGTGGTCCACCACCCCTTGCCTGCAACAGTGTTCATCTGCTAGGTTGGCTGTAGTGGAAGAGGTGTTGGTCCCCATTATACTAGTTCCACTCTATTGCACTTTGGTGGTGTATGCCACTAATGTTTGGAAATGTGTAGACTCTGGTTGGGTCTCCTTCATGTTTGTTGCCTGTAGCAGTAGGCCTCCCAGACCGGCAGGCCTCCTCCATCTGTGAGTCATCTACCCTTGTTACTATTCATACATTTTTCTGACAATAGTGGTCTATGAAGCTGATATGTGTGGCTGAGTGTGGTTGAGCATCAAAGCAGGTTGAGCTGTTGCAAGTGGTATCTTTGCTCCAAGCAGGCCTACACTGATCCCTCACACACCTTGTCTTAAATTGAAGTTCAACTCAAAGCTGTAAATGCTGGCCCAGACCCTGATACCTCATGCATGGTTGATTTCTGTCATACCATTCTAAAATTTGTACTGTGGGTCAATTGAGGCCACTTTCCTGGTGTCGGCTCCTTAATTTGATCTGTTTTGGCAGCTTTTGGTCCCGATTGAAGGTGTTGTGTGTGCGTTTGTTTTAGCCTTCCATTGACTCCAATGGCGTTTGGCTATGTTCGGTGAATACTCGAACAATAAATTGGCGAATATTGCAAAATCGGCAAACATAGTTCGAACTGAATATTAGTCGCTCATCTCTAAAGGGGAGTGAAAAGCTTAAGTGCAAAAACAAACAATATCCTGCTCTTTAAATGCTTCATTTCCTCACAGCGCCACCATAGGAGAAATATACAAACATTACACAGTGGCCACTCAAATCAATAGCGTTTATGTGGGTCTTGACAGGTGCTCCAAAGAAAAAGACATTCTTTGTATTGATACTTCACTGTTGCCAAGGGAAAAGAACACTGGAGAATTCCCCTCTTAATAAAGAAGTGCTCCCATGAAAGTTTTCATCCTCTTAATATTTTGCAATCATAATATCATACTGCTGTATGATATTATGATTGCAAAATATTAACCTACACTTGTGTACCTACACTTGCTCATTTTGCCTTTCTACCAAGTTAATTCTTCTATTTTCTCTGCTCTTTGTGGAAACAGGAAGTCTCTTTTCCCTGTATGAGTTATTCCCCTCTTCAGCTCCTGACCCAGCTGACCCCACTGCACCTTCCTCCCCCTGCCAGCAACTTTTGCAGTGATGACTAATGCAAGAAAAAGAGACTTCTTGTTTCTGCATAGAGCTTAGAAGGTTTCAGCAAGTCAGTTTTTAATCATGCTATGTCATATATCTAATGGAAAACAGAAAAAATATTTGGGAAGAAGGACAAAATGAGCAATTGTAAATACACAGGGCTTAACTTTGACGTGAGTACATTAGGGATGAGTAAACGTGCTTGGTGATACATAGATATCACTCGAGTATTTGGGCGCCTGGATGTTCTCGGCACTCGAGGAGTATTGGCAGGAGCTCGGATTTGAAGCTTGAATCCCCGCTCTGCATGTTTGGCGCCTGTTACGCAGCCAAAAAGCATGTTGGGGATTGTCTACACAGCGCTGTAATGCCATAGCCATCTTGGTAGTGGCATTACTGTGAGTGGCAGGCCACATTAGCTCATCAGAGGTTATAAAAGGACAGGCGCCACCGCGCTTGGCTCACTAGCATCATTGCACAGCTCAGAGACGGTTGTGATTGGAGGGAGAGAGCAGTTATCTAGACCTATATGTACACAGTTTAACAAATCAGAGTCCTCTAGTGTTGATACTGATGCTGCTGATGAACCATCATTCTAACAGTCCTTCTGAGGCCTAATCCTGTGCTTTGCTGTTTGTATCATATGCATTCTATATTTAGCCTTGGGACAGTTGCAGGAGCATGGAGAATGGCACAATACACCCTGTAGGCAGGGCTTACGACTTTGGAGTCTATTGCTAAATATATACAGTAGCTGTTGCATGTGACCACATCCTTTTTTTGGGGGTGAAAAAATGTTCTATATTGTCATCCATACAGTTTATCGTGCTCAGTGTTACAGTGGTATATAAAACTCCAAAAAAGTTAAAAAAATATTTCAATTAGGCTACTTTCACACATCAGGTTTTCGGCGTCAGGCGCGATCCGGCGTCGTGCCGGAACGCCGGATCCGGTAAATGTTTCGTAAAACCGGATGTGACGGATCTGGTTTTCTGGCGGATCCGTCTTTTTCTGGACAGACAAAACCGGATCCGTCTCATCCGGTTCATCCGTTTTTCTATCCGTTTTTCGACGGATTACGCCGGATCCGGTTTTTAAAATTGACCCTTGTGGCCTTCCGAACGGGATTGGCTACTGGAAAACTATATATAGCATGTTCCTACAGCCCTTCTTTGACAGGTTGTAGAGGAGAAAGTGCAGGTTGGAGAGAAGAGCAAGTTACTGGCGAAGATGGATGTTGTCATTGGAAATATTTTGAAGAATTTGGCGGATTTTACAGCGGAGGCAAATCGTTTGAGGGTGATTGTTCTGGAGAAGGAGAGAGCGAGACAGCAGCGCATCAGGCATCGTAGACGACGTTTGTGGATCCACCCCATCACAGCCAAGAGAATGACACGTGGGGTCTATTCTACACTCTGCATGGACCTTCGACGAAACCCGGATAAATTTTTTGGATATGTTAGGATGAAAATGGAGAATTTTGATTACTTGGTGGAGCGCATTGCACACCTCATAAGAAAAGCGGACACCTATTGCCGCTTCTCTGTTTCACCCGCAGAGCGTCTGATGGTGACTTTAAGGTAAGCCACATTTATTGGATATGATCGCATCAGAGCACACTTTCACTGCAATCTTGTTGGTGGTAGTTTGTATCTCCAAGTGTTATAGGTCAGTTTTGGTATGTAATGCTGTGATTTAAAACTAATTTATTGTTTTTTAATTCCCCACAGATTTCTTGCAACTGGAGAATCCCTTTCGTCACTGCATTTCCAGTACAGACTCGGGATTTCCACCATATCTGGAATTGTGAAGTACACATGCCGTGCACTGTGGGACTCCTTAGCTGAAGAGTTTTTACCAGAGCCCACAACAGAGAGGTGGATTGAAATTGCTGACAAGTTTCAACAGATATGTCAGTTTCCAAACTGCTTGGGCGCTGTGGACGGGAAACATATCCGCATTGTAAAGCCAGCTGGATCGGGATCGGAATATTTCAATTACAAGAAATATTTTTCAATTGTCCTCATGGCCATCGCTGACGCGGAATACAAATTTATTGCGGTTGATATTGGGGCCTATGGCCGCTCCAATGACTCTCAAGTTTTCAAACTGTCTGCCATGGGGCGTAAACTGTATGGAAACACCTTCCAGTTCCCACCACCTAGACCGCTGCCGCAAACATCTGGTCCACCTATGCCATTTGTCTGTGTAGGGGATGAAGCCTTCCAGCTGTCAGAACACCTTTTGAAACCGTACTCTAGCAGAGGATTGACAAGACCAAAACGCATTTTTAATTACCGCCTCACAAGAGCAAGAAGAATGGTTGAATGTACCTTTGGTATTCTGACAGCCAAATGGCGGGTCCTATTGACTGCGATCAACCTCAAGACAGAAACTGTGGACGAGGTGATCAAAGCGTGCGTGGTACTCCACAATTTTGTTATCTGCAAGGAACCCATTTCCATTGAGGACACCTCTGAAGAAACCACCTTGCAAGATTACCATGACATTACCACTAGAAGTTCTGTGACGGTTTCAGTAATGAGGGACAATTTTGCACTATACTTTATGTCACCTCAAGGCAGAGTACACTGGCAGGATGACAGAGTGTGAAAGATTTGTGCCCAACCAAACTTGTGTACCTTCTGTACCAACAGTATATACCTTTGCCAACCAAAGTTGGCTATCTTGTCATGGTCTCTATTTTTAGCTTTAGGCCACAGGTGTGTACCTGGTTGTGTTTTATGCAAAGTATTTCACCTTTTAACAAAAGTTGTGTACATTGTTAGGAAATCACCAACAATAAACACAACTTTTTAGGTGAAATACTTTGCTTCAAACACAACCAGGAACACAACTGTGGCAAAAAGCTAAAATTTACCCACAGTTATATACCTAGTTTTGAATACCATTTCACCTTTTAAATACCCTGTATTTAACCTTTTTCGCCGCAGAAAGAAATGACAGACAACCAGTGTAAAATAATTTAACTTTTATTGAAAAATGTTTTTTTTAGTAAACTTTTTAAAAATTTTAATAAACTTGTTTAATAAAACTTTGAAACTATAAAACTGAAACCATAAAACTGGTCATTTTTATTTAAATACACACATTATAAATCTGTGTAGTGTGTGGTGGAAATACTGCTGTAGGGGCTGCGGGACACTTCGACACTGGGAGTGTGGAGAGAGGACTGGGATCGTGGTGGGGAAGGAACAGTTAGAGGTGAAGGTGTGGAAAAAACTACAGAATGGGTGGACATGTGGGAAGCAGAAGAGGTGGTGGGTGGTGGAGTGGAGGGTTGGGCAGGGACTGTAGGAGCAGATGATGTTGATGGCAAGTTGTATGGGGAAGGAGTTTGGTACGGGGCAGGTTGCTGGAAGTGGGGAGATGTCTGGTACGGGGCAGGTTGCTGGAAGTGGGGAGATGTCTGGTACGGGGCAGGTTGCTGGAAGTGGGGAGATGTCTGGTACGGGGCAGGTTGCTGGAAGTGGGGAGATGTCTGGTACTGGGGAGGTTGCTGGTACTGGGGAGTTTGCAGGTACTGTGGAGGTTGCTGGTACTGGGGAGGTTGCTGGTGCTGGGGAGGTTGCTGGTGCTGGGGAGGTGGATGGTGCTGGGGAGGTGGATGGTGCTGGGGAGGTGGATGGTGCTGGGGAGGTGGATGGTATGTAATAGGAGGGGGAGGATGGAAAGTGGCTGGAGGTGGATGGTATGTAATAGGAGGGGGAGGATGGAAAGTGGCTGGAGGGGGTGTAGATGTAATAGGAGGGGGAGGATGGAAAGTGGCTGGAGGGGGTGTAGATGTAATAGGAGGGGGAGGATGGAAAGTGGCTGGAGGGGGTGCAGGTGGAGGAACTACTGTGGTGGGAGGAGGAGGAGGTTGGGAGGTAACTTGCTGGAGAGCAGCGTGGCATGAATGCATTACATGCATCTGCTGGGCAGGAGAGAGCGTTTCCATGCACTCCACAACAGACCTGAAAAAGGTGTGGTTTGGCGAAGATCTTGCTTCTGAATGCATGGTTTGCAGAAGTGTCTTCACCTCCAGAATGCTGGAGTTGATCTGCTGATAGCCTGCGGAGATTTGCTCTGACAAGACTTTTAGACAGTTCTGGAAAGATGCATTCAGATGCAAGAACTCTGGCGCATAAGTCTTTTCCTGACCCCTCTGCCGCTGCCGCCGCCGCCCAGTACCCGCAGGTGTACTAGAGGTGGCAGGGGCAGAAGGGTGGGGTAAAGGGAAAGCGATCTCCTCACCAGCAGCTTCATGTAATGTAGGCGGCCATGATGCTCCTGTGCTGGTGGATGGGACAGATGGGTCGAATGTGTGGGAAGGCTGGGAAGGTGCAGATGTACCGGGGCGGTCGAAGTGTCCCTCGGTGCCGGTCTCCTCAGGGATCGCCTCAGAAGGGTCCAATCGTGCCGGCTCCCGAGTGCTGCTCACCGTGCTGTGGAATAAAGAGAAAAAAAAACAATTAAAATACTGACATGGTATGGCCCTGGCTGAAAAAAAAATTTACATATAACATTTTTTTTCACATGTGGTGTGTAATATTTACCTTCTGGTGACCATTGTTTCCCGGAGGAACGACAGGGCTTCTGCGTACTTGTACTTGCTCCTGCGTCCTCCAGATCCACTCGGGGCCCGCATCTCTTTATTGAACTCCTTCTTGAAACGATCTCTCACAGACCGCCACCGATTCACAATTCTGTTCCCTGAAACGAGAAAGGAGTGGTTAGTATACAACATCAGTGTTTCCCAAACTCCAGTCCTCATGGTCCCCAGGGGTCATGTTTTCAGGATTTCCATAGTAAATAGAAATCCTGAACACATGATCCGTGGGGACCACGAGGACTGGAGTTCGGGAAACACTGGTTTACATCAAGCAACCGGTACTGTATATACTTACGCTCTTTAATCTGGGCCCGAGCTTCGAGGTCCTCCCAGCGGCCCACAAGGAGCGAACAGATTTCCTCCCAGAGTCGTCGGGTAACGATCAGGTCAGCGTGGCGGCGGTCAGCCATATTCCAGAGCGGCTCCCTTTCTCTGACGAGATCGATGAGGCGGTCCACATCAATCCCTCCATCCTCACCGTCAGAGTCGGGAGCACGCTGTGAAGGCTGTTAAAGAAAAAGACAAAAATAACATAATTAGCCTCCACAAAAGAAATGAAATAAAAAGTGCAAAAAAACAAAGCAAAAATATTTATACTTACACGCTGGTGACCGCCGCGTTGCTGTCGCCGACGACCCTGGGAGGCACTGCGAGGACCTCTTGGCCAAGCACCAGATTGGGAAGACTAGAGAAGAAAACAAAAAATGTTATGTCTTTGGATGTAGGCATTTGTTTGCTGTGTGTGGTCTGCAGAACATTGTTTTCTATGTGTTGTGCGTAGTGTGATGTTGTGTTTCTGCGTTTGATGCAAAAAACTTACCAATTGTGAGCCCACTCCAGGTGTCTGTCCACCCCTTCCTTCTTCTTCTGGGAGCTCCTCTTCATCTTGTGATTCCTGTTTTGAAATAAAAGGCAATGAATAGACATATATTACAGAGAAGATGGATTTTGGAAATAAAAACTTACCGTCAAACGCTGACGATGCGAGGGAGGGCTCCCAGAAGATGATGTGCTGTCTTCCTGGTGGCCACACTCCATGCCTGTGGGTGGTGTTCCAGCTGCTGCCATTGCTGCTGCTGCTGCTGCATCTATTGGGCGGCTGTTGAATAAAGAAAAACAAAGGGCCAATGAATATCTTGATATTCAATAGCCCTAGTTTGGAGGAATGGGTTATTTGATAATTACCGTCTCTCATCTGCTGCTGGCCTCCCCTCCTCAGCATGTTCTATTTGCTGCTCCATTTGGGGTGGTGGTGGTGCGGATGGTGCTGCAGTGGTCTCCTGCCTTCTCCTGCTTCAATTGGTTGCTTTTTTGGGTGGCATGTTGGGTGTTGCTGTGGGTCCCACTGTCTTGCTTTTATATATGTCTTGTGGGCAGAGCTACTGAGCATGCTCAGACCAAAAAACCGGATCCGGCGCATTGCGGCGCTCATAGGCTTTCATTGTGTGAAAAAGCCGGACGCGCCGGATCCGGCGTGTCCGGCTTTTTCGCCGGAGACAAAAAACGTTACAGTCACCGTTTTTTTCCAGACGCCGGATCGCGACACATTGCCGGATCCGGCGAAAACCGGATGAAACGCATGGCCATCCGGCGCGATCCGGCGCAAATGCAAGTCAATGGGGGGAAAACCGGATCCGGCATTGCATTTCCCCGGATCCGGTTTCTGTCAAAAGCGCCGGATCGCGCCTGACGGCGAAAACCTGATGTGTGAAAGTGGCCTTAGTCAACCATACAGTTTAAAATGGTTAGTTTTAAATTATGGTGGTATATAAAACTGCAAAAAAAAAGTTCAAATTTTTTTTTTTTAATCAAATAGTATTCCTCACAGTTTAACGTGCTCTGTATAAAATATTGGTGGTTTAATATTTTAAAAAAAGGGCTTCAACAGTTGAGCACGGTCTCTACTAGTCATCCATACAGTTTAAAATGGTTAGTGTTATATTACGGTGGTATAAAAATTGCAAAAAAAAAAACTGGGGAGGGGAGAAATTTCATTAGTCATCCATGCAGTTTAAAGTGCTGTATGTAAAATTATGGTGGTTTAAAATTTTTAAAAACTGCTTGGCCTGCTACAGTTGACCTCCTTTTTTGACAGTTCTTTAAAAAATGTAGTTTCAATTACAAAAGGAAACTTGGTTTCCAGAGACCTAGCAATTAAAAAATGTGCAATGCATGCAGTAAGGGACAGGAAAATGGAAGTGCTGTTGATGGTGCACGCAGACATCACGGACGTGGCATAGATGCAACTGTTGAGTGGGCATGGATGTCTAACATTTGTGTGGTTCTCCAAGACTTTGAGGACTACACAAAAGATGATGAGCAGCGATGACACCATAATCTGTGCAATCATCCTCTTCTGTGCCTTCTTATACAGTCGCTGCTCACAATTAATGCTAAAGCTTTGCATGCATATCAGGTGGAGATGGAGGAAGACATGAGACAGGGAGAAACTACCCAGTCCAGCCTCATTATTATTATTAATTATTTATATAGCGCCATTAATTCCATGGTGCTGTACATGAGAAGGGGGGTTACATGCAAAGTTATAGATATTGTTAACAGTAAACAAATTTACAATGACAGACTGGTACAGAGGGGAGGGGATCCTGTCCTTGTGGACTTACATTCTACGGGATAGTGGGGAAGAGACAGAAGGTCAGGGGTGCAGCAGCTCTAGTGGTGATGAGGCGGCAGCTCAGGCGGTGGTGAGGCGGCAGACTGGTCATTGCAGGCTGTAAGCTTTCCTGAAAAGATGGGTTTTCAGGTTCCGTTTGAAGGATCCGAGAGTGGTGGATAATCGGACGTGTTGAGGCACGGCATCCCAGAGGATAGGGGATATTCGGGAGAAATCTTGGAGGCGGTTGTGTGAGGAATGAATAAGTGTGGAGGAGAGTAGGAGGTCTTGGGAGGATCGAAGATTACGTGAGGGAAGATATTGGGAGATTAGTTCAGAGATATAGGGAGGGGAAAGGTTGTGGATGGCTTTGTAGGTCAGTGTTAGTAGATTGAACTGGATTCATTGGGGAATTGGGAGCCAATGGAGGGATTTGCAGAGGGGGGAGACAGGGGAGTAGCGAGGAGAGAGGTGGATTAGTCGTGCAGCAGAATTGAGGACAGACTGGAGTGGTGCAAGAGAGTTAGCAGGGAGGCCACAGAGGAGAGTGTTGCAGTAGTCAAGGCGGGAGATGATGAGGGCATGTACAAGAGTTTGAGTAGATTGAGGACAGGGGAAGGGACAGATTCTGGAAATATTTTTGAGTTGACAGGGCGACAGGAGGTGGCAAGAGATTGGATGTGTGGTTTGAAGGACAGGGCTGAGTCGAGAATTACTCCGAGGCAGCGGATTTCAGGTGCGGGAGAGAGCGTGATGCCGTTTACCATAATAGATAGATTGGGTAGAGAAGATACGTGAGATGGAGGAAAGATAATGAGTTCAGTTTTGTCTACGTTGAGTCTTAGGAAGCGAGAGGTGAAAAAGGAGGATATGGCTGATAGAGACTCCGGGATTCTGGACAGCAGAGAGGTGACATCTGGGCCAGAGAGGTAGATCTGAGTGTCATCTGCATACAGGTGGTACTGGAAGCCATGGGACTTTATGAGTTGTCCTCAGCAAATAGTATAGATGGAAAAAAGTAGGGGTCCCAGGACAGAGCCTTGGGGGACTCCAACAGAGAGAGGGCGGAATGAGGAGGTAGAGTGGGAGTGGGAAACGCTGAATGTGTGGTCAGAAAGGTATGAGGAAATCCAGGACAGGGCAAGGTCTTTGATGCCAAAGGGAAGAAAAAATCTGTAGCAGTAGGCAGTGGTCAACTGTGTTAAAGGCAGAGGACAGGCCAAGAAGGAGGAGGATGGAGAACTGTCTGTTAGCTTTGGCTGTGAGTAAGTCATTAGTAATTTTGGTCAGGGCAGTTTCAGTGGAGTGGTGGGGGCGGAAGCCAGATTGCAGGATGTCAAGGAGGGAGTTAGATGAGAGGTGGGAGGAAAGTTGAGCATGGACATGCTGTTCAAGGAGTTTTGAAGCAAACGGGAGCAGTGATATGAGGCAATAGCTGGGCATAGCAGTTGGGTCAAGATTTTATTTTTTGACGATGGGTGTTATGGTGGCATGTTTGAAGGCAGAGGGGAAGGTACCAGAAGTTAGGGATAGGTTGAAGAGATGGGTTAGGGCTGGAATGATCATGTCAGTGAGGTTGGGGAGTAAGTGTGAAGGGATGGGGTCAAGTGCACAGGTGGTGAGGCGTGATTTGGAAAGGAGATGAGTAAGCTCTCCTTCAGTGATGTTGGAGAGGGAGGTTTTTAGGGAAGGGCAGAGGTCTGGTATGTGGAGTGGTTGGGGTGGTGGAACTGTAAAGGTTTGCCTTGTTTGGTCAATCTTGTTTTTGAAGTAGGTGGCAAAGTCCTCAGCAGAGATGAGGGGAGTTGGAGGTGGCAGTGGTGGGCGGAGGAGAGAGTTGAATGTGCTGAACAGTTGTTTTGGGTTGTGGGATAAAGAAGAGACAAGGTTTGTGAAATAAGTCTGTTTAGCAGAGGTGAGGGCTGATTTAAAGACAAGTGTAGCTTGTTTGAAAGCAGTGAAGCCATCTGGCAGGCGTGTTTTCTTCCAACGCCGCTCCGCGACCCTGGATGCTTGTCAAAGTTTTTGGTGAGATATTGTGCCAGGGTTGCCTATTGGTTTGTCGCACTTTGTCATACATGAGAGGAGTGACTGAGTCTATGGCTGATGTGAGGGTGGTGTTGTAGAAAGCGGTGGCATTGTCTGTGTTGTGGAGTGAAGATATGGAGGACAGAGGTAGAAGAGAGTCTGAGAGTCTGTGGATGTCTAGGTGTGCGAGGTTTCTGCGGGGATGTGCTAGTGGCTGGACATGGGGGGCAGGTGAGAAGGACAAGGATGAGAAGAGGAGTAGATGGTGGTCAGATAGGGGGAAGGGAGAGGTTGTGAGATTAGATAGGGAACACAGGCGGGTGAAGATGAGGTCTAATGTATGTCCATCTGTGTGGGTGACTGTGGAGGACCACTAAGTCCAAAGGATGAGGTAAGTGACAGCAGTTTGGAGGCTGCTGGCTGGGGGGGTGTCGATGGGGATGTTGAAGTCCCCCATGATCATGGTGGGGATGTCAGCAGAGAGAAAGTGGAGGAGCCAGGTGGAGAATTGGTCAATAAAGGCAGTGGCTGAGCCCGGTGGTCGGTATATGACAGTCATTTGGAGATTAGAGGGAGAGTAATTATGGACAGAGTAAACCTCGAAAGAAGGAAGGATAAGGGAGGGTGGGGGTTGGATAGGGTTGAAGGAGCAGTTTTTAGAAAGGAGGAAACCCACTCCTCCACCTTGTCTGTTGCCAGGGCGAGGAGTGTGGGTAAAGTGGAGGCCACCATAACTCAGTGCGGCCGGGGAGGCTGTGTCAGGGGGTGTCAGCCAGGTTTCAGTGAGGGCCAGGAAGGAAAGGTTGCGGGAGGTAAAAGGTCGTGGATCACATGGAGCTTGTTGCAGATGGAGCGAGCATTCCAAAGTGCTCCAGAAAGAGGGTGCGGGAGGGAGGGGGTCAGTGGCACAGGTTTTAAGTGTGAGGGATTGTGGTAGTTTGTCTTAGTGTGAGAAAGATAGGGGTGGGGGTTAATGGGATGTATGAGGCAGGGGGGCCAGGATTGGGGGATATATCACCAGCAGTGAGAAGAAACAGAGAAAGGGAAAGCAGGTGGGTGAAGGAGAGTGATCATCTTGTATTGTATTTTAGTAGGAGAGGTCTGAGGTTAAGGAGTATGTCTGCAGATAAAGCGAGGTGGGGGTAAGAGAGAGGGGGAGATAGTTATTTGGTTCGAGGGTGCAGGGTTTTGGAGATAGCGAAGGAGAGTGAAGATTAGTGGCGCAAAAATGGTTAAATGTGAGCATGGTTAAAGAGCAGAGTAAAAAAAAAACAAGCAAGTAAACTAAGAAAGCAGTGGTTAGTCTTACCGTCTGACCGATTTCTGGGTTATTTCTGGTATATTTCTCATGTATCACTTTAAATATGTCACTTCAAATGATGTCACATCTGACCAAGGTCATATCTTACCTGCTCTGTTCAAACTTATACCATTCAAATGTCCATGAAATTAAGCCAGGTGAGTGAGGGAGGGAGGAGGAGAAGGGGGCTGGAGGACGGTTCACAGCAGGGGGCAATTAACAGATTGCAGTTAATGGGACATTTGACTAGCATCAAAGTTGAAGAAAGAGATGGGATAAGATGGAAGGATGGAAGGTATGAGGAGCATGGGTATATCATTATGCGTACAGTCAATTTGAAGTATCATACATGGAATTAAAGTCAGGGGAAAAAACAGAGTGCAGACATACCAATTAAAAACAGAGGGTGAACAATGCATGATGATTCAGGGTTTCAATGAGTATTCAGCAGAAATACCAATTAAAAACAGAGGGTGAACAATGCATGAGGGTTCAGGGGTTCAGTGAGTATTCAGCTGACATACCAATTAAAAACAGAGTGTGAACAATGCATGAGGGTTCAGGGGTTCAGTGAGTATTCAGCAGACATACCAATTAAAAACAGAGGGTGAACAATGCATGAGGGTTCAGGGGTTCAGTGAGTATTCAGCAGACATACCTGTGGATGAAAGCAGATGGATCAGGACATGGCAGCATGAAGGAGAATATACAGTACCATGGCTTATCAGTCTGGTATATTTCTCATGTATCACTTTAAATATGTCACTTCAAATGATGTCATCTCATCTGGTCAGCAAGGCATGGGTAACAATGAGTAGCTTGAGGCTGAGGAGGAGGAGGAACAGGAGCTGGTTGCTAGCGCACTTTGCTAAATTCATGCTACAAGGAGAACCTGTCATCTCTCCTTCCTGAGGCGGAAAGTTCTACTAAAATGGTGCTATACCAGAAGGACCTATGTTAGAAAAATGCCCATCAAACAACGCTAGTGGCAGGGAGCAAGCTTCCTTGCCCAACCAAGGAGTGAGAGAGACACACACCAGGTATAGCGGAGGCAGATGTACACTGTCATAGGCCTGGGCCAATTTTATGAAACCCTCCAAGCATTCATATCCTGATGATCGGGTATTGTTGACAAGGAGGAAACGTTTTTAAAGACGATCAAGCAATACCTGGCTGACCAAACCAGTGTACTCCTAAGTCATCTGCTACCTTCAACTATTGGGTCTCAAAGCTGGACACTTGGCATGAGATGTCCCTCTATGCCTTGGAGGTGTTGTGTTACCTATCCGATAGTGTCTTGCCTGAGTGGGTTTTCAGTGCTGCCGGGGTTGTGGGGGGTGTGAGGGGGTCATAACAGAAAGGCACTTTAGGCTGTCAACAGAATATACTGACCTGCTCTCTCTGATAAAAATGAACAAAGACAGTATTAGCATTGACTTTTCCACACCATCAGATGATAGCAGGACATAAAGTGTTTATAATATTCAATATTTGTATGAGGCCACCAATTGTTGAATTCAATGGTCAATGTTTAAGCAGGTTCCCGGGATGCAGGAACGCAGGGAATGCAGAGCATGGGTTAACAATAATGCAATTTAATTATAGTAATTGGGAAAACTCCTGTCAGGGAGTCAACAGATAATTAACAAATGGAATTGCAATATAACACAACAGTCTTGTTACTGAACTTATCGTGACTCCAATGTTCCTCAGCCGCATGCAGTCCGATGAGGGTTACAGTACCAGCAACGGCTGGTACGGTGTCTTCAGGTGTTTCCCACCAACACACGAACAAGCTTCTGGCGGCAACTGGCGATCTCCAGTTTTACCCATTGAGCCCTTAGTCCATTAATCTGTAGAAGTGAAGAAGGTAACATTGTGGAAGTCTCTACCTGGTGCGTGCTCCGATGCACGCCGGTGCACACAGAGGGATACAGCTCATGATCTGGCACCTGGCACCCATTCCTTACTGTGAGCACCTTGTGCAGTCTGGTGGTCGCGCACACCTGTCTCCACTCTCTGCCAGCAGGAAACTTCTAACCCTTCCCGCGCTTCCTGCTCCCTCCTCCCTCTGCTCACCACGCACCCTCTCACCAGGTCATCAGTCCTGTCCGGTTCCCCATCCTTTTCCCCCGGCAATACTGGACGCAGCCCTGACAGTTCCGGACCTAGCATCATACGGGTACCCGCAGCCTGGTCTTCTTCCTTACATAAGGATGACCCTGCTTTTAGTTTTTGGCAGGCTTTGCACTGTGTGGTGAGCTTTTATGAGTATTAGAGTTTCACAACTAAGCTTTATTCACAATATTTGAATGAGGTACTACAGTTGGTGCCTTGAAGGTTGTATTGATGTCATCAAATTACACTTAATTCATAGCCTTTATGAGTCTAGGAGTACCACTACATGACAATTTAAACAGAACACGTATAAGGGTGCATCTGAGTCTCCCTTCAATCAAATTTTGGCAGTTTTTCCTTCCTTCATAAGTCACACTGAAATTTCCAATTTTTTAATAAAGATTTAAATTTTGGTTTACTACAATTATTATTTTTTTTAAGTCTTTTTAAAATTTAGCTTATATTCAAGAAGTCCTTATACAGGAAAAAATGTTTCTTAACATTTCTTTTCCCGTGAACTCCAATTTCTTGTTGATTTTGAATGTTTTATTTTCAGTACTTAAAGTGGAGTAAAAGTGTAACACCATTGTTCTCAGCGGTGATCTAAGAGTCAGATATGCTTCCAGGGGTCTTCCCCATGATGTTCTCCTTCCATTCAGCACTTTTCCCATCGATTTGGACATTTTCACTGCATCTCAGACCTCTTTGTAGGGTCTGCACGAAATATTCTCAGATTTTTGTCATGGACTCCCTGTAACAACCCTGCTGCAACTTGCTCACTGCTCCAAGCCATGCTGTGATTTCTGTCTGCTGCCAGCTCTGTGCTCTGTTCCTCTGCTCTCCTGCATGCTTCCTGGCTGTGTGTGTATAGTGGGGCGGCGCCAGAACTCTCTGTTTCTTATGGAGTCAGGGTGCACCTGGCTGATGTGTCCCTGACCAATTACCTAGAGCCCTCTACTACTTAAGGCTGCTCCACCCACTGAACCTGGCCTGTGCAATGTGTTAGCTCAGTTAGCTTCTTGCTGCTGAGTAAGCCAGGCCCTGTCCTATGTCTTGCCTTTTGTGGAGGCTTTGTGCCTAATCTCTGTGTCTCAGTACCTTGCCTTGTACTTTGTACTTCTCTGTCTGCCCTCCAGGAGGCAGAATATCCTGGTCTCTGTGTCTTGTCTTAGCTTTGTCTTGTACCTGTCTTGCCACCTCCAGGAGGCAGTATTTCCTGGTCCCTGTGCCATTACTCCTTGTCTTGGTCTAAGCCTAGCTTTGTATCTGTGTATACTTCAGTACCTGTACCTTGTCTCATACTGTTTCCCTGTCTGAACTCTGTCCTACCTCTGTCTGTCAGTCTCCTTGTCTGAGGTTCCTTTTCCTGCTGCGTCTTTCCTGGTGTCCTCCCTGTCTGCTTGTGCTCTGTACTCTAGCAGTTCCGCTCTGTTCTGCCTGTGCTCTGCTTCTGCTGCTGCAGAACCTCTTGTTGCAGCTTCTCTCCGCATACCTTGTGCTTCTGCTTTGCTCCGCTCCTGCTGCTGTAGAACCTCTTGCTGCAGCTTCAATCCGCATACCTTGTGGTTCTGCTTTGCTCCACTCCTGCTGCTGCAGCTTCTCTCCGCATACCTTGTGGTTCTGCTTTGCTCTGCTCCTGCTGCTGCAGAGCCTCTTGCTGCAGCTTCTCTCTGCATACCTGTGGTTCCGCTCTACTCTCCTTCTCTGTGGCACCTGCTGCTGCAGAAGCTCTTGCTACAAACTGCAGTTTCTCTCCACAGCCTTGCGGTTCTACCCTGCTCCACCCCTTGTGATTCTACCCTGCTCTGCAACCCTGGGGTTCTGCTCCGTTACATTCCGTATCCTGTGGATCCTTGTCCTACCATCTGTACTGGTTCCTGAACCAGTTTCTGTATCTTTTGTTTGAACAGCTCTCTACCTGTTCCGTCACACTCCACTCTTTCCTGTCAGTATCCGTACCTGATCCTCTTATGTGAACAGGTCCAAACCTGTCCCGTCACATTCCACTCCCTCCTATCAGTACCCGTACCTGCACCTGCTGTGTGGACAGGACCCTACCTATTCCTCCCTATTCCATTCCTTCCGGCCAGTACCCGCACCTGCTGTGTGAACAGGTCCCTACCTGTTCCTTCGTACACCACACCTGCCAGCCCTGTGTCTCTGCAGTGCCAGCCTGCCCTGTGTCTCTGCCGTGCCAGCCTGCCCTGTGTCTCTGTCATGCCAGCCTGCCCTGTGCCTCTGCCGTGCCAGCCTGCCCTGTGTCTCTGCCATGCCAGCCTGCCCTGTGTGTCTACTATGCCAGCTTGCCCTGTGTCTCTGCTGTGCCAGCCTGCCCTGTGTCTCTGCCATGCCAGCCTGCCCTGTGTCTCTACTATGCCAGCCTGCCCTGTGTCTCCGCCGTGCCTGCCTGTCAGTCGCACCTGTCCAAGTGATTTGTCCCCGAGTGGGATCAGCAGCCACAGCCAGACACCACCCTGGAGTGGCATCCGGCAGCTACCTGCCGCACAAGCCTGACCTCACCATCAGAGGCTCCAGCGAAGACCGAGGTAGCTGTCGCAGTCACACCCCTACCAGGGTAGTCTGGTTTGTGGAACAGTGGGGCCACAACTCCCCAGCTCTTGCCAACCTGCTAAGGCGGAAGCGTTACACACCCATTATACTCGTTACTCGAAATGAGTATGCAAGAATTAGGAATTGCTCGGTTAGAGTAACGAGCATCCGAGCATTTTAGTGCTCGCTCATCCTTATAGTGCATCTTTAATAACGGGAATCCTCCATTCAGAGACCCTTTTCTCTTTGGTAACAGTGTGTTTCAAAATGCGCTTAATAAACCAGATCATCCCTTTGAGTAATAAAGTGTCTCTGCCTACTGTATATTAGGTGACAGGTTAGAGGATATACAAATAGGTAGCTTCAAATGTCAAATCTATTTTTAATTCTTCTTTTACTTGGAATAGGTCACAGGAAATCCTGCTTAATGCAAATCTGATAGAAACCAAAACAGATTTACATAATTTTGTTGCATTAATTACGGCTGTTTTTGTCCATTACATAATTGATAAAATATGATTTGTCCATGAAATATTAATTCTTCCAGGAACTTGCTTACATACATTTTTTCTAAAAAGCTTGAGGATTAAACAACTCCAAAACACATAAAAACCAGCTCCTGAAACTCAATGTGCAAGTTATCTTGTCACCGGTATTTAGGATAATGCTGTATCGGTCAATTAGCCTACATTGGTAACAGAAGACAAAATATTTGTCTAAATACATGATAAAATATCAGTTTCAAATGTATCTAAACTTTGGGAAAATCAGCAGTTCTCATTACCTTATTAGCAGTATTTTGGCTCCAGAAATGGTGGCCGCTTTCTCTGATACAATGTAACTAGCAAAATTACTGGCACTTCTTCAAAAGTAGCATAAATGCTAAGTTTTGCTGCTTTTTTTGCACAAAATCTGCTGCTTTTAACTGTTTGAGTAAAGTGGATGTGAGTTTATGAAGACTCGTGCCCACTGTGCGTAGGAAGATGGTTATTGCATATTACTGTGCAGATACCTGCAGAAAATATGTGGATAAAAAGCAGCATTTGTGCTACATGTGAACATGGTCTTAGACATTACAGTGTGAAGAAACGGTGCTGCTCATGAGATCTATGGTTAACCCCATACCGAGCTTTGACGTACATTTACATCAAAGGTTGGGTCCTTGCCTTTGATGTGGGCCAACACTCCAAGCCCACATCTTACTCCTCACATGATGACTGATTTAATCAGCCATCATGTGCCTTTAACAGTCACAGGTGGAGCGGAGTACCGCCCACAATGGTGAACCAGTTAAATCCTGCTGTCAATCACTGACAGCGGAATTTAACACGTGCTGACCTTAAGCTCGTCATTTTGTCTGCCCATCGGTGGTCCTGCCAATGAGGCGCCAATGAGTTGTCAATGCAGCCAGGGGTCTGCTGATGACCCCTGAGCCTGTCATTACCATCCTGCTGTGAACTTTGGCTCGTGACAGTATAGATTTGAGATTGTGATATCTGCTACATATAGCGGTGCTGAAGCCTTAGCACAAGAGATTGGACGATCGCAGCTTTAAGTCTCCTATGGGAAATATTGGATACAGTTAAAAGTGAGAAAAAAAGTTTTTTTAAAAAATGAGTAAAATAAAAAAAACCTTTTGCTCCATTATAAATAAAACAATAAAAAAACATATTTGGTATTGTTGCATTCATAAAAGTCCCATCTGTCAATATGTAAAATAAATCAATCCGATCGGTAAACGGTGTAACAAGAAAAAAAAAATGCCAGAATTACATTTTTCGGACCACCACAATATTGCAATTAAAATGCAATAGCAAGCGATTAAAACATCATATCTACCCCAAAATGTATTCAATAAAAGCATCACCTCAGGGTTAAAAAAATAAGCTCTAACATAGCTCCAGATGCCAAAAAATGAAAATGTTACGGGTCTCGAAAAATGGCAACATAAGCAAAAAAAAGTTCTTATAAATTTTCAATTTTTTTCTTACTTAAATAAATAAAAACTATACATGTTTGGTATCTGCATACTCGTGCCAACCTGGGGAATTATACTGCCAAGTCAGTTTTACCATATAGTGGACAGGGTAAATTAAAAAAAAAAAAAAACAATTGCGGAATTGCACTTTTTTTTGCTATTTAAATGCACTTTAAATTTTTTTCAAAACTTTGCAGTGCATCAAATTACAAAATAAATGGTGTCATTCAAAAGTAGTACTTGGCCTTCAAAAAAGCCTTCATATGGCTATAGCGACGGAAAAATAAAAGAGTTATGGCTCTTGTAATAAGGGGAGGGAAAAAAGCAAAAGAGCAAAAATGGAAATTCGCAAGGTCAAGAGCTCATTCAGACATTCAATTTTTGCGGAGGAGTGAAATCCATGTTTTTCACTTATAGTATTTGTACCAATGATGTTCTATGAGGCCAATCACATGTCCAATTACTTCCTCAGACTAAAGGGTCGACAGAAAATATTGGATACATGTCCTATTTTGATCCGAGGGTTGGATTATGATCAGCAATGAAAGTCAATGGGACTGTGGAAAAAATCGGGCTGCCCTCGGATGAGATCAGAGTGTGGTCCAATTTTCATGGACTGTCAGAAAAGAGAAGGTGAATTTTTTTTATATGAGATAATCAGATGACACTCAAGGCACACTCTTAACCAACTCTGATTCAATTCTGATTCAACTCTGATTAGAGTCTAATCAGAATAATCGGTTTGATTTTCTCATAGGCAACAAATATCAGACCTAACAGTCCAAATTTTGTTCGTTGCTCATTGAATCATTTTTGAATGCCTTACATAGTTGGTAAGGTTGGAAGAAGCTACAAGTCCAGTCTATATGACACCAGTCTATGTTGTCAGAGGAACCACCTTAGGATTAATTCCGGGAAGACCAAGGAATTGGTGGTGGACTTTCGCAAGGGAAAAAATCCACCAGTAGTGGTGAACATTCAGGGAAATGACATTGAGATAGTCGACACCTATAAGTACCTTGGTGTGATCCTCAATAATAAGCTGAAGAAGAATCCATTGATTCAGAAACGCGTTGGATGTTTTTTGAGCTTCCCCACTCTCCATAGCTAGTCACGTGAGTCATCACGTGACTGTGACGTCACGCAAGGTCCTGTGCACCTTGTCAGCTATACACTGCGTGCGACGCTACTGCTCCTAATTGTAGCGGCCGCACTGCAGATAGGACGCTTGTCTCCGGCCGGGACAGCGTCCATTACCCTAAGCATCAGTTCCCTGCTCGTAACTCGGTTACTACATCCGTGGACGCCATACCGGACACCGATATTCCACACTGGAATCCCTCCCTATTAGGACCTGTGCTGGTAATCACTTTATCATAAAGCTGCTGACCTCCAGGTAACTTCCTTACCTTCCTGTGTACAGTTTCTTCCATTCATTCCAAACAGTGATTTTTTATATGCCGCTTATGTATGTGGGTTGGAGTATACCTCTCTATTTTCGATTTTTATGTTCATGTGAAAGTGTCAAGAGGGCGGTACCTTACTCTGAATGTCTCTCTGTTTTGTCCTGAACTCAGTTTTCCATCCTTATATTAAGGGCGAGTTCATCCTCTATACAGATCTACTTATGAGCGCAGATATTTAAGTCTTTATATATCAATAATAAGCTTGACTAGGCCCATCACTTGGATGCAGTGTACAGGAAGGGCCACAGTAGGCTTTATCTGCTCAGATGGCTGAGAGCCTTCAGAGTTAGGGGGGCACTCCTTGCATCCTTCTTCAACTCTGTTGTGGCATCAGTCATCTTCTTTGGTGTGGCGTGCTGGGGTAGTGGCATATCAACCAGGGACAGGAATAGGCTGGACAAACTGATTAGAAGGGCCAGCTCTGTCCTGGGATGCCCCCTTGACCCAGTTCAGGAAGTAGGCGACAGGAGGATACTGGCCAAGGTGAGCTACATGGTGCAGAATGATTCCCATCCCATGCATGAGACCGTGACAAAGATGTGCAGTACTGTCAGTGACCGGCTACTTCATCCTAAATGTGAGAGGGAGCGCTATCAAAAGTCCTTCCTTCCGGCTGCAGTTAGGCTGTATAACCAGCACTGTCCAAAACGGAGAACGATCCAAACAGTGAACTGATAGATCCAAAGTTGTGATAGTCCGGTTATATATTTTTTTTTTTCGTATATGTACCTACCTACTGTCAATGTAATGCCTTTATGCATCTGTATCTGTACTTGTTCCTGCCTTGCTGCTGTAATGCTCTCAATTTCCCCATGGTGGGACGATTAAAGGATTATCTTATCTTATCTTATCTTATCTTATAACACTAACATGCAAAACCAGAGAACACAATAAGGGTTTTATGGCAGATGCCAATTGCTATATATTTTAGGGAAAAATTCCTTCCTGACTCCAAACATAACAAGTAATGAAGTAACTTTACCATAGAAGACATACAACACATAAGGAAATTCCAATCAGTTGTAACAAATGTCATACTTTAATCTCATTTGTCCTGTACAGGAATTAAGGCACATAAAAACGTGCTTAATGTAAATCTGAGAGAAGCACAAACTGATCTACATAATTTGGCTCTTTTGTTACGCTAATCAAAGATGGTTATGCACATTAAATAATTACTAAAAGTAAGATGCTTTATTTATCTAATCTTAATCCTTCCAGGAAGATGCTTACAAATCAATGATATTGGAAGCCATTGACTCTGACCTTTGGTTAGTGATCCCGGCTTTGTACTTTTCAACCACTGGTTTGATCCTTCAGTTTGGCCATTAATCTTGCTATTTTACTATTGACATAACTCTTTGGTCATTGATCCTGCACTTAGCCAGTTACCCTTTGGCCAGTTCTTTGGACATTGATCTTTTTCTTTGACTATTGATCCTGCCCTTTGGCCACTGATGATGCTCATTTGTCATTGCTTCTGTTCTTTAGCCATTGATCCTGCACTTTAGTCATGGATCGTGCCCTTGACTATTGAATCTGCCTGTTGATCAATGGTTTTTTCCTATGGTCATTGAAGCTGATCTTAGGAAATTGATCCTTCCCTTTGGTTATTTAACCTTGTATTTGAACATTGTTCCACCTCTTTGATTCTTTGGCATTTCATACTTCTATTTGGCTATTGATCTAACTCTTTGAACAATGTCCTTGTTCTTTTATTCTCCTCTTTCGACATTGATCTTGTTCTTTGGTCATTGAATTGTTCTTTGGTCATTGTTCTTTGATCATGGCTATTCCTACGTAGTCATTGATCCTGGTCTTTGATCTTTCTCTTAAGCCATTGCTTCCCCTCTTTGATTCTCTTCTTTTACATTGATCCTGCTCTTTGATGATTGAACTTGATTTTTGGTCATTGAACTCCATCTTTGGTCATTGATTCTTCTCTTTGATCAGTGATTCTGCCCTTTGGCCAAATGCTTCTGCTTTTTGGCCTTTGTTTCTTTTGCTTGCCTTCATTTTTTCTCAGTATTGTGTTCACACATTAATGAGAATATCTGCTGCTTCTAATTATGCTGTCACTATTGTGATAAATAGCCTGGCGGTACTTGGCTTACTTTCCCCTCAATGCCTGGAGAAAAGGACCACTCCCAGGGAGTGGCAGTGCTCCTGACAGCTCCGATTCTCACTAAGCTTTTCTAATTACATCAGAAAGATAAAATTAGTCCATTTCAATGTCAGCTTACTTATCCTCTATCATTGGTAATACAATCCTGCACCTGACATAACGGTGCAATTTTCTTAATCTCTGCTTTGCTAAGGATATTAATTCCTTTATTATTTTGCAACTGAAAAGTTTTATAATTAATTTGGTCAATCAGAATGTGTCATTCTGAAATATATGCTGTATATCAGTAGATTTCCCTGTTTACCAACCTCCAAAAGCAACTCTGTCATTACAAAACCTCTTAGCACCACATATTGTGGTTATGATAATTCATTGCTTGAGCCATATCATTCATCATATTTGCTCAAGCTTGTGATTTTGAGATAAGCAGTGTTCAGATGCGCCCTTCAGTCTCTTCATTTTTTTTTGTTCTTGCCAACTTTCCAAAATGTCTCCTCGAAAAAGACTAAATCTAGAAAAGAAAGCTAATCTGCCATGCTCCTCTATTTACATTCAGATGTTTTGTGGTTGTGTCCAGGAAAAACTCAGAAAATGGATTCTGGGGCTGCGTCACTTGCCTATAAAGATAATAGTGAGATTTTGATAAAATGTACAGTGCTGTGCTAATTAATTGGGACAAAGCATTTTTTTAAGTAAAATTGTAAGTTGGTTACTAGTCAGTAAATCAAACCAGTTTGTGAGAGCCTGTGTGAGTGCCTGTTCAAAGCAGTTAAAACTGTTTTGAATCACTGATTGGTAACCAACTTATGATTTTACTTAAAAAAATGCTTTGCCCCAATTAATTTGCACAGCACTGTAGATGCTTTATTGGTAACAGATCTACGTATTTCAAATTCACACAATCGCCTTCATTGGGACAAGCCTGGTGCAACTCTAAAACACGTTGGCCTTTTGCCAATAAAGTGACACAACACAGCTGTCGGGTGACTGGGATCAGGGGCTCTTTCCTTATCCCTAACACTAGGGGGTGCCTTAGCTATCCCTACTCCCCGGGATACTTCTGAAGGTGAAGATGCCGGGGCCTGCGCCCTTGCCTTATCTCCTGAGTTAGCCCTCCATCTGTTCACTTCCCCAACCCAGGGGAACCCAAACACCAACCCGACAAACAAGGCAATATAAAAAAGGGTTAGCAGAAAACTCCAGAAATACAAAATATTCACTCATATATAACAGAGGAATCCACCAGGGTGTGGAGGTAGGGGAATGAACCAAAATAGAGAAGGATAGGTAATTACCACGCATACAAACCAAGCAACAGTCACAGATAATGCCTCCAAGTCTTCTTCTCATATGAACTCCTCTCCCTCTGTTAACCATGCAGCAAATTCTAGCTCTGACAAGGAATTGTAACACAGCACAGATTATAAAGGGGAAAGGAGTGGCTAACCGAGCTCAGCTGTGAGCACAGAGATTTCCAACATGGCTGATTAAACCCTGTTCTGCCAGAAGAAATAAACACATTTAAAATAAAGGAGAAGTACTTCTTCTCAATGCCAAAGTAGGAGCAATCAGATACAGCGGGCTTCTGGCTCCACACTGTTGCGGTAACCCCGTGACATAAAGCATCTATATTCCAGAAAAAACTAAAGATTTTCTTTCTAGACAAGGGTCATGACACCAGAATCCATATTTTTTATTTTATGTCTTTCACATTGTATATGAATAGAACGAAGTTCTGGAATGGCGAAGTCAGCAGCATCTTTGGTCTACACGACTTATACACATATAGAGGTTGTGTCCTGTGTAAGGAGGTGGCGGGGAACGTCATGTGACTCCTCTCCTCTGGACACTGTTCACACAATTACCTGCAGCATCTCATTGTTATTAATGTGTAGTGTAATGTTTATGTACTGTGATGTCTTGTATCTGCCATGTACTGTGTATATGTTTCGGATTAGGGATGGATGTTAGCATAGAGTAATAACGGGGTTAGAATAGAGAGGGGCACAGAGCAGGGAGATATAGGAAAGGCACTTCCAGTTTAGAATCAGACACCTGGGCAGTCTGGGGATAAGTCTGCGGATGGCAGTAAGAAGCCCCAGCTGAAGAATAGTGTAAATGGGCACAAGCTTAAATGAATCATCCACAGGAAGGATTTGGGGTCTAAGACCGGGGCAGGAGCAGCTGAGATGGCGTTCCCAGCACCTTTCCCTTTTGGAACCGGACAAGGGGCTGACAGAGAGCTGGTGACGCTGAAGGTACAGATGGGACATGGACAGTCCAAAAAGACTGCCCGTATGGCAGAGGAAGGGAAATTACAGGAAATGTTACCCTGTGTGTACTGTGCGGCTGATGTGATGGATGCCTTACTGTTTAGTAAAGTTCAACTGTTGGAAAAGAATTGTGACTCTGTGGTATTTGCTGGAACCTGGAAGCCAGAAGCTGAAGTAACAGAGGCAACCAACTGTGCCGGGGTGCTCACTGACTTAGTGAACTCGCCTATGACTGCCACCCTGTGCCACCTTGTAACATCCTGTACACAATCCATTATGTGAGTAGACAACTTTTGGCAGCTCGACAGTGAATCTGTGAATTTCTCCATCCAACAGGTTTGGCCTATGAGGCGCTGTATTTTTTATAATTTATGATTAAGAGTCTTGTCTGTGGCCTGTATAAAGGGGTCTGGTACAGGAACTAAATACAAGTGTATTTGGTCTGCAGTCTGTGAACAGGACACCAGTCTAATGCCTATATACAAGGAATCTGAGCTGGGGTCTGTACACAGTGTATATGGACTGAGGAAGGTATATAGGATATCTGTTATGGGTCTATATGCAGTGGGACTGTAGAAAAATATTGCTTGGGGTCCTGTATATGGGAGTTCTAGTCTGAAGTTTTTTACTTGTCTATATACAGAGCCTTTCGAAAGTATTCGGCCCCCTGGACCTTTTGAACCTTTTCCCACATATCATGCTTCAAACATAAAGATACCAAATGTAAATTTTTGGTGAAGAATCAACAACAAGTGGGACACAATTGTGAAGTTGAACGAAATTTAATGGTTATTTTACATTTTTGTGGAAATTCAAAAACTGAAAAGTGGGGCGTGCAATATTATTCGGCCCCTTTACTTTCAGTGCAGCAAACTCACTCCAGAAGTTCATTGTGGATCTCTGAATGATCCAATGTTGTCCTAAATGACTAATGATAATAAATATAATCCACCTGTGTGTAATCAAGTCTCCGTATAAATGCACCTGCTCTGTGATAGTCTTAGGCCTCTTTCACACATCAGTTTTTCGCCGTCAGGCGCGATCCGGCTTTTTTTTTGTAAAACCGGATCCGGCAAAATGCAATGCCGGATCCAGTTTTTCCCCATTGACTTGCATTAGCGCCGGATCACGCCGGATGGCATTGCGTTTCATCCGTTTTTTGCCGGATCCAGCTACTTGTCTCATTCCGACGTCAGGAAAAAATGGCTACTGTAACGTTTTTTGTCTCCGGCTAAAAAGCCGGAAGTGCCGGATCCGACGCTTCCGGCTTTTTGCCACAATGAAAGTCTTTGGGCGCCGGAATGCGCCGGATCCAGAAAAAGACGGATCCAGCCACCGGATCCGTTTTTTTAAGTCTGCGCATGCTCAGATCCAATTGGCCAGCCCCCAGGAAACAGATATAACCTGCTAGACGGATCCGGCAGAAAAACGGATCCGTTTCTACAGTTCTCCAAAATTTATGCCGGATCCGTTTTTTCTAAAAATAGCCGGATCCTGCCTGACGGCAAAAAACTGATGTGTGAAAGTAGCCTTAGGGTTCTGTTTGAAGCACAGAGAGCATCATGAAGACCAAGGAGCATAACAGGCAGGTCTCTGATACTGTTGTGGAGAAGTTTAACCCCTTACCTACAATTGACGTAATATTCCGTCCATGTGACCATGGACCTAATTACCATGGACGGAATATTACGTCACCATGATCAGCGGCGCCCACGTGGTGAGCACTGCTGATCGCGGCCGGGTGTCAGCTAATTACCATAGTTGACACCCGGCACAATGTGTCAGGGGCGGTCACGGACCGCCCCCGACACGTTAACCCCTTGCACACCGCGATCAAACGCGATCGCGGTGTACCGGGGGTTAAAGGGAAGCATCGGCAGGGAGGGGGCTCCCTCCGTGCTTCCCTGAGCCCCCCGCAGCAGCGCAATGTGCAGCGCTGCTGCGGGGGACTCCTTTCCTCCAGGCCCCCGAATCCAAGATGGCGACGGGGGCCTGAGGAAGCTGGCTTCCTCAGTGCCTGCAAAGCGCAGGCATGAGGAAGTCTGCAGCAGTGCCTGTGACAGATCGCTGATCTGTCACAGTGATCTGTGATGTGACAGATCAGCGATCTGTCACAGGACAGTGATGTCCCACCTGGGACATGGTAATAAAGTAAAAAAAAAAAAAAAGTGTTAAAAATAATTTAAAAAAAATCGCTAAATAAATTAGTAAAAAAAAGAAAAAAAAATATTCCCCAATAAATCCATTTTTTCAAAATAAAAAAACCCAAAAACAATAAAAGTACACATATTTGGTATCGCCGCGTCCGTAATGACCTGCCCTATAAAACTGTCCCATTAGTTAAACCCTTTAGCGAACCCCTTAAAAAATAAAAATAAAAAACGAAGCAAAAAATAATGATTTATTATCATACCACCGAACAAAAAGTGCAATAACGCGCGATCAAAAAGACACATATAAAAATCCATGGTACCGCTGAAAACGTCATCTTGTCCCGCAAAAAACGAGCTGCCATACAGCGTCATCCGCAAAAAGATAAAAAAGTTATAGCTCGCAGAATAAAACGATACAAAAATTGTTTTCATTGCAAAAAACCGACAAAACATAAAAAAACGACTTAAATGAGGTATCGCTGTAACCGTACTGACCCGAAGAATAAAACCGCTTTATCAATTTTACCGCGGAACGGTGTAAACGCACCCCCCCAAAAGAAATTCATGAAATGCTGGTTTTTGTTCATTCTGCGTCCCAAAAATCGGAATAAAAAGCGATCAAAAAATGTCACGTGCCCGAAAATGGTACCAATAAAAACGTCAACTCGTCCCGCAAAAAATAAGACCTCACATGACTTGGTGGGTCAAAATACGGAAAAATTATAGCTCTCAATATGTGGTGATGCAAAAACTACTTTTACAATAAAAAGCGTCTTTTAGCGTGTGACAGCCGCCAAACATAAAAACCGCTATAAATAGTAAATCAAACCCCCCGTTATCACCCCCTTAGTTAGGGAAAAATAATAAAACTAAAAGAAAATGTATTTATTATCATTTTCCCGCTAGGGTTAGGGTTAGGGTAGGGTTAGGGTTAGCGTTAGGGCTAGGGCTAGGGTTAGGGTTAGGGTTAGGGCTAGGGTTAGGGCTAGGGTTAGGGCTAGGGCTCAGATTAGGGTTAGGGGTGTGTTGAGGTTAGGGTTGGAGTTATAATTGGGGGGTTTCCACTGTTTGGGCACATCAGGTGCTCTCCAAAGGCAACATGTCGTCTGATCTCAATTCCAGCCAATTCTGCGTTGAAAAAGTCAAATGGTGCTCCTTCCCTTCCAAGCTCTGCCATGCGCCCAAACAGTGTTTTACCCCCACATGTAGGGTATCAGCCTACTCAGGACAAATTACAAAACAACTTTTGGGGTCCAATTTCTCCTGTTACCCTTAGGAAAATAAAAAATTGGGGGCAAAAATATAATTTTGCGGAAAAAAATGTTTTTTTTATTTTCACGCCCAGGCGTTATAAACTTCTGTGAAGCACTTGGGGGTTCAAAGTGCTCTCCACACATCTAGATAAGCTCCGTGGGGGGTCTAGTTTCCAAAATGGGGTCACTTGTGGGGAGTTTCAATAGTTTAGGTACATCAGGGGCTCTCCAAACTCACATGACACCCGCAGACCAATCCATCAAAGTCTGCATTCCAAAACATCACTACTTCCCTTCCGATCCCTGATGTGTGCCCATACAGTAGTTTTCTCCCACATATGAGGTATCAGCGTACTCAGGACAAATTGGACAACAACTTTTGGGGTCCAATTTCTCCTGTTACCCTTGGGAAAATAAAAAAAATGGGGACTAAAAGATGATGTTTGTGGAAAAAATACGATTTTTTTATTTTCACGCCCGGACGTTATAAACTTCAGTGAAGCACTGGGGGGTTCAAAGTGCTCACCACACATCTAGATAAGTTCCTTGGGGGGTCTAGTTTCCAAAATGGTGTCATTTGTGGGGGGTTTCTACTGTTTTGGTACATCAGGGGCTTTCCTAACGCGACATGGTGTCCGATCTCAATTCTAGCCAAAAACATCAAGTGGCGCTGCTTCCCTTCCGAGCTCTGCCATGCGCCCAAATAGTGGTTTACACCCACATGTGGGGTATCAGCGTACTCAGGATAAATTGCACAATATCTTTTAGGGTCCTGTTACTTTTGGAAAAATAAGAATTGAGGGTGAAAAGATCATTTTTGTGGAAAAAATATGATTTTTTAATTGTACTGCTGTACGTTATAAACTTCAGTGAAGCACTGGGGGGTTCAAAGTGCTCACCACACATCTAGATAAGTTCCTTGGGGGGTCTAGTTTCCAAAATGGTGTCATTTGTGGGGGGTTTCTAGTGTTTTGGTACATCAGGGGTTTTCCAATAGCGACATGGTGTCCGATCTCAATTCTAGCCAAAAACGTCAAATGGCACTGCTTCCCTTCCGAGCTCTGCTATGCGCCCAAATAGTCATTTACACCCACATATGGGGTATCAGCGTACTCAGGACAAATTGCACAATAACTTTTAGGGTCCTGTTACCCTTGGAAAAATAAAAATTGGGGGTGAAAAGATCATTTTTTGGAAAAAATATGATTTTTTAATTGTACTGCTGTACGTTATAAACTTCTGTGAAGCCCTTGTGGGTTCAAAGTTCTCACCACATATCTAGATAAGTTCCTTGGGGGGTCTAGTTTCCAAAATGGGGTCACTTGGGGGGTTTCCACTGTTTAGGTACATCAGGGGCTAAAAATCATATGAAAGAACCCTAAAAACGATGCTTTATTATTAAAAGACCAAAGGTCACACCACAAAGTGAACAGAACAAAACAACAACGTGTCCAATTAGTACCCAAATACAAAAAACATGTAATGGGGGTTTCCTAGGAGTCCCTATTGACGTCT
Organism: Dendrobates tinctorius; assembly: GCF_039654945.1. Classification (NCBI taxonomy): domain Eukaryota; kingdom Metazoa; phylum Chordata; class Amphibia; order Anura; family Dendrobatidae; genus Dendrobates; species Dendrobates tinctorius. The sequence goes on from NW_027361825.1 coordinate 8,659,029, forward strand.
AATGCTCAATCCTTCCTTGCCGCGGAGGTTGGCACCCTAGGGGGAACGTTGTGGCGCCCCCGCTCAACGGTGGCTGTCCCTATGGACCCTGATGAACCCTACAGCCACTAGGGATCCCTTCCCCGATGCTAAAGGGGCCCCTATCAATTAGACAGAGATCAACTATAGTAAGGAGGACCCTAATCCCCAAAAGGATTAAAATCAAAGGAACACATTAATGTACTGGCATTAAAGTGATGGCATCTCAGTGACATGAGTCAAATAGATACAACAGATACAACAGATAAAACAGATAAAGTCCACAGCATATAGAGTATCCAATATCATTTACATGAGGTTAAATCAAAATGGCACAAAGATGCAAACTCCACAAATGATCAAGCACTCAATAGCCAAAGATTTGCATGCATAGTGACAATAAACATGCCACCTGACTAGAGATACAGTGCCAATAAATACATAATCCAAACACTCAGTGATCAATGCTGCAGATACTCATCGTGTCAAACGCCTTCTGCCATGTACGTGAAGCGCCTATTGGCTATTGAGTGCTTGATCATTTGTGGAGTTTGCATCTTTGTGCCATTTTGATTTAACCTCATGTAAATGATATTGGATACTCTATATGCTGTGGACTTTATCTGTTTTATCTGTTGTATCTGTTGTATCTATTTGACTCATGTCACTGAGATGCCATCACTTTAATGCCAGTACATTAATGTGTTCCTTTGATTTTAATCCTTTTGGGGATTAGGGTCCTCCTTACTATAGTTGATCTCTGTCTAATTGATAGGGGCCCCTTTAGCATCGGGGAAGGGATCCCTAGTGGCTGTAGGGTTCATCAGGGTCCATAGGGACAGCCACCGTTGAGCGGGGGCGCCACAACGTTCCCCCTAGGGTGCCAACCTCCGCGGCAAGGAAGGATTGAGCATTAGACGTCAATAGGGACTCCTAGGAAACCCCCATTACATGTTTTTTGTATTTGGGTACTAATTGGACACGTTGTTGTTTTGTTCTGTTCACTTTGTGGTGTGACCTTTGGTCTTTTAATAATAAAGCATCGTTTTTAGGGTTCTTTCATATGATTTTTTGCTCTGAGACCCTCTACATTTGATAGTTATTTTTGTACATCAGGGGCTCTGCAAACGCAGCATGGCGTCCGATCTGAATTCCAGCCAATTTTGCATTGAAAAAGTCAAACGGCGCTCCTTCCCTACTGAGGTCTGCCATGCGCCGAAACAGTGGTTCCCCCCCCACATATCAGGTATCAGCGTACTCAGGACAAATTGCACAATAACTTTTGCAGTCCAATTTCTCCTGTTACCCTTGGTAAAATAAAGAAAATTGAACCTGAAGTATTTTTTTTGTGAAAAAAAGTTAAATGTTCATTTTTTTTTTAATATTCAAAAAATTCCTGTGACGCACCTAAAGGGTTAATAAACTTCTTGAATGTGGTTTTAAGCACCTTAAGGGGTGCCTTTTTTAGAATGGTGTCACTTTTGGGTATTTTCTATCATATAGACCCCTCAAAGTGGCTTCAAATGTGAAGTGGTCCCTAAAAATAAAATGGTGTTGCAAAAATGAGAAATCGCTGGTCAATTTTTAACCCATATAACTTCCTAACAAAAAAAAATTTTGGTTCCAAAATTGTGCTCATGTAAAGTAAACATGTGGGAAATGTTATGTATTAAGTTTTTTGTGTGCCGTATCGCTGTGATTTAAGGGTATAAAAATTCAAAGTTGGAAAATTGCGAAATTTTCAAAATTTTCGCCAAATTTCCGTTTTTTTCACAAATAAACGCAAGTTATTTGAATGCAATTTTACCACTAACATGAAGTACAATATGTCACGAGAAAACAATGTCAGAATCACCAGGATCCATGGAAGCGTTCCAGAGTTATGACCTCATAAAGGGACAGTAGTCAGAATTGTAAAAATTGGCCCGGTAGTTAACGTGCAAACCACCCTTGGTAGTGAATGGGTTAAAGGGAATCTGTCACCCCATTTTCGGCCTATAAGCTGCGGCCACCGCCATCAGGGGCTTATCTACAGCATCTTATATGCGAAAAAATAGGTGACAGATTCCCTTTAAAGCCGGATTTGGATACAAAATGATTTCAAAAACTTTAAACATCCCAAGGAGCACTGTGCAAGCGATCATATTGAAATGGAAGGAGTATCATACCACTGCAAATCTACCAAGACCCGGCCGTCCCTCTAAACTTTCATCTCAAACAAGGAGAAGACTGATCAGAGATGCAGCTAAGAGGCCCATGGTCACTCTCGATGTGCAAAACTGATAGAGACATACGCCAGCTGTAATTGCAGCAAAAGGTGGCACAACAGAGTAGGGGCCGAATAATATTGCACGCCCCACTTTTCAGTTTTTGAATTTCAACAAATATTTAAAATTACCAATAAATTTCACTCAACTTCACAATTGTGTCTCACTTGTTGTTGATTCTTCACCAAAAATTTACATTAGGTGTCTTTATGTTTGAAGCATGATATGTGGGAAAAGGTTGAAAAGTTCCAGGGGGCCGAATACTTTCAATAGGCACTGTATTTTGGGTCTGCATACATGGCCAAATGGTCTGAGCAATGCATAATAGTCTTGTCTTGGATATTAATAAAGGGTCTGTATAAATGGGGTCCAGACTAGAAACTGAATACAACTATCCTGCATCCAGCGGTAAAGTCCAAAATTTGGAGAACTGGTGCACTGTCCAGGAGTTCAGAGGTTCAGAATGTCTTGATTTTATTTTTACCTGTGTCTTAAGGTCACAGATAAAGTTGAATTGAACTGTGAAGCAGGGAACCAAAGGATGTGTGTGTTAACATAGCAGAATTCTGTGTGTTGATGTAGCAGAGTTATGTGTATGTTGATGTAGCGTGTGCGTACATCAAAACTGAGTGTGTGTGTGAATATTTAACAGAGCTGAGTGTGTATGTACCAGGACTGGGTGGTGGAAAAACTGTGCTGGAGTCCAAGGAAAACCTAGAGGGGCATAACTAGGAGACTCACCTAATCAGACACAGTGGCTGACGATACCGCGATCCAAGGAGAGACAAAGGAGGAGGACCAGGTGCTACAACCAATACTGTCCTTAGTTAGATGACTGCTGACCCCCTAGGGGCGGGTAACTAGGACGAACTGTAGGAAGGTATAGTAGATGTAGTCTGGTTCTGTAGGAATACAGGAACCACAGATTCAGACTGGACTGTCTGATGCATAGATGAGCACTGGTAGGTGCGGCTGGACTGGCTGTTAGACAGGCAGGTAGGAACGGATGATAGACGGGCATGTATGTATACATATATATTTATATACAGTATATGTATATATAGCAGAGGTGAGTGTGTGTGTGTATATATATATATATATATATATATATATAGTAGATTTGAGAGTGTGTAAATAGAGCAGAGATGTGTGTATTGATCCAGCACAGCTGTGTGTGTTGATATAGCAAAGCTGTGTGTGTCTGTGTGTATATTGTGATAACATCATACTTTGGGTACAGGCTTTGTGGGGGGGACATCATATTCCATGAGGGTGGGTCTGTCAGGGCATCATTCTTTATGGGATGTGTCTGAAAATCCTTACAATGTGTGGGGAAATGTACTGTGGGGACATCATACTGTGTATGGTGGGCAGTGTGGGGGCATCTTACTACATAGGGGGTACTGTGAAGGTCATGGAAAAACTACCATGCTGTGTGGAAACAGTAATCAGCTTCACTAGGATAACACTTTTGTGTGCTCACATGTACAGAACTCGATTTAATAACATTTGCTGAGGCAGGCAACGTGCACCACAATGTGTGTTCCTCTCTTTGGCTTTTCAAATTTGGTAATATGTACAGGGGTTTCTTGTCTCGGGTGCTGTACAAAAATTTTGCTTGGAGTCTGAATATTGGGGTCTAGTTTGGATCTGTACAGAGGGGTATAAAGTATGGGGTCAGTATTCATGGCATCTGGACCTGGACCCTGATGTGCTAGCTTGTTGTCAGATTTGTATCTTAATCGATGTTCTGTAATTTTGAAGAGGAGCTGATTTGCAGTACGTGGCAGGGGCCAATAAAAAGTGTGATGGATCTGTGGGTTTCTGTGTGGGGAAGGAGACCTGACGGACGGACTTGTCAGCAAGTGGAAAGGAGGGTTTGCACATTTTAGGTGGTTGTCAGTTATGACAGAAGGGAAAACAGCCAGGAAAGTGTAGGTGACGTGCAGTACCTTGGGTTGACCATAAGAGGGCGGGGAGGAGTGTGAGTGCAGGGCTTGATATCAGCTTAGGGCTTTAGAAACCGTTGGTCATGGGGGCGGAGTTACAGGGAACCGGGAAAGCTATAAATTTGACAGGAGGGTTCCAGAAAGTTCCAGTCCCCAGGGGGAGCTCAAGTGACAGGAAGACTGTGACAGTTGGTGCACTGTGAGGAGAACCCAACCAGGGGACTGAGGAGAGAAAAAGTTAGGGGGGTGGTCCTGACACAAAGTACTGCAGTGTAGACAAGGCTCCGGGTGTGGGACACTGTATTGGGAACGACGACTGACCAGTAAATTACTGTTGATGTACAGGCCTAAGGCAACCACAGTGACGGAGCTGTCAGATCGTTCCTAAGTGAAAAGGGACAGTGCGTATATACACGTCTCAGGTGACAAGTACGTTGTGTCGAAGTGTGCTGTAACCGGAGAGTCTTGAAGAGGATTGTGGTGTGCTGCGAGACCGTCAGGCGGACAGCGAGTGAATAAACTTGGACCTGTTGCACCCGAAATCTGCCTCCATCTTGTGTCTATACGTCACTGCGCGGTATATAGAGGGACCACCCCCCCAGTCTGGCCCTCGACCCTACACTTGGCGTAGTTAGTAGGATCGCCGCCGCTAATACATTATCTTCTGCGGCAAGCCTGCCTCTGAGAGATGAAAAAGGAACTGGACTGCTTTGTTTGGACCTTAAACACCTGTGGATTACAAATCACTAACCTGTGGATTATAAATTGGGAGTGCTGTGGTGGATCTGCGGTACTGGCGGAGGACCCAGGGCGGTACCAGGTTCTGTGCAAGATGGCAGTGTTGCTCCAATGCAGGAGAGAGTTCCAGGTGTTTGCCGTCGTCCCCGATGGACTGGGACCCCCTCCAACGTACCCCTGGCGGAAGCGATATGAAACCAGAGGTCGATGCTCCCACATACTGGACCCAGGACGCTGGGTGGAAAAGCCTGCCATCGCCCCACCCAGCAGAGGGAGTGGCACCGAGGAAAAGATTGGCTGCGGCTGCTTGGCGCCATTTGATTGCTGCCCACCGGACGGGATGCGACGCTGTGGTTGTCGAGGCATCGGGCGCCTGGAGTGGCGATGGCGTCGGGAGGTCGAGCTTCGCCAAAAGATTTATTATTCACAGTCACGGGCAGGCAATCGGATCGGTGGAGGAGCGGAGCCCTTGCGGACCCCGCGGGAGCAGCCGCCAAAGATACCATCAGAGAGTCTCCCCGCAGAGCCCCTGAGCCTGTAGGCTAACCCCACCGGATGGTGGGGTGAAGAACGGAGGCTGCGGGAGGAGCCGCGGGAAGATATGACGGAGGTCGCGGCGCCGGGAAAGGTGAGAATTCCTCTGGCTCCACCAGCGGCTCCGCAAGCAGCTCCCACCACTCAGCCGCAGCACGCGGCCCCCTGTGTCCCCGAAAGCCTGGTCAAGGAGGCCCTTACTGTCTACGCTGAGCTGAGCAGGGCCTCCGCTCCCAGCTCTGAGCTACCCCGCCCAGTGTCGCCGGTGCGGAGCCTGTCTCCAGAAGGCGCTGCTGCGTTTCCCCTTCCAGAAGCAACTTAATCCCAGAAACCGGCAGCTACTCCGGCTCCGTTTGGAACTCCGGGTGCGACCTACCCCGCAGCAGCGACTATGCCGGCGCTGGAGCCAGCTGCGGCCTACTTGTCGGGTCCTGTGGCTCAATCTTTGGTAAATACGGCTGTCCCTGCCCGCCTCCCGGCCCCAGCGGCTGCTGGGCCGATTACATCAACGACTGCCTCTGCCTCGCTTTCACCCCTGGCTAAGTCCCGCCCATCGGACTCTAGGGCCTATACCGGACCCTCCGTTTGGGTCTCAGAGGTCATAAAGAAGAAAAAAAACAGGGAGCAGGAAGTGTGGAACCTGCTCCATACAAAGGGAGAGGCTGGCATGGTGGCTACACGATCTCTGGGACGGCTGGTATACACAAATATATCAAAGGGATACGGGTTTATTCAAGATCTTGCTACCGGCCAGAAAGTTTATCTAAATGTGACCTCTATTCGCCATGGCCGAGCTTTGCAAGAGGGGGTCTTGGTGTCCTTTTTATAAGGAGTACTGCCCCCGCGGCTACTATGCGATAGCCGTGCTCGCCGAACCCGAAGATCACGAGCCCCTGTAGAAAGGACTTTAAGGACACTCCCTGCATCCCAGGAGCTCCACGGCTGTGGGGTCCCTTGCTACCAGCCACCAGGAGATGGCGTGGACTGTTGGGAATTCGCTGCAACGTTATGCAGAATATGGGGACAGTTTGCACCCTGGGTGACGGAGAATGTTGTTGTTTTTTTTTTCTTGTTTTTTCTGACATCACGGGGATGCTATAAAGAAAAAGAAAGGGAGTGTCAATGTCTAAGGAAGGGGGGAAGGAAACTTTTTATGTTTTTGTGGTTTTTGTTGTATGCTGGTTAAAAAAAGCAAAAAAAACACAGTAAATGAAAAAAAATAGAAAAAGGGCTACTTGTGCTATTATAGAGTTGTTTTGCAATATGCAAAAGTAAAATGTAACAGGTCTGGGTACGGGAAGGTCTGTGTGACCGAAGGAAGTGTGAGACCAAAGGGGTCTATGAGATGAGAGGGTCTGTGTGACAGAGACGCCGACCATGACTTGTGACCAAGAGGAAGGTAAAGAGATGGAAGATGTGAGACGGACAAAAGTCCCAGGTCAGGTCCCTGACACCACAGACACCCCAGAAAGAGGAAGTTGGGCACTGGTAATGATCTGGTAGTGGAAAGGCCTCGATCATGGCGTACCAGATTGTGAAAGGTGACAGAAGGGGAGAGTAGGGGAAGGTACACGCCAGAGGGAGAGAATCCAGGTGTACCTAGCCCAGTTTTGAAAGATGTTGTCATGTGGCGTGCTCGCTGGCGAGTGGCAGTAGGCCGCTCGGAGCATGGTGCTCCCGGTTTGGTTTTGCCCCCACGCAAATAGCGGGTTTGGGCCCAACAACCGGTCCAACAACAGATGGTAGGAGAAGTTTCAGAATGACGAAAGTAGGGGTTGTGATTGTCGGGGATGACAATAAACAAAGGAAGGGGGAGTGTGGGGAAGGTGACCTGACAGACGGACTTGTCAGCAAGTGGAAAGGAGGGTTTGCACATTTTAGGTGGTTGTCAGTTATGACAGAAGGGAAAACAGCCAGGAAAGTGTAGGTGACGTGCAGTACCTTGGGTTGACCATAAGAGGGCGGGGAGGAGTGTGAGTGCAGGGCTTGATATCAGCTTAGGGCTTTAGAAACCGTTGGTCATGGGGGGCGGAGTTACAAGGAAACGGGAAAGCTATAAATTTGACAGGAGGGTTCCAGAAAGTTCCAGTCCCCAGGGGGAGCTCAAGTGACAGGAAGACTGTGACAGTTGGTGCACTGTGAGGAGAACCCAACCAGGGGACTGAGGAGATAAAAAGTTAGGGGGGGTGGTCCTGACACGAAGTACTGCAGTGTAGGCGAGGCTCCGGGTGTGGGACACCGTATTGGGAACGACGTTTGACCAGTAAATTACTGTTGGTGTACAGGCCTAAGGCAACCACAGTGACAGAGCTGTCAGAGCGTTCCTAAGTGAAAAGGGACGGTGCGTATATACACGTCTCAGGTGACAGGTACGTTGTGTCGAAGTGTGCTGTAATCGGAGCGCCTTGAAGAGGATTGTGTTGTGCTGCGAAACCGTCAGGCGGACGGCGAGTGAATAAACTTGGACCTGTTGCACCCGAAATCTGCCTCCATCTTGTGTCTATACGTCACTGCGCGGTATATAGAGGGACCACCCCCCAGTCCGGCCCTCGACCCTACATCTGCTCCATACATGGTTTACATGACATATAACTGTTGCCAGAACCAACTCTAGTTGGCCAGTGTGGGTGCCGGATGCTCGACTCCCAATGATCTGATATTGATGAGCAAACCTAATAGATCATTAATATCACAGTAGTGAACAACCCCTTTAAATCCCGTACTTCTGTAGACCTCCAAGAAGGTTGGAATTAAAATTAAACACTTTATGAACCTACAGTAGATGGCCAGGGAAGTAAACATTAACACATTGATTACTCTAGTCTGCTAGAGTGATATCTTTTCTTTATTTTCACTTTTCACCTTGGTCCTCCTTAAAATCCCATGTACAGTATCTTGGTGTATATTCACACAGCAGAATTAACAAGGCAGTCATCTGAATCGGGCTTAAAGAAATTCATGCATATGATGCTGAAACAAACCCATTTTTTAGGTATTAAAAATCAAAATGTGCTGAATATCAAATGAAAGCATGTTGATGACTAAAGTAATACTTGCAATAAGCATGAAAACGCTATACCCACGCTCAGAATATCAGATAGCGCATGTCTCCCCCTACTGCCTATAAAAGGTTTTGCATAAAACTATTGCACCAATTTTCTTCACTTTTTCATTCTTTGTACTTACACATTGTACATAAATTTTGCATTGCATTAATTAAAAGGAAAAGACTGTTTAACGGTTGTTGCTTCATGAAGGGGTTAAAATATGATTAATTCCATATTATTTAAAAAATCTCTTATCGTGTTCATAGTCAGTTACCCTTACATTAATGTGGCAATACCTCAGATCACTTACACATACCCAGAGCATTAAAAAAAAGGATTACAATATATATATATATATATATATATATATATATATATATATATATATATATACTAGCTGAAGAGCCTGGCGCTGCCTGGGCATAGTAACTAACTGTGGATAGTTATAACAAATTATAATTATCCTCCATCCCATAGTCCCGTGCCCATATACCGAACATACCAATCTTCCATCCCATAGTCGAGTGCCCATATACCCATCACACATCCTCCATCCCATAGTCCCATGCCCATATACCCATCATATATATTCTCCATCCCATAGTCCCATAGTCCCAAGCCCATATACCCATCATACATATTCGCCATCCCATAGTCGAGTGCCCATATACCCATCACACATTCTTCATCTCATAGTCCCATGCCCATATACCCATCATACATATCCTCCATCCCATAGTCCCATGCCCATATATCCATCATACATATCCACCATCCCATAGGCCCGTGCCCATATACCCATCATACATATCCTCCATCCCATAGTTGAGTGCCCATATACCCATCACACATCCTCCATCCCATAGTCCCATGCCCATATACCCATCACACATCGTCCATCCCATAGTCCCATGCCCATATACCCATCATACATATTCGCCATCCCATAGTCGAGTGCCCATATACCCATCACACATCCTTCATCTCATAGTTCCATGCCCATATACCCATCATATATATCCTCCATCCCAAAGTCCCGTGCCCATATACCCATCATACATATCCACCATCCCATAGTCCCGTGCCCATATACCCGTCATACATATCTTCCATCCCATAGTCCAGTGCCCATATACCCATCACACATCCTCCATCCCATAGTCCCGTGCCCATATACCCGTCATACATATCCTCCATCCCATAGTCCAGTGCCCATATACCCATCACACATCCTCCATCCCATAGTCAACCATTATGACATCATAATGAGCGGCGGGGCTTGCAACCTATGATGACATCAATGTCGCCATGGCAACCATTATGACATCATAATGAGGGGCGGGGCTTGATATACACACACTTTTTCCCCATTATGTAGATAGGGCAAAATTGTTTGGTGAATTGGAACGCGCTGGGTTAAAATTTCACCTCACAACATAGCCTAGGACGCTCTCGGGGTCCAGACGTGTGACTGTGCCAAATTTTGTGGCTGTAGCTGTGACGGTGCGGATGCCAATCCCGGACATACATACATACATACATACACACACTTGAGCTTTATATAATACTAGCTGAAGAGCCCGGCGCTGCCCGGGCATAGTAACTAACTGTGGATAGTTATAACAAATTATAATTATCCTCCATCCCATAGTCCCGTGCCCATATACCCATCATACATATCCACCATCCCATAGGCCCGTGCCCATATACCCATCATACATATCCTCCTTCCCATAGTCCCGTGCCCATATACCCGTCATACATCCTCCATCCCATAGTCCAGTGCCCATATAGCCATCATACATATTCTCCATCCCATAGTCGAGTGCCCATATATCCATCACACATCCTCCATCCCATAGTCCCATGCCCATATACCCATCACACATCTTCTATCCCATAGTCTCATGCCCATATACCAATCATACATATTCGCCATCCCATAGTCGAGTGCCCATATACCCATCACACATCCTTCATCTCATAGTGCCATGCCCATATACCTATCATACATATCCTCCATCCCATAGCCCCATGCCCACATATCCATCATACATATCCGCCATCCCATAGTCCCATGCCCATATACCCATCACACATCCTCCATCCCATAGTCCCGTGCCCATATACCCGTCATACATATCCTCCATCCCATAGTCCAGTGCCCATATACCCATCACACATCCTCCATCCCATAGTCAACCATTATGACATCATAATGAGTGGTGGGGCTTGCAACCTATGATGACATCAGCGTCGCCATGGCAGCCAGTATGACATCATAATGAGGGGTGGGGCTTGATATGCACACACTGTTTCCCCATTATGTAGATAGGGGCATTATGACATCACAATGAGGGGCAGGGCTTGACACGCACACACTTTTTCCCCATTATGTAGACAGGGGCAAAATTGTTTGGTGAATTGGAACGCGCGGGGTTAAAATTTCACCTCACAACATAGCCTAGGACGCTCTCGGGGTCCAGACATGTGACTGTGCCAAATTTTGTGGCTGTAGCTGCGACGGTGCGGATGCCAATCCCGGACATACACACACACATACATACATACATACACACTTTGAGCTTTATATATTAGACTAGCTGAAGAGCCCGGTGCTGCCCGGGCATAGTAACTAACTGTGGTTAGTTATAGCAAATTATAATTATCCTCCATCCCATAGTCCCGTGCCCATATACCCATCATACATATCCTCCATCCCATAGTCGAGTGCCCATTTACCCATCACACATCCTCCATCCCATAGTCCCATGCCCATATACCCATCACACATCCTTCATTCCATAGTCCCATGCCCATATACCCATCATACATATTAGCCATCCCATAGTTGAGTGCCCATATACCCATCACACATCCTTCATCTCATAGTCCCATGCCCATATACCCATCATACATATCCTCCATCCCATAGTCCCGTGCCCATATATCCATCATACATATCCGCCATCCCATAGACCCGTGCCCATATACCCATCATACAGATCCTCCATCCCATAGTCCAGTGCCCATATACTGATCATATATCCTCCATTCTATAGTCCCGTGCCCATATACCTGTCATACACATCCTTCATCCCATAGTCCCGTGCCCATATACCCGTCATACATATCCTCCATCCCATAGTCCAGTGCCCATATACCCATCACACATCCTCCATCCCATAGTCCCGTGCCCATATACCCATCATGCATATCCGCCATCCCATAGTCCCATGCCCATATACCCATCACACACCCTCCATCACATAGTCCATTTTGTGGCTGTAGCTGCGACGGTGCGGATGCCTATCCCGTACATACACACACATACATACATACATACACACTTTGAGCTTTATATATATATATATATATATATATATACAGTGTGTATATATATACACACTCAAAAAAATAAAAGGAACACTAAAATACCACATCTTAGATATCACTGAATGAAATATTTCAATTGCAAATCTTTATTCATTAAATAGTGGAATTTGTTGAGAACAGTAAAGCATAAAAACGATCAATGAAAGTCGAACCTTATATCCCATGGGGATCTGTATGTGGAACGATACTCAAAATCAAAGTGGAAAATCAACTTACAGGCTGATCCAACTTCAGTGGAAATGCCTCAAGACAAGGAAATGATGCTCAGTAGTGTGTGTGGCCTCCACGTCCCTGTATGACCTCCCTACAATGCCTAGGTCTGCTCCTGATGATGCGGCGGATGGTCTCCTGAGGGATCTCCTCCCAGACCTGGACTAAAGCATCCGCCAACTCCTGGACAGTCTGTGGTGCAACGTGACATTGGTGGATGGTGCGAGACAACATGTCCCAGATGTGTTCAATCGGATTCAGGTCTGGGGAACGGGAGGGCCAGTCCATAGCTTCAATGCCTTCATCTTGCAGGAACTGCTGACACACTTCAGCCACATGAGGTCTGGCATTGTCCTGCATTAGGAGGAACCCAGGGCCAACTGCACCAGCATATAGTCTCACAAGGGGTCTGAGGATCTCATCTCGGTACCTAATGGTTGTCAGGCTACCTCTGGCGAGCACATCGAGGGCTGTGCGTTCCTCCAAAGAAATGCCACCCCACACCATTACTGACCCACTGCCAAACCGGTCATGCTGAAGTATGTTGCAGACAGCAGATCGCTCTCCATGGCGTCTCCAGACTCTGTCACATCTGTCACATGTGCTCAGTGTGAACCTGCTTTCATCTGTGAAGAGCACAGGGTGCCACTGGCAAATTTGTCAATCCTGAAGCACAACCCCCATCTGTGGACGCCGGGCACTCAGACCATCCTCATGGAGTCAGTTTCAAACCGTTTGTGCAGACACATGCACATTTGTTACCTGCTGGAGGTCATTTTGCAGGGCTCTGGCAGAGCTCCTCCTGTTCCTCCTTGCACAAAGGCTGTGGTAGCGGTCCTGCTGCTAAGTTGTTGCCCTCTTATGGCCCCCTCCATGTCTCCTGGTGTACTGGCCTGTCTCCTGGTAGTGCCTCCAACCTCTGGACTCTACGCTGACAGACACAGCAAACGTTCTTGCCACCGCTCTCATTGATGTGCCATCCTGGATGAGTTGCACTACCTGAGTCACTTGTGTGGGTTGTAGAGTCCGTCTCATGCTACCACCAGTGTAAAAGCACAACCAACATTCAAAAGTGACCAAAACATCAGCCAGAAAGCATTGGTACTGAGATGTGGTCTGTGGTCCCCACCTGCAGAACCACTCCTTTATTTCCATCTGTTGTCTATTCCATTTGCACAACAGCATGTGAAATTGATTGTCAAACAGTGTTCCTTCCTAAGTGGACAGTTTGATTTCACAGAAGTTTGATTTACTTGGAGTTATATTCTGTTGTTTAAGTGTTCCCTTTATTTTTTTTGAGCAGTGTATATATATATATATATATATATATATATATAGTGACAGAGTCTTTGCAGGGGAAGGGAGGTATGTGTCACTGCACATGCAGTGATCAGTGGTGTTTTTGTGTTTCCAGCACACTAGGTGCTGAGAGGCTGTGAGTTTAATGGGCCGGTTTTATGTGTGCATCTGCAGAGTGTGTGGGAGGGTGCTCACCTTTTCCCTGCAGGACTTGCAGGTGTTTGAGGACCTGCAGTGAAGTCATGATCATGTGACTAGTACATGTGATATATACCTGGACCTGTGGTTCAGTCTGTGTGTGTATTGCAGGAGAGGTGGAACTTCCACATGGCTCCTATAGCAGCTAAGGACGCTGTGTGCGTTACCTGCAGTGAAGCCTGCAGGACAAGGACTCTGAGAGACATTATCTTTGTTTTATCGTTATACCAGAAAGGCTATGTTTATTTTTCTGAACCCTGCTAAAGTTTATGCTGTCTACAATAAACCAGCTGGTGAATTACTACCAGAACTGTTCCTGTGACTACCTTGTGAAGCAGCAGAGTTAGTCCATCCCTCACGCGTGTTGGTTTGAGTGCAGGCAGTGATCCAGGAATACGGATAGAGGCTGCGGACGATAACATGACCTGGGTGAAATAACGCCATCCAGCACGAGACATCCGGCAACATGAAAGAGCTGGTGAAACATCTCGTGCAGGCGCAGCAACAACACCAGCTGGCTAGTCAGCAGGCAAAGCTAGCACAAGAAGAAACCAATAAGCTCTTGATACAGTAGCTTCAACAATAGCAACAGCAGCAGTGGCAGAAACAGGAGGCGCTAATGCAACAAATGGAGCTCCTTGCTGAGACGGTTCGGGTAAGGTTGGCGGTCTCCTCCTCATCTCTGGAAGGTGATGCATATGCCCGGAAAACGGTAAGGTGAGCTATGCAGAAAACGACCCCGGGGTTGCTGTGGAAGCCTTATTGACAGTTTGTGAGTGGGTGGCTGAATGGGAGAGACTTCCGCTGGAGCAGTGGGCAGAGGTACTGGTGCCATAACTGATGGGGAAGCTCCAGAAGGCATATTATGACTTAGCCCTCCAGGTTGCCAAGGAGCATGAAAAGTTAAAAACCTACATACTGGCATGCCTGGGGTGTGAAAATGTCTGTAAGGGCTCAACGAGTCCATCGTTGGTCGTATGCCGGCAATAAACCATGCCGCTCACAGATGTTTGACTTGCTACACCTGGTCCAAAAGTGGCTGCAGCCCTACTCATCAACTCTGGCCCAGATGGTCGAGCTGGTGGTGATGGTATAACGGGGGCCAGTGTGGTAGTCATGGCGAGGGTCTGCTGCTGCTCCATCACACCCTGACCCTTCGCTGCATAATTAAAATGTCCATTTTGCTGTGTGATGTGTTTGCAATGTGTCTGCTCTCAGTCTGCAGCGTTCCCACATCTTTCAGGAACACAAACTCATTTCCGGAGTCCAAGTTCATTATCAAAAACATTTTACTCTGCTTGTCCAGTTTTGATACAGGCATCACACAGCAGTTTTCACATGTTATGGATACTCTTTCTCCTGAGCTATCCTTGGTCCTTCCTGACACCATGTGATCCTGCTCCATGATCTCCAGTCCCACACCTTTCTGAGCTATGAACAGAAAGGAGGGCAGCCTGAGAGCGCACGAAGCTCAGAGCAGCATGTGCAGGAGACAGGGCAGGCTGCAGCTGCACGCAGGAGAGAAGAGAGAACTCCCGTTCAGAGGACAAATCCAGGGGGACTGTGCAGAGAGACTGCATCTTGTGGGTAAGTGAGACCAGAGCCTGCAGTGACAGGAGAGGTGAGCTCTGACCCCCGTGCAGAGACAGTGACCCCATGCAGAGACACTGACCCCTGTGCGTAGCTCCGGCACCTGTGGTGTTGGTGCAGAGCCCCTGACTCCTGTTGAGAGACTTATAGAGACACAGAGCCCTTGACTCCTGCAGAGAGACTGTTTAGATTTGGAGCATAGACTCAGAGCAGGGGACACCCGGAATGCATTGTGATCCCCCTGCCGTTCTTCATTAACCCCCAAGACCCCTGTTGTGGGTCCTTAGAGACTGTAGCGCCTATAGCGACTAGCGAGACGACAAGTGCCGCTGCTGACGGTACCGACGCGGGAGAAGACGACCCTGCAAGCAAATACTCGGCAGACTGATAAGTTCCAAGAACACCTGTTTCTAATTGTTATTCTTTTTGACTGTTTGATATACTGCTTTAAAACCAGTTTAACCCCCACTGCTTTCTCCCTGCGAGGAGTATCATATCCCTGTAAATAAAGCCCTTTAACTTTTGATCTGTCACGGTTCTGTGGTGACATACCTGCACGTTTATTACAGCGTTAAGGTCAGACGAGTTTGTTGGCTAATCAAGCACAGTGTTTTTAAACCAGGAATTGTTACTTTTGGCAGTGTGGACAGGTGCCAAGTCCTGCTGGAGAATTAAATTTCCATCTCCAAAAAGCTTGTCATCAGAGGGAAGCATGAAGTGCTCTAAAATTTCCTGGTAGACGACTACACTGACTTTGGTCTTGATAAAACAGTGGACCTACACCAGCAGATGACATGGCTCCACAAACCATCACTGACTGTGGAAACTTCACACTAGACCTCCAGCAGCTTGGATTGTCTGTCTCTCCACTTTTCCTCCAGATTCTGGGACCTTGATTTCAAAGGTCTAGTGTGAAGTATCTACAATCAATGATGGTTTGGAAGCCATGTCATCTGCTGGTGTAGGTCCACTGTGTTTTATCAAGACCAAAGTCTTCACAGCCATATCCTCCATGAGTCCTTATTATGGCTGGGATGGCTTGAGCCAGGTTAGCAATAAACAACAATATATCATCAGCAAAGGCTAGTAATTTAACTTGATGTGTTTCCCACTGTAATTCCTTGGAAAGCAAGACAGGAGCTAGCTGGGAGCAGCGCGGGCATGAGGAGAGGTGAGGATTGTGTTTTTTCTTATTTTTATATATATCAGTGAGTACTGGACTGTGGGGCCATTCTTGGGGGGTTATATACTATGTGGCTGTGCTCTATACTATGTGGCTGTGTTATGTACTATGTGGCTGTGTTATATACTATGAGGGCTTTGTTATATACTATGTGGCTGTGTTATATACTATGTGGTCTGTGTTCTATACTATGTGGGCTGTGCTATAAACTATGTGGCTGTGTTATATATTATGTGGCTGCGCTATATACTATGTGGCTGCGCTATATGCTATGTGGCTGCGCTATATGCTATGTGGCTGCACTATATGCTATGTGGCTGCACTATATGCTATGTGGCTGTGTTATATACAATGCGGCTGTGCTATATACTATCTAGCTGTGTTATATACTATGTGGCTGTGATATATACTATGTGGCTGTGTTATATACTATGTGGCTGTGTTTTATACTTTGTGGCTGTGCTATATACTATGTGGCTCTGTTATATACTATTTGGCTGCGCTATATATACTATGTGGCTGCTCTCTATACTATGTGGCTTCGCTATACGCTATGTGGCTGCGCTATATGCTATGTGGCTGCGCTATATACTATGTGGCTGCACTATATACTATGTGGCTGCACTATATACTATGTGGCTCTGTTAAATACTATGTGGCTGTGTTATATACTATGTGGCTGTGTTATATACCATGGGTGGTAGATTATACATTATATTCTATGGGGGAAGCTGTGTAATATAATATAGGGGGGTCCATTATATTTTATGGAGGCTACATTATACTTTATGGAGAGGTGGGCTGTATTATATTCCATTCGGGGCTACATTATATTCTATGGGGGGCTTTATTATATTTACTATATTCCATGATGGGTGATTGCATCATACTCTATGCGGGGACTACAATATACTTTATGAGGAAGTTACATTGTATTCTATGGGGGCTGCAATATTTTCTATGGGAGCTACATTATATTGTACGGGGGCTTCATTATACTTTATGAGGGGACTACATTATATTCTATGGGGGCTGCATTATACTATATGAGGAGGGCTACATTGTACTCTATGGAGGGACTACATTATACTATATATGGGGCTGCATTATATTCTATGGAGGGGCTGCATTATATTGTATGAGGGGCTGCATTATACTCTATGAGGGAGCTGCCATATATTCTATGGAGGGGCTGCATTATACTATATGAGGGGGGCTGCATTATTTTGTGTATTTTTATATATGGAGGGCTATGAGGAGTGTATTATACTATATGGAGGACTATGAGGAGTGTATTATACTATATGGAGGACTATGGGGCACATTATATTATATGGAGGGCTATGGGGTGTAAACTGTAGATGTGCTGCTGATAACATGATACTGTATGGGGACCGATTGATCCATTAGTGATTGTTCTGTCCCCATCATTCTTTCTCAAACGGTGGAAAGATGCCGGGAAACAAGTATTGAATGACTTCAATATTGTCGATCACACTTATTTAGCGGCCTGAACTCAGCACACGTAAATACAACCAAAATGATTCTGTGTGAAGTGTAATACAGTGGGGAAAAAAAGTATTTAGTCAGTCAGCAATAGTGCAAGGTCCACCACTTAAAAAGATGAGAGGTGTCTGTAATTTACATCATAGGTAGACCTCAACTATGGGAGACAAACTGAGAAAAAAAAATCCAGAAAATCACATTGTCTGTTTTTTTTTTCATTTTATTTGCATATTATGGTGGAAAATAAGTATTTGGTCAGAAACAAAATTTCATCTCAATACTTTGTGATATATCCTTTGTTGGCAATGACAGAGGTCAAACGTTTTCTGTAAGTCTTCACAAGGTTGCCACACACTGTTGTTGGTATGTTGGCCCATTCCTCCATGCAGATCTCCTCTAGAGCAGTGATGTTTTTGGCTTTTCGCTTGGCAACACGGACTTTCAACTCCCTCCAAAGGTTTTCTATAGGGTTGAGATCTGGAGACTGGCTAGGCCACTCCAGGACCTTGAAATGCTTCTTACGAAGCCACTCCTTCGTTGCCCTGGCGGTGTGCTTTGGATCATTGTCATGTTGAAAGACTCAGCCATGTTTCATCTTCAATGCCCTTGCTGATGGAAGGAGGTTTGCACTCAAAATCTCACGATACATGGCCCCATTCATTCTTTCATGTACCCGGATCAGTTGTCCTGGCCCCTTTGCAGAGAAACAGCCCCAAAGCATGATGTTTCCACCACCATGCTTTACAGTAGGTATGGTGTTTGATGGATGCAACTCAGTATTCTTTTTCCTCCAAACACGACAAGTTGTGTTTCTACCAAACAGTTCCAGTTTGGTTTCATCAGACCATAGGACATTCTCCCAAAACTCCTCTGGATCATCCAAATGCTCTCTAGCAAACTTCAGACGGGCCCGGACATGTACAGGCTTAAGCAGTGGGACACGTCTGGCACTGCAGGATCTGAGTCCATGGTGGCGTAGTGTGTTACTTATGGTAGGCCTTGTTACATTGGTCCCAGCTCTCTGCAGTTCATTCACTAGGTCCCCCCGCGTGGTTCTGGGATTTTTGCTCACCGTTCTTGTGATCATTCTGACCCCACGGGGTGGGATTTTGCGTGGAGCACCAGATCGAGGGAGATTATCAGTGGTCTTGTATGTCTTCCATTTTCTAATTATTGCTCCCACAGTTGATTTCTTCACTCCAAGCTGGTTGGCTATTGCAGATTCAGTCTTCCCAGCCTGGTGCAGGGCTACAATTTTGTTTCTGGTGTCCTTTGACAGCTCTTTGGTCTTCACCATAGTGGAGTTTGGAGTCTGACTGTTTGAGGGTGTGCACAGGTGTCTTTTTATACTGATAACAAGTTTAAACAGGTGCCATTACTACAGGTAATGAGTGGAGGAAAGAGGAGACTCTTAAAGAAGAAGTTACAGGTCTGTGAGAGCCAGAAATCTTGATTGCTTGTTTCTGACCAAATACTTATTTTCCACCATAATATGCAAATAAAATGAAAAAAAAACAGACAATGTGATTTTCTGGATTTTTTTTCTCAGTTTGTCTCCCATAGTTGAGGTCTACCTATGATGTAAATTACAGACGCCTCTCATCTTTTTAAGTGGTGGAACTTGCACTATTGCTGACTGACTAAATACTTTTTTTCCCCACTGTATGTTAGCATTTTGGGCCCCATTTTAAACTTTGCCTAAAACCGGCTCTGGCGCCGGGGTTTGAGGATCTTAATGCGGAAGTAAAATCTCTGTTGCAGGAGGTTAAAACACAGCAACAGGGGCTGACCTTTTTGCTCTCATGTAAATTTGGTTTTTAATTGGAAAAATAAGAATAGGCAATCTGTAAAAGCCCCAGTGGATACGGGGGCGAAGGCAGTTTGATCTATGGTAATCCAAAATCATAGAATTAGGGGGCAAACAAATAGAAGCAGTACAAGCTAAAGTATCATTAAAAATAGGGAATTTGCCTACTGCAATGTACACAGTGATGATTGTCCCTATTCCAGAGTATATAACTCACACTGATATACTGAAAGGGATGACATTATAGTTACCACTGGTGAGGGAAAGAGTAGCCAATAGCCACTATGCAGAACTTTATGCAATCTAGAGTGTCTTGAGACTGGAGTCACTGAGTGATTGTTATTTGTATACAGATTCATGGTCTGTGGCGAATGGGTTGACTACCTGGTTACCAACTTGGGCTCAGATTGATTGGAAAATATATAGCAAAGATGTGAGGGGAAAAGAGTTGTGGCAAAATATCTGGGCAATTGTACAAAGAATAAAAGTGACTGTGTTTAATGTTGATGCTAATGGTGCTTCAGGTACACTGGAAAGACTCCAACTCAGTAGCAGATAAATATTCCAGAATATCATTCGCTGAATCCAATAAAAAGACTGACACCACTGAGGGATTTTCGGATTGACTCAGTGGGCACACCAGAAATGTGAACATCTGGGAAAAAAAGCTACTTACCAATGGGCACAGACCATAGGGTGCCCATCAGGGTAGATTTGATAAAGGTTTTGGCTCCACTCATTCCTTAAATGATGGTGCAAAGATTTGGATAAAACAACCTGGGGATAAAGGTCCCCTAGAGCCTGCAGAGGTGATTGCTAGAGGGGCAGACAATGTGTTGATAGTGATGGAACCAGGACAAGAAAAGTGTTCTTACAGACAGGTGTTATCTCACAGAATAATAAGTCTGTTCTTTCTTTTTAGTGTCCAATTTAAATTTGGAGATGGTGGCTTATCAGTGTCACAGGCATTTTGATCTGTGTCATTACTAGTGTTGAGCATTCCGATACCGCAAGTATCGGGTATCGGCCGATATTAGCTGCATCGGAATTCCGATACTGACTTCCGATACTTTTTTCATATCGGATACCGGAATCGGAAGTACCCATAATGCTATGAGCCCGCTCGCTTTGATTCAGCCAATGGGAATCCTCAGAAGTGTGGGCACATCCTGTTAGGCTTGTAGGCATGTTAACTAATGGCATAGCTGTGATTGGCTGCTGAAATGATGTCATGATGCACTATAAAAGCCGCCGCTGCCACCGCCATTTCTGGTCACTCTGCTGTGAATTCAGTTAGGGACAGGCTGCTGTTGAAGACTGTGAGGGATTGTTAGAAATAGCAATTCTACAAAACATATTGTGCTTTACCCAGGCTACATAAACCACCACTGTAGCTTTCTTTTCCCTAGCAGCAGTGTTCACAGCTGTCTGCAAGGGCTGTGTGAGTGCAGCTCACGCTGTGGAGTGGGTCCTGCAGCCACGTCTGGTTTTAGGCTGCCCAGCATGCCTCACTGCTGCCTCACACATATTTTTCTTTTTGAGCTGCTTATTTTTCAAAAATTATATCTAGTGTGCTTCCATCCGTATCCATATACGTTGGTTGCAAACACTAGTAGTAGACAGTGGAGCCTTTCTGCAGCCTTTCAGTGCTAGTGCCCACTTAGCTGCACTGTTCACGGCTGTCTGAGAGGTCTCTGACTGTGTGTGAGTGCAGCTCACGCTGAGTAGTGTGTCCTGCAGCTACATCTGGTTGTAGGCTGCTCAGCGTGCGTCAGTGCCTCACACATATTTTTCTTTTATTGCAGCTCATTTTTTCTTCTCCTATTAGTGTGCATCCAACCATATCCATATACGGTTGTTACAAACACTCTAGGAGTACACAGCGGAGCCTTTCTGCAGCCTTTCAGTGCTAGTGCCCACTTAGCTGCACTGTTCACGGCTGTCTGAGAGGTCTCTGACTGTGTGTGAGTGCAGCTCACGCTGAGTAATGTGTCCTGCAGCTACGTCTGGTTGTAGGCCGCTCAGCGTGTGTCACTGCCTCACACATATTTTTCTTTAATTGCAGCTCATTTTTTCTTCTCCTATTAGTGTGCATCCATCCATATCCATCTACATTGGTTAGTTGCAAACACTATATAGGAGTAGATAGAGGAGCCTTTTTTCTGGCTTGTGCCCTTCAGCTGCAGCCAGATTAGTATTACCCAATTTTTTTGGAGCCTCATCTTTTGCATTGTAGGTTACCTGCCTGCATTGTAATAGCTCCAAAAAGTTGGTGATACTATCACTTTCAAATCTTTGTTCACATCCTTTTTGTTTTTTTTCACAAAAAAAACAATAAAGTTCACCAAACACTACATTTGAAAGTTGTGTAGGCCACATTATCTCCTATTAAAGTGTAGTCCACACACACACTTCATAAAATTAGTGTTTCTTCTACCTGTAACCAGCTGTTCAGGAATAAGCACACTAAGCCCCCCCTTTGTACTTTTCTGCCTATCTTTATCAGTCTAGCAAGATGAAGAAGGCAGGGAGTAAGGCACGTGCGTGTGGGCATGGAGTTTCAGCAGGGAGAGGACGTGGGGATTCTGCAGGGAGAGGACGTGGGGATTCTGTGCCTGCTGCGGGCACCAGTGAGTCAGCATCCCCCAGTTTTAGCAGGCAACAGTCCTTTATGCGCAGCTTTGTAGGACCTCGCCGTACCCCACTGCTACGGGAGGAACAAATTGAAGCCGTTGTCGGATGGATGGCAGCTAACGCATCGACTTCAATGACTTCCACATCCTCTCAGGGCCAGAGCACCGAAGAGCAACCATCTGTCTCTTCACCACCTGCCAAAGTGCCTAGGCAGTCAGAGAGCCCTGGACAGGAGCCATCACAGTCTCTACTTTTGTTCTCTGAATCTGTTGGCTTGGAAAGAGGGGGCCAGCCAAGCAGCATTCCAGAACGTGAAGAAGCGGGAGTATGCAGTGATGCGCAACTTCTTTGTCCCTCTGAATCTGAAGAGGCGGGTGGGCCAGTGCCTATGGTCAGCACACCTCAGTACGCATCAGATGATGACGAGACACAGGTGCCACTTTCTGGTGCGTACGGTGCTGGTGACAAAACCCAGGAAAAGCAGGTGTTTGAAGAGGGGAGTGTAGATGATGAGGTCCTTGACCCATCATGGCGTGAGGAACAGGAAGGTGGTGGGAGCAGCTCTGAGGAAGAGATTCCCCGAACGGCCAAAACAGGAGGGAGGGGGAGGGGGCAGACTTGGTTGCCTGTAGCCTCCACTTCGGCACCAGTTAGGAGCATTCCTCTTTCAAAAGGCAAAACGGGCTCTCCCAAAGACTTGCAGTGCGTGGTCCTTTTTGACACAGTTGCAGATGACATTTGCTTTGTCAAATGCAAGCTGTGTCATCAGAGAGTCAAAAGAGGGAAAAATGTCAGCAACCTCAATACCACTAATATGTGGAAACATGTGCGGACCAAGCACGAGGTGGAGTTACACAGACACACTGAAGACGTAGGCCAACATACAGCACCACCTACCACCTCTTCAGCTCGTGTTGGGGCCTCTTCCTCCAGCTCACACACAGCTGGTTCGGCTTCCTCACAGGATCGCCAAGGAAGAACCTCTGGAACTGTTGTCCGGAGACCCTGTGACATTCCACTCACAGCACCACGTTCCCAGTCATCCTCACACTCCCAGGCCACTCGACAGCCATCGGTAGCACAGGCATGGGATAAAAGGCGGCCATACTCGGCAAACAATCCCCGAGCACAGGCTCTGAATGCTGGCATTGCCAAACTACTGGCACTTGAAATGCTCTCATTCAGGCTGGTGGAGACTGACACCTTCCGGGACTTCATGACATTGGCAGTCCCACAATACACCATGCCCAGCCGCTTTTATTTCAGCAGGCGAGCCGTCCCTGCCCTGCAGAAACATGTGGAGGGAAAAATAAAACATGCGCTACTAAACACCGTTAGTAGCAAGGTCCACCTGACCACCGATGCGTGGACTAGTAACCATGGACAGTGACGATACCTTTCCCTCACTGCCCACTGGGTCAATGTTGTGGAGCCGGGTACAGATCTGGAGAGTGGCGCTGTACGTGTTCTGCCAACTCCACGGATTGCAGGAATCCAGTCTGTACACATAGACTCCTCCTCCTACTCAAGTTCCTCAGAAACAGCGCAGCAGGAGCCTGTTACGACCGATATGAGCACAGCCGTGGCCAAATGTCAACAGGCCGCACTGAAATTAATTTCTTTGGGGAATCGAAGCCACACAGCGCAGGAGCTCTGGAATGCCATCAAGCAGGAGAGCGACGTGTGGTTTGTGCCAGCGAATCTCCAGCCGGGCTTGGTAGTGTGTGACAATGGCCAAAATCTGGTGGCAGCTCTTGGCCTAGGCAACCTCACTCACATCCCATGTCTGGCACATGTGCTGAACTTGGTTGTGCAGAGCTTTCTGAGGGACTATCCGGATCTTGATGCACTGCTGCACAAGGTCCGCATAGAGTGCGCTCACTTGCGGCGTTCCAGCACGGCAAGATCGCTCCTTGCTGCTCTGCAGCACCGATTACGCCTTCCGGAACATGGCATCATATGTGACCTACCTACCAGGTGGAATTCAACGTTACTTATGTTGGAGCGGTTGTGTGAGCAGCAGGCAGCAGTCATAGAGTACCAGCTGCATCAGGCGCAAACAAGTTGCACTGTGCTCCGGTCACACTTCAGCACCACTGAGTGGGCCTCTATGAAGGACATCTGCCTCGTTTTGCGTGCCTTCGATGATTCCACGCGGATGGCGAGTGCAGATGATGCACTAGTCAGCATGACTGTCCCCCTTATCTGCCTGCTTCAGAAAACACTGCAAGCACTAAGGGATGAGGTTTTGGAAGAGGTGGAGGATGAGGAGTCCCAAATGCCATCTGCTTCTGGACAGTCTGCGCTATGTGGTTCCTCACAAAGGCCTAGGCAGGGGACACTTTGTGAGGAGGATGAGGAGTAGTCGATGGAGGAGGAAGACATCTCTCCAGAGGAGGGAGGTACACAAAGCTCTAGTCAGTATGTACAGCGAGGGTGGGGTGATGCAGAGCAGGCAGAGATCACGCCTCAAGCAGGGGACAGCGGTTCTTTGGCAGTTGGGTGTCTGCAGCACATGGGTGATTTCATGCTGCAGTGCCTGAGAAATGACCGCCGCATCGCCCACATTCTCTACAAGGCTGATTATTCGGTGTACAACCTCCTAGATCCTCGCTACCGGGACAACTTAAAAAGCCTCATACCAACGTTGAACAGGGAGCGTAAACTGCGGGAGTACCAAGACACACTGGTGCAGTCCATCATGCTTTCCATTCCACCCGACAGCAGTGGTGCTAGTGCTTTACAAAGCAGCTCTGTGGGTCGAGGCAGTGGAGGAAACTCAGCACAAAGAGGCAGCAGAGGCAGCGTGTCAGCACAAGGCAAGACCACTATGGCCCAAATGTGGCAAAGTTTTGTGTGTCCGCCACAATTGTCTACACCATCACAGACGGCTCCAGTCAGCAGGAGGCAACGTCCCAGATGGCTCTTCCCTCTTCAAGTTTTGGGTCTCTAAGCTGGATACATGGCCAGAGCTTAGCCAGTATGCATTGGAGGTGCTGGCTTGCCCTGCTGCCAGTGTATTAGCGGAACGCGTCTTTAGTGCCGCAGGTGGTGTACTAACAGACCGTCGCACGTGACTATCATCCGATAACATCGACCGGCTTACTTTTCTGAAAATGAACAAGGACTGGATCTCTCCAGAATTTGCCAGTCCTCTTCCCGACTAAATAATTGGTTGGCAACTGTATCCAGGTCTCCTGTTGTGTTCATGTTTCTACCACCTGAACTATAATCCCTGGGCTTCAACACAGCCAGTTGTCGCTCAGATGTGTCGTCTGCACAGAGAAAAACACACTAGCTCCTGTGTTAGTGGGGTTCAGTAACGCCAGCTGCTCCCCTGCTGTGTGGACGGCAAAGTCTCCTGCTCCATCCACATTCAAACTCCTACTGATTTTTAACCATGCTCCACTTAGGCCTCTGGCTCCACTGTCTCTAGTATTTCCCCTGGCCTCCAACCCCGCCTGTTACAGCTCTGAAGTGGCGTCTGCACAATCCACACTTGTTCCTGTGTTAGTTGGGCTCGGTCACGTCAGTTGATCCCCTGATGTGTGTTTGGCAAGGTCTCCTGCTCTGTCCACATTCCCATTACTAGTAGTGTAAATGAGGACAGAGCAGGAGACCTTGCCGGACACACATCAGGGGATCAACTGACGGGACTGAGACCCAGTAACAGAGGAACAAGTGTGGATTGTGCTGACGCCACTTCAGAGCTGTAACTGGCGGGGTTGGAGGCCAGGGGAAATACTAGAGACAGTGGAGCCAGAGGCCTAAGTGGAGCACGGTTACAATCAGTTGTAGTCTACAACCTCTATAAAACCAGCTGCAAGTTGGCCTCCGCCTGCTGCATGCCTCATCCTGGGCTCCAACAACGCCAGTTGGTGTTCAGAAGTGTCGTCTTCCCAGAGAACAACACACTAGCTCCTGTGTTAGTGGGGTTCAGAAACGCCAGCTGTTCCCCTGCTGTGTAGATGACAATGTCTCCTGCTGACTCCACATGCCCAAAACATCAGGCCTCAGCCTGCTCCATGCCTCAACCTGGGCTCCAACAATGCCAGTTGGTGTTCAGAAGTGTCGTCTTCCCATAGAACAACACACTAGCTCCTGTGTTAGTGGGGTTCAGAAACGCCAGCTGTTCCCCTGCTGTGTAGACGGCAATGTCTCCTGCTGACTCCACATGCCCAAAACATCAGGCCTCAGCCTGCTCCATGCCTCAGCCTGGGCTCCAACAACGCTAGTTGGTGTTCAGAAGTGCCGTCTTCACAGAGAAAAACACACTAGCTCCTGTGTTAGTGGGGTTCAGTAACGCCAGCTGTTCCCCTGCTGTGTAGACGGCAATGTCTCCTGCTGACTCCACATGCCCAAAACATCAGGCCTCAGCCTGCTCCATGCCTCAACCTGGGCTCCAACAACGCTAGTTGGAGTTCAGAAGTGCCATCTTCACAGAGAAAAACACACTAGCTCCTGTGTTAGTGGGGTTCAGTAATGCCAGCTGTTCCCCTGCTGTGTAGACGGCAAAGTCTCCTGCTGCCTCCACCTGCCAACAACATCAGGCCTCAGCCTGCTCCATGCTTGATCATGGGCTCCAACAACGCCAGTTGGTGTTCAGAAGTCCCGTCTTCCCAGAGAAAAACACACTAGCTCCTGTGTTAATGGGGTTCAGTAATGCCAGCTGTTCCCCTGCTGTGTAGACGGCAAAGTCTCCTGCTCCATCCACATTCAAACTACTACTGATCTTTAACCGTGCTCCACTTAGGCCTCTGACTCCACTGTCTCTAGTTTTTCCCCTGGCCTCCAACCCCGCCAGTTGCTGCTCTGAAGTGGCGTCTGCACAATCCACACTTTGCCCTGTCAGCTGTTTCTCGGCAGAGCCTTTGGCCGAGGTGCCTCCTTCTCGGTGTCCGAGTTCCAGCAACGTCTGCTGGTTCTTGGTAGTGCTTTTTAGCACAGGTACCGCCTGCTTAGACACCATGTTCCAGCACCGTCAGTTGGTCCACAGTTGTGCCATTGGCTCTTGTTTCTTCTGCTACCCATCCGGGTTCCAGCACCGTCAGCTGGTTCTCGGCAGTGTCTTTGGCATGGGTACTACCTCCTGCCCAGCCTGGTTCCAGCACGACTGCTGTTTCTGGGTAGTGTCAACATCACTTTGACACCAATACGTTGTCCTGTCGTGTTGCGGTCGGGTTAGCCGAGTCTATTGTGCCTGCAGTTTCGGTGATTCCTATGTGGGCTGCGGGTTCTGGTACTAAAGGCTGGTTCCGTAGTGCCTATAGGACAAGCACCCCCTGTTGGACTGTGGGATTCGGTAACTGCGTCCTGCTCGCGGCCTTGCAACTTTGTTGATTATGGGTACCTTCTGCTACTGATCCAGTTTCCAGCACCGTCAGCTGGTTCTCGGCAGAGCCTTGGCCCTAGGTGCGTCCTTCTCGGTATCCAAGTTCTAGCAACATCGGCTGGTCCTTGGTAGTGCTTTGTAGCACTGGTACCTCCTGCTTAGTAATCATGTTCCAGCACCGTCAGCTGGTCCATGGTTGTCCCATTAGCTCTTCTTCCTTCTGCTGCCTATCCGCGTACCAGCACCGTCAGCTGGTTCCAGGCAGAGCCTTGGGCCTAGGTGCCTCCTTCTCGGTATCCAAGTTCTAGCAACGTCTGCTGGTCCTTGGTAGTGCTTTGTAGCACCGGTACCTCCTGCTTAGTACCGTGTTCCAGCACCGTCAGCTGGTCCACGGTTGTCCCATTGGCTCTTCTTCCTTCTGCTGCCCCTCTGCGTTCCAGCACCGTCAGCTGGTTCCAGGCAGAGCCTTTGGCCTAGGTGCCTCCTTCTCGGTATCCAAGTTCCAGCAACATCTGCTGGTCCTTGGTAGTGCTTTCTAGCACAGGTACATCCGGCTTAGTAACCGGGTTCCAGCACCATCAGCTGGTTCTCGGCTGTGTCTTTGGCACGGGTACTACCTCCTGCCCATCCTGGTTCCAGCACGCCTGTTGTTTCCGGGTAGTGTCAAGGTCACTTTGCCAACAAAACGTTGTCCTGTCGATTTGCGGCCGGGTTAGCCGAGTCTATGGTGCCTGCAGTTTAGGTGCTTCCTATGTGGGCTGCGGGTTCTGGTAATAATGGCAGGTTCCGTAGTGCCAATAGGACAAGCCCCTCCTGTAAGGACTGTGGGTTTTGGTAACTGCGGCCGGCTCGCGGCCTTGCAACTTTGTTTTTCATGGGTATCTTCTGCTACCCATCCGGGTTCCAGCACCATCAGCTGGTTCCAGGCAGAACCTTTGGCCTAGGTGCCTCCTTCTCGGTATCCGAGTTCCAGCAACGTCTGCTGGTCCTTGGTAGTGCTTTCTAGCACAGGTACCTCCTGCTTAGTAACCGTGATCCAGCACCGTCAGCTGGTCCTCGGTAGTGCCATTGGCTCTTGTTCCTTCTGCTGCCCCTCTGGGTTCCAGCACCGTCAGCTGGTTCTCGGCTGTGTCTTTGGCACGGGTACTCCCTCCGGCCCAGCCTGGTTCCAGCACACCAGCTGTTTCCGGGAAGTGTCAACGTCACTTTGTCAACAATACGTTGTCCTGTCGTGTTGCGGTCGGGTTAGCTGAGTCTATGGTGCCTGCAGTTTAGGTGCTTCCTATGTGGGCTGCGAGCTCTGGTAATAAAGGCTGGTTCTGTAGTGCCAATAGGACAAGCACCCCCTGTTGGACTGTGGGATTCGGTAACTGCGTCCTGCTCGCGGCTTTGCAACTTTGTTGATTATGGGTACCTTCTGCTACCCATCCAGGTTCCAGCACCATCAGCTGGTTCTCAGCAGTGTCTTTGGCAAGGGTACTCCCTCCTGCCCAGCCCGGTTCCAGCACCGTCAGCTGTTTCTCAGCAGAGCCTTTGGCCGAGGTGCCTCATTCTCGGTGTCCGAGTTCCAGCAACGTCTGCTGGTTCTTGGTAGTGCTTTTTAGCACAGGTACCTCCTGCTTAGAAACTGTGTTCCAGCACCGTCAGCTGGTCCACAGTTGTGTCATTGGCTCTTGTTTCTTCTGCTACCCATCCGGGTTCCAGCACCGTCAGCTGGTTCTCGGCAGTGTCTTTGGCATGGGTACTCCCTCCTGCCCAGACAGGTTCCAGCACTGTCAGCTGTTTCTCGGCAGAGCCTTTGGCCGAGGTGCCTCCTTCTCGGTGTCCGAGTTCCAGCAACGCCTGCTGGTTCTTGGTAGTGCTTTTCAGCACAGGTACCTCCTGCTTAGAAACCATGTTCCAGCACCGTCAGCTGGTCCACAGTTGTGCCATTGGCTCTTGTTTCTTCTGCTTCCCATCCGGGTTCCAGCACCGTCAGCTGGTTCTCGGCAGTGTCTTTGGCATGGGTACTACCTCCTGCCCAGCCTGGTTCCAGCACGCCTGCTGTTTCTGGGTAGTGTCAACATCACTTTGCCACCAATACGTTGTCCTGTCGTGTTGCGGTCGGGTTAGCCGAGTCTATGGTGCCTGCAGTTTCGGTGATTCCTATGTGGGCTGCGGGTTCTGGTACTAAAGGCTGGTTCCGTAGTGCCTATAGGACAAGCACCCCCTGTTGGACTGTGGGATTCGGTAACTGCGTCCTGCTCGCGGCCTTGCAACTTTGTTGATTATGGGTACCTTCTGCTACCGATCCGGTTTCCAGCACCGTCAGCTGGTTCTCGGCAGAGCCTTGGCCCTAGGTGCCTCCTTCTCGGTATCCAAGTTCTAGCAACATCTGCTGGTCCTTGGTAGTGCTTTGCAGCACTGGTACCTCCTGCTTAGTAACCATGTTCCAGCACCGTCAGCTGGTCCACGGTTGTCCCATTGGCTCTTCTTCCTTCTGCTGCCTTTCCGCGTTCCAGCACCGTCAGCTGGTTCCAGGCAGAGCCTTGGGCCTAGGTGCCTCCTTCTCGGTATCCAAGTTCTAGCAACGTCTGCTGGTCCTTGGTAGTGCTTTGTAGCACCAGTACCTCCTGCTTAGTACCGTGTTCCAGCACCGTCAGCTGGTCCACGGTTGTCCCATTGGCTCTTCTTCCTTCTGCTGCCCCTCTGCGTTCCAGCACCGTCAGCTGGTTCCAGGCAGAGCCTTTGGCCTAGGTGCCTCCTCGGTATCCAAGTTCCAGCAACATCTGCTGGTCCTTGGTAGTGCTTTCTAGCACAGGTACATCCGGCTTAGTAACCGGGTTCCAGCACCATCAGTTGGTTCTCGGCTGTGTCTTTGGCACGGGTACTACCTCCTGCCCATCCTGGTTCCAGCACGCCTGTTGTTTCCGGGTAGTGTCAAGGTCACTTTGCCAACAAAACGTTGTCCTGTCGATTTGCGGCCGGGTTAGCCGAGTCTATGGTGCCTGCAGTTTAGGTGCTTCCTATGTGGGCTGCGGGTTCTGGTAATAAAGGCAGGTTCCATAGTGCCAATAGGACAAGCCCCTCCTGTAAGGATTGTGGGTTTCGGTAACTGCGGCCGGCTCGCGGCCTTGCAACTTTGTTTTTCATGGGTATCTTCTGCTACCCATCCGGGTTCCAGCACCATCAGCTGGTTCCAGGCAGAACCTTTGGCCTAGGTGCCTCCTTCTCGGTATCCGAGTTCCAGCAACGCCTGCTGGTTCTTGGTAGTGCTTTTCAGCACAGGTAACTCCTGCTTAGAAACCATGTTCCAGCACCGTCAGCTGGTCCACAGTTGTGCCATTGGCTCTTGTTTCTTCTGCTACCCATCCGGGTTCCAGCACCGTCAGCTGGTTCTCGGCAGTGTCTTTGGCATGGGTACTACGTCCTGCCCAGCCTGGTTCCAGCACGCCTGCTGTTTCTGGGTAGTGTCAACATCACTTTGCCACCAATACGTTGTCCTGTCGTGTTGCGGTCGGGTTAGCCGAGTCTATGGTGCCTGCAGTTTCGGTGATTCCTATGTGGGCTGCGGGTTCTGGTACTAAAGGCTGGTTCTGTAGTGCCTATAGGACAAGCACCCCCTGTTGGACTGTGGGATTCGGTAACTGCGTCCTGCTCGCGGCCTTGCAACTTTGTTGATTATGGGTACCTTCTGCTACCCATCCGGTTTCCAGCACCGTCAGCTGGTTCTCGGCAGAGCCTTGGGCCTAGGTGCCTCCTTCTCGGTATCCAAGTTCTAGCAACGTCTGCTGGTCCTTGGTAGTGCTTTGTAGCACCGGTACCTCCTGCTTAGTAACCATGTTCCAGCTCCGTCAACTGGTCCACGGTTGTCCCATTGGCTCATCTTCCTTCTGCTGCCCCTCCGCGTTCCAGCACCATCAGCTGGTTCCAGGCAGAGCCTTGGGCCTAGGTGCCTCCTTCTCGGTATCCAAGTTCTAGCAACGTCTGCTGGTCCTTGGTAGTGCTTTGTAGCACCAGTACCTCCTGCTTAGTAACTGTGTTCCAGCACCGTCAGCTGGTCCACGGTTGTCCCATTGGCTCTTCTTCCTTCTGCTGCCCCTCTGCGCTCCCGCACCGTCAGCTGGTTCGAGGCAGAGCCTTTGGCCTAGGTGCCTCCTTCTCGGTATCCAAGTTCCAGCAACATATGCTGGTCCTTGGTAGTGCTTTCTAGCACAGGTACCTCCGGCTTAGTAACCGGGTTCCAGCACCATCAGCTGGTTCTCGGCTGTGTCTCTGGCATGGGTACTACCTCCTGCCCATCCTGGTTCCAGCACGTCTGTTGTTTCCGGCTAGTGTCAACATCACTTTGCCAACAAAACGTTGTCCTGTCGATTTGCGGCCGGGTTAGCCGAGTCTATGGTGCCTGCAGTTTAGGTGCTTCCTATGTGGGCTGCGGGTTCTGGTAATAAAGGCAGGTTCCGTAGTGCCAATAGGACAAGCCCCTCCTGTAAGGACTGTGGGTTTCGGTAACTGCGGCCGGCTCGCGGCCTTGCAACTTTGTTTTTCATGGGTATCTTCTGCTACCCATCCGGGTTCCAGCACCATCAGCTGGTTCCAGGCAGAGCCTTTGGCCTAGGTGCCGGTATCCGGTGTCGGTATCCGAGTTCCAGCAATGTCTGCTGTTACTTGTAGTGCTTTCTAGCACAGGTACCTCCTGCTTAGTAACCGTGTTCCAGCACCGTCAGCTGGTCCACAGTTGTGCCATTGGCTCTTGTTCCTTCTGCTGCCCCTCCTGGTTCCAGCACCGTCAGCTGGTCCTCGCTAGTTCCATTTGCTATTGTTCCTTCTGCTACCCATCCAGGTTCCAGTACTGTCAGCTGGTTCTCGGCAGTTCCTCAGCTTTCTTGTACCTTCTGCTACTTTTCCAAGTTCAAGCTTGTGGAAATGGTTTTTGATTCTCACTCTGGATCTCCCTGACAATGACCCTGAAGACGACGACCCTGAAGACCACACAGAAGAATACCTAAAAGATGACCCTGAAGAAGATGACCAAGAGGACAAAGAACATGAAGACAACCACCAAGATGCAGAACAACAAGAGACAGAAGAACAAGAAGCATAAAAACCAAAAGCAGAAGAACATTAAGCATAAGACTAAAAATCTGAGCAAATGATATTATCTAATTTATAAGCAGAAGACTAAGCAGTGTATGGGGGTGAGTCCGTTCCTCCTCGTGGTGCCCCTGGAAAAGGCCTGCTGCTGCAGGCCAAACTGAACGCGGACAAATCCTGTTGTAAATCTTTTGTGACAGGCTGAACGGAAGGTGTAATCTTCAAACTTTTATAGATTACAACTACAGGAATGCCTGACACAAATAAGAATATGATGAAGGAGAAGAATAGGAAGATGGAGAAGTAGAATATGAAGAAGAATAATAGTTGAATAAGAAGAATATGAAGAATGCAAAAAAAAAACATAGGAAGAAGGTGAAGAAGAAGAAGAAGAAGATGAATAAGGTGAAGAAGAAGTTGATGAAAAAGATGCTGCTCAGGATGATGAAGGAGAAAGTGTGGGAGAAGTAAAAAAGAAGGTGAAGAGCATGGAAGTAGTGAAACATACATATCTGACAAAATATTAAAGACTTTAACATAGTCAATATCTTTGTAACTACGAACGTCTCTATGGCTTTAATGTCTCCTACACCTCCCACAATACATTCTACATTATTATTAGTTGTTTTTCTTCATGTAGAATTAACCTACAGGGAAAAAAAGGTTTTTTTTTTAATTCCGATATTTCTGTTCCATTGACTTGAATGGGACTTCTGGGATCGGAATCGGCGATACCCGATACTTTTTTTAGATCGGCCGATCCATTCCGATCCGATATTTTTCAGTATCGGGTTGTATCGCTCGCCTTGTTGTTGTTTCAACAAGGAGAATAAGTGCTAGTCAGAGAAAATATGGTATTGCAGAAAATTAAACAAAATCTATGGAGTTGTTTTTGGCACAATTGATGATCATGAGCCATTTTTGTATAGAAAAGACTGCTACTGCTAGAAATATACTAGAAACTTGCATGGTGGCTATACCAACCCCCTTATAACTGTGGACAAAACTGATAGGGGGTATGGCCAAGATGAGGACATTGAAGAAGACGATGTGATCCAGAATTATGCATACAACCCATATTACGCTGGAATAAACTGTACTGGAGAGGATTAACTTAATGAAGAAATAACTATAAAGACTCAAAGCATTAGTATGGTACATCCTGAGAAAGAAAGCACTGGTGAACTCATCAATGCAAAAAGACCTGGGCGCCCACGGAAAACAACAATAATCTCCATGGTGAAGAGAAACCCCTTCACAACAGCCAATTAAGTGAACAACACTCTCCAGGAGGTAGGCATAATATCCAAATCTACCATAAAGAGAAGACTGCATGAAAGTAAATACAGAGGGTTCTGTTATGAATGGGTCACCGAGGAGGAGAGCAGGCTCAGGCTAAGCCACAGAAAACCAGAGAGGTTGGCAACTTAGCGGATTTCAGACCCCTGATTCTATCCACACAACTAGCAGTAGCTGTAGAGCGTACCTACGATGATCCTAGACGCCTCGGCACAGCCGGAGAGCTAACTAAGCCTAAAGCAAGGAAGGGGAAATCTAAACTGCCCCAGAGCAGACCCCAAAGGAATAGATAGCCCCCAAACATATATTGTCAGTGAGACAAGATGAAAACACAAACACAGGCAGGAAAATAGACTGAGCAAATGATGGGGCCCACACTGACTAGACAGGACAGGAAAGGAAAGACACTGTCTGTAATCATGCCAAAACCCTGCAAAAAGTCCAACACGTCTGATGCACAAAAAACACTGAAGTCGCACGACTTCGTCCCCACTATATCAGCACTCTGATATATTCTAAAAACAGAAAAAAGAGACCAATCTAACAGGGGACAAAACAAACTGGCACAAGCAGTAACATATGGGCGGTGATTCAGCACAGCCCCAGCTGGATCTGGCTGACCCGCACAAAACTCCTGCACGAGGTGGTGACAGAAATAAGCTATTAAATATACGCGAAGCCTTTTGGATATTAAAACTAGACACTAAATCTCCAAACAGTATGAATTTTAGGAACGATTTTTTCTATATTTATTAATGAAACTCATGTACCTATTAGTTCTATCTAGCAAAAATAAGTTTATAGTGATCGTCATTAAGCCTTTGTGTATTTAATTTGTTATAGTAGGAAAGCATAGGATTTATCTTATGCTTCCTAATGTCATTCATATGTTTATCAAGCATTCTTTAGTAGTAATAATTTTAGTATGATTTTCATGTTTGTTTGTTTTTTTTGAGTACCGCCGCACAGAATGATGTCTTTATATGATTATCATTCGGAATGTTTTTTATAGTATTTAATTATGGTTACATTTATATTATCTTTATTGGTTATTTTTATATTATTACTAGGGATTATGTATTTATTATATTCATTTATTGATTTTGAAGGGAATTATGCATTGTTTTTTCATATGCTGCTTAATTTCCAACGGCATGAATTCCATGAAAAGTTCCACCATTGCTTGCTATGTGTCTATAACTTACTTTTTATGTTCTAAAAACTCCATCTGATTGTCACTAATTGTATATATTGTTTGTAGGCACTCATTCACACCTCTGGCATAGAACCATTTATTCCTGCGTATTTATAAGGTGTTTTTTTTTTCATGTGCCAAAAATTCCTTTTGATTGTGACTAATTCTATATATTGTTCGTAGGCACTCATTCACACTCTTCATATGGAATCATTTGTATCTGCGCTTGAAAGCCATTTTATGTGCAAAAAACTCCATTTGATTGTCACTCCATTTATTCCTGCTTATTTATAAATTATTTTTGATGTGTAAAAAATTCCTTTTGATTGTGACTAATTCTATATATTGTTCGTAGGCACTCATTCACACCCTTGGCATGGAACCATTTATTTCTGTGCTGAAAAGCCATTTTCCATTGGAGATCATTTTGGAGTAATCTAATTAGTTTTAGATATATCCATTTATATTATTGCAGAAAAGAAAATTTTTTTTCTATGTTTAATTAAATTCTCCAGTTGTATAAAATTCAAGTACGATCTGTCTAATATCGACTAATTATATATTTGACTGTATGATTTATTTATTAATTTTTTTTTTTTTCTTTTCTTAGGAACTTCAATCCTGGAGTGATCTGTATCGTTGCAAGGAACCACTCACTCTTCCTTTCATGTGTTGCCACTTTTTGTAATTAATTGCAAGCTTTGTGATTGGTTTGTAACCTGTATATATTTTTCTATGCATCTTGCTTTTATTTACCTATGACTAACGGTGCCTTCGTGCACCAGAAATGTGTCAGGTGTTTTTCTGCATTTTAAATATGGCATATTAGCCTAATAAAGTTTTTTCATTTATGACGGTGTGCCGAACGAACTTTCTTCTCTTTTTTGATATCTGCTGTGCTCACCAGCGAATTCGTGCACCCATCTGTGAATTAATGAACTCAGCCCACGGTGGTTTTCCATTTGGATGCGATGCAAGCTCCCAGTCCTCCCTCTCCTGCACTCCTGTGAAGCGGTGAGCTCCGTATCAAGTTTGATCTATTAATGTCTATATTTTTACATTGAGTTACATTATTTTGTGGCATCACATATTTTGCAACAATATGACCTCCTCCATTGATTTAAGAATGGCTAAATTAGCCCAGGTCTTTAATGAAACGGAATCAGTCGACGAAAGTTTGACTGAAAAGAAAGATCTTTTCAAACAGCTTGATAAACTTTTATCTCAAGAACTACAGACATGGTGGGATCATAATTCCCTTAGGAAATATTTAGAAAGGCAATTAATCCCACGTGTACTGCGCATTAAAAAGATCCCGACTTTTATTTTTTCAGATGAATTTCTTCAAAAATGGAACAGTATTTTGTCCCAATGTTCTTTCAAGCTGATGGAATTGATAATTTCTTATGAGGAAACCCGAGAGTACCCGGTTTGGACCTTTTTCAGTCCTTGGTGAAGAGAGATTTACGGGACTTAGATAAGAATACCAAATCTACTGATTTTTTTTCATAATTTGACTATCACCCAATCTCAAGCCATCAAGGATCTGCAAAATAATCCAAATTTGTTAATTAAACAATCTGATAAAGGCGGTTGTACAGTAATTCTAGACACCGACTTATACATCAGTTCTGTGTTCAGTATTTTGAATGACACCTGCACATATTCCACATTGAATCGTGATTAGTGTTGAGTAGTGTTGAGCATTCCGATACCGCAAGTATCGGGTATCGGCCGATACTTGCTGTATCGGAATTCCGATACCGACTTCCGATATTTTTTCAATATCGGAATTCGGCATCGGAATCGGAAGTTCAGTTGATTGACGGCCTGACGTCATCATGATGCGCGGTGTGTGCGCATCATGATGCGCCGTCATTTCGGGCCTTCCGGGGGTCTCTGCCGGCCTGCCGGGGGGCTGTGCCGACCTGCCGGGGGGCTGTGTGGACTGCCCGGGGTCTGTACCGGCCTGCCGGGGGGCTGTGCCGGCCTGCCGGTGGTCTGTGCACCCTGTGGGGGTCTGTACCGGCCTGCCGGGGGGCTGTGCCGGCCTGCCGGGGGGCTGTGCTGATGTCCGGGGGTCTGTGCAATCATCGTCCGATGGGACTACAAGTCCCATCGGGCGATGCCTGCTACCATGACAGTGATTGACACATTAGCCAATGATGGGACAGTAGTAGTCCCATCATCCGGCTAATGTGTTAAATGTTAAAAAAAAAAAAAAAAAAATACTACATGCATGCTACATACATACTACATGCTACATACATACTACATATATACTACATACATACTACATACATGCTACATACATACTACATGCATGCTACATACATACTACATGCTACATACATACTACATGCATGCTACATACATACTACATGCTACATACATACTACATGCATGCTACATACATACTACATATATACTACATACATGCTACATACATACTACATACATACTACATACATACTACATGCATGCTACATACATACTACATGCATGCTACATACATACTACATGCATGCTACATACATACTACATATATACTACATACATGCTACATACATACTACATACATACTACATACATACTACATACATACTACATGCATGCTACATACATACTACATGCATGCTACATACATACTACATATATACTACATGCATGTTACATACATACTACATGCTACATACATACTACATATATACTACATACATACTACATACATGCTACATACATACTGCATGCTACATACATACTACATACATACTACATACATACTACATGCTACATATATACTACATGCATGCTACACACATACTACATGCTACATACATACCACATACATACTACATACATACTACATGCTACATATATACTACATGCATGCTACATACATACTACATGCTACATACATACTACATACATACTACATACATACTACATGCTACATACATACTACATGCATGCTACATGCATACTACATGCTACATACATACCACATACATACTACATACATACTACATACATACTACATGCTACATACATACTACATATATACTACATACATGCTACATACATACTACATGCTACATACATACCACATACATACTACATACATGCTACATATATACTACATGCATGCTACATACATACTACATATATACTACATGCATGCTACATACATACTACATGCTACATGCATGCTACATACATACTACATACATACTACATGCTACATACATACCACATATATGCTACATACATACAATACATTCATACAATACATACATAGACATACAGTACATATAACATAGAGTAACATACTTACCAATACTTGTCACATTGTTCCCCGAAGCCATTGTCTTTTCCGGAATAAATATTAACATAACAAACCACAAAAATACTCACCCACGATCCGAAGCAGTCCACGAGTGTGTCCCACGACGATCTTGGGTAGAGAACGGCAGCATCAGATGATGCTGCCGTTCTCTACGGGCTGCAGGAATCCAATGACGGAAGGTAGGTATCCTTCCGCACTGTATTCCTCCGCCACTTAAAAAAAAAAAAGTCCCTAGTCTCACTTTATGCCATTGCTGCGTGGGAATTTCCCACACAGCAATGGCATAAAGTGAGACTAGGGACTTTTTTTTTTTTTAAGTGGCGGAGGAATACAGTGCGGAAGGATACCTACCTTCCGTCATTGGATTCCTGCAGCCCGTAGAGAACGGCAGCAACAGCTGATGCTGCAGTTCTCTACCCAAGATCGTCGTGGGACACACTCGTGGACTGCTTCGGATCGTGGGTGAGTATTTTTGTGGTTTGTTATGTTAATATTTATTCCGGAAAAGACAATGGCTTCGGGGAACAATGTGACAAGTATTGGTAAGTATGTTACTCTATGTTATATGTACTGTATGTCTATGTATGTATTGTATGAATGTATTGTATGTATGTAGTATATATGTGGTATGTATGTAGCATGTAGTATGTATGTAGTATGTATGTAGCATGCATGTAGCATGTAGTATGTATGTAGCATGCATGTAGTATATATGTAGTATGTATGTAGCATGCATGTAGTATATATGTAGCATGTATGTAGTATGTATGTGGTATGTATGTAGCATGTAGTATGTATGTAGCATGTATGTAGTATATATGTAGTATGTATGTAGCATGTAGTATGTATGTAGTATGTATGTAGTATGTATGTGGTATGTATGTAGCATGTAGTATGTATGTAGCATGCATGTAGTATATATGTAGTATGTATGTAGCATGTAGTATGTATGTAGTATGTATGTAGTATGTATGTGGTATGTATGTAGCATGTAGTATGTATGTAGCATGCATGTAGTATATATGTAGCATGTAGTATGTATGTAGTATGTATGTGGTATGTATGTAGCATGTAGTATGTATGTAGCATGCATGTAGCATGCATGTAGTATGTATGTAGCATGCATGTAGTATGTATGTAGCATGCATGTAGTATGTATGTAGCATGCAGTATGTATGTAGCATGTATGTAGTATGTATGTAGTATATATGTAGTATGTATGTAGCATGTAGTATGTATGTAACATGCATGTAGTATATATGTAGTATGTATGTAGCATGCATGTAGTATGTATGTAGTATGTATGTAGTATGTATGTAGCATGCAGTATGTATGTAGCATGTATGTAGTATATATGTAGTATGTATGTAGCATGTAGTATGTATGTAGCATGCATGTAGTATTTTTTTTTTTTTTTTAACATTTAACACATTAGCCGGATGATGGGACTACTACTGTCCCATCATTGGCTAATGTGTCAATCACTGTCATGGTAGCAGGCATCGCCCGATGGGACTTGTAGTCCCATCGGACGATGCCTGCACAGACCCCCGGAGCCTGCACAGCCCCCCGGCAGGCCGGCACAGCCCCCCGGCAGGCCGGCACAGCCCCCCGGAGCCTGCACAGACCACCGGCAGGCCGGCACAGACCACCGGAGCCTGCACAGACCCCCTGGCAGGCCGGCACAGCCCCCCGAAAGGCCCGTACAGACCCCAGAGAGGCTGTACAAGGGCAGGAAAGGGTTTTTCTTATTCCGATACCGGAAGTCCCATAGACTTGAATGGGACTTCCGGTATCGGAATCGGCGATACCGATACTTTTTTTAAAGATCGGCCGATACCATCCGATACGATACTTTGAAGTATCGGACGGTATCGCTCAACTCTAGTGTTGAGCATTCCGATACAGCGAATATCGGCCGATACTCGATATTTGCAGTATCGGAATTCCGATACCGAGTACCGATATTTTTTCAATATCGGATACTGGAATCAGAAGTCCCCATAATGCAATGAGCCACTGTTGTGGCTGTGATTGGCTGCTGAAATGATGTCATCATGATGCGCGGTCTGTGCGCATCATGATGCGCGGTCTGTGCCGACTGCAGGGGGTCTGTATGGGTCTGTGCCGCCTCTCGGGGGCCTGTACGGCCTCTCGGGGGTCTAAGCGGGCCTGCCGGGGCCCTATTCGGGCCTGTACGGGCCTGCCGGGGGCCTGTGCCGACTGTCGGGGGCCAGTACGGGCCTCTCGGGGGGTCTATGCGGGCCTGCCTGGGGTTGTGTGTGTGTGTGTGTGCAGGCATCGTCCGATGGGACTACAAGTCCCATCGGGCGATGCCTGCTATAATGACAGTGATTGACACATTAGCCAATGATGGGACAGTAGTTGTCCCATCATCCGGCTAATGTGTTGAAAGTAAAAAAAAAAAACAAAAAAAAATACTACATTCATACTATATACATACTTCATATATGCTACATACATACTACATTCATACTACATATATACTACATACATACTTCATATATACTACATACATACTTCATATATACTACATTCATACTACATATATACTACATACATACTTCATATATACTACATTCATACAACATACATGCATACTACATTCATAAATACTACATACTTCATATACACTACATTCATACAACATACATACATACAACATACTTCATATATACTACATTCATACAACATACATACATACAACATTCTCACACAGCAATGCCAAAAGTGAGACTAGGGACTTTTTTTTTACAGTGGCAGAGGAATACAGTGCGGAAGGATACCTACCTCCCATCATTGTATTCCTGGGGCCTGTAGAGAGCGGTGGCATCAGCTGATGCTGCTGTACTCCACGGGAGATCGTTGTGGGACACTCGTGGATTTCTGCGGCTCAGGGAGTAAATCGCTTGTTTGTTATTTTAATATTTTTATACAGATGACACTGGCTTCAGGGAACAAAGTGACAAGTGATGGAGAGTATGTACTCTATGTTATATGTACTGTATGTTGTATGTATGTTGTATGTATGTAGTATGTATGTATGTTGTGTGAATGTAGTATATATGTAGCATGTATGTTTTTTTTACATTCAACACATTAGCCAGATGATGAGATTACTACTGTCCCATCATTGGCTAATGTGTCAATCACTGTCATTGTAGCAGGCATCGCCTGATGGGACTTGTAGTCCCATCGGACGATGCCTGCACACACACACAACCCCCGGCAGGCCCGCATAGACCCAAGGCAGGCCCTCACAGGGCCCCGGCAGGCCCACATAGACCCCCGAGAGGCCTGTACAGGCCCCGGAAGGCCCGCACAGGGCCCTGGCAGGCCCACATAGACCCTCGAGAGGCCCGTACAGGCCCTGGCAGGCCCCCATAGACCCCCGAGAGGCCCGCATAGGCCCCCGAGAGGCCCGTACAGACCCCGCCCACACACACAGACACGCACAGTGTCTGCCCATGCACCGCCCACACTCTTCACCCCTCCCGAACTGGATTTGCAAGGAAAGAAAGGGGTTTTTTTACTTCCGATATTTCTGTCCCATAGACTTGCATGGGACTTCTGGTATCGGAATCGGCGATACCCGATACTTTTTGGGTATCGATCCGATCCGATATTTCTCAGAATTGGATGGTATCGCTCACCATTAATCGTAATCCTTCTTCCACCTTTAAGCGTGAATTAACCAACTTGGTACAGGATGGTCTTAAAATGAGTATATTTAATTCAAAAATAGCCAAATGGCTGTTACCTGACCATCTGATAATTCCTATTTTTCATGGATTACCTAAAATCCACAAAAAACAATTCCCTCCTCCACTTCGTCCCATCATTTCTAGTATTGGTTCATTAAATGAAAATTTAAGTGTCTGGGTAGACACATTTTTTTCAACCTTTAACCCTTCGTATTCCAGGATATTTGAAAGATTCTTATCTGTGATCCATGCGTTTGAGAATTTTATTTGGCAGGATAATTTTAGTTTTTTCACCTGTGATGTAACCAACTTATACTCCTCGATTCCTCGTTCTCTTGCTATTCGGGCTTTGTCACATCGCATGGATAATCACAGTAATTATTCAAGTGAACTCAAATCATTCATCATCAGATCGTCCATATATCTACTAAGTCATCATTATTTTATGTTTAACAAATCATTTTTTCTTCAAATTTTGGGTTCCCCTATGGGGTTAAATTTCTCACGTTCTTTAGCCATATTATATATGGCTTGGTGGGAAGAACAGTTTCTTTTCCATGATCTTAACCCATTCTTTGATGATATTTTTTTGGTTCTGTAGATATGTGGACGATCTGATGTTCGTTTGGAAAGGTAATTCTACAGATTTGTCCCTTTTTCATTCTTATCTCAACTCCAATAATTAAACTTGTCATTCACTATCAGTGGTGCAGGTAATCAAGTTTCTTTGTTAGATTTATTGCTCACAGGTGATCCTATCATTGGTAAAGTTCACACTACCATTTTTAGAAGGGAAACTGCAGGCAATTCACTTTTACTTTCTTCTTCTTGTCATCCCCAACATACTATTCAGTCCATCCCTTATGGGGAATTCAGTAGGGCAAAACATTTATGTTCAGATAATGCCCTGTTTTTACAAGAAAGTAAGGTTATAAAACAACGTCTATTTGATCGAGGTTATAACAATTATAATGTTAGCAATGCGTTTCACAAAGTGATGAACAAACCAAGATTCACCAGTTTAAAAGAAAAATCTTCAGCTTGTGCTGATTCCATGGTGACTTTTTCAACGCCATTTAGTCCCCAATTTAATCAAATCAAAGAAATTGTGAAAAATATCTGCCCATCATAAATCAAGACACTAAATTAAGACAAATCATACATTCTGGTTGTCGTTATGTCGCTGGAAGAGGAACTAGTTTGGCAAATTATCTTTCTCCCAGTTTCTTAAAATCACCAGACAAAATTCGTACTTGGATGACTCCCACTGGATTTTACAAATGCGCTGGTTCCAGGTGCAATGTTTGCACATATGCAATAGACAAATCTAAATTAATTTTTTCATACCAAGGCTTTTCCCAACAAATTACATCTTTCATTAATTGTGACAGCCAGTTTGTCGTTTATTGCATTTGTTGCACAGAGTGTAAGATTCAGTATATCGGTTGTACTATACGCAAAATAAAAAAAAGAATAGCTGAACATATCAGAAATATAGAACAAAAAAAGCGCTTCCCATTCAGGGGCGGTAAAACATTTCGTTCATGCTCATCATAGCAATATGGATTCATTTGCCTTCTATGGTCTAGAAAAGGTTAAAACTCCTGCACGAGGTGGTGACAGAAATACGCTATTAAATATACGCCAAGCCTTTTGGATATTAAAACTAGACACTAGAGTTGAGCGATACCGCCCGATACTTCAAAATATCGGATCGGAATGGATCGGCCGATCTTTAAAAAAAGTATCGGTATCGCCGATGCCGATACCGGAAGTCCCATTCAAGTCTATGAGACTTCCAGTATCGGAATTGGAAAAACCCTTTCCTGCCCTTGTACAGCCTCTCGTGGGTCTGTACGGGCCTTCCGGGGGTCTCTGCTGGCCTGCCGGGGGTCTGTGCCGGCCTGCCGGTGGGCTGTGCGGACTGCCCGGGGTCTGTGCAC
Source organism: Dendrobates tinctorius (assembly GCF_039654945.1). Taxonomy (NCBI): domain Eukaryota; kingdom Metazoa; phylum Chordata; class Amphibia; order Anura; family Dendrobatidae; genus Dendrobates; species Dendrobates tinctorius. The sequence continues at coordinate 8,703,318 of NW_027361825.1, forward strand.
CCTGTGGGGGTCTGTACCGGCCTGCTGGGGGGCTGTGCCGGCCTGCCGGGGGGCTGTGCTGATGTCCGGGGGTCTGTGCAGGCATCGTCCGATGGGACTACAAGTCCCATCGGGCGATGCCTGCTACCATGACAGTGATTGACACATTAGCCAATGATGGGACAGTAGTAGTCCCATCATCCGGCTAATGTGTTAAATGTAAAAAAAAAAAAAAAATACTACATACATACATACTACATGCATGCTACATACATACTACATGCTACATACATAGTACATATATACTACATGCATGCTACATACATGCTACATATATACTACATGCATGCTACATACATGCTACATGCTACATACGTACATACATACTACATGCTACATACATACTACATACATACTACATGCTACATACATACTACATACATACTACATATATACTACATGCATGCTACATACATACTGCATGCATGCTACATACATACTACATGCATGCTACATACATACTACATGCTACATACATACTACATACATACTACATGCATGCTACATACATACTACATGCTACATACATACTACATGCTACATACATACTACATATATACTACATGCATGCTACATACATACTACATACATACTACATGCATGCTACATGTATACTACATGCTACATATATACTACATACATACTACATACACAGCTTTTACCATAAAGTGAGACTAGGGACTTTTTTTTTTTAAGTGGCGGAGGAATGCAGTGCGGAAGGATACCTACCTTCCGTCATTGGATTCCTGCAGCCCGTAGAGAGCGGCAGCATCAGCTGATGCTGCAGTTCTCTACCCAAGATCGTCGTGGGACACACTCGTGGACTGCTTCGGATCATGGGTGAGTATTTTTGTGGTTTGTTATGTTAATATTTATTCCGTAGACGACAATAGCTTCCGGGAACAATGTGACAAGTATTGGTAAGTATGTTACTCTATGTTATATGTACTGTATGTCTATGTATGTATTGTATGAATGTATTGTATGTAGCATGCATGTAGTATGTATGTAGTATGTATGTAGTATATATGTGGTATGTATGTAGCATGTAGTATGTATGTAGCATGCATGTAGTATGTATGTAGTATGTATGTAGCATGTAGCATGCATGTAGTATATATGTGGTATGTATGTAGCATGCATGTAGTATGTATGTAGTATGTATGTAGCATGTAGCATGCATGTAGTATATATGTGGTATGTATGTAGCATGCATGTAGTATGTATGTAGTATGTATGTAGCATGTAGTATGTATGTAGCATGCATGTAGTATATATGTAGCATGTAGTATGTATGTAGCATGCATGTAGTATGTATGTAGTATATATGTGGTATGTATGTAGCATGTAGTATGTAGCATGCATGTAGTATGTGTGTAGTATATATGTGGTATGTATGTAGCATGTAGTATGTATGTAGCATGCATGTAGTATGTATGTAGTATGTATGTAGCATGTAGTATGTATGTAGCATGCATGTAGTATGTATGTAGCATGTAGTATGTATGTATCATGCATGTAGTATATATGTGGTATGTATGTAGCATGTAGTTTGTATGTAGCATGCATGTAGTATGTATGTAGTATATATGTGGTATGTATGTAGCATGTAGTATGTAGCATGCATGTAGTATGAATGTAGTATATACACTCACTGGCCACTTTATTAGGTACACCATGCTAGTAACGGGTTAGACCCCCTTTTGCCTTCAGAACTGCCTCAATTCTTCGTGGCAGAGATTCAACAAGGTGCTGGAAGCATTCCTCAGAGATTTTGGACCATATTGACATGAAGGCATCACACAGTTGGCGCAGATTTGTCGGCTGCACATCCCTGATGCGAATCTCCCGTTCCACCACATCCCAAAGATGCTCTATTGGATTGAGATCTGGTGACTGAGGAGGCCATTTGAGTACAGTGAACTCATTGTCATGTTCAAGAAACCAATCTGAGATGATTCGAGCTTTATGACATGGCGCATTATCCTACTGAAAGTAGCCATCAGATGTTGGGTACATTGTGGTCATAAAGGGATGGACATGGTCAGCAACAATACTCAGGTAGGCTGTGGCGTTGCAACGATGCTCAATTGGTACCAAGGGTCCCAAAGAGTGCCAAGAAAAAATTCCCCACACCATGACACCACCACCACCAGCCTGAACCGTTGATACAAGGCAGGATGGATCCATGCTTTCATGTTGATTACGCCAAATTCTGACCCTACCATCCGAATGTCGCAGCAGAAATCGAGACTCATCAGACCAGGCAACGTTTTTCCAATCTTTTACTGTCCAATTTCGATGAGCTTGTGCAAATTGTAGCCTCAGTTTCCTGTTCTTAGCTGAGAGGAGTGGTACCCGGTGTGGTCTTCTGCTGCTGTAGCCCATCTGCCTCAAAGTTCGACGCACTGTGCGTTCAGAGATGCTCTTCTGCCTACCTTGGTTGTAACGGGTGGCAATTTGAGTCACTGTTGCCTTTCTATCAGCTCGAACCAGTCTGCCCATTCTCCTCTGACCTCTGGCATCAACAAGGCATTTCCGGCCACAGAACTGCCGCTCACTGGATTTTTTTTCTTTTTCGGACCATTCTCTGTAAACCCTAGAGATGGTTGTGCGTGAAAATCCCAGTAGATCAGCAGTTTCTGAAATACTCAGACGAGCCCTTCTGGCACCAACAATCATGCCACGTTCAAAGGCACTCAAATCACCTTTCTTCCCCATACTGATGCTCGGTTTGAACTGCAGGAGATTGTCTTGACCATGTCTACATGCCTAAATGCACTGAGTTGCCGCCATGTGATTGGCTGATTAGAAATTAAGTCTTAACACACAGTTGGACAGGTGTACCTAATAAAGTGGCCAGTGAGTGTATGTGGTATGTATGTAGCATGTAGTATGTATGTAGCATGCATGTAGTATGTATGTAGTATGTATGTAGCATGTAGTATGTATGTAGCATGCAGGTAGCATGTAGTATGTATGTAGCATGCATGTAGTATATATGTGGTATGTATGTAGCATGTAGTATGTATGTAGCATGCATGTAGTATGTATGTAGTATGTATGTAGTATTTTTTTTTTCTTTTTTAAACATTTAACACATTAGCCGGATGATGGGACTACTACTGTCCCATCATTGGCTAATGTGTCAATCACTGTCATGGTAGCAGGCATCGCCAGATGGGACTTGTAGTCCCATCGGACGATGCTTGCACAGACCCCCGGACATCAGCACAGCCCCCCGGCAGGCCGGTACAGACCCCCACAGGGTGCACAGACCACCGGCAGGCCGGCACAGCCCCCCGGCAGGCCGGTACAGACCCCGGGCAGTCCACACAGCCCCTCGGCAGGCCGGCACAGCCCCCCGGCAGGCCGGCAGAGACCCCCGGAAGGCCCGAAATGACGGCGCATCATGATGCGCACACACCGCACATCATGATGACGTCATTTCGGCTGTCAATCAACTTTGAACTTCCGATTCCGATGCCCGATATTGAAAAAATATCGGATGTCGGTATCGGAATTCCGATACAGCAAGTATCGGCCGATACCCGATACTTGCGGTATCGGAATGCTCAACACTACTAGACACTAAATCTCCAAACAGTATGAATTTTAGGAACGATTTGTTCTATATTTATTAATGAAACTCATGTACCTATTAGTTCTTTCTAGCAAAAATAAGTTTATAGTGATCCTCATTAAGCCTTTGTGTATTTAATTTGTTATAGTAGGAAAGCATAGGATTTATCTTATACTTCATAATGTCCATCATATGTTTATCAAGCATTCTTTAGTAGTAATAATTTTAGTATGATTTTCATGTTCTTTTTTTTTGAGTACCGCCGCACAGAATGATGTCTTTATATGGTTATCATTCGGAATGTTTTTTATAGTATTTAATAATAGTTATATTTATATTATCTTTATTGGTTATTTTTATATTATTACCAGGGATTATGTATTTATTATATTCATTTATTGATTTTGAAGGGAATTATGCATTGTTTTTTCATATGCTGCTTAATTTCCAACGGCATGAATTCCATGAAAAGTTCCACCATTGATTGCTATGTGTCTATAACTTACTTTTTATGTGCTACAAACTCCATCTGATTGTCACTAATTGTATATATTGTTCGTAGGCACTCATTCACACCTCTTGCATGGAACCATTTATTCCTGCGTATTTATAAGGTGTCTTTTTTTTTTTTTATGTGCCAAAAATTCCTTTTGATTGTGACTAATTCTATATATTGTTTGTAGGCACTCATTCACACCCTTCACATGGAACCATTCATTTCTGTGCTGAAAAGCCATTTTCCATTGGAGATCATTTTGGAGTAAGCTACCTAGTTTTAGATATATCCATTTATATTATTGCAGAAAAAAAATTTTTTTCTATGTATAATTAAATTCTCCAGTTGTATAAAATTAAAAAAGTATGATCTGTCTAATATCGACTAATTATATGCTTGACTGTGATTTATTTATTTAATTTTTTTTTTTTCTTTCCTAGGGAACTTCAATCCTGGAGTGATCTGTTTCATTGCAAGGAACCACTCACTCTTCCTTTCATGTGTTGCCACTCTTTGTAATTAATTGCAAGCTTTGTGATTGGTTTGTAACCTGTATATATTTTTCTATGCATCTTGTTTTTATTTACCTATGACTAAGGGTGCCTTCGTGCACCAGAAACGCGTCAGGTGTTTTTCTGCATTTTAAATATGGCATAATAACCTAATAAAGTTTTTTCATTTATGCCGGTGTGCTGAACGAACTTTCTTCTCTTTTTTGATATCTGCTGTGCTCACCAGCGAATTCGTGCACCCATCTGTGGATTAATGAACTCAGCCCACGGTGGCTTTTCCATTTGGATGCGATGCAAGCTCCCAGTCCTCCCTCTCCTATTTAAATATACACTAGCTGAAGAGCCCGGAGTTACCTGGGCATAGTAACCAACTGTGGTTAGTTATAACAAATTATGATGATTATATTGCACATTTCACATCATATATTCAACACTACAGATTTGCAACACAAATTAAATAAAAGATTACCCAACTTTTAATGGCGATAGGTAAGGGGCTTTATTCCTCCTACACCTCATGCTCTTTGTTTTCACACAGCCTTATCCTGCACTTCACACTTCTCCTTTATGCACAGCATTTTTCTGCACAGCATTTTTCTGCAGCACAGCTTTCCTCCTTTAGGCTGGAGTCACACTAGCCTGCACAAAATACGGTCCGTAGATTACAGGCGTAATACGGATGAATGACCCTAAATAGTGCTCCGTAGGTCAACCGTAAGCAAGGTGCGGTCGCATATTTTGCGCATGTCTGCATCCATATGTAATCCGTATGGCATCCGTATGCAATCCGTATGGCAAGATTTTCTCACAGCCTTGCAAAATGGACATTTAACGGTTTTGAGGCCTGCTAACAATTTAAATCATTAGCCTGCACCCTATTTATACACTCAGAAACAGGTGGCTGCCTCCATTCTGTCCATTTGTGACCTTGCTTTCACGAGGTGTGTTGGTGTTCTTTGTGCAACATGGCAGAGGGTCTGAGATTCAATACAACTGAGCAGGTTCTCTTCAACTGGCTTTTGTCACGGCGCTTTGGGCAACCATACCCAGTGATAGTGGATCCGCGGAGGAGGAGACGCATGTGGGTCCATCCACTTTTGAGGCAACGACTCACAAGAGGTCATTTTCACAGCCTCTATTCTTCTCTGCGGGAGCATCCAGTGAAATTTTACCAATACTGTCGCATGAGAATTTCCACATTTGATCGACTCTTGGAGACAGTGCGCCCTGGGATAACCTTTCAGGACACAAGGATGCGCAAAGCTATATCTGCAGAGGAGCGACTTCTACTCACAATACGGTATGTACTACACAACCACATTCTCTATGTTCATAATGTGTGGGCTAAAGTATGTTTTTTTGCCTTCTTGGACTAAGTTTAATGCCCTCATCTTACTCCAAATATGGTTCAACTTACACAACAGAATGTTAGGTCTAATATGTACTGAATATCACTTAGTCATTGTGCAACCAAATATGTGTGTGTTATTCTATCTCAATTCCTACCAAGTTTGGTCGGCATGTAACTGATGTTTTTGGACTTTATGCATTCTAAAATTATCAATTTCTGTTGTTCTACAGCTTCTTGTCCGCTGGCCTGTCTTATGCCGCCCTCCACCATGAGTTTCTCATTGGAACATCAACCATTTCAGGCATAGTGAGGTCTACATGTACAGAAATCTGGACCAGACTCCATCAAGTGGTCATGCCTGAGCCCAGGATGGAAGACTGGTTGAGGATATCAAGGGACTTTGAGGAGGACTGCCAGTTTCCAAATTGTATTGGGGCCCTGGATGGCAAACATATCCGGGTGCGTAAGCCGCCGAACTCTGGCTCCCAATTCTTCAATTACAAACAATACTTTTCTGTTGTATTGTTGGCTCTGGTAGACCCTCAATACAAGTTTATAATTGTTGACATTGGGGCCTATGGAAGGACGGGAGACTCTAGAGTCTTCAATACTTCCATAATGGCACAGCGGCTACGCACCAACCAGTTGGATCTACCACCACCACGCCAGCTACCAGGCTCCCCTGAAGAATCAGTTCCTTATGTCCTTGTGGCAGAAGAGGCGTTTCAGTTATCGCGCAATGTCATGAGGCCATATCCCCGACGCAACCTTGACCACAGGCGCAGAATTTTTAACTTGCACCTATCACGTGCTAGGCGACTGGTGGAGTGTTCCTTTGGGATTCTTTGTGCCAAATGGTGGGTAGTCCAGTCTGCCATTCAGTTGAGTGAACAAAATGTGAATGAAGTTGTGAAAGCCTGTGTGGTTCTGCATAACTTCACCAGGATACATGATTGTTCCTCCTCTGCTGGTGTTGTGCGTAGGCCAGACAATGTGCGCAGGGTGAGACCACCTATGAACCCTCAACGTAGACCGCTCTCTGGCCTCAAAGTGCGTGATATTTTCACTAATTACTTTATCTCACCTGAGGGGGCAAATTCTTGGCAAGAGCATGCTGTGTCTATGTTATAATTTGTTTCTTTAAGTGTGTCTAAATATATATTACTCAACCCCTTATGATTCTATGACTGTTTCATTGCATTGGTTAGTGTATGTTAGTATATTGACAGGGTTTTTTAGAAATCACACAGAGATGTTAACTATAGTAGACAAATTTTTAGTTTTGCCTTTTTTTTTTGTTTCTTAAAGGCAAACATAATATTGCCATATGAACATTTTGGCAATGGGCAAAATTGCCCTTTTTGCCTTCTTAAACTTTTTTGAAAAGTAACATTATATAATATAACCCAAAAAAACATTAGGCAATAGCAACGTTGCTGCATGAGAATATTTAAATACAAAGGAAAAAAATAGGTGAGCTCCATCAACAAAATTAATGCTAAAAGATAACACTCACATTTCTTCAGAAAATCATAGAAATATTCCACCATGACAGGCAAGGCTACCTCACGGCTTTCACACAGATATTACCTGTCTGTAGAACAGAGAATATTTAACCATGCTATACTGGAAAGGATGAAAAAACAAAACCGACTTGTTAAAACATAGAGAGAGCGTGATATTCTGAAGGCTGGTCGCCTTGATTTGTTATTATAGATTGCTAGCAAAAGTGATTACTTCACTAAGGCCAGCACGCCTTTCCTAGGCATTAGCAAGTGAGTAGTGTATTTTCATCCTTTGACTTTACAGTATAGCGCGTTTAAATATTCTCTTTTGTACACACATGTAATATCTGTCTGAAAGGCGTGAGGTAGCCTTGCCTGTCATGATGGATTCTTAATATGATTGGAAAACATTGTTAAAAAATTAGAAAGTTAAATTTTGTAACAAAGTTTGGTGATGGAGAACACCTGTTTTTTTCCTTTGTATTTGGAGCACCAGTGAAACCGCACTGGACATCTACCGCCATCAGACTTATAAATCCTCATAGGTTGGGGAAGGGGAACATGGTAGAGCAGCCTGTGGGTGCTGCTGGACACTGTGGCCAACATCGCCCTGTGTGGGGCCATACTGTTGCCCATGATGTGGGAATTGTCCTGCCTCCTGGGACTGTTGGGGATACTGGCCAGAGTAATGATGGGGAGGGGCATCTTGTTGGCTGTGGTAGGCACGTGGCTCATACCCAACAAGATAGCCATATCGTCCCCAACCAGGTTGGGAGCAGCCTCCAACACTGGGTGGGTACAAGTGGCCATATTGGTGGGGTTGGCTAGAGGCTGACATTTGTGGCTGCTGAATAGAAGGTTGGGTAGTGGGAGGAAGGGGGTGAGGTGTAGGCCCACGTATTAGAGGATGTTTGGACCCTGCTTGAGCAAGCATCTGTGTGGATGGTCTCATGCGCATTAGATTTCTGGGGGAAAGCTGCCACCTCTCCAGATATTCGAAAAGCTCATATGGGGTATTGGGAGGGGTGCTTGCATCAAGCAAGATCTGAAAACATCCCCTAATACGGAGCCTGGGTAAGGGCACGGAGATAAAGGGTGAGGCTACATGAGTAGGCCTCCTCCCCATCATCTGTAGTTACTCTTGATAAATAATTTAGCACCCCTGTGTCCACATTGGTCCTGCTTTCTTGAACAGTGACCTGGCGCCTTCTTCGTGTTTGCCGGGTTGTAACAGCAGCCTGTGGGGATCCCCTGATATGGCCAGTTGGGCTGCTGCTCAAGTTGCCCGGCTCTTCCAGGATGGGTGATGGGGCAGCAGCAGACCGTCCTGGTGGTGTTGTGTGTTGGGCAGCCAATGGGTTCTCCTGTGATGCCTCATCTTCTGCCATCCTTCTTGTAGGGGGAGAAGATGGGCCAGCCACCTCATCCCCTACAGGATCAATTATGGGCTCTGTCTCTGAGGCCGTTCCTCGATCCGTAAGGTTGGATTGAGTTCTGTTATGAAATAGAACAGAGGCAAAAATACATCAGTATTTTTGGCCCTGTAAAGTATTTGTGTAATATGGTGTGAGGTATCTACTTACGGTCTCAGATCCAGAATTGGGGCGAGGAAGGAGAGCCGGTCGTAATAAATATATTTCCTTTCGACGTATCCCGCATCCCCACTCCTGGACCGCTGCTGGCGTTCCCGGCGGTATTGGTCCCGGATGCTTCGCCAGCGTTTCATTACATCTTCCACTGCAATGTGACAGGAAATATTGTCAAATTCACAAATTTGATAGGTCACATTTGCTACCAGTAGTCTAGGCATGGGGCCTTCTGGGGTGTGCTTTCTACTCATGGTGGCATATCTAATTGGGCAGATACACAGGGTCTCTTTAGCTACACTTAATAATTGGTTTGCCTAGGAGGATGAGGAGCTTGTGGCCTAACCCCAAATTATGGCTATGTGAATCCACGTGTCACATCCAAATCTAACGGCCTCATGAGGCAAAAAGTACATGCACAGGAAGGGGGGGTGCTGATTCTATATTCCTTTTTTGTTGTGCGCTAAGGTTACTCATGTTTTGCCTTGTACTTACGAATTTTATGCTGCTCCTCACGTGGTCGGTCACCAAAGTCATGGTACATCTGGCGACAGATGCGCCTCCATGACGCCTCCTTTCTTGCCCGGTTTGCATAATTGGCATCGCGTTGGTCCCAGATTTTGGGACGCTCCTGCACCAGGACAATGAGCATCTCCACATTTATGTAAGTGGACGCCATGCTGCTGCTGTACTCCGTGGAGGCGTACTTCCGGGATGTCTGGAGCGCTTTTTGAGCTCATTTGCACATCTAGGCTTCCTGATGATGGATTGGCCCATTTCCTGTCACCAGCCAAAAGACCTGCATATTGCTCGCAGGTCACACGTCTGGTCCGTGTGTAATCCGTATTTTTTGCGCACCCATAGACTTGCCATGGCGTACTACGGCTGCGATTGGCACGGAGCGTAGAATACGGATGAGAAATATACGCCTGGTGCGAGTGACCCCATAGAGAATCATTTGTCCGTGTCTAATGCGTGCTTTTAGCGCCTCTCACTCGGACTTATTCCTCGCCAGTGTGACCCCGGCCTTATAGTCGCCTCCTCTGGCAGCACCTCACACTCCTCTTCCATATACAGTACAATTGGAAACACTTGATCCCGAGAGAAATTGCACTAATTGCATAAAGCGTTTCGTATACACAGCCTACTTCTTCTGCAGCACCACACGTTTCTCTTTTAGACCTCGTTCACATGTTATTTGGTCAGTATTTTTACCTCAGTATTTGTAAGCTAAAACTTGGAGGAAAACAGAGGAAAAGTATATTAGAAACACGTCACCACTTCTGTATTTTTCTCCCACTCGTGGTTTTGGCTTATAAATGCTGAGGTAAAATACTGACCAAATACGGAACGTGTGAATGTGGCCTTATCCACAGCCTCCACCTGCAGAGCCTCACTCTTTTCTATACACAGCCTCATACTGCAACAGCACCTCTCTTCTCTCATTTTCCCCTCACTCCTCTCATTTTCCCCTCACTCCTCTCATTTTCCCCCTCCCACCTCTCATTTTCCCCCTCCCACCTCTCATTTTCCTCCCTCAGGCTATATACCCACATATGCAGAAAAAAATGGACTTCTTCCCAGGCAAAACGCGCATTTTTTGGCGTTTTTTTTACAGAAGCATCCTCCTCATAGGATATAGTTAGAAATGTTGATTTTTCTGCAAAATTAATGAACATGCTGCGTTTTTTCCGCGATGCATTTTTTTCGCAGTAAAAAATGCATGATGTGCACAAAAATTGCGGAATTCATTAAAAAGAATGGGATGCTTCTTGTATGTGATTTTGAAGCGTTTTTACAAGGAAAAACGTGAAAAAAATGCTTACGTGGGTACACAGCCTCATACCGGTCATTTTGACCTCACACCTTCATTTTCCGATCACATCACTATTTTCTCCTCAGGCTGGAGTCACACACAACGAATAAAAAATAGGTCCCATTTTAACGGTCCGAAATCGCACAAAGGTATCTTAACCAGTGATGCGTTTTTGATGCGATTTTTCTTCATTGATGCAATTTTAATTGCATGTAAGGATCCGTTTGACATCCGTCTGGCGAGATTTTCTCGCAGGGTAGCTAAATGGACATATAACGGAGCCCAATGACAGGTAGGTTTCCGCACACAAACGAATTAATAGATCTAGACACATTAAATACATATATATATATTTATATATATATTTTTTATACATGTCATAGAGACACATATATATATTTCTAATTCATACAGTTCTTCATTGCAGAATAGCCGCTGAACCATTTGCCGGCTTTTGTATAATCATTCTTCTGCCCGACATGAAATGACACATGGTTTACATATAGTTAACCACTTCATTTCTTTTTTTTTTTTATGTCTATCACTATTAATTATATGAGGGTTTGTGGGTAAAATTTTGGCGTTGTAGGGGTTCATTTAAAGGGAAGGTGCCGTGTTTTTTCATAATTTAATGTAAAAAAGAAAATAGTATAAAAAGATATTGTCCCCTAAGCTTGACTCAGTGGTGTGTATGGATTTTTTTTTTCTGTAGTAATGCAGCCACTGGGGGCTGCCATCTTACCTTTCTGGCTGCTGAACGACACTTTCCATGCTCATTTACGGCAGTCCCTGGACATAAGACATAACGGTCGGCTCCCGACCCCTATCTCTATCATTGCAGCAGCATCAGGAGTGAACTGGCCACGCCTCTGTGGGCATCTCAATTCACAGCTGTAGGTGTGGCCAGGTGCGATCTTAGGCCTCTTTCACACTTCAGTTATTTTCATCAGTTCAAATCCGCCAAAAAGGCAGACAACCGGATCCATTCTCAACTGATGTAAACGGATGGCACAGGATCCGTTTTTAGACGGATCCTGAAAATGAGGAAATTTAAAGGAACCACTGGCCGGGAAGGGGAGAGAGAGAGAGAGAGAGAGAGAATTTTTTGTCCGGCACCTAGACAGATTTTGGGGTTAATTCAGTGTCTGGAGGATCCGCCGGCCAAAAAAACGTTGCAAGCTCCGTTTGGAAATCTTTGAGGATGTTGACGGACACTAACATTGTGGCGGATCCTCAAAAAAATGGATGCAACGGACGGCAATCAGTCAGGATCCGCCAATAATGAAAGTCAATGGGGGAAAAAACGGATCCGCAAAGAAAAATGGCGGATCCGTTTTTTTTCAAAATTGGCGGATCTTGACTGATTGTCAAAAACGGAAGTGTGAAAGAGGCCTTATTAGAGCCCAGTGCTTTTCTTTTAGCGTCATTTACACTCTATTGCAAGCCCTGGATGCTGTACTGTTCCAGCATAACAGGGCTTGGATGTTCACTCTGCACATACCAGCTGTAGGAGAGGAACCAGGACGAGCTCCTGGACACCAAGCTGCTCTTTCCAAAACACACGGCCAGCTGCTGCCCCTGCTCTTGCAAAACATAGGAGGAGCTGCTCCCTGCTGTTTCAAAACACTTGGCAATCTGCTGGACATCTAATCCTCTCCTGTGTGATACTGACTGCTGAGCCGTGTATCTAATCCTCTCCTGTGTGATACTGACTGCTGAGCCGTGTATCTAATCCTCTCCTGTGTGATATTGTGTGCTGAGCCCTATATCTAATCCTATCCTGTGTGATACTGTCTGCTGAGCCATGTATCTAATTCTCTCCTGTGTGATACTGTGTGCTGAGCCGTGTATCTAATCCTCTCCTGTGTGATACTAACTGCTGAGCCCTGTATCTAATCCTTTCCTGTGTGATACTTTGTGCTGAGCTGTGTATCTAATCCTCTCCTGTGTGATACTGACTGCTGAGCTGTGTATCTAATCCTCTCCTGTGTGATACTGTCTGCTGAGCCATGTATCTAATCCTCTCCTGTGTGATACTGTCTGCTGAGCCGTGTATCTAATCCTCTCCTGTGTGATACTGACTGCTGAGCCGTGTATCTAATCCTCTCCTGTGTGATACTGCCTGCTGAGCCATGTATCTAATCCTCTCCTGTGTGATACTGACTGCTGAGCTGTGTATCTAATCCTCTCCTGTGTGATACTGTCTGCTGAGCCGTGTATCTAATCCTCTCCTGTGTGATACTGTCTGCTGAGCCGTGTATCTAATCCTCTCCTGTGTGATACTGACTGCTGAGCCGTGTGTCTAATCCTATCCTGTGTGTTACTGTCTGCTGAGCCGTGTGTCTAATCCTCTCGTGTGTGATACTGTCTGCTGAGCTATGTATCTAATCCTATCCCGTGTGATACTGCTCTCCTGAAATACTCTGTGCTGCTGTCACCCTGCTCCTCCACCATATATCTCCCTCTGTGCCCCCCATAGACCAGCACACTGCTCTCCTGAAATACTCTGTGCTGCTGTCACCCTACTCCCAGAATCCTTGCTGCCTGCCATCCTCAGTGACCGAAGACCCCATTCCTCTCCTCAGATCCCGTCCTGGCGATGTGTTAAAGCGAGGCGACAGGGGCCTGATGTATGGTGGAAGGAGCAGGGTGACAGCAGCACAGAGTATTTCAGGAGAGCAGTGTGCTGGTCTATGGGGGGGGCACCCTGTTCGGTGCCAGGGATTGTACATCGAGTGCTGTGTTTTATACACATGGATGGAGCGTCTGCTTGTCTGCTCCACAGAAATCCAGGAAACATTTCTGCTGATTGGTGACCTGTTCTGATCCAGACTTTGCATGCAAAGACAGTCAGTAATTTTGCAGGCCCCATCAAAATGGCGCTCACTGTGTTCCTAGATGTCATCCTCTCTTTTCCCTTAGCAAACACCCAGAAGGGGAGGAGAGGAGTGACACCACACCCATGTCAGCAGACTCCATCCATATTTACTCCAGTGCAGTAATGTGAGCTAGTTGCACTAGGTTTTTGTGCCAAACTTCAGTAGCTGCTCCCCCTAGTGTTAACAAGTGGAAATGCCAAACTTTTTAAATTATTTTTCATATTTTACAAAATTAAAAACAAATGATAATATTTTTTAAGAACATGTAAACATTAATTCTTTCCATTTTTTCAATTGCTGAAAAAATTTTTTTTGGATGTCACCTTCCCTTTAAGGGGTTAATTCGTTGTATTAAATTGCGGGGACTCCCTGCAGCCTCAGTGACGTCAGCGGGAGTCCCAGCAATTTAATACAACAAATTAACCCCTTAATTGAACCCCAACAACTCCAAAATTTTACCCACAAACCCTCATATAATTAATAGTGATAGACATAAAAAAAAACATGAAATGAAATGGTTAACTATATGTAAACCATGTGTCATTTCACGTCGGGCAGAAGAATGATTATACAAAAGCCGGCAAATGTTTCAGCGGCTATTCTGCAATGAAGAACTGTATGAATTAGAAATATATATATAAATGTGTCTCTATGACATGTATAAAATATATATATATATATATATATATATATATATATGTATGTGTCTAGATCTATTAATTTGTTTCTTTATTTAACCGGTCACTGTGATATTACTGTATTTGAAAAAAAAAATTGGGCTTTTGGTGCGATTTTACCGCAACTCACACATCGGGTCCGTTTGCAATCCAATTTTTTCTCGCCCCCATAGACTTGCATTGTCGAATCCGATCCGAAAATTGGTGACAATCACAGCATGCTGCGATTGTCTCGGTCCGAGGATCTGATCCAATCAAAAATCGCATGGTGAGCTGCCCCATAGAATAACATTGGGATGAATGCAATGCGATTTTTTATCTCATTGCATTCGTCCGATTTAATCGCCAGTGTGACCCCAGCCTCACTCCTCTCATTTTCCACTCATACCTCTTCATTTTCTCTTCACATCTCTTCATTTTCTGTTCACACCTCTCATTTTCACCTCATACCTCTCATTTTCCCCTCCTCTCTTCCCCTCACATGGGCACAGCAACTTACTGTTATGAGCACAGCGGTGTAATCCATGAGGCTCCTCCCTTTCCCTTGACGTCATGCCTCACAGGAGGAACTCAATTCTAGACACGACGGAGCTAGATGTGGCCTGTGCCTGCCACGCACTGATACTCTGAAGGCAGTGTCCCTGATTGTAGCTTGCAGCGGCTGGGACGTCGCAGCCGGTGAGTTTTGCAGGGTGACTTTCGAGGTGAATGTGTCTCCGCACATGTGCGCTGACAACATGGGCCTGGGGATGGGGCTTTTCGGATGGATTGCGGCTATGCGTAGTGAGCATGGCTTGATACATACACTCAGCTTTATATTGTATATATAAATATACAGTATATATATATTGTGATGCAGTAACCTCTGTTACAGCTAGAGGGCTCTGTGTATGCGCTTTAGGATGCACTTGGAGGCATAATTATGATGGTGAATTAGGGACTGGCATTATTGTAAATGGCCGGGTGGTTACAACCATATAATGTGACTGAGGTCTGAGGTCAGTGTTTGTACCTTAATGGTTCTGGGTGCAAGGTCCTGGAAGGCATGTGTTGCAAGATCCTGGGAGTAGGATCGGATTCCTGGAGCACGTGGTGAGACCTTGGACCTGGTGGCCTATGTGTTGGACGAATGTCGTGAATAGCACCCGGACAGGCCACGTGTGTTTGCGGAGCCTGTAAAGGCACTGCGCTTGGGGGAGCTACCTTCCGTTTGAGGACCTGGTCTGTCGGTAGTGCACTGGACACAAGGACGGTGATCCCAGTTCGGCAGCTTCCCCAGGAATCAGGACTGACAGGAGATCAGTCTGTGGAGCAGGAGCTCCTGATATGTAACCCCGGGCATGGGGAAGAACTGTGTGCACTGGCAAAGGTCAGTTATTGAGCTGTGTGGTCACCCGGTGACTGGAGAAAGTCAGGCGTGACAAGTGAATGCTTGGTAAAGCTTATGTGATAAAGTAATGGAATATGTGTAAGCCAGTGATGTGCAACCTGGCTTACGGCTTGGTTTATGGTGCTTAAATAAACCATATGAACTGTTTTGTGTGAAAAACCCATGCCTGACTACGTTAACCGCTGCCAAGCGAGTGTTCCCCAACACACACCGTAGGCGCTACGCCACAATATATAATCAGAAATTAGTTTGCCATTTGGACAACTGTGCTGTGATATCACCAATAATCAGAAATATTCTGTAAGACTGAAGTCAAAATTTAAAGAACAAGAAAGGTAAATAACAAATTCAGTTCTCACACCTCTGTAGACCGTAGTACAAGCAAGTAATAAAAAACGCTCATAAACAAAATATTTATTTTTTTGGAAGATGTAACATTCAAAAATTTCCTTGTAGTCCTCAGAGATACACCCCTCATGGCTCGTGTTCAATATATATAGGTAACTTGTGGCGAAATCTCTTTTTACGCCGTATACACTGAAAGAAAATCAAAATATAGATTTATAATGTAAAGTAGCATGAAATACAGTATATGTTATCATTTATATTACAATCAGGGCTCCTCCAGCAAGATATGTGCCCTATACTAACTTTTGAGACCCCATCTATAAATAAAAGACATTTTCAAGTCAATAAGCTCAAGGCAGTGGTACGAATAGAAGAATATAGACTTATCCAGCTTCAGTCGTCAATCTTCATGATATGAATAAATGTCTGCCAACAAGTAACTAGTAGAGATGAGCAAATAACTTTTTGTTGAATTGCATTCTACTCGAACTTTACAAAAATCCACATGCACCCAAATGCAGATGTTTAATAATTCACATCAGCTTAGATTCAGCAAAATGGTAGCTGCTGACTGCCATTTCTTGGAACCATAAAAGGTCATCAAAAAGTTAAAAATTTTTTTACAAATATCCTTATGCTCACCTCTCTGGCCCCTCCTCTCCTCAATGTCACCCATCCAGCCCTCGTGGCTCCTTTTGGTCCTCCCACTCATGCCAAAATCCTCAGGCCTCTCACACTGAGTTGGAACTTAGGGTTTTGTTGATACCCAGGGTGGTTCTACTCATGAAAGTAAGGTCATGGTGCACATCGTGATTGAGAAAAATCATTCCGAGCCTCATCAGAGCCTTAACTCCAAGCTCATTGTGAGACACTTGGGGATTTATATACTTGATGTGGGGATCAGAAGATGAAACGAGAAGTGATTGGGTGACAGTAAGGAGTGGAGGGTCCAGAGAGGTGAGCGGTGAGGCGAGTATAAGCATTTCTTCTATTTTTTATATTATACATTAATTATTCTACTAGATGGAGGCCCGATGCTATCGCATCGGGAGGGCGGTAATTTCACGATGGGGGCAGGCTTTGCAGCATTGAAAATCTCTTCCTCCATGTGCTCACCAACCTATCCACGCTCTCTTTCCCCATGTGCTGACTTCTCCTGCCTGTGCTCTCTTCTTTGACCTGTCTACCCCATGTGCTATCCTCCCTGTCTGCTGTCTCTCTCCTTCCTGTGCTGTGTTCTCCCCTCATGTGCTATCCCGTTTCAGCTGTCTCCCCCTGTGCTCTGTCTCTCTCATCCCTGTGTCTGACAGAGTACAGAACATACCACAGCTCCTGGGCAAGGGAGGAAGCAAAAGACAATACTGACATTACAGCAGGAGATTGCAGAGGATTCACTTTGTGAGGTAAAATATTGTTTAAAACCAGTCAGTGAAATATTTTACCTCACAAAATGAATCCTCTGTGGTCCCCTGCTGTAATGTCAGTATTGTCTTTTTCTTCCTTCCCTGCCCAGGAGATGTGGTATTCTCCGTACACAGTCAGACACAGACAATTTTTAAAATGAACTTTTGTTCATGGGAAAACCCCTTTAATGTGACTGGCTTCCTTTGCCTGTAGACACGTTGCGCATTTGCCGCTGGGGTCAGCCGAATAATTCACTGCGCCTGCGCCGAATTCACGCAAGTACAGTGCGACGGTGTTCCGCTGGTGGTACTGTGCAAGAGGCTGCATGAGTGTGAGAGCATGGTGTGTACGGCATATAGAGTGTGTTGATGTGTGTGTGTGTGATGCGGCGGTGTTCTGCTGGTGGTACCACGCAATAGGTTGATACCAGCAGCAGTTTCCATATTGAGACACCCATCACTTGGGTGTCCCAATATGGCAGTCGGTGAACTTCCTCCGCTTGGAATTCTGGGATACGGTGACATCTGGACAGAACTGGAAATGAAAACATTACAAGGAAATTATATAAATAGATGGGAACTGGAGAGACTTCAGAGCATAATAATGGACAATAGAATTGTAGTGAATAACTTTTCTATGAATCAAATTTCCTGGGTAAAACCATGCAAACTGATTAATTCAAGTGTTTCCCAGATTTGTCTGTCTTGATTAACCAGTACTAAATTTCGCCTTGACCAAGTATCACCAGACTATACCTGTCAGTAACTTTAGATTTATTATATAGAATTTTTTTTTATAAATTGTGAGCAGGAGATGATCATGCAGATATAAGGCACAGTAGAGGCGATACTGTAGCCTGTGGTATATCCAGTAGCATGCATGTCACAGGCAGGACCCAAATTCCAGCCTTAGATCTGAAGCAGTTAAAAAAAAATTCTCAGGGCTTAGCAGACATTTGGCTTTCACTCACTGGCCATTTTATTATTATGCCATGGTGTTGGCAAATGCTATCTGACATTTTATTACTCAGAATCCTACAGCAAGCAACTGTAAATATCACAAATCATGATTATAGGATACTCAGGGGATACACGGTTTATATGTAAAATGCTGAAAAGAATAGGTAAGTGGGATATACTGTATGTTATAGTTAAGTATTCATAGCTAGTATTTAATAAAGATGAGATAAAATATTTGCAAGGTCCTGGTCCGGTACTCACATCAGTACTCCATGGCAACTGGGGTTCTGCAAACCGTCAACCGGCACTTAAAATCCAACATTCAGGGTGCCTCTGGCATTTACAAGAGCTCATACATCATGACATGTGTATCACTGAGATGTCATTAATAGAGATGAGCGCACCTTTCAAGGATCGGTTCGGTTTGCCAAACATTTCAACGAACATACCCAAACCCCATTAAATTTAATGGGATGCCAAGTCAAATGTATATACAACACCTTAAGGGGTGAGAAAAAGCTTCCCAAACTGCTAAAATTAGGGGCAGACACCAATGAAAAGTGGCATCAATTGACCTAGAAAATTGAGAAAATTGCTAATGGCACAGCAGCAGTCAGCCATGGGCCATACATGAAGTGCCAAGTACTGGGCCAGCATTTAGAGCTCCGAACTGAAGTTTCAATTAAGATGAGGTGGGTGAGGGAGTGGTGTAAGCCTTCTTTGCTGGCTGCCCTGATACCTCATGCAACGGGTCAAACTGTTTTTTTTTCCAACCACACTTAGGTGGCACAAATATCAGCTTGGGAGAGCACTAATGTTAGAAAAATGTAAGGAAAGTAACACAGTAGTTGACTGATCAATTCACCCACAGTAAAACATGCTATAATTGGCACAGAAGCAGTCATCCATGGGCAATGCATGAGGTATCAGGGTCTAGGCTAGCATTTAGAGCTTTGAATTGAAGTTAAATTAAGACCTGGTGGTTAAGGGGGCAGTGTAAGATTTCTTTGCTGGAAGTCCTGATACCTCTTGCAACAGCTTTTATGTTTTTTCCCAGTCACAATCAAATGGCACACATCAGTTTCATAGAGTACTATTTATAGAAAAATGTAAGGATAGTAAAAAAATGTAGTTGAATGAAAGAAGGTGCAGGCCTGCCTATCTGGGAGCCCTTCTTCTACAGGCAACAGACATGAAGGAGGCCCAACTTGGATTCTCCACATTTCAAAACATTATTTTTACACACCAATAAAGTGGTATCAATTGCTAAAGAGTAGAAAAAGCATAACTGGCCTCTGACACACCTTCCACTACAGGCAACCCACCAGATCGAAAACCAACTTGAATTCTCCGCATTTCAAAAAATTGTTTGTAACATCAGCCGCAGTAGCAACAGCAGGCGGCACAGAAGCCATGACAAAGGTGTTACAGACTGCAATAATGCGAGATTAATGCAGCACACTAAATACTGCACCATCGCCAAGTCTGCTCAGTCTGTGATTGGGGTGTAAAAGTCATTGCATATCCTTGACATGTTCATCTTGATGAATGTTATGGGGTCTACACTTTCAGGGGATAGATGGATATGCTTATCCATCAGGACATCACCAGCAGTGCTGAAGACATGCTCTGGCTGCCGGGCATGACAAAACCTCCAAGGCGTGACAGGTGAGCTCAGGCCATTCTTCCATTTTTGAAGACCAAAATGTAAAAGGGTTCAAATTCCCCCTGATCGCATTGATATCGAGCTCCAGATACTTCTGCACCATCCTCTCCAGTCTTTCTCAATGTGTCAGACTTTTACTCTGTTCTGCTGGTGCACTGCTGGTCTATAAAATGTGTGAAATGACTCACAGAAATTACTTATGACACTACTGCTGCTACTGCTAATTTTGGTTTGGAAGTTTAGGGCTGCGATGCACACTGTGTACCTCACTGCTGTCTTGGGGGAACCACTCTTAAAATTGTCTACAAGCGTGTTCTGATTCCCCAGCGTGCACATGTCCCTTTCCAGGGGGGAAGCATCTGGCAAAATTTACTCTTGTGCCACAGATCTAACAGAGTGGTAATCCGGTAGTCAGCACTATTTCTAACCCTAAGAATTTGGGTATCATGTTAAAGATGCAGTAAGCAAGCGCTCATGTGTCAGGTGCTTCCATTAGGTCCAACTCCATGGTGTGTTGGGGTAACATTGAAGGTTACTACCTCCGTCCCCTCCTGCCAAATATAGACAACAGAGAGGGAATCATTATCCTCTTCATCTCCTGACTGCTGCGCATCCATCACATCTTTCTCAACCTCCTCAATTTTGTTCCTCGGCTCCTGCACCTTCCCTATCAGTTTGTCTGGTAACATCAGCCCCTCATAGTCTTTTTATAAATTTAATTAATATGTTGTGTGGTTTTGTTGCCTAATAGTAGCTTATACAATGTAGTGCCAATATTGGTATACAATATTTATTCAACGTAGTGCATTTATTGATTAATAATTGGGTGATATGTTATATTTTGCTCACTGGTTGGGGAGTTCATGCAGGGTGTGTGTGCCCCATTGTAACAGCATTTATGTACAACCAGTTTGGTATTTTATGCAATTCCCCGATTTCCATTGTCTACGTGTGTCAACTTTATACTCTTTAATAATAAAGATCTGATTTGGACTAGTACATCATTGTTTCCTTTGGTAACTAGTTATGTGGTATGTTTGATGTGTCCATGTAAGTCTAACATTTCACATGAGGTCCATATATAAATATATTAATAGTGGTTTTTGGACTAGATATCATTTGGTTTTGTTGGCAGAGTATTTTGTATTTTACATTTTAGAGCACTGAGATTTCCAGACTAAGGCATGTTAATTGTGCATGTGATGGTTCATCCGTGTAGCAGTTAAGCTATTGCATTTTTTGCCTCTACTGAATTATTTTTTGGCATATTTGGCAGATAACATGAGTTGGGTCATTCTTTTTGGTCTCAAAAAGGCCCAGGCTAGGCAACCCTTGCCGCCCCTGCAAACTGTAGACTCGCAATCGATGCTGGCCATAGCCAGAGTTATGACTGGGATGCAGTGCTTGTCATGGATTCATCACTCCTTGTATCTGCAGGGAGCTGCAATGTAACCACTTTGTCTTCCTCCTCCTCCACCTCCTCTGCTGAGCTACTCAGTTGCATACCTCTGGGTGCACACCAAGTGGAATCTACAATCTCATTGTGGAAGTACGGCGGTGTCTAAAAATCACTAAAATTTACAAATCCCTGGGCCCGGATGGGATACACCCCAGAGTACTGCAGGAATTAAGCACAGTCATAGATAGACCATTATTTTTAATCTTTAAGGATTCCATAATAACAGGGTCTGTACCACAAGACTGGCATATAGCAAATGTGGTGCCAATATTCAAAAAGGGGACAAAAACTGAACTTGGAAATTATAGGCCAGTAAGTTTAAGCTCAACTGTGGGTAAAATCCTGGAGTGTTTTCTAAGAGATACTATACTGGAGTATCTGGAAAAGAATAACCTCATGACCCAATATCAACATGGGTTTACAAGGGACCGTTCCTGTCGGACTAATCTGATAAGCTTTTATGAACAGGTAAGTTCCGGACTGGACCAAGGGTATGCAGTGGACGTGGTGTACATGGACTTTTCAAAAGCTTTTGATACGGTGCCACACAAAAGGTTGATGCATAAAATGAGAACAATGGGGTTAGGGGAAAATATGTGTAGGTGGGTTAAGAGCTGGCTCAGGGATAGGAAAGAAAGGGTGGTTATTAATGGAGCACACTTGGACTGGGTCACGGTTAGCAGTGGGGTACCACAGGGGTCAGTTTTGGGCCCGCTTTTTAACATATTTATTAATGACCTTGTATGGGGCATAGAGAGTAGAATTTCAATATTTGCAGATGACACTAAACTCTGCAGGGTAATCAATACAGAGGAGGACAATTTTATGTTACAGCAGGATTTATGTAAACTAGAAGCTTGGGCTGATAAATGGCAAGTGAGCTTTAATGGGGATAAATGTAAGGTCATGCACTTAGGTAGAACGAACAAGATGTATAATTATGTGCTTAATTGTAAAACACTAGACAAAACTGTCACTGAAAAGGACCTGGGTGTATGGGTGGACGACAAACTCACATTTAGTGGCCAGTGTCAGGCAGCTGCTGCAAAGGCAAATAAAATAATGGGATGCATTAAAAGAGGCATAGATGCTCATGAGGAGAACATAATTTTACCTCTATATAAGTCACTAGTGCGACCACACTTAGAATACTGTGTACAGTTCTGGTCTCCGGTGTATAAGAAAGACATAGCTGAACTGTAGCGGGTGCAGAGAAGAGCGACCAAGGTTATTAGGGAACTAGGGGGTCTGCAATACCAAGACAGTTTATTACACTTGGGGTTATTTAGTTTGGAGAATCGAAGGCTTAGGGGTGATCTTATTACAACGTATAAATATATGCGGGGACAGTACAAAGACCTTTCTAATGATCTTTTTACTCTTAGACCTGTGACAGGGACAAGGGGGCATCCTCTATGTCTGGAGGAAAGAAGGTTTAAGCATACTCACAGACACGGATTCTTTACTGTAAGAGCAGTGAGACTATGGAACTCTTTGCCATATGATGTTGCAATGAATGATTCCCTACTAAAATTTAAGAAGGGACTGGATGCCTTTCTTGAAAAGTATAATATTAGAGGGTATATACACTAGTTTCTTTAATATTGCGTTGATCCAGGGAGCTAGTGTGATTGCCATATGTGGAGTCGGGAAGGAATTTTTTTCCCCAATGTGAAGCTTACTGTTTGCCACATGGGGATTTTTTGCCTTCCTCTGGATCAACATGTTAGGGCAGGTTAGGACAGGATATGGGTTGAACTAGATGGACTTCAACCTTAATAACTATGTTACTATGTATTGTCTTCCTCTCCCTCTCCTCCTGTTCTAGCCCTGACACAGCAGTGCAGTCCGCGTGCGCTTCTGAGTCTCTTGAGGATCACCTTCACCACTCATCGCTAATATCTGGTGATGAGGGTCTGGATTCTGCTCAGACCATATTTTGTCTGGCCCCGAATTCAACATAAAAAAATTTTGGCCATCGGTGCACATGCTTTCCTCTTCTAGATTTTGTGAATCTTCAGAGCTGACCTATGATACCCATGGAATAGATGTGTGAACAGCTCTGCAGAATGGCCCATCTGTGGTTCCTCACAGTCATTTGGTTACTTGGATATTTTTGACATGGGTGAAAATAAGGGTGATTGGGGTACCACCTCTGAGAATTGCACTGTGTGTGTTGTTAAGGTGGAGGAAGAAGAGGAGAGGCCACTTGATGCAGTGCTTGCCATCAACTGGAGCACATGCTTTTTCTGACCCTCATATACCAGGCAGACCAATCATGTGGCTGACAAGGAAAGGGAGTGGGGTAGCCTATCCAGTTTCACAAACTTAGGCTCACACCTGTCAGTCACCTGCCACTAAGTGAACAATCACTATTTATTTTCTTAGTGTTCTTGAACAACACTCTTTTACCTAAAAATTTTGATGAGCAAATGGGGACTCCTAATTCCTCACTGTCTCCTGGCTAAACCACTATATTAGGCCTAATGATTGTTAAGAGAAAATGGGGCCTTCTGATTACTCACTGCAACACAGTTTTACCACAAACGATTTGGATTAGCAAATTGGGACTCCTGGCTGAATCCCTATATTAGGTCTAATGATTTTTAAGAGGAAATGAGGCATCCTGATTCCTCACTGCAAAACAGTTTTATCACAAATGATTGGGATTAGCAAACAGAGCCTCTTAGCTGAACCCTTATATTAGCTTATGATTTTTAAGAGGAAATGGAGCCTTCTGATTCCTCACTGCAACACAGTTCTATATCAAACGATTGGGATTAGCAAATAGGGCCTCCTGGCTGAACCCCAATATTAGCAATAATGATTTTTAAAAGCAAATGTGGCTTCCTGATTCCTCATTGCGACATAATCTTATCACAAAGTATTTGAATTAGCAAATAGGGCCTCCTGGCTGAACCCTAATATTAGGTCTAATGATTTTTAAGAGCAAATGGGACCTTCTGATTCTTCACTGCAACAGTTTTTGCTCAAATGATTTGATTTGGATCAGGGCCTCCTGACTGGAACACAGTTTTAGCACAATCTAGTTAGATGCTATAAAATTAATTTCACACAAGACAGGATCCTATCAAACAAACTGACAAGCTCACTTTCAGCAGCAGAACTAGAGAGGGGGCCTCTTTGAACTTTTACACTGAAAAAATGGCGACGGCAAAACAGGACATCCTCTTTTTGTATGGACAGAGACATGTGACATCAGTAGTCAATCACAGAAGACTTTGTGTCATTACGTTGTGGATGGTTTCTGTGCCCTCATGGGCTGCTGGAATGTTCACACATTAAGATATTACAGAACAAAAAAAGGAAAAAAAATTACACTCCACTGATCCTCTGACCTAGACACACCCTGTCTCTTCATAAACACGTCCCCCATGCCCCCACTTATCATACAGCACCACTATCGTAGACAATGTCAAAACAAAAGAATTAGTGGAAACTCAATCATTTACTAATCTGTGACCGAATTTTGCCGACTTTGAGGAAAAATGCTCAGGAAACCGAACACGATTCTGAATGTGCTACATTTGTGCCAAAATTGAAACTGGCAAAAGTTTTCCGAACAAATTCACTCATCTCCAGTCATTAAGTCGCACAGATCTTGTGAATGCCGGAGGCGCACAGAATTCCAGTGTCGGCTCAAGAATTTTGCTGTACACTGGTCCGATTGTCACAGAGCACCAGATCTGTATTGTTATCCATGCACCAGGTTGACAGATCCGTGCTGTTCCTTGAATGCAACTCTTCACTTTATCACGTTATTCAACAGAGGCACCAGATATTCCCCAAATGTTTCCTTTAGTGCATTATGTTAAAAAATAACATATATGGCCAGTACACCATACTTGCCATCCATGTGTTTGTTTTTCCATGATGCGGGAATGAAAAAAATAAGGGATATTTGGAGTCCTGCAAATTATTATGCTCATCTCTAGTAGTTAAAATGTCTTCATCATCTTGCACCATGAAACACTGCCACTCATCATTGTATAAAGACTTAAGACTTACCCCAAAACAGAAAAGACAGGCTAATACTGTCCCACAGGCTGTAGCCAGAGCGATAAGAAGAATACCCCAAGGCATGAGATCTTTCTGTGGATGTGCTTCTTCTAAAATTGAAAAAAAGTAACAATGTATCTCCCATATATAAAATGAAAACTCTAATGAAAAAGAGTCTAATGATTTATTAGGTTAAGAAATGAAATCAGTGAATCTTTTGAAATTCGACTTCATCATCTTCACAGAATTTTCCCAGGAAATTCAATTTGCTGCAAATCAATTTGTCATGAATCAAAAGTACTTTGAAGCTTGTGTATGATACAGTTCTCTTTTCCTTACACACTAGTCTTCACTGCTATGTTGTCACACACTATCTGTAAAGTTTCTTTACTGTTTTATGGCTTTCTTTTCCTATCTCTATTGCTCACTACAAAATGGCTGCTGTATTTCCTGTTTCTGATTTTATACAAGCTACTAGCTGAAGAGCCCGGCGCTGCCCGGGCATAGTAACTAAGAATGGTTAGTTATAACAAATTATAATGATTATATCTATATAAATAAAGCTGAGTGTAGAGCCCCGCCCATTCCACATAGCCACATTCACTATAATATCCCACATCATCCCGTCAGCCAGAGCTACCAGACAACTACCACTAATATCCCACATCGTCCCATCAGCCAGAGCCACCAGACTACTACCACTAATATCCCACATCATCCCGTCAGCCAAAGCTACCGGACTGCTACCCATAATATCCCACATCATCCCATCAGCCAGAGCCACCGGACAACTATCACTAATATCCCACATCATCCCGTCAGCCTGGAGTCAGAACCAGAGTGCTGAGTGGAAAGGTCCTAACTTCCATACTGGGGATCCTGTTAAGAGAGGCCTGGCACCAGAACTTGAGCGCTGAGTGGATTTGCCCTGACTTCCATACCAATGATCCCTTTTATAGAAGCCTGGGGTGAGAATCAGAGCACTGAGGGATTTACCCTAACTTCCATAGAGGAGATCCCTTTAAGAGAGGTCTGGTGTCAGTACCAAAACGCAGAGTGGATTTTCCCTCACTTCCGTACCGAGGATCCCTTTAAGAGGGGACTTGGGTCAGAACCAGAGCATTGAGTGGATTTGCCCTGACTTGCATACCAATGATCCCTTTAATAGAACCCTTGGGTCAGAAACAGAGCGCCGAGGGGTTTGCCCTAACTTCCATAGAGGAGATCCCTTTAAGAGAGCCTGGGGTCAGTACCAGAGCATTTGAAGGCAATTGCCCTGACTTCCATACCGGGTATCCCTTTAAGAGAGGCCTGGGGTCAGAATTAAAGTGCTGGATGGACTTGCCTTGACTTCCATACCTGAGATCCCTTTAAGAAGGGCCTGGGGTCAGTACCAAAGCGCAGAGTGGATTTGCTCTGACTTCTATACCAATGATCCCCTTAAGAGGGAAGATGTGCCTACGGGATGGAGGATGTGTGATGGGGAAATGGGCAGGGAGGGGGTGATTCATTTCTGTCATGTGCTCTCTGCTCCTTTCAGGTGGGTAGACAGTGGCTGGGAGCATATGTTCCCAGGGATGCTATATTTCTCCCACCATATCAGTGTCTGCTGAGGTGTTGTCAAGTGGGAAAACTGTTGGTCATAGCAACCAATCACAGCTCAGCTTCTTTTAACCAGCTCTGGTGAAATGAGAGATGCTTAGTGATTGTTTGCAAGGAAAACTGTTGTTCATAGCAACCAATCACAACTCAGCTTCTTTTGAACAGCTCTGGTGAAATGAAAGATGCTTCATGATTGGTTGGTGTTACACACACACACACACATTCATTTTTATATATTGTGATGATAGTCCCTCCCAACTAGATACCACTTGGTGTGATAGACTAACAAAGCTACCAAGAATGTGAAGGATATAACAAATGTCCAAAAAATCCCCACAAATTGAACATTAAACTTTTATTAATAACAATTAAAAGGGAGATCTATAAGCAATTTCCGAAGACAACAACATCTACATGTAAATATAGTGGCCCAAATAGTTTAGATATCTTAGTAGTAAGTCACATAAAAACAGGACTGAAAGAGGTTAGGTAGAGGAGGGCCTAAATACTTTGCCCTAGATAATGCATCCTAACAATAGCCCTACCAGACCTCAGAGTTTGGGACCTTTGATAAAGTATGCACGTTTAGTGCCCTGCTCACTGTTGTTTGCCCTAGCTGACCCTAGGGAGTCCTGTAATTACTAAACCATGGTATAGATGAAAAAGGCTATTTGTGATGGTCAACGTGTGACTGGACACACCGCCTCCAGAAGGGCGAATTTCTATGGCACACGTGACCCTGGATGCAACGCCTCCAGCAGGGCGAATTTAAATAATATAACGTGCAGCCGGATACACCGCCTCCAGCAGGCGAATTTCAGAATTACACGTATAACTGGATACACCGCCTCCAGCAGGTCGAATTTAAATAATAAAGGGAAACACCAGGGAAACTGATACAAAGGAGGGCCCTGTGATAGGGAACGGGGACGTGAAGACCTCTTGCACTCCCCTGAGTCAGTGTCTCTACACTCCTACCGATCCCTAGGCCGGTTCCGCACCGGGCGCCGATCAGGAACCTAAAAACCCTAGCTCGCCCTGCACCTAGCCCTTTCTAGTGAAATGGACGGTGCAGAAACTAATCCCACCACTGCACTGAAACACACAAAAGGAAATTTACAAAACAGGGGTAACACCACTTAGCTTTGCTCTGTTGCTCTTGCTCCCAGCAACAGAGTCCACCACCAGAATTCAGCTTCCACCTGAAGCTACTACACCAGAGCTCTGCCTGAGCTGCAAGGAACTCCTCTCTGTAGTTCCTTCCTCCACCAGACTTGGTTGGAAATGAGCAATATCACCAACAGTGAGTGAGAGAACAAGACACACCTATATAGTTAAACAAGAGCAATCACACCTGTTAGTGATAATCACGTGCACTAAACTAAAGAAACCAGAGTACAATGACCCTATCGGCCACCGGGGGCAAAACTAGAACTGAAATCACCACAGTGCAATGACCCTAATGGCCACTGAGGGCAAAACTACCTTAAAGTCAAAGGCTTGAAGGAAAAAAAAAGGTTACTAGTGCATTTATCTGTCATAATCCAACCTGGATCATGACACTATTATAAGGAAGGCAAAACATCCAAAAATCTGGGTAGTAAGGTGTCTATACTGGCCAAGAAAATTGACTATTAAAGACTGTAAATCTCCAAATAATTGGCACCTAAGGGTTTAGCAATTACAAACTCCCTAGGTTCAGCTAAGGAAAGACAACAGTGAGCAGGGGTGTCAAACTTGCGTACTTTATTTAAGGTGCCAACATCTGAGGTCAGGTAAGGTTATTGATAGGGTGTATTATCTAAAAAAAGTATGTAGACCATTCTCTTCTTTGTTCAACTTATCAAATGTCTACTTATAAATAACCCTTGATTTGGCCAAATATGACCTGTGGGAATTTCATGAGGCAATATTTGCAGTCATATCATGACTTCTGTTTTCACAGAAGAACTTCATTTGTTAGATTAAAGTCTAGTAACTAACTGAACCTTTGTTAAAACCCATTACCTAATATTGTCTCTAAAGCTACTATCATGTATCAGGCAGAACAATGTGGAACTTTCCTTCAAAATGCAATGGAATCCTGACCACACTAAGGCTATCTGAAACCAGCCTTGCCATGCATTCTTGACACAAATATATTGAGCAAAATTTTTTTTACCGTACCTGTGAAATTTGTACCTGAAGGTTTTTCGTTTGAAGTATCAATAATTCCTGGGATCTCCAAGGGTTTTTCATGTGAAGGGATGATGCAAGAACCTAGTTCTGTACAGTTTTCAATAAAAGACCTAACAGAAGGACTTAGAGAGGAGTCTGTATCTGCTGTGGATGTTGCTTCTGATGTTCCTTTTGTGCTTGTTGTATCTTTTCTCATTGTTGATGTGATTCCCTTTGTAGTTAGTAGTGTTGTATTTTTGGACATGCCTTTGAAGGTTGATACCACTATAGGTCCAGAAGTTGGCACTATTGTGCTTTCCGAAATGATTGCTGTGGAACCTTTAGAAATTGGTCCTGTTGGACCTACGCTAGAAGCACTGATTTTGCTTTGTCTGGTTGTTGAGATTCCTAGATGAAGAGCTGGATGTTTTTCAGAAGTTATGGTTGTAAAAGTTGATGATGTTCCCTTAGCAGGTTCAATGGTTTGTTCTGTGGTTGGCAATGCAGATCTGGCTGTAATAGCTGTTTTAGAATCTTTGCTTATTTTTGCTGTTGTAATATCTGAAGAGACTATTGATGGACCAGTTGTAGATGACACCATGGAACTAACTATTTTTGCTGATGATGGTCCTGTGGTAGTGTCTTCTCTTGATGATACTTTTACACCTTCAGTTGTAAATACTGTGGTACCATCTGTAGTTATTGATTTTGTGCCTCCTATACTTGAAGTCTCTCCATATGTTGTTGACACTACTATGGTTTGTGTTATTGCATAATTTAATACTTTTATGCTTTCACTGCTCAATTTTGTGGTTGAAACTTTTGATGAGTCTTCTAAAATTGAGCTTGTGAAGATAGCTGCTGTGGTACCATGTTCAGATACTGTTATTGATGGTCCTATTTCTACAGTAGGTGACACAGTTAAATCTTTCGTAGACAATCCTTCTGTATGCACTGCAGTCAAAATTGTACCTTCCAAAGAACTTCCCGTGGCTTTGGTGCCTCTTTCAGATGATGTAAAGGCATTCACACTTGAGGTTGTATCATATGTTGATGAAACTATCAATATTTTTGGATTTGTTGTGGCTGATATTTGTGGGGTAGCATTACTCATTGATTTTGTGGTATCTGTATTCATTTCTGTTTTTGGAAATTTGGTGGATATTGTTGCTTTTTTACCTTCGGTAAATGTGCTTCCTGTAGTTTTAACTGTTGTTAATATTGAGCTTTTATGTGGCACTGTTGATAATAAGGTAGAACCTGTGCTAGATTTTCCTGTGGTACCTATTGAAAGCATTGCTGTACTTTCCATTAATACAGTTGTAGACCCTTTCACAACTGATTTGGTTGCTATACCTGTAGTTGCTAACACACCTGTATCTGTTGCAGTTGTACCTGTTTTGGATTGGTCTGTTATACCTCCTGTAGGTATTGGTGAACTTTCTGAAGATTTTACTGCATTTGATGTTATAGTATTTTCTGTAACTGGAGAAATAGCGCCACCTGTTGTTGCCTTTTTTATCATTTCTGTAGCAGGGACTGTTTCTTGTGATTTTGTAGTGGCTGATGAAATAGCAGTTGTTGGAGCTTGTGTAGATTTTGTGACAGCCGTTTCTACTAGAGCTGATTTTAATTGACCATTTATGTTTATTAATGTAGATCCACCTGACATAGCTGTAGTGGTTGACATTATAACTTCTTTTGTGGATGGTATTAATATACTTTCTATAAATGACTTAGTTGTACCTGCTCTTGTTGCCTTTGTTGAGACATCTGAAATCGGTGTTGTTGCACCCTTACTTATTGTTCCACCTGATGTGAAGGATACTTTAGTAGCGCTCTCAGATGTTAAAGCTGTAGTACTGTCAGGTGTTTTACCAGATTTAGTCATTGTTGTACCTATAGTAGTAACCTTTACTGATGATTCATAGAGTGTGGAGCTTCCTTTAGTTGTAAGCTTTTTAGTTTCCCCTCCTGTAATTTCAGAAGAAGCTGTTGTAACACTTTTTGTTGTAACTATTGTAGTTTCTGCTTTTTTACTTTCAGAAGAAGTGGCTGTACCTCCTTTAGTTGTAACCATTGTAGTTTCTGCTCCTTTACTTTCAGAAGATGCTGCAGTACCTACTTTGGTTGTAAACTTTGTAGTTTCCATTCCTGTACTTTCAGATGATGTCGTCGCAACGCCTTTGTCTGTAACCTTTGTGGTTTCCACTCCTAAATATTCCAAAGATGCCGTTGAACCTTCTTTAGTTGTAACCTTCATAGTTTCCACTCCTGTACTTTCAAAAGATGCCGTTGTTCCTCCTTTACTTGTATCCTTTGTGGTTTCCATTCCTGCACTTTCAGAGGGTGCTGCTGTACCTCCTGTAGTTGTAACCATTGAGGTTTCTGCTCCTGTACTTTCAGAAGATGGTGTTATACCTAGTTTAGATGCAAGCTTTGTAGTTTCCCCTCTAGTACTTGCAGAAGATGTCTTTGTACTTCCTTTAGTTGTAATAATTGTAGTTTCTACTTCTGTACTTTCAGAAGATGCTGTTGTACCTCCTTTAGTTGTAACTATTGTAGCTTCTACCCCTTTACTTTCAGAAGATGCCAATGTACCTTCTTTAGTTGTAGACATTGTGGTTTCTGCTCCTGAACTTTCAGAAGATGCAGTTGCACCTCCTTTAGTTGTAACTATTGTAGATTCTACTCTTTGACTTTCAGAAAAAGCTGTTGTGGTTTTTGATTGTTTACTTTCAGAAGATACTGTTGTACCTCCTTTAGTAGTAACCATTGTGGTTTCTGCTCCTGTACTTTCAGAAGGTGCAGTTGTACCTTCTTTAGTTGCAAGTACTGTAGTTTCTACTCTTTTACTTTCAGAAAAAGCTGTTGTACCTCCTTTAGTTGTAACCATTGAAATTCCTACTCCTTTACTTTCAGAATATGTTGTTGTACCTTCTTTATTGGTAACAATGGTGGTTTCTGCTCCTTTATTTTCAGAAGATGCTGTTGTACCTCCTTTAGCTGTAACCATTGTAGTTTCTACTGCTTTACTTTCAGAAGATGCCAATTTACCTTCTGTAGTTGTAGCCATTGTGATTTCTGCCCCTGAACTTTCAGAAGATGCTGTTGTATCACCTTTAGTGGTAACCATTGTTGTTTCTACTCCTTTACTTTGAGAAGATGCTGTTGTACCTGATTTAGTTGAAATCATTGTAGTTTCCAGTCCTTTACTTTCAGAAGATGCTGTTGTATCTCCTTCAGTAGTAACCATTGTGGTTTCTGTTGCTTTACTTTCAGAAGGTGCTGTTGTATCTACTTTAGCTGTAGTCATTGTAGTGTCTACTCTTTTACTTTCAGAAGAAGTCATTGTACCTCCTTTAGTTGTAACCATTGTAGTTTCTACTCCTCTACTTTCAGAAGATGCAGTGGTACCTCCTTTAGAAGTAACCATTGTGGTTTCTGCTCCTGTACTTTCAGAAGATGCCGTTGTACCTTCTTTAGTTGTAACTATTGTAGTTTCTGCTCTCTTACTTTCAGAAAAAGCCGTTGTACCTCCTTTAGTGGTAACCATTGTAGTTTCTACTCCTGTACTTTCAGAAGATGTGGTTGTACCTCCTTTATTGGTAACAATAGTGGCTCTTGCTCCTTTACTTTCAGAAGATGCTGTTGTACCTCCTTTAGTTGTAAAAATTGTAGTTTCTACTTCTTTACTTTCAGAACGTGCTGTAGTGCCTCCTTTTGTAGTTTCTACTTCTTTAATTTCATTAGATGTCGATGTACCTCCTTTAGTTGTAACCATTGTAGTTTCTACTGCTTTACTTTCAGAAGATACCATTGTGCGTCCTTTGGTTGTATCCATTGTGGTTTCCACTACTGTACTTTCAGAAGATGGCGTTGTACCTCCCTTACTTGTAACCATTGTAGTTTCTACTCCTTTAGTTTCAGAAGATCCAGTTGTACCTTCTTTAGGAGTAACCATTGGGATTTCTGTTCCTGTACTTTCAGAAGATGTTGTTGTACCTCCTTTAGTTGTAACCATTGTGGTTTCTGCTCCTTCACTTTCAGAAGATGCTGTTGTACCTCCTTTAGTTGTAACCATTGTTATTTCTACTCCATTACTTTCAGAATATGCCAATGTAACTCCTTTAGTTGTAGCCATTGTGGTTTCTAATCCTGAACTTTCAAAAGATGCAGTTGTATCACCTTTATTGCTAACCATTGTTGTTTCTAATCCTTTGCTTTGAGAAGATGCAGTTGCACCTGATTTATTTGAAATCATTGTAGTTTCTACTTCTTTACTTTCAGAAGGTAATGTTGAACCTCCTTTAGTTGTAACCATTGTAGTTTCTGCTCCTTTACCTTCAGAAGATGCTGTTGTACCACCTTTAGCTGTATCCACTGTAGTTTCTACTCCTTTAGTTTCAGAAGATCCAGCTTTACCTTCTTTAGTGGTAATCATTGTGGTTTCTGTTCCTGTACTTTCAGAAGATGTTGTTGTACCTCCTTTATTTATAACCATTGTGGTTTCTGCTCCTTCACTTTCAGAAGATGCTGTTGTACCTCCTTTAGTTGAAACTATTGTAGTTTCTACTCCTTTACTTTCAGAAGATGCCAATTTACCTTGTTTAGTGGTAGCCATTGTGGTTTCTACTACTGTACCTTCAGAAGATGCCGTTGTACCTCCTTTACTGGTAACCATTGTAGTTCCTACTCCTTTACTTTCAGAAGATGTTGTTGTTCCTCCTTTATTGGTAACAATAGTGGTTCCTGCTCCTTTACTTTCAGAAGATGCTGTTGTACCTCCTTTAGTTGTACACATTGCAGTTTCTACTTCTTTACTTTCCGAACGTGCTGTAGTGCCTCCTTTTGTAGTTTCTACTTCCTTACTTTGAGTAGATGTCACTGTACCTCCTTTAGTTGTAATCATTGAATTTTCTACTCCTTTAGTTTCAGAAGATGCTTTTATAACTTCTTTAGTTGTAACCATTGTAGTTTCTACTCCTTTACTTTCAGAAGGTGCCATTGCGCGTCCTTTGGTTGTAACCATTGTGGTTTCCACTACTGTACTTTGAGAAGATGCTGTTGTACCTCCTTTAGTTGTAACCACTGTAGTTTCTACTCCTTTAGTTTCAGAAGATCCAGTTTTACCTTCCTTAGTGGTAATCATTGTGGTTTCTGTTCCTGTACTTTCAGAAGATGTTGTTGTACCTCCTTTAGTTGTAACCATGGTTATTTCTATCCCTTTACTTTCAGAAGATGCCAATGTAACTCCTTTAATTCTAGCCATTGTGGTTTCTAATCCTGAACTTTCAGAAGATGCTGTTATATCACCTTTATTGGTAACCATTGTTGTTTCTAATCCATTGCTTTGAGAAGATGCTGTTGCACCTGATTTAGTTGAAATCATTGTTGTTGCTACTTCTTTACTTTCAGAAGGTACTGTTGTAATCATTGTGGTTTTTGCTCTTTTACTTTCAGAAGATGCTGCTGTGTCTCCTTTAGTTGTAGTCATTTTAGTTTCTACTATTTTACTTTCAGAAGAAGCCGTTGTACCTCCTTTATTTGTAACCATTGTAATTTCTTCTCCTTTACTTTCAGAAGATGCTGCTGTACCTCCTTTAGTTGTAATCATTGTAGTTCCTTCTCCTTTACCTTCAGAAGATGCAGTGGTACCGCCTTTAGTGGTAACAATTGTGGCTCCTGCTCCTGTACTTTGAGAAGATGCCACTGTACCTCCTTTAGTTGTAAGTATTGTAGTTTCTATTCTTTTACTTTCAGAAAATGCCATTGTACCTCCTTTAGTTGTAACCATTATAGTTTCTGCTCCTTTACTTTCAGAAGATGCTGTTGTACCTCCTTTAGTTGTAACCACTGTAGTTTCTACTCCTTTAGTTTCAGAAGATCCAGTTTTACCTTCCTTAGTGGTAATCATTGTGGTTTCTGTTCCTGTACTTTCAGAAGATGTTGTTGTACCTCCTTTATTTGCAACCATTGTGGTTTCTACTTCAATTTCAGAAGATGCTGTTGTACCTCCTTTAGTTGTAACCATTGTTATCTCTGTTCCTTTACTTTCAGAATATGCCAATATACCTCCATTAGTTGTAGCCATTTTGCTTTCTACTCCTGAACTTTCAGAAGATGCTGTTGTATCATCTTTAGTGGTAACCATTGTTGTTTCTAATCCTTTACTTTGAGAAGATGTTGTTGCACCTGATTTAGTTGAAATCATTGTAGTTTCTACTCCTTTACCTTCAGAAGGTACTGTTGTACTTCCTTTAGTTGTAAACATTGTAGTAGCTGTTCCTTTACTTTCTGAAGATGCTGTTGTATCTCCTTTAGTTGTAATCATTGTAGTTCCTTTTCTTTTACCTTCAGAAGATGAAGTTGTACCTCCTTTAGTTGTAAGTATTGTAGTTTCTACTCTTTTACTTTCAGAAAAAGCCATTGTACCTTCTTTAGTTGTAACCATTGTATATTCTATTCCTAAACTTTTAGAAGATGCTGTTGTACCTCCTTTAGTTGTAACCATTTTAGTTTCTGCTCCTTTACTTTCAGAAGATACTGTTGTACCTCTTTTAGTTGTAACCATTGTGGTTTCTGCTCCTGCACTTTCAGAAGATGCTGTTGTACCTTCTTTAGTTGTGACCATTGTAATTTCTACTCCTTTAGTTTCAGAAGATGCTGTTGTACCTTCTTTAGTTGTGACCATTGTAATTTCTACTCCTTTAGCTCCAGAAGATCCAGTTGTACCTTCTTTAGTGGTAACCATTGTGGTTTCTGTTTGTTTACTTTCAGAAGATGTTGTTGTACCTGATTTAGTTGTAACCATTGTAGTTTTTGCTCCTTTACTTTCCGAAGATGCTGTTGTATCTCCTTTAGTTGTAATCATTGTAGTTCCTACTCTTTTACCTTCAGAAGATGCAGTTGTACCTCCTTTAACGGTAACAGTTGTGGTTTCTGCTCCTGTGCTTTCAGAAGATGTTATTGCACCTGATTTAGTTGTAACTATTGTAGTTTGTGCTCCTTTACTTTCAATAGATGCTGGTGTATCTCCTTTAGATGTAATAACTGTAGTTTCTACTCCTTCAAAAGATGCCGATGTACCTCCTTTAGTTGTAGCCATTGTGATTTCTGCTTCTGAGCTTTCAGAAGATGCTGTTGTATCACCTTTAGTGGTTAACGTTGTTGTTTCTACTCCTTTACTTTGAGAAGATGATGTTATGCCTGATTTAGTTAAAATCATTGTAGTTTCTACTCCTTTAGTTTCAGAAGGTGCTGTTGTACTTCCTTTAGTTGCATCCATTGTAGTTTCTTCTTTACTTTCAGAAGATGCCGTCGTACTTCCTTTAGTTGTAACCATTGTAGTTCCTACTCCTTTACCTTCAAAAGATGCTGTTGTACCTGCTTTAGTGGTAACAATTGTGGTTTCTGCTCCTGTACTTTTAGAAGGAGCCGTTGTACCTCCTTTAGTTGTAAACATTGTAGTTTCTGCTCCTTTACTTTCAGAAGATGCTGTTCTACCTCTTTTAGTTGCAACCATTGTAGTTTCTACTTCTTTATTTTCAGAATGTGCTGTTGTGGCTCTTTTAGTTGTACCCTTTGTAGTTTCTTCTTCTTTGGTTTTAGAAGATGCCGATGTACCTCCTTTAGTTGTAACCATTGTGGTTTCTACTCCTTTACTTTGAGAAGATGCTGTTGCACCTGATTTAGTTGAAATCATTGTAGTTTCTACTCCTTTACTTTCAGAAGGTGCTGTTGTACCTCCTTTCATTGAAACCATTGTAATTTCTACTCCTTTACTTTCAGAAGATGCTAATGTGCGTCCTTTAGTTGTAACCATTGTAGTTTCTACTTCTTTAGTTTCAGAAGATCCAGTTGCAGCTTTTTTAGTGGTAACCATTGTGATTTCTGTTTCTGTACTTTCTGAAGATGTTGTTTCACCTCCTTTAGTTGTAACTATTGTGGTTTTAGCTCCTTTACTTTCAGAAAATGCTGTTGTACCTCCTTTAGTTATAACCATAGTGGTTTCTGCTCCAGTACTTTCAGAAGATGTTGTTGTACCTCCTTTAGTTTTAACTATTGTAGTTTCTAATCCTTTAGTTTCGGATGATGCTTCTGTACCTCCTTTAGTTGTAGTCTTTGTTATTTTTGCTCCTTTACTTTCAGAAGATGGTGTTGTACCTTCTTTAGTTGTAGTCATTGTGGGTTCAGCTCCTGTACTTTCAGAAGGTACCGATGTACCTTCTTTTGTTGTAAGCTTTGTAGTTTCTGCTTTTGTGCATTCAAAAAATGCCATTGAACATTCATTAGTTGTGACTCTTTTGGTTTCCGGTACTGTACTTTTAGAAGATGTTGTTGTGCCTCCTTTATTTGTAAGCTTTGTAGTTTCTACTCCTGTACTTTCAGATGATGTCACTGCACCTCCTTTAGTTGTAGTTTCTACTCTTGTACTTTTAAAAGATGTTGTTGTACCTCCTTTAGTTGTAACCATTGTGGGTTCATCTACTGTATTTTTAGAAGATGCTATTGTACTCACTTTAGTTGTAACCATGGCTGTTTCTACTCCTTTACTTTTAGAAGATCCTGTTATACCTCTTTTAGTTGTAAGCTTTGTTGTTTCTCCATCTATACTTTCAGAAGATGCCGTTGTAATTTGTTTCATTGTAACCTTCAAAGTTGTTCTTTTAATTGATGTTCCTGTTGTTACAACTTTTGTAGTCTCTGTTCCTTTACTTTTAGAAGGATATGCTGTAGAAACATTTGTGGTGCATTTGTCAATTGTTGCCGTTGTTAAACTTTCTGTAAAATATTGATATAAAGTCATGATTAGGATATGCATGAATTCAATATATTTTCTACTAGCATTTTTAGCATGTGAGTTATTCTGTGATGCTCGATGTAGCACCAAATTACAGATTTTTAAATATTTTTTTATTTTACTTATTTTTATAACCCCATTCATTTTGACAACACTACAAATATCCTCATTGCTGTCCCCATTGTTGACAATCTACATGTCTGTTAGTATTGAGGGATCTTATAAAGCATGCTACATTTGTTTTTACAATTTTCAATTAACACAGAACCCAAGTGCCATTTTCCCTAACACTTATGTAAGAGTTACATTGCTCTTAACTTTACATGGCTTTAATGAAAAAAACCCCAATAAAAAATAAAATAACATTTACCAATCAACATAAATAATCTGTTCACTTTAATGTATGGTTTGTTATAATTACAGAAATACTTAATATGTCCATATTATTTACTGATTTGTGACAATTATTTTTAAAGAGTGTATTAAAACATGTTTTGATACTATTGTTTTTTAATAATTTTTAATACCTGTTTTTAAAGAATACAGTAAAACCTTTGACGTTTTAACTCTTGACTTTAACTCTTAAATACTGTATATGGATATCTTCTGATATATAAAGGTGTATTTATTTACCAGTACAATATGGCTGTAAAGAAAAATACTATTTTAGACCATTAGGCAGAGAAAATCCTCCTATACTTAGCAGTACAACCTGTGACTAAATTCAAAAGATTCTGCCTGTCAAGAGAAACACATCAGGAGCTTAAATCCTGGAAAGAGAAACAAAATGAATATCAAATAATTTATTAACTATATACAAAGGCTGAGCGCAGATAGCTGCTGGGTGTCTCTCTCTCAATGTCCTTATTGTCAAGAGAATTTCCTGAGATAGAAACAGAATGATTACAGCAGTGTCCTGGCTGAGATGCACGTAGTGTGACCATTATTAATCGCTAGGTTCCTC
The DNA here is from genome assembly GCF_039654945.1 of Dendrobates tinctorius. NCBI lineage: Eukaryota > Metazoa > Chordata > Amphibia > Anura > Dendrobatidae > Dendrobates > Dendrobates tinctorius. The sequence goes on from NW_027361825.1 coordinate 8,742,534, forward strand.
TTCCCAAGGGGTTTCTGCGCAGCTGTAGCAGCTTTACCCCTGGATAATGTTCAGATAGTATAAAAATTGAGTCTGCCCTAAATCTTAATTGTTTATACACATATAAGTACAATATAAAAAGTAGTAAGATCAATCATTTTAGCTTTACTAGAGGTCATCCTAGTGTCCTGGTGATATTGCAAGAAATCAAGACAAATTTGGAAATAAATCTGTCCCATAGCCATTCTTGTAAAATGTCTCACAAGGATTAAAAGTCTATTTCACCACCCTACCTAAGAGAGAACTGTTGGGTTAATGATGGTTTGGAGGATTGTTTGGTCAACAGCTATCATTCATGTATCTCAATACACTAGAGCACTCAGTCAAGAGCTCCTGTTTTTTCTATAAGAGAACTTCTCCTCTGGCGAAGGCTTATCTCTCAGTTAGCAGAAGAATTTCCAGTTTGAAATCAGATTTGCCGGATTCTTTTCTCAGTCATTATCATCAGTCAGATTAGACTTGGGAGGCTCCCATACACTTAGGATTGATGACAAATTAGGCCAATATCTTTGATGTGGCCAGTGTCAGTCTAATGTGCATGGTGTATTCACATTAGTCTTATATAATCTGCATATTGCATCGGCCTGGAGAGTACCCGAGAAGAAGCAGGGCTAACCTTCCACTATCATCATTATTCCATTATCTAACCTTCCATTATCATCATTTAACTATCATCCCTTATTAATTATCCATCCCCATAGATAAGACATTTCCTTTTCAGGTTGAAGGAAATTTCACACTAGAGACCAACTCAAAACAATCTTATGATTATTATGATCTTCTAATTAACTGGTCAAATTTTAAGGTCAACCCTCAAGAAATAATATTCAATTGTGAATTAATCCATTTTAGTTCCTGTTCTGGAATTGTACAAGATTATGCCATTATCTTAGGAGAGGAGTACAACAAGGTAGCTGGAGCGTAACTATAGTAGATGCAGGGGTTGCAGTTTTAGAAGGGCTCAAAAGGTCCTTTGGCCCACATGGGAGGACCAATACTGTAAAAGGTCCTTGAATAGGAAAAAAACAACATACAAAAGCAACAACAAAAAACAACAGAAAGAAACAACATAAAAACATTAAAAAATCTAGCACAGTTAAACAGATGGTGTGATTACTAAACTAAAAAATTATTGTCATCATAATTAAGAATTATAAAGCTAATCACAGGGGCATCATTGAGTGTTTATACAGAAACTGTGCAACCTGAGCTTCTAAAATGCTGGCATATTGTCATACAAATGTGTGTAGTGGGAGTTCTCCAAACGAGGAGGAAAGAAAAAATACTGGGAATCATGACCAAACTGAGCACTGCAATCATATTTATTATACATTACATCATAAAATCATACTAAATGGTTTGTCCGCTTTATTTTTATTTTAACAGATGAGTTGAGGACATGGTTTGTGTTACTTACTAATATATTAATCTTACAGGTTCTTCTCCTTCCTCCACAGCTCTTCTGCTCACTAAATTGCTGTAGGTGGAAGAGCACGTGACCAGACTGTCCATCAGTCTCCACCAATTGAAAAACACTTCACAGGTTTTTTTTTTCAAAGTTGGTTTGGAAAAAATTGGTGGGACTACACCTAAGCCAAACAGCTGCTCAGTCATCATCATCAATGAAGATGTCAGCTGCCTGATCGCCGCTGATCCGGAATTGGTGGCATATTCAATCAAGAAGTGAGTGGACAATATGTTGGGGCATTTCTGTGTCCATATTGCAACCCAAAGGCTTGCCCTGACCATAGGTTTAATGACCCTAACTGACAGTAGCATAGACTCTTATGATGTTAGTATTCTGCGTGATTACATCTGTCATCGTATTGAGAGTCGTGGCCATAATACAAGAGCAGAAATGCAAACACATGTGTAACTGGCCTCAAGCATCATAATGGACTATGTTCTGTGAAGAGAAAACCTTGCAGAATACACTACTAAATGAAGGCAATAAAAACACCTGGTGGAAAACCTGCTGTAGTCTACAAGAGAACTTTAATATGATATCACAACAGTAACCCTAACTATAAAGCCACAAGTGCACAGTAAAGAACATTAGAGGAACATCTACAACAGCTTATTTACAACAGTCCTTACTGAAATAGGGTACACAGTGAAATCACAAAAAATTAATAATAAGGTAAATCCTTGAGGAAAACAATCTGCTCTCTGTAAGAGAACTGTAAATTAACAGCACAATGATAATACCAAAAATAAAGCCAAAAGTACACAATAAAGCATAGATGCGGATAATTTAACGTTTTTTCTGCTTCAGACCCTGGTGTATCAAGGCATACAATAAGCTATAATATATACCAGAAGAAAACCATCTGCAGTCTACAACAGAACTACCATTTAACACCAAATATAAAGCCAAAAGGATTTTTTTTACACAGGAATTTCTTAAAAACAGCCAGGATCGTGGTCTACGACGGTCAACTTCAGACCTCAACTGAGAATTTGAGCTTGTATGGGAAGTTTTCTGCTCATTCACAACACTTATTGGACTTGACAAATCTTCAAAACTTTGTAAAGAAGAATGGGGGAAGCTGTAATGTCCACAAAAAACTGTAATTCCTACCTAATAATTAAAAAGGCATGGATTCTGAAGATTTTCTTCCTTTGAGAACACGTTCAGGGTGAAATTGAGCCCTATCTAAGTTTTCAGTAAATTAATTCACTACAAGCTTCTACCTTCTTACCTGAACACTGTAGGTAAAGCAGGAGAATAAGGGTAATTTTCCATGTAGTGCAACTGGAATGGATGACATTGAGGGACTGAGTTAAATATCCATTACAGAATCCCATGATGGAGACGGCAGCGTAATCCTTCTTGCTGTGTGATGCAGAACCTTCACTACAGCCATTTATGAATGTCCATATCTGTGTATCCCCAGTGCTGAATATATTGGCGGTGTGTCACGTTACGTTGTCCCATATAATGTACGGAATGAGGAGATAGCCTGAGGCCAGCATACAAGTATCTATAAGTTCATTGGGACATGTTGAAACATAAGAAAATGTTAAATGTCAGTTAAACACTGAAAGTTTCTACTTAATGACGAGAGATAATAAAACCTGACATTGCTGCCCTGCACTCATTAGAATTACCATATATGACAGCTTCTCGTTAACTAAACTATCTGCTAGACTAAAACAGCAGGACAGGTGGAGGAAAGGCTCATAGCCTAAAGGAAGGGAATAATGGTATCGGCATAGCTATCTGTTAGATGTGTTGGTCATTAGCATAACTCATGTTGGGTTTTTGGAATTTTTCATAGGACTGGAGGTCAACCTACTGAATGATCTAAACTCAATGGATTGATATAACATACATAAACCAGTTAAAGAGTGTCTTCTTACTTTAACTTAATGACTTATTCTTAAAATAGGCAATGAGTTTTCGATTGATAGGGGTCTGACCATAGTGAAGGGCTCATGATACAGATTCAAGTGCTATGACCCTTTCATGGGCTAAGCTTAACGTCTGTGTCAACCACTTATAAGATAGATGTCTTTGAGTAAAATGATGGGGGTATGGAGTATTTACACAAGCACCCAGAGCCCTTTTGATACGATGAAACATGAATCACAAAGGTCGGACCTACACTGATTAAATGTTGGTCAATGGCCAGAGGCATAAGTAGAAGACCCAGAGTTCCCCCTCTCATTATCATGGGGGATTCCTGAAGTTATTCCCACTCCAGTAGCTTGTGTGCTCACAAAACTGATAGCAATGTAGGCACCTGATGACAGAGAAGGGAACTGTAAGGGCTCTTAGCACTGGAGGAGAGCTCACTGGTGATGGAGAGATAGGGTGGTAGAGCTGGAAACATTGTAGGAGGTCCCACTGGTGATGATAGGGAGAGTGTTGGAGTGGGTGGCATTGCAGGAAGGCCTACTGGTGATGGACAGAGGGAGTGTTAGAATGTGTGGCACTACAGGAAGACCCACTGAGGATGGACAGGGGGAGTGTTAGAGTGGGAGGCATTGCAGGAGGACCCACTGGTGATGGACAAGTGAGTGTTAGAGTGGGAGGCATTACGGGAAAGCATGATGATGTTCGACAGAGGGAGTGTCAGGGAGGCTCACACTGTAGGATGGCTCAGCAGTGATCGGCAGTGCAGTGTTGGAGTGGGCAGTTTTGTAAAACAGCCCCACAGTGATGTGTGTACATTTGTTCTTCCCATCCCAAGCCCCTGTGAATGTGGATCCAGAGCTACTTTAGTTTCACCCCTGATAACAGACATCATGTGTTGACAACATATTATAGATGCAGATCCACTTTATTATTAGTCAAAATGGCACAAAAACATGGGCCTCAATGATTAAAATTTTCTGAAAGAAAAAAGGTCACAGAAATCTATCAGTTCTGAGAGAGGCCAGTGTTTAGGGCGAGGCAGGGTGCAATTTGTTTTGTGTCAACCATGGCTAATAGTCTTGTAGTTGTAATAATCACTTGACAGATCTGCTCTAAAATTTCTTCTTTATGTTGCAGGACATGTGTTTGTTTTGTCAGTGAAAGGAAAGAAGGCGTTAGCAATCACAAGAACGTACCCCAGGGGCAGCATTCATGTTCTGCCTGATTCTGTCCTATAGATTACATTTACTGTTATTGTTTCCAAAAGATTTCAAATAGATTACTTAACGCACGCAGCTGTGATCCTCATCTTGAAGCTCCAGAGCCATTCAATAACTACTGCTCCCAGCATGCCCTAAAAGCTGCAAGACAAGTAGTCTAAGTAGCAGCAGGAGAACCACAACTTGCAGACTCCTAGTTATAGGACTAGTTTGATACACTAGGTATACTCCATGTAATAGCAGCATATCATGAGCTAATATTGCATCTGTTGCAGAGCGAAATCTTACCTTTTACCTTGTCTGATATTATTTTATCTCAGGTACTGTTTCAGAATAAGCCATTGTGTGCCCTCATGAATAACATCATTTTAGGCCATTATACACTATTTTCTTATATTCAGCATTGCAAGTGAAGGGTTCGAGCAGGCTCACAGGATGCAGTGACGAGACACGAGACTGAATGTTGTGTGAAATAAACTTTTATAAATTTCAAGCCGCAAGGGCTAAACTGTTTCAACAAAAAAAAAGGTAACACCTATTTGTCCTCGCAGGGACTCGGAAAACAACGCACAAATTAAGGGTCCTTATTTCTCTATAATGCACTTAGCCTTCCGGGTGTCGCTCGAGTTCACAGTTACGACCACTCAGGGATTGCAGATGTGGCTGCCTTGTAATCCACGATTTCCCGGAAGGACTTGGGCTCGTCCGGCCCTGAAGAAACCAGAACGGTGGGGCGCAGAAGGCCCTGAAGAAACCGGAACGATCGGCCCTGAAGAAACTGAACGGTGGAGCGCAACGGGCCCTGAAGAAGCTGGAACGATGGGGCGCAACAGGCCCTGAACAAATGGGGATGGTGGGGCGCAACGGGCCCTGAAGAAGTTGGAACGGTGGGGCGCAACAGGCCCTGAAGAAATGGGGACGGTGGGGCGCAACAGGCCCTGAAGAAACTGATCGGGGGTAAATCTCCCAGGAGTCCGTTTAGAGGCTCTCGTCCCCCAGCCAGGTCATGATGCAGTCCAAAAACATAAACGTTAACAAACTCTGCTCAGTGTCCCCTCAGTAACCGGGATGGGGGATCTGCGGCCGCCTATAGTGAGGTGGCGTCCCCTGAGGCCGGTGATGACGGGGCCGCAGCTGTGGGAGAAGACAGGGGGGGCAGTGTCCTGGCCGCTGTACCGGATTGCTGTTTCGTCGCAGCGGTCGCCTGAGATCCCGATCCTGCCACACCATGGAGAGAATCAGTGGGCGTCACTTTATCTGAATGTATGCGGGGAGGGACTCCCGGGGAGAGTCTCTTACGCGTCGCTTGTCGGTCAGTCCCAAGTTTTCCCTTTGCAGTCTCCTGCCTGTCTCTCTTCCACACACCGTCAGTTACCGCAGTCCTCTCTCTGTCACACGGCTCCCTCTCTCCTGTCAGGCTCTCTCCCAACTGCCACCTCAGCGCGCCCCCTGCTCCTTTTGCCCCTGCCCCGCCCCCTGTTGCCCTGACAACTTCAGTCGCATGTCTCCCTTTGTAATCACCCTGATGTGGTTCCTTCAATAACCCTGATGGTGGTCCCCTTGGTTCCGGCCCAATCACTATATGGGGGTCCTCCTCCCCACATTCCTCCACCCTGTAAGCTCGCCAGTCCTCGGGCAAGGGTGTTAGTCTATTAAGATTGGCCTGTAAAGGTGTCAATATTTGTTGCCATACGAACTGGTCTTGTTCATACCGTTCGGGGGGGTTTGCTGGCTGTTGACCGCTCGGAGCGTCTAAGTTCGACTGGGGTGGAATCTTCTGGGGTGGTGGACGTCGGTGGGCTGCATGATGCAGGCGGGTTAATTGTGTCAACTGGCTCATTATTGGGTGGAGGGCCCTTGGGGTCTGGAGGGAAATCCTTGTCATCCGAGTCCCAGCATATGGACTCCGGTTCGAATGTCAATGGGACGGGTTCCAGTTGTTTCGGGTTGGTGGAAATACACGGGCGTAACATATTACGATGCACAATGCGGGTGGGCAGTGTTTCATCCTGCTCGGGCCGTATTTCGTACACAGGTCCTTCTGGATGGATACAGCGTAGTACCCGATAAGGACTCTCTTCCCAACGTGACTCCAGTTTGTTCAGGGGGCGTTGATCCAGTACAAGCACACGGTCCCCGCTTTGGAGATGAGGAGGGGAAGTTGTATTCTTCCCTGGGTGTTCCCAGTCTTGGAGTTTGGTATGTACAATTCGGTGAAGAGTTTGCAGCCTGTGGCGATGATTTCGGACCCAGGACGACACTCCAGTCCAGGGCCGAGGCTCTTTGGGGTCCAACTCTACCTCGTGATCCCTTTACCCTCTCGTCCAAACAGCAGGGAATAAGGAGTATAGCCCGTAACTCGATGTACCCAGTTATTATAAACCCATACTAGTTCAGAAACATATTCAGGCCAACGAGCTTTCTTGTCACTCTCCAGAGTACGTAGCATTTGAATCAATGTCCGATTAAATCGTTCACAAGCCCCATTCCCTTGCGGGTGATATAGTGAGGTCCGGGATTTGTCAATCCCATAAAGATGATGTAGTTCCTCCATAACTTTCCCCCAAAAACATGCTCCCTGGTCGAAATGTATATGAGGACAGCCGTACACTTGTATAAAGTTTCTGTAAATTGCGGAGGCGGCCGACTCCGCGGTCTGGTCTCGAGTAGGGGGTGACCACAGCAAACTTGGTGAAATGATCCACCATGACGAGGCAGTGTTCGTATCCGTGGAATGCGGGACCAATGTTCAGGTAATCCACCGTCAGGAGCTCAAGGGGTGCTGAAGTCACAATCGTCTGTGTTGCGGTTCTCTGAGCGGGCGGTTTGGCCAATTCACATAAGCGGCAGGTACGGCAAACTTCGTCCACAACAGCCGACAAGCGTGGGTGATAAACTTTCTGTTGTAACCATTGCAAAGTCTTTTTAACTCCAAAGTGGGCCCCTTTTTCGTGAGCCTCTCGAGCCAGTTCGTGTAGTTGAGGTCTGGGCGTAACCACCTGCCAAACAGTCGTTGAGGTTGTTTGCGAAGTGATTTTACGGTACAGTAGTCCCTTTCGGATAATCAGCCTCTCCCACTGTCGCAGCATCAGCGAAAGGTCTTGGGTCAAAGTTTGCCGTTGAGTATCAGTGGGTAATTGACCAGCGGCGACCCATGTCTGGAGAAGTCCAGCTTCTTCATCTTCTTGTTGTTGTTGTATCCACTTATCCCGAGATTGCTCCAGGATGCCCCTGTGGGCCCCTGGGGAAGATACTTTTGAATCCACATTGGTGAGCACGGCAGCGGTAAGAGTGAACGGTATTTCCTCTCCTTCTAATTCTTCATCTCAATTCTGTCCAGGAGTTGTATGTCGAATCCTGGAGAGGGCATCTGCATGGACATTCTTGGCCCCTCTTTTGTAGATAATCTTATAATTGTACTTCGCCATCCGGGCCACCCATCGCTGCTCCAAAGCCCCCAACTTGGCGTTTTCCAAATGAGCCAGTGGGTTGTTATCAGTTCGCACTACCACCTCGGAGCCCGCTAGGTACTTTGCGAATCTCTCCGTCATAGCCCACACCACTGCGAGGAGCTCAAGCTTAAAAGAGCTGTAATTGTCAGGGTTACGCTCGGAGTCATGGAGTGAACGACTTCCATATGCGATCACCCTCTCCCGGCCATCCTGAACCTGTGACAACACAGCCCCCAGCCCGTGAAGACTCCCGTCAGTGTGCAGGATAAACGGCTGAGAGAAATCCGCATAAGCCAACACTGGGGCATCCGACAGTGCAGCCTTGAGATCCCGGAAGGCCTCCTCCTGAGGGTGTTGCCACTGGATTTTTCACCCATTGGCCCCAGCGGGAGCCCCCTTCAGCAGGTCATGCAGGGCTCGAGCTCGACATGCAAAATTCTTTACGAAGCGACGGTAATATCCAGCTAACCCCAGAAAAGCCCGCACATCTTTCACCGTCTCGGGGGTAGGCCATTCCTGGATAGCAGCAACCTTCTCCCGGGATGGCCTCACACCCTCTGCCGAAACGACATGACCCAGATACTCAATCTGAGAGCGAAATAGGTGGCATTTCTGAGGCTTCACCTTCAACCCGTACTTTTACAACCGGCTGAGTACCTGTCCCAACCGCTTCAGGTGGTCCTCGAAGGTGGCGGCATAGACAATGATGTCATCCAGGTAGATCAACGTAGCCTCAAAATTGAGATCCCCCCCAGACATCGCTCCATCAATCGCTGAAGGGTCCCGGGGGGCATTGGCCAGCCCGAATGGCATCCGATTAAACTCAAACAGTCCCATGGGCAATATGAACGCTGTCTTAGCTCTATCTTCTTCTGACATGGGCTCCTGCCAGTACCCACTGGCCAAGTCAAGGGTCGAAAAATATGTTGCCTTCCCCAACGCAGACAGGAATTCTTCTATACGGGGCAGTGGGTATGAGTCTTTAATCGTGCAAGCATTCAGTTTACGATAATCCACACAAAATCGTAGTGTACCATCTTTCTTCCGGACCAACAGAATTGGGGCCGCCCAGGGGCTTTGACTTTCCCGTATCACCCCTTTTCGCAGCATTTGGGCCAGCAAAGTTTTCACCTCTTGATACTTTTGTGGTGGAATCTGGCGATATCGTTCTCGGATAGGGGCCGCTCCTGCTGTGGGGATCTCATGAGTGATGGCGGTGGTACACCCAAAGTCGTCCTCATGGCTAGCAAATACTTCATGGTACTGTCCAAGCAATATTTTTATCTGTGAGAGTTGGGCAGCAGTTAATCCAGAAAGCTCAGCCCGCATCTGCTCCAAAATATTTTGTCCCTTCTCTTGTGCCGAGACTTCGTGGGCCTGTAAGGTTCGTATTGTTACTTCCCAAGGATCCTCGGGGTGTACTCATAATTGAACCGCAGAAGCTGGCAGCACTTCTTCTAAAGGCCTTACTAGTTTGGCCAGTACAGTCCGTGTTTTCAGAACGGTGTCTCGGCCTTCAAGGTTAACGCAGCGTACCAGGACGGTTCCTTTTCGCACCGTAGCGAGGGAACGGGCCAGCAGTATGCCAGGAGGTAGGTGCTCTGAGTTGCACGGCTCCACCTGCACCTCCACGCCCTCCAAAGGTATCGAGGCTCGAATTGGCAGGGCCACCACTGTCTGTCCAGGAGGCAGCACAAGCAGGGGAGCTGCTGACGCGATAACCTTACCTAGAGCCCCACCCTCCTGGCAGTCCTGATGCACCCACGCACCCCGCACCAGCTGCTGGAATACCTGTCCCTGAGCTGTGCGAGAACCCCACTGCTTCAGTATCTTTTGTGTGGGATCATTAAGCAACAGGTTACCAAACTCTTTTAAAACATTCATGCCTAGGGTGACGGGGTGTCGTTGATCAGCTCCTCCTTGAGTCAGCACCACCCCTCTGTGGCCAAGGGGTTTACCGCACAACGTCACCTGCACTACCCTGGCAACCGGGACCGGCAGTTGGTTAGCGGCTACTAGTTTGATCATGGGCACCCACTGAGGCCTTGCTGCCTCTGGAAAGTTTTGTTGAAAGTACGTTGCGGGCATAGTGGTTACTTGTGACCCCGTGTCCACCAGACACCGGACATCCCGGCCCTCTACTTCTGCCCAAACTACCGGACACTTTGCTACCAAATCTTCGGGACTTCCACCCCTAGTTGTGGTTTTCGGCTCCGAGCGGCATTCCCCCAGCCCGGAGCCCTTTAGTTTAATGGCCGCCGAGGTGGGTATCTCCCACGCTGCGGACACTCTCGGGTGAAGTGGCCTGGTTCTCCACACTCACAACATCGGGCCGGTATAGACCGACCACCCCGCGGAGAACGTGACCCCCAGGGACCGGGATTAACGCTAGGTCGTCCAGTCCCAGGCTTGGTTCTTCTCTTTACTTCAGCCAACTCGCCCTAATATTTTGCAATTCTTGCTTCATTTCCTCCACCCACTGTGGCTCCTCAACTGCGTTCGAGGAGGCCTCCACCCCTCGGACCTTTCCCACGGGGACTGCCATCCCCTGCTCTTGCACTCGAACCCGTGCCTGACTTCCCACTTCTGAAAAGTCTATTTGGGGATTCATTCTGATCTGCTCCTGTAATGCCTGCTTTATTAATGGATCTCGCAGTCCAGTCACCAGTAGGTCACGTAGGGTAATGTCAACAGGTCGTACCCCTACCCAGTCTTTTCTTTCAATAGCCGTATGCAACTCTTGGAGTACATTCATATACTGAGTAATCTCCTCCCCCTCTGCCTGCATTCGACTAAACAGATGGGTCCTTAACTCCCCCACATTAGTGGGATCCCCATGGGTCTGTTCCACTATCTGTAACACCTTTTCAAAAGTGTTGCGGTGCCCCGGAGGTTTCAACATCACTGACCTCCACACCTCCCCGCCCCGTCTAGGGCCATAAGTGCCGCTTCGGCTTCCAGGTCAGGGGTCATTGGGTGCATCCAAAAGAGCCCCCGCATCCGCTCTGTCCAGCTCCATAGCATAGTATTGGAGCCGGAGAATCTAGGCAGGTTGTTCAGCATGGCCCCCAATGAAATGCTGGTACAGGGACCCTCATTATTTACAGAGCTTACAGCTCCCCCATGTTCTGGGCCACCACTGTCCGTGCTCGGAGACTGCATCCTGCCGACTACGCCAAGTGTAGGGTTCGAGCAGGCTCACAGGATGCAGTGACGAGACATGAGACTGAATGTTGTGTGAAATAAACTTTTATAAATTTCAAGCCACAAGGGCTAAACTGTTTCAACAAAAAAAAGGGTAACACCTATTTGTCCTCGCAGGGACTCGGAAAACAGCGTACAAACTAAGGATCCTTATTTCTCTTTAATGCACTTAGCCTTCCGGACGTCGCTCGAGTTCACAGATACGACCACTCAGGGATTGCAGATGTGGCTGCCATGTAATCCACGATTTCCCGGAAGGACTTGGGCTCATCCGGCACTGAAGAAACTAGAACGGTGGGGCACAGCAGGCCCTGAAGAAACTGGAACGATGGGGCGCAGCAGGCCCTGAAGAAACTGAACGGTGGGGCGCAACGGGCCCTGAAGAAACTGGAATGATGGGGTGCAACAGGCCCTGAAGAAACTGAACGGTGGGGCACAATGGGCCCTGAAGAAGCTGGAACGGTGGGGCGCAACAGGCCCTGAAGAAATGGGGACGGTGGGGTGCAACGGGCCCTGAAGAAGTTGGAACGGTGGGGCGCAGCAGGCCCTGAAGAAATGGGGACGGTGGGGCGCAACAGGCCCTGAAGAGACTGATCGGGGGGGGTAAATCTCCCAGGCGTCCGTTTAGAGGCTCTCGTCCCCCAGCCAGGTCATGATGCAGTCCAAAAACATAAACGTTAACAAACTCCGCTCACTGTCCCCTCAGTAACCGGGACGGGGGCTCTGCGGCCGCCTATAGTGAGGTGGCGTCCCCTGAGGCCGGTGATGATGGGGCCGCAGCTGTGGGAGAAGACAGGGGGGGCATTGTCTTGGCCGCTGTACCGGATTGCCGTCTCGTTGCAGCGGTCGCCTGAGATCCCGGTCCTGCCACACCACGGAGAGAATCAGCGGGCGTCACTTTATCTGAATGTATGTGGGGAGGGACTCCCGGGGAGAGTCTCTTACGCATCGCTTGTCGGTCATTCCCAAGTTTTCCCTTTGTAGTCTCCTGCCTGTCTCTCTACCACACACCGTCAGTTACCGCAGTCCTCTCTCTGTCACACGGCTCCCTCTCTCCTGTCAGGCTCTCTCCCAACTGCCACCTCAGTGCGCCCCCTGCTCCTTTTGCCCTAGCCCCGCTCTTGTTGCCCTGACAACTTCAGTCGCATGTCTCCCTTTGTAATCCCCCTGATGTGGTTCCTTCAATAACCCTGATGGTGGTCCCCTTGGTTCCAGCCCAATCACTATATGGGGGTCCTCCTCCCCACACAAGTTCCATCTTTAATTTTAAAAGGTCTCCAAGATAATGGATAGAGATGAGCAAACCTTATAATATTCGGTTCAGCTGGGATCGGCAAACTTCCCAATGTTCGACGAACAGTTCAACAAACTTATGCGAACCCAATTGAATTCAATGGAAGGCAAAGCCAAGCGAATAAACAACACCTTCAGGAAAACCCAAAAGCTGCTAAAACATCTCAAATTAGGGGCAGACACCAGGAAAAGTGGCATCAATTGACCTAAAGTACAAATAGCATAATTGCGCATCATGGATGCATGGGACAGGGCCCGAACTAGTATTTTTAGCCAAAACATTGATCAGTAACAGGTGGATGAGTAAGGCCAGGTTCACATAGCGTTATGGCAGTCCATTTAATGGATGTGTTAAATGGACTGCACTAACGCTAGTGGAGCGCCCTGCAGGGCCGGGGGTTACTCGGTACCGGGTCTATCAGGCTCTTTTAAAGGGGAAGTGTGTCACGGTGGTGATAGTGACACGGTCCGTGGCCCTGGGTGTTCAGTGGTGATGGAAGTTCAAATGAGGGGAAAAGATGGTAGGGTAATTGTAGGGAAAAGGGAGAAATCGTGACACCACCTGTGGTATTTGGCTAGGGTAGCCGTCGCTGCTATACAGATCCTCTGGAACGGTGGTACTGCAGCAGAGATGGTGTATCTCTCCACGGGCCCAGGGCAGTTGAGATGGTAATAGTGAGATGGTGATGGTGAAAGCAGTGTATGGCAGGCGAGATGTAAATGACACAAATGACACAGTTGGGTGCAGTTTCAGGGACTTTACTCACAATTCCTGCATGCGGTAGCCCACTTGGTACTGTGTCCTCCGGGTAAGGGGTCCAGCCAACTCCCAGGTAGATCAAGAAGATCTTTTCAGGACTCCTCTGTGTGTTCACCTTTCTAGGCCACGTCGACTCTCTACGCTGATCTCTCCTCCTCTTTCCTGCCCTGCGCCTTCGCAAACAGTGTCCCCAAGCCAGCAGCCATTAATCTCACCGGGTGACGTGGGTCAGGCCCCGGGATCCTCTATAGCTACCTTTGCCAGGAATGAATGCGGCTGCGACTGAGGCACTTAAAGTTACTTCAGCCTCCGGCTTACTAGCTGAGCCTCGTTCATTGTTCTCCACCAGGCTTAGGGGCCGGCTCCCTTACTATGGCCAGGTCCTTCCTTTTCTGGATACGGGACCCACAGGTGGCTTATTGCACTACCCGTGCCCCTAGGACCCCTTCTATTGTCCTGAGAGTTTCTATTCTTCTAGATGTTTCTCCCTCTGACTCTTACTCTCCCCGTGTCCATCCTGCTCATCCGCTGTCCTGCCACCGACTGACTCTTTCTAGAACAAACTATCTACCTTAGGACTAGCTCCTCCCACTAACTGTCACCTCTCTTTCACTGATTGGATCACATACCTCACACCACCTCCTAAGCTCCTCCCCCTCTATCTACCTTTCCCACTCGCCTTCCAACACCCTTTCCTGGCCAGCCTGGTGTGTGTTGGGTGCAAGTGTTAGGAGTCCTGGGTGGTGCTCCCTTCTTACCTGAGGGTGAGATACCACACCTGTGGATGAGGTGCAGTACCTCTGTGGCGACTGGACCCTCAGGGGTACCACACTGGTCTTCTTTTGATTGCATTTGAGCGATCATGTCAGCGCTGCTGCTCCTTCTGCACTAGCCGTGACGATAGACACGATAGACCGTGTCCGAGGGTCCGTCACAGCATAACGGGACATTGCTAACGCATGCTGATTTTGACATGCACTAGCGATGTGCTAGGTTATGGCTGTCTATGGGTGCATTAATGGTTGCGTTACATCGCATTAATGCCGCTTTGTAATGCATCCATTAAATGGACTGCCATAACGCTATATGAACCTGGCCTAACAGGTGTAGGCCTGGCAGAGATTTTATAATGACACACCAGTCAGCCATATAACATGCATGAGACAGGGTCTGGGGCATCAATTGACCCACAGTAGAAATTTTATAATGGCTCAGCATGGATGAATGGGACAAGGCCAGCATTTCTAGCTTACAAATTGGTCATTAAGAGGTAGATGAGTGACAGATGTTGGCCTGGTGCTCTGAGACCCCTTCCAAAACTACCAGATTTAGGATTTAGATACTGAAATGTGGACTGGTGGCTGGATCACACAATTAGCACAAAGGATTTATATGCTGAAGTGGTGACTGTTGCTGTACCACAGAATCAGCAGCACTGTGGATTTATGTGCTGAAATGGCGACTTGTGGCTACACCTCAGAAATAGCACTACAGATTTATATGCTGGAAAGTTGATTTAACACAGAATCCTATCTATCTGAACTAGCTGAGAACAAACAACCTAACTATCTGAAGTAGCAGCAGCAGTCCCACTTCTCTGTTAAACCTACAAAATGGTGCTGAAGCCGCATGTCTACTTTTTATATGGAGAGGGACATATGACTCCAGCAGCCAATAACAAAAGATCTTGTGTCTGGATGTTGTGGATGGTTTCTGTGCCCAGACTGACTGCCGGAATCTCCACACATTAAATTAATAAAAAAAATAGATTAACAGTCTGTCACTTCTCTGAGCTAACCTGCCTCCTCCCTACAGCAAACCCATCCCCCCTGCTCATCATACAGCACCACTATCCTAGCCAGCCAAAGTCCTAACACAGCATTAGTCAAAACGCGATCATCTACCGAATTTTGCCAATTTTTAGAAAAATGCTCGCGAAACTGAACACGAATCCGAATGTGCAAGGTTCTTGCCAAATTTGAGATTGAATAACCTTTTCCAAACAAGTTCACTTATCTCTAATAATGGATAAAGCCTATCTTCTATACCTAGCATATACAGACATGAGCAGATTCCACCCTTCTGTCTCTAATTAGTACATAATCAGCAGCAGCAGCATGGATGACATTATTCAGCAATAATGAGCAGTCTAGCTGTGAATCCAGCA
Source organism: Dendrobates tinctorius (assembly GCF_039654945.1). Lineage (NCBI taxonomy): Eukaryota > Metazoa > Chordata > Amphibia > Anura > Dendrobatidae > Dendrobates > Dendrobates tinctorius. Next base: position 8,758,030 of record NW_027361825.1, read on the forward strand.
CAAGTGAGATAAAATCACTTGCTAGAAGGTGCTGCTCAATCTTTGTGTCAGTTCCTCACCCCTTCTCCATTTTCCTCACTCTCATTTCACAATAGATATTAGTAGGAGCTATAACCTGATACTTCAGTGAGCAGGCGGTCTGTTTTGATTTTATTAAGACTGATTTGAGCTGTTTTTCAGACTGAACAGTGAGGATGATCAGGCTGTAGGAGGAGAGAAAAAAGTGGTTTAGTCTTGCAAAAAGATAATTCCACTAAAAAAGTATTAGAAAGTTTCCTATATTCACTTTAATAGTATAAAGTTTGTTGAAACTACAGCAATTAGCTTCAGTTTTTCATTGATTCATAGCACATGATCTTAAGGCATGAAGACAACTTTTAGGTGAAGAAATTTTTCAGGCTTAGTATAAAAAAAGTTAGACTACTGTTTAAGAAACTGGAAAAGACCAGGAGAATTCCCTTAGAAGAGACAATAAGAGACCACGAGAACTTTGGTACTGTAGCGGAGTAGATGTTAATCTTACCAATGGGACCCTGAAAGAACTGGGTCCTGTTGTTTACTGCTTTCAGTGGAGTGTCGGTTGGAATTCTTCATCAAATTATTGGGAATTTTGACTAATTCAACCAACAGTACCTCACACTAGAGCTTTATTGTAAAGACAGATGCAGTTCACATTGGTGGGACCCACATCGACTATGCTTTTATAGTACACCCTGTGGATTATAATTTATTTTTAAACACCACTGGTTTCACGATTCCACACAGGTGAAAATGGTTTATATATGAAATACTGTGCATACATAAATTACAATGAACAAACAATAACAAACTGGAAGAGTGGGGGATAAGGCCCTGACCTCATGGGCTTACAGTCTGCAGGGTATTGTGGAAGGAGACAGCAGCTTGGAGGGTTGCTAAAGCTCTGGGTGAGGTGAAATTATGTCAACAAGGTTATTGCGGGCAGTAGATTTTCCTGAAGACATGAGTTTTGAGGTTGGGTCTGAAAGTTCCATATGTAGTGGATAATTGGACGTGTTGGGGCACAAAATTCCAGAGGATGAGGGATAAGTCTTGAAGGTGTTTGGGCGAGGAACATATGAGAGTGGAATAGAGGAAAAGGTCTTGTGAGAACCAGAGAGTATGTGTTGGAAGATACCGGGAGATTAGTTTGGGGATGTATGGAGGAGACAGATTATGGACGGCTTTGTAAGTCAGTGTAAGCAGTTCAGTTGGAACTGGATTCATTTAGGTACTGGAAGCTAATGAAAGGATTTGCAGAGGATAAAGGTAGAAGAGTAGTGAGGAGAGCGGAGCATTAGTTGGGCATCAGAGTTAAGGATGGACTGAAGAGGTGGGAGAATGTTTGCTGGGTAGTCACAGGAGATGATGAGGGTCTGTAATAACATTTTAGTAGATTCAGGGTAGAAGTGAAGAATTCTGGAAATGTTTTTGAGATGGAGGCATCAGGAGATGGTAAGGGCTTGAAGTGTGGTTTGAAAGACAGAGCAGAGTCAAGGGTTACACCAAGGCAATGGACTTGTGAAATAGCAGAAAGTGGATAAGCCACAAATGTAGGCAAAAGTGGTATAATCATCCCTCAAAGGCTGATTATATTTTTTCTTTTTTTATGAGATAACCCTCTCACAATTTTTTTTATGACTTAGACTTTCCTTTAACATCTTCCTAAAAGTAAACAAAACAAGCACCAACAATGAAAATATTTCTTTTATCACTTAACAATAATTTTACAATTTTACACTTTTTCTTCTGCAAAAGTAACAGCGAAAAAAACTAAGATTCACAAATATTTCCAAAGATTAAAAAATTATTTTATACATTTTGCAATAAAGTTCTATGTCATTGGAGAATTTGATAAATAATATTGCAAGTATATTGAATTATTGAATTTCTTAAAAATATACAAAATTTACACAATTGATGGAAATATGAAGATTTCAAACATTTGTAAGACGTTAGCATATGTCATGAGTTTCTAAATATATAACTAATTTTTATAAATCATTGACCAACTCAAATATTTCCTAAGGCTTCTTTTACACTTACCGGGTGTTTTGCGGGCCACTGTTGCGGGCCGCATTGCCGTGATTTTTGCGGTCTCCCGCAAAAATGGGCTGCAAAAAACCTTCGGATCACCATTTTTCCATGTTTTAACAAATTGGTTGGAAAAATACCGTGATCCACAAATACGGAGTACCGCAAAAACAAGATACCATTGTTTTTGCGTACCATTGAAATGTATTGCAGCCGTGTCCGTGAGCCATGAAAAATATTTTTTCATGGCCATATATACGGTCATACGGCACTCCCATGGATTTTTGCGGGCCATTTTTGCGGCCGCATAGAAATGTATTGACACCACAAAAACGGCCTGCAAAAACATGGCAAGTGGAAAAGAAACCTAAGCTATATATTTTACCCAGATTTTTTGGAAATTATGGAAACGGGAGAACAGGTAAAATACATTGATTTTGTTAACATTATTTTGATTGTCTACTTTATTATGTCCATTTTTATAAACCATTAGGAAATTGTAAGTTGGGAAAGAGAAGATTCTCATCACCATTGCTCTTTCTCTGGAGGGCCTGGCCTGTATGTTAGAGAAAACAATTGTATTTTTGGGTAATTCTTCATGTCTTCTTTGGTGAACTGTAGGGAAATTGACCACCAGGTTCCCTCTAGATGACAACCAATCTCTTTGGGTCTCAGGAGGTGGACACCATGTGTTAAGCTCATTGGCAACAAGCTCTTCTAACAGGTAATAGTTATCCAAAACAGGTGATATTTTAAAGAGCAAAATAATTCTTAAAATGAACATCACACATAGTCAGCAGCTAATTGACTTCCTATCAGTGATCTCATTCTTCTTATAAGTATCAAGACATTCTGAGATATTCTCCTCTAGATAGTTGTGCAGATTTACATAGTTGAAGGATAATGATGGAAGGACAGCTTTTTTCAACTAGGTTCTCCATAGCTATGAATCTTCTAAATAATGTCCTCGGAGCAGAAGATTAGGCAACATTCCCATCTAATTATTCTAGTTTAAATAGCTAAGAAAACAGACTACTGATCATCAACAGATTAATGAGATTCAACCTCACAATCTTTCTGTTGACCACCAGACATAGGATGCAGCCATTATTTTTCAGAATGGTCTTCCCATGCTTCTTCCTTCTTTTGGATGGAAAGATAGTGGTGAGTCTAGAGAAAGGTCTATGGGTTGTTAACCTCTTGATACAAATGATCTGTACATTCATCTCCACTAGTATATCCAATACAATGGACGCTGAGTGTCAACTTGTTAAGCAAACTTTGCCAAAAAACTTACAACTCCATGGCCAAGTCTTCTAGTTAGACACTTTTCCTTCAATAGTTATGTTTCGAACGTCGTGTTACATCACGATTACCATTTCAGTCGTTCGTAGATAGCTCTGAGAATTGACATAATTAAAAAAGTCTAGTAAACGCTTACTTAAAATCTTGTGTTTTCATCGATGAGTTGATTCCTTCACTGATCATTTACTTTACTACATAGACATGTCTTCTGTTGGCTTTTCTCCGTGCACGTATTGCCTGAAATAGAAAATATTGTGAATATCCAACATATAAAGAGTATAGACATAGGACTTTCTATCCTTGTAAACCTATATTCCTCTTTGCCACCTGTGTTTGAATTCTGAAAATACTGGACAACTCAATGATTAAAAAACAAATCTGAACTGAGAAAAGTAAGTTAATGTGTATGCACAATGTAAGTGCATATTAACACATGACCATTAACCAGAGAAAACAAAAAGCAAAACACAAATATCCTGAACTAAAAAGTAAAAAATATACTGCAAATAATGCATAAAGGTAATAATAATAAGGGTATTTAGTAAACATAATTTTGATCAAAATAATGTACAAGCCATCCCGCCACGTCACGGCAACCCTTGTGGGACAGTCCCTACTCTAGTATTTAAAACCTTTTCACTTGCCAAGTGTCGTGAATGTGAATAAGGGTCGAGCGGCTGAACCACTAGTAACAGCTTAGGCCAGACTGGATGGCTTTCCCAGCTCAGAAAGAGGGCGGTCACACCCATATATGCACTGAATGCACAATGAAATGAATAAAAAACAAATCTGAACTGAGAAAAGTAAGTTAATGTGTATGCACAATGTAAGTGCATATTACCACATGACCATTAACCAGAAAAAACAAAAAGCAAAAAACACAAATATCCTGAACTAAAAAGTAAAAAATATACTGCAAATAATGCATAAAGGTAATAATAATAATAAGGGTATTAATCCTTCAATAGTTATGTTTCGAAAGTCGTGTTACATCACGATTACCATTTCAGTCGTTCGTAGATAGCTCTGAGAATTGACATAATTAAAAAAGTCTAGTAAACGTTTACTTAAAATCTTGCGTTTTCATCGATAAGTTGATTCCTTCACTGATCATTTACTTTACTACATAGACATGTCTTCTGTTGGCTTTTCTCCGTGCACGTATTGCCTGAAATAGAAAATATTGTGAATATCCAACATATAAAGAGTATAGACATAGGACTTTCTATCCTTGTAAACCTATATTCCTCTTTGCCACCTGTGTTTGAATTCTGAAAATACTGGACAACTCAATGATTGATGGTCTGAAAATCTAACATTAAATTTAGTTTTGCTGAAATGAAATGATATTTTCAGCAATAGAGAACCAAAAGCATTTTCATTTCAGCTTAACTATTAACCCGTATTTTAATTTTTTGGGGTACATATGAAAAAAAGAAATCCATCTTGCTGGAGAAAAAAAATGTCCTCCACCAAGATGGTACTGCCCACGCCTGCGCAATAGCAGCTTTTGGAGATCACCAATAGTTACTATTGCACATGTGTGGGTGGCGCCATCTTGGTGAAGGACTTTTTTTTTCTTCTCCAGCAAGATGGTGCAACAGGAGCTATCAGATCTCTATACAAACCGACAGCTGCAACTGCACAGGCTTCCTGGACGCAATTTTCAAAATTACTTTTTTTTCCTCTCTCAAGTAAATCTGCAAAAGGGATTAAGTGCCCAGTAACCATGCGACTATGCTGTAGCGAAGGTGCCCTTGCCGGCACCTGCCTGCAGAAGCGTTTTTTTTTATTCAGTATGTGATGGTATTCATTATGTAAACTAGGGGGCCGATCAGTGAGGGAGCAGAGACCTGTCAGCAGTCTGCATTATGAATAGCTACTCAGAGCACCACATACACTGACCCTGCCTTAGGAAACAAGCATATCATTAACACAAATCTGAAAGTGAAGATTAATAATCAACCACAAGACGGATTTAATCAACTAAGGTATCATTTTATTCAGCATAATGGCGCCAACCTGACACTGTCTGTAGGTTACTGTGCACAATCCTGCTGACAGGCTCCCTTTAAGGGTGATGTGCAGTGTTAGTTTTATCTGCTCCAAAGAAGTAACAGAGGCTGGACAGACATCTGTCTGGGTGGATTTAGTGAATCCTGCTTTGAGCAGGGGGTTGGACCAGATGACCCAGGAGGTTCCTTCCAACTCTACCATTCTATGATGCATGATTCTAAGTCGAGGGCACCAGGCCTCTGATCTTACTTGGATATTGAGACTATAAAACTTTCACACCACTAATGTAATCCAATTAAGGATTCAGTCTTTGAGCTCAGGTTGTTTCTTTAAACGTTCATATATTATAACATGCTTCTGTTTTTTTATTTTTTTTCTTTGGTTGTTTGTGCATATATTTGTGTTTCTTCAGAAATTTTGTTATACCATGCCTGAGGAAGAGACCTAAGAAGTCCAGAAAGCTTGCTTTGTAACATCATATATTTTATTTTTCATAGACATTAAAAGGTATCATAACTGCAATATTATCTTGTTTTTCACACTGAGAGCACTAGTTTTCCACCACACATAGCATTTAGACTAAAAAGTTATACTTTGGTCTCACATGACCAGAGCATCTCCGTCCACATACTCACTGTGTCTCCTACACGGCATTTTGAAAACTGCAAACGGAACTTTTTATGACTTGATTTGAAAAATCTCTTTCTTCTTGTCACTCTTCCTTAAAGGCCAGATTTGTGGAGTAAATGACTAATAGTTGTCCTGTGGACAGATGCTTGCACCAGCTCATCCATAGTGACCATGGGCCTCTTGACTGCTCCTCTATTTAGTGCTCTCCTTACTTGAGATGTCAGTTTAGGTGAATGGCCATGTCTTGCTAGGTTTGCAGTTGTGCCATACTAATTCCACTTTTGGATGATGGATTGAATAGTGTTTTGTGAGATGTTCAAAGCTTGGGCAATTTTTGTTTTAACTTAACCCTGTTTTCCTCTTATCTTCAACTTTATCCCTGACCTGTCTGGTGTGTTCCTTGGTCTACATAATGCTGTTTCATCTTTAATGTTCTCAATCCTCTGAGGCCTTTACAAAACAACTGTAGTTATGCTGACAATAAATTACACACAGGTGGACACAATGTACTAAAGATGTCACTTCTGGAGGCAATTTGCTCATTCAGGATTTTATTTAGGGGAATCAGACTACAGGATGCTAATTACAAACGTCACAATTTTTAGATCTATATTTGTAAAATAATTAGAAAATTCTGTATCATTTCTTTCACACTTTAAAAACACTTGGTACATAGGGTTGGTATTACTTAAAATTCATTTAAGATTGTGGGTGTAATGTGAAAAAAGGTGGATAAGCTCAGGGGGCAAGAATACTTTTTCAAGGGGAAAAAAATATATATAGGCCATAGAGAAGGTTACTCCTCTCGAACTTAAGTGATTAATAAATGTTTCTGTAATTACTATTTCCACCACTAAGTGACAGTGCAAAGTAGTAGATGTTGCGCGTTGTCGGAACATGTTACTACTAGAAACAATAACAAATCAGAAGAAGCAGCAATTAATAGCTTCAAGGTTTAGTTTCAGAGAGTTTATAAAAAGGGCTTGTGCACACTGTGCAGACTGAACGTTGTGCCATGTAGATTTCGAGCACTGGTATCACTTTATTTACCCTGTCCTTGTCTGTCCTGATTGTTGTATCATTGGGGCTTATCCCCCCTATTTTAGTCAACTTGTATACTTGTCAGCACTTGATGTGAGTATTAATAAAATTTATACTTTTGCATATATTTTGTATCCGTTACTCCGTTTTCTCCTTTTTAAGATTAGCATATGGAGTGGTAATCCATGCACAAGGCGTTTTTGGACCATGGTCACCGCCTTGTCTCGTTCTCTGATACTGGGCATTATCATATATGTATTAAAAGTCGGAACATGCACATAGCAAATCGTTTTTACATGGCTTTGTATAATTTATCTTTTTCTATTTTTTAGGCGCTTTTTCAGGCAGGTTACAGGCAGAAACTGCAAATCACTCACTTGTCCAGCTCATGCAAATATTGAATGGAGGAGACGAAAATAGAATAAAAATCTTGTCCTTTAGCCTTTCACTTAGAAATGTTGTCTTTCCCTCATCCTTCAAACATGCCTCAATCACACCCATCCTCAAAAAGCCCTCCCTTGACCCATCCTGTGTGTCTAACTATCTCCCGATATCTCTTCTCCCTTACGCCTCAAAACTACTGGAACAGCATGTATATCTTGAACTGTCCTCCCATCTCTCCTCCTGTTCCCTCTTTGACCAGTTACAATCTGGCTTCCGACCACATCACTCAACTGAAACAGCCCTAACTAAAGTCACTAACGACTTACTAACCACCAAGAGCAAGTGACACTACTGTGTCCTCCTTCTCCTGGACATGTCCTCTGCCTTCGACACCGTAGACCATTCCCTCCTGCTACAGACTCTCTCATCTCTTGGCATCACAGACTTGGCCCTATCCTGGATCTCATCATACCTAACAGACCGAACATTTAGTGTCTCCATCTCACAAACCACCTCCTCACCTCGCCCCCTGTCTGTCGGTGTTCCTCAAGGCTCTGTCCTAGGACCCCTACTATTCTCCATCTACACCTTCGGCTTGGGACAGCTCATAGAAACCCACGGTTTGCAGAATCACCTCTATGCCGATGACACGCAGATCTTCCTATCTGGACCCATCCTCGCCTCCTTACTGACTGAAATCCCACAATGTCTGTCTGCTATCTCAGCCTTCTCTGCTCACTTTCTCAAACTGAACATGGACAAAACAGAATTCTTCATCTTTCCCCATCTCACGCTATCCCTCCACCAGACCTATCCATCAATGTCAATGGCTGCTCTCTTTCCCCAGTCCCGCACGCTCAGTGCCTTGGGGTGATCCTCGACTCTGCGCTCTCTTTCAAACTACATATCCAAGCCCTCGCCTCCTCCTGCCGCCTCAAACTCAAAAATATTTCCCAGATCCACGCATTCTTCAACCACGAAACCACAAAAACACTAGTGCATGCTCTTATCATCTCCAGCAATGACTACTGTAACCTCCTACTCTCTGGCCTCCCCTCTAGCACTCTGGCACCACTCCAGTCCATCCTACACTCTGCTGTCTGACTAATCTACCTGTCTCCCCGCTATTCCCCAGCCTCCCCCTATGCCAGGCCCTTCACTGGCATCCTATTGCCCAGAAGCTCCAATTCAAAATCCTAACCATGACATACAAAGCCATCCACAACCTATCTCCTCCATACATCTGTGACATGGTCTCTAGGTACCTACCTGCATGCAACCTTCGATCATCTCAAGATCTCTTTCTCTACTCCCCCTTATCTCTTCTTCCCACAACCGCATACAAGACTTCTCCCGTGCTTCCCCCATACTCTGGAACTCTCTGCTGCAACACATCAGACTCTCACCATCAACGGAAACCTTCAAGAAGAACCTGAAGACCCACCTGTTCTGACAAGCCTACAGACTGCAATGATCCTCGGTCTACTGAACCACCGCACGACCTGCTCTACCCTCTCCTTCTGTATCCTCACCCATCCCTGTAGACTGAGCGCTCGCGGGCAGGGTCCCCTCTCCTTATGTACTTGTGTGTCCCTTGTCTTACACATGTTTATTATACTTTTCATAGATTTATTTCTTATTACTTTTGTCAGATTCAAGTTATTTCTGTCACCATTGTGGGTTTTTCTGTCATTAAACGAGGGGTACCAACAATTTTGACCACATGTGTATGTACAGTGGTAAAGAATGCTACATATCATGCCTGAAAGGTGGTGGTCATATATCATATCGGCCAAACCTGGTGACAGGTTCCATTTAATGAGTTGGGATCTGTGCACAAAGAGCGTTTTAGGAGCCTTTTTGAGCAGGTCTGCTATGAAAAAAGCTGGAATAATCTCTGAAAGCAATTCTAGAAAGACTTTTTCTGTTTGTCTCTATTGTAAAACCACTTTGGTATCACCCTTTTGATCTTTTTATTTTTTTTTACTAGCTTCATTTTTCCAAAACTCCAAAGCTCCAATACATCAAACTGTTTATGTCAGAAATCTGAAGTAAAGCACTTTGAAAAGTTGTGGTTGGGCAAACATTTATAGCATTTTTAAAGTGCTTTTTCATTTTTTAAAAATGTGAGTGCTTGGTTCTGTCAGGACGTAGCCAATGAGTCATACACAGAGATAGTTGCAAGGTACAAGAGGGGTGAGCAGAGAGTAGTCAGATAACAGGCAACGAGTCATACACAGAGAGGGTAGCGCAGTACAGAATCAACAGGCAAACTCACAACAGGGAACAGAACCGGGTCAGAACCATATAAACAAGCTATAACAACAAACAGGTACAGGCACACGGAGGTCACCACACTCGGCCAAAGGCAAAAGTATCACTGACAGGGATTGGAGCTTCCCAGGTGTTTAAGAAGCTCTCCCAGAACCAAAAAGAGGCCACAATCATTAACCCGAGGTGTGCAGGTCAAAACCTGCACTGAGTTCCAGACATTAACCCCTGACGTGCAGCTCAAAAACCTGCACTGGGATCATGACAGGTTCTTTGCTGAATTGATGAAAAAAAAAATCAGAGAAAATCATTTAAGAAATGCTTATAAAAGGGCTAAAAAAAGATTTTAAAATTTTTTTTAGAAAACAAGAGATAATTGTTAACAAAAACGCTTCTGGCCAAAAAAGAGGACTCAAAGAAAATGTCAATGTTTCCTGAACTCAACATTTTATAATTCCCTAAAAAAACCATTGTATTAATGGGCAAAGGATAAAGAAATATTCCCGTCTACAAGATACTATCCCAACATTTAGTTTGTGTAATATTTATAATATAACCAAATACCTCCAATTAGAAATGTAGTTTAGTTCTTCTGATTAGCTATATCACTTTCCCCATTTGTAGTGCATTGCATTAGCTTAGGTATCCATGGTTATTGTTCTGTCTCTGACATCTAATTGTTATCTGATTTTTCTTTGCATAATTTGTAGTTTCATACAGGAAATTTGCATATTTAGGAGTTTAACAACCCCTATTCATCTGCAGTGTTTTGGCTCCCTCTTGCGGCCAGAGTCACGTTCACAGTCCTATTCTGTGGTTGCAGCTGTTATACTGATTACAATGATACCTGGTGATAAATACTTCTTGTGGTTGTTGTTTAATCTTTATTTTCTGTTTTCAATGAATAAGGGTTAGGGACGGCGGAACGTACTAAATAATAAATAATAGTAAGTGCATTCGCCGCCCGGGGTCTTCCGTGCAGAGATGTTAGGCTGCTGCTGCTGCGTAATGGCAGACGCACAATATGGCGGTATAATGCACGCGGGTTGAACATCACCCGGTGTGCGATGGACGGACTCTGTTACTTCACAGAGACGCCGAGGCGTTAAATACAAAGACCGAGCCTGTTGAAGTCACAGACTTAGAGGAATGCATGCACGGTATATGGTCACAGGACTCGGGACCAAGACACAGGGTCAGCGTCCTTCCAGACCTACCGTGCGTGCAGCACCGCAACCGCAGATGCCAATAAGTACTGCTGACTGCAGCGCGGCGACAGACACTGCCGCTGTATGACTATGCCCGGTAGCAGGCACACTGTCGGATGCTAGTACCGTGGATGATATGCACTGTGGCCTGTAGCTTGCCACTGACTGGCGCTGACTCTATCACTAGTTCCCTATCCACACACGTAATATCAGAGGGAGAGGAATCTTAATGAGTCATTTGCAAGTCCATACATCTGTCATCATTCACGCAGGTAGCAACTAGAGTCTATACTAGCGCATGGCCGAGCGGCCATGCAAACCTTTTATAGCCAGGACCTTCCGGAAGCTTCCAGATCCCTGAGATGGACTAATCAGATCTGGAGAAGGACCTGTGCATGTGGCTCCCGATATCCAATGGGAGATCGTCTCGTGAGCATGCTCAGTGGAGTGACGGAAAGACAGCCTCTGTAGTGGCTTGCTGCTGAGCAGCCTGCATTGCTATTGCTGGCCCAGAGGTGCCAGCAACAGCCAGACCCACAGAGCTGGTCTGGGAAGAGCGTTGGGAATGACGGGACTGCTGAGCATGCTCCTCTGTGGTCGATGGGGAATGAGAGACTGCAGAATGCAAGGCTCTGGATTCCTGCTGTGCAGTTGCAGGAACCCAACACCTAACAATAAGATTCCTGTGTTCCTGGGGGCAGGGCTGTGGGTGGGCTGTTGTCAGCCTGTGTGGGGGGGAGTTTATGTGGTGCTCTGCTTAGATATTCATCTCTATGGCTTATGATAGGTTACTGATCCCTCAGTCACATGCCCCCTATTTTACATACTGAATATAATATGTATTGAAAAAGAAAAATCACATTCAGAAGGTAGGCGCCGGCTGCGGCACCTGCACTAAAGCATGGTTGCATCTATAATATGCATTAAATAATTTTATTGCGTTTTTGAGTGATATACAGTTATTTTGAAAAAAAATTCTGTCTCAAAATGGTGCCCGCTGCGTCGGCGCAGTAGCAGCTATCGGCGATCTGATAGATGCTATTGTGCATGCGCCGCCTGCGCCATTTTGTTAGAGAAAAAAATTTGTCTCCACCAAGATGGCACCGGAGGCATCTGCGCAGTAGCATCTATCGACTTTTTTTTCAGAATATATGTATAACACTTGGTAAAATAATTTAATGCATATTATAGATGCAAGCATGCTGCAGGGCAGGTGCCACCACCAGCTGAATGTGATTTTTTTAAATACATATTATATTCAGTATGTAAATAGGGGACAGGTCACTGAGGTATCTGTGACCTGTCAGAAGCCATGCAGATGAATATGTAAACAGAGCACCTCATACAGCCCCACCCACAGCCCCACCCAGGAGCACAAGAATCTCATTAACTGAAAACTGCAAATAAAGATTAAACAACAACCACAAGACAGATTTAATCAACCAAGGTATCATTTAAATCAGTATAATGGCGCCAACCTGACACCGCCTGTAGGTTACTGAGCACAATCCTGCTGACAGGTTTCCTTTAAATTGAATATACTATATATCATTTTAATGGAGAAATACTGTTATTCTGCCTTCAGGCACGCTGACACGATGTGCAATCCAGCATACAGCATAAACCACTGCTCTGTCTTCCAAAATAAGCAAACTGTTCTCTGTAGTCTAACTTGTTTATTTGTGAAGAGTATAGAACATGCAGTAAAACTGTAAAGAATACAATGACATACATAAGTATTGGGCAGATGATCACACAGTTAACACAGATACACGACGCATTTAGTGTGTTTCAATTTTCATAGAAACAAAACAGGAGTCCAATTACGTCTACTGAGCACTGACTACTATGCAGCTAATAAACTCTCTGCACACTGCATTGTAAGAAAGATTAAGCTTACCAGATATGTATTAACTGGATAACGAATTCAAGTTGGAGAATTAAGATGGAGGACAGGTAAACACGTGCATCCTATGATATACACAGAAGCAAAATGGCCCTTTATCATCCCAGAATACATTGCTTCCTTCCCACAAAGCACTGCTTCAATCCAATTGCATTGCTTCTGTTAAAGGCACAGACTATATAATGCTATCAAAAACACTGCTAAAAATTCAGCCACCACTAGATGGTGCTATAATTAACCCAGCACATAATACAAAACAGACTGCCCTATATCAGAGGGCATAACACTCCCCGCTTGGCATCAACTGATGCCACTTACAGGCTCTTTAGGTGAAAGCAATAGAATTAGCTCTGCAACTGGTCTGAGAAATAGTTTACTCTCCCCAGCCTTCCACACTTTGACCTCGACCTTGCACACCTTCTCATCTTTGCTTGGGAACACCTTGGTGATGAGGCCCAGAGGCCACTCATTTCGATGTGACTGACTGTCCTTCATGAGCTCAATTTCACCGGGTTTGATGTTCGGCTTGTCGATCTGCCACTTCTTCCTAGGCTGTAAGGTGGAGAGGTATTGCTTTCTCCATCTGTCCCAGAAGGTATTGGAGAGATTTTGACGTCTGTAGATGTCCTTGTTGCTGAATTCTCCCAGTGGAGCGCTAGGAGTGTCAGTTTTCTGAGTGAGTAACATGGTGGGAGTGAGAATGGTTGGATCTTCAGCATCACTGGAGAGTGCAGTCAATGGTCTAGCATTTATGATGGCCGAAACTTCTGCCAAGAATGTAGTCAAACCTTCGTGTGTGAGTCTTGTGCTACCTTCTTGCAAGAAGATAGAGTCTAAGATTCGGCGTGCTATTTCTATCATCCTCTCCCAAGCACCACCCATGTGGGAAGAGTGTGGTAAATTGAAGGTCCAGGTACATCCCTGTTCACTCAGGTATCTTTCCACACTGGTAATGTCTAGGTTGGAAGGAATTAAGGCTGTGTTCACACACAGCGTTTTTTTAGCGGTTTTTACCGCGGTTTTCACTATAAAACCGCTAAAAATAAGCTGCACAGTCATTTCTATGCATTTTGCACTTTGTGTGCACATTGATGCGTTTTTTACAGCGAAAAAACCGCATCGCGGTAAAAACCACAACATGCACATTAATTTTGCGGTTTTTTCCACGGTTTAGGCTTCTCCCATGCTTTTAGAAACCGCTGCAGTAAAAAACGCATCAAAACCGCGCAAAAAACGCACAAAAACCGCCGCGGAAAAATAGGTGCGGTTTCTGGGAAGGGATTCAGGTTTTTGTGCAGAAATTTTCTGCAACGTGTGGACATACCCTTAGAGTTTTTTCACTGCTCCTACAAAATTTGTGCCTCTGTTAGAGCGAATGTGTTTCATGGTGCCTCTGATGGCAATGAAGCGTTGGAGTGCATTTATGAAACTTGATGTGTCCATGGATTCAATCACTTCGATGTGGACCGCTCTAATGGACATGCAGGTAAACATAACTGCCCAGCGTTTTGCATTGGCTTGGACTCTTCTAGTATGCCGTGCAACCACAGACCACGGCCCGAATACATCCAGTCCAACGTTGGTATAGGGAGGATCCATACTAAGTCTGTCTGATGGGAGATTGGCCATCTTTGGGCTTTGAGTCGCGCCGCGGAGTTTGTGACAAGTCACACAGTTGAAGATGAGTTTACTCACACATCTCCTTGCTCCGACTATCCATAGTCCAGCAGTTCGTAGTTTCCCTTCGGTAAACAATTGGCCCTGATGTTTCACCAAAACATGAATGATGTTGCTGTACGAGCAGAGTAGTCACATGATGATGGTCTGGAATTATTACAGGATGTTTTTCCACGAATTCCACCTTGGCTTCCTGAAGATGACCTCCAATTCATATCAGCTCGTTTTGGTCAATTATTGGATCAAGCTTTTTCAAGACATTGTCTCTAGAAATGGGTTGACCTTTGTTGAGGTTGTCTATTTGTTTGGCGTAACAGTCACGTTTAGAGTTGAGCGAAACGGGTCGAACAAATTCAAAAGTCGCCGACTTTCGCCAAAGTCGGGTTTCATGAAACGAAACCCGACCTTAGCGTGAGGTCGGCCATGAGGTCGGCAACTTTAGCGCCAAAGTCGCATTTCAAAAGATGCTTTAGCGCCCTTTTGCAGCCAATAAGGAAGAACGGACACGGTGGGCAACGTGATGACATAGGTTGCGGTCACCACCATCTTGGAGAAGGGCATGCAAGAGATTGGCTTGCTTTGTGGGGCGTCACAGGGGGTATAAAAGGGCGTGCACGCCGACCGCCATGTTACTCATGCTGATCTCAGAATAGGGAGAGCTGCTGCTGATTATGATTCTGTAGGGAGAGAGCGTTAGGCTGTGTGCACACGCTGCGGATTTTGCTGCGGTTCCGCAGCGGTTTTGGCCGCTGCGGACCCGCAGCAGTTTTTGCTGCGGTGTACAGTACCATGATTCCCTATGGGAATCAAAAAACGCAGTGCGGACGGTGCGGAATTTTCCGCGCGGATTATCTGCGGTTTTCAATCCGCAGAAAGAATTGACATGTCAATTCTTTCTGCGGATTCTGCTGCGGTTTGTCATCTCCTCCATTGAGGAGATGAAAAACCGCAGGGCAAAACCGCAGAGCAATCCGCAGGTAAAACCGCAGGTATTTTGACCTGCGGTTTCACCTGCGGATTTTGCAAAATCCGCGCGGATGAATCCGCACCTAATCCGCAGCGTGTGCACACAGCCTTAGGGAGGCAAAAAGAAAAAAAAACTGCTTCTGCTGATAGGGCTTTTCACTGTAGTTACTGTGCAGTGAAAGGTGAAGATTTTTGCTTTTGTGCAGCAGCGCTGGTGGTGATTAGCCTGCCTTTTAAAGCTAGCTGCATTGCTGTGTGCACACTGTTGTTCAAACTGCTTTTTTAAAAGCAATCCAAATTGTATTGTTTTGTCCTGGTGAGGTAGTGAGCGTTCATTTTTTCACACACCGTACAGCGGTGTACGCTCCTCACACAGTACCGTGTAAAGGCTGTTATCACGGCCAAATTGAAGTTATATACGTGTGTGACTCTGTAAGGAAAAGCCGAGGAGTTTGTCCGTTCTTACAGACCTACACCTTATAGTTTTGTCCGTTTTTCAAACAGTTTAGTATATTTGCTGTTTGATTACATTCAAAACTAGAGAGAGACAGCGTGTGTCAGTCCGTATACAAAAACACGGAGCTTGACAATTTTACATACATTGTACAGCGGTGTACGTGGAGTTTGTCCGTTCTTACAGACCTACACTCTAGGGAGATTCCAATTCTGCCCAATTCTATATACACCTTGTAGTTTGTCATACACTTGGCAAATTCTGCCTGTCACATTGCGGTGTAATATACACAGGGCCTGACAGAACCCAACTGTGTCCTGAAGTCTAGAGAGATTACAATTCTCTCCAGTCCTCTATACACCTTTCTTACACCATCCAGAATCTGCCTGTCACATTGCGGTGTAGTATAAACAGGGCCTGACAGTATCCAACTGTGTCCTGAAGGCTAGAGAGATTACAATTCTCACCTGTCCTCTATACACCTTTCTAAGACCATCCAGAATCTGACTGTCACATTGCGGTGTAATATAAACAGGGCCTGACAGTATCCAACTGTGTCCTGAAGTCTAGAGAGATTCCAATTCTCAACAGTCCTCTATACACCTTTCTAAGACCATCCAGAATCTGACTGTCACATTGCGGTGTAATATAAACAGGGCCTGACAGTATCCAACTGTGTCCTGAAGTCTAGAGAGATTCCAATTGTCACCTGTCCTCTATACACCTTTCTAAGACCATCCAGAATCTGACTGTCACATTGCGGTGTAATATAAATAGGGCCTGACAGTATCCAACTGCGTCCTGAAGTCTAGAGAGATTCCAATTCTCACATGTCCTCTATACACCTTTCTAAGACCATCCAGAATCTGACTGTCACATTGCGGTGTAATATAAACAGGCCCTGACAGTATCCAACTGCGTCCTGAAGTCTAGAGAGATTCCAATTCTCACATGTCCTCTATACACCTTTCTAAGACCATCCAGAATCTGACTGTCACATTGCGGTGTAATATAAACAGGGCCTGACAGTATCCAACTGCGTCCTGAAGTCTAGAGAGATTCCAATTCTCACATGTCCTCTATACACCTTTCTAAGACCATCCAGAATCTGACTGTCACATTGCGGTGTAATATAAACAGGGCCTGACAATATCCAACTGTGTCCTGAAGTCTAGAGAGATTCCAATTCTCAACAGTCCTCTATACACCTTTCAAAGACCATCCAGAATCTGACTGTCACATTGCGGTGTAATATAAACAGGGCCTGACAATATCCAACTGTGTCCTGAAGTCTAGAGAGATTCCAATTCTCACCTGTCCTCTATACACCTTTCTAAGACCATCCAGAATCTGACTGTCACATTGCGGTGTAATATAAACAGGGCCTGACAATATCCAACTGTGTCCTGAAGTCTAGAGAGATTCCAATTCTCAACAGTCCTCTATACACCTTTCTAAGACCATCCAGAATCTGACTGTCACATTGCGGTGTAATATAAACAGGGCCTGACAGTATCCAACTGTGTCCTGAAGTCTAGAGAGATTCCAATTGTCACCTGTCCTCTATACACCTTTCTAAGACCATCCAGAATCTGACTGTCACATTGCGGTGTAATATAAATAGGGCCTGACAGTATCCAACTGCGTCCTGAAGTCTAGAGAGATTCCAATTCTCACATGTCCTCTATACACCTTTCTAAGACCATCCAGAATCTGACTGTCACATTGCGGTGTAATATAAACAGGGCCTGACAATATCCAACTGTGTCCTGAAGTCTAGAGAGATTCCAATTCTCAACAGTCCTCTATACACCTTTCTAAGACCATCCAGAATCTCACTGTCATATTGCGGTGTAATATAAACAGGGCCTTACAATATCCAACTGTGTCCTGAAGTCTAGAGAGATTCCAATTCTCACCTGTCCTCTATACACCTTTCTAAGACCATCCAGAATCTGACTGTCACATTGCGGTGTAATATAAATAGGGCCTGACAGTATCCAACTGCGTCCTGAAGTCTAGAGAGATTCCAATTCTCACATGTCCTCTATACACCTTTCTAAGACCATCCAGAATCTGACTGTCACATTGCGGTGTAATATAAACAGGGCCTGACAATATCCAACTGTGTCCTGAAGTCTAGAGAGATTCCAATTGTCACCTGTCCTCTATACACCTTTCTAAGACCATCCAGAATCTCACTGTCATATTGCGGTGTAATATAAACAGGGCCTTACAATATCCAACTGTGTCCTGAAGTCTAGAGAGATTCCAATTCTCACCTGTCCTCTATACACCTTTCTAAGACCATCCAGAATCTGACTGTCACATTGCGGTGTAATATAAACAGGGCCTGACGATATCCAACTGTGTCCTGAAGTCTAGAGAGATTCCAATTCTCAACAGTCCTCTATACACCTTTCTAAGACCATCCAGAATCTGACTGTCACATTGCGGTGTAATATAAACAGGGCCTGACAGTATCCAACTGTGTCCTGAAGTCTAGAGAGATTCCAATTCTCACCTGTCCTCTATACACCTTTCTAAGACCATCCAGAATCTGACTGTCACATTGCGGTGTAATATAAACAGGGCCTGACAGTATCCAACTGTGTCCTGAAGTCTACAGAGATTCAATTTCTCCCCACTACTATATACACCCTATACCTTGTTTTACAGGACCATAGAGTTGTTGGCTTTTTGAGGACATTTTCCCCAAAAATGAGAAAGTGTGGTGGAAGAGTCCGTGGAAGTGGGCGGGGGTTGGCAGCTGGTAATGATGGTGTTGATGTTGGTGGTGGATCTGCTGGTAGTGGCAAAAGCAAAATAGCACCTAATGCAGGAGGTGTTGAGCCTGCGTCATCGTCTGCCTCCACAAGGCCTCGAAGGCTCCATTTTCTGGGAGTAGGTAAACCGCTTTTAAAGCCGGAGCTTCAAGAACAAGTTTTGGCTTACATTGCTGACTCAGCCTCCAGCTCTATCGCCTCCTCTTCTGAAATTTTAAAAAATAAAAGCACTGAGTCATCATTGGAGGCTCATGGTCATGAACCACAGCTTTCCTTGTGTCCTTCACCCCAACCAAAATCGAAGGATGCGGCAGGCCACACTACAGATTACTCCATGGAGCTGTTTTCACATATCTGAAACTTAACATGGACAAAACAGAATTCATCATCTTTCCCCCATCTCACGTGACCCCCCCAACAAACCTATCCATTACAGTAAATGGCTGCCCACTCTCCCCAGTCCCACAAGCTCGCTGCCTCGGGGTAATCCTTGACGCTGATCTCTCCTTCAAACCACATATCCAAGCCCTTTCCACTTCCTGCCGACTTCAACTCAAAAATATTTCACGAATCCGTTCATTCCTCAACCAAAAATCTGCAAAAACCCTAGTCCATGCCCTCATAATCTCTCGCCTTGACTACTACAACCGCCTGCTCTGTGGCCTCCCCACGAACACTCTCGCACCCCTCCAATCTATTCTAAACTCTGCTGCCGACTAATCCACCTGTCCCCCCCGCTATTCCCCAGCTTCTCCCCTCTGTCAATCCCTTCACTGGCTCCCCATTGCCCAGAGACTCCAGTACAAAACCCTAACCATGACATGCAAAGCCATCCACAACCTGTCTCCTCCATACATCTGTGACCTCGTCTCCCGGTACTTTCCTGCACGCAACCTCCGATCCTCACAAGATCTCCTTCTCTACTCCCCTCTTATCTCCTCTTTCCACAATCGCATACAGGATTTCTCTCGCACATCACCCCTACTCTGGATCTCTCTACCACAACATATGGGACTCTCACCTACCATCGAAACCTTCAAAAAGAGCCTGAAGACCCACCTCTTCCGACAAGCCTATAACTTGCAGTAACCACCGATCGACCAAACCGCTGCATGACCAGCTCTACCCTCGCCTACTGTATTTTCACCCATCCCTTGTAGATTGTGAGCCTTCGCAGGCAGGGTCCTCTCTCCTCCTGTACCAGTTATGACTTGTATTGTTTAACATTATTGTACTTGTTTTTATGTATACCCCTCCTCACATGTAAAGCGCCATGGAATAAATGGCGCTATAACATTAAATAATAATAATAATAATAATAATAATAATAATATTATCATGCCTGGGCT
This sequence comes from Dendrobates tinctorius, assembly GCF_039654945.1. Classification (NCBI taxonomy): domain Eukaryota; kingdom Metazoa; phylum Chordata; class Amphibia; order Anura; family Dendrobatidae; genus Dendrobates; species Dendrobates tinctorius. The sequence continues at coordinate 8,778,075 of NW_027361825.1, forward strand.
ATCAAGTCAAATCGTGAATTACCCAGGCCAAGATGAATCTGACATGGAGTGCACTGATGCACAGCCACTGATAGATGATTCTGCTGGTACATTCACTCAGAGCACTACATTGTCCTCGCAGTGTACTGAGACAGAATCTGACCCTGATGAAACTCAGGTGCCCCTTCCCGCATACTATACCACCGTACATGGTGACACAGAGGAAGGTGCACATGACATTGAAGAGTAGGTGATGGATGACCCAGTTGTTGACCCAGATTGGCATCCATTGGGGGAAGAGGGTGCCGCTGCCAATAGCTCAGAAGAGGAGGAGGAGCATCCGCAGTGGGCATTGACATCGCAACAGCTGTTATCTGGCAGGCCCGGAGCAGTCCAAAAACAGGTTACAATAACCAAAAGAGTTGCAGGACAGCTTAGCCAGATGGTCAAAATATCACAGCGTGCAAGGCCTCAAATTGTCTTCCCTAGAAGGAAGAGTGCAGTGTGGCACTTTTTTGAACAAAATCCTAATGATCAGGCAAAGGTTATCTGTAAAAAGTGTGCAAAGACCTTTAGCCGAGGGAAAAATCTGAGAAATTTGAATACCAGTTGCATGCTAAGACATTTAACCACCATGCACTTGCAAGCGTGGATGGACTACCAAAACTCACGTACCACATGTGCAACTGCTCCCAAAGAAGGTAGTCAGCAACACTACATTGTTTCCCCCACTGTAAGCCCACCAGATAGCACACCCCAAGCAGCAAATGTTGAGTTGTCGTCGCAAGGGCAAATCAGTCAGGGAATCACACTGTTATTGCAACGAAAGACTGAATCTAGGCCATCAGAAAGAACACCAACTCCATCACCATCATCAACCCTCTCTCAGTCCGCCATGTCCACCGCTAGTTCCACCATATGCAGCTCTCAAGTCCAGCTCACCCTACCAGAGACTATGAGTAGGACAAGAAAGTACTCATCCTCTCATCCACGTACACTGGGTTTGAACGCCCACATTGCCAAACTAATCTCGTTAGAGATGATGCCCTATTGCTTGGTTGAAAGCGCAGCTTTCCGCGAACTCATGGCCTACGCAGTATCACGCTATGACCTACCCAGTCGCCACTTCTTTTCTCGCAAAGCCATCCCAGCCCTCCACCTTCATGTGAAAGACCGCATTGTCCATGCACTCAAGCAATCAGTGAGTGGAAAGGTGCACCTCACAACTGATGCATGGTCCAGTAGGCATGGCCAGGGCCGTTACGTGTCCATCACTGCGCACTGGGTTAATGTGGTGGATGCAGGGTCCACAGGGGACAGTGGTGGTGGGACAGTGCTGCCTAGCCCACGGTAGAGGAAACAGTTGGCTGTAGGCATTCGACCCTCCTCCTCCTTCTCCAGAAGCGAAAGCTCGTCCACAGAGCGCAGTCGCACAAGCACTCCATCCGCAGCTGCCAGTGTTGCACACGAGGTGTCCCCCTATCGATCAGCTAGTGGAAAGCGTCAGCAGGCTGTGTTGAAGATGATGAGTTGGGCGACAGACACACCGTGGAGGTACTGGCCGACTTCTTTCAGCAACAAACTGAGTCATGGCTGGGCAGTCTACATCTTGAGGCAGGCAAGGTAGTTAGTGATAACGGTCGGAATTTTGTGGCAGCTATAGCCCTTTCAAAACTCAGACACATACCTTGCTTGGCTCACACCTTGAACTTTGTGGTGCAGTGCTTTCTCAATAATTATCCGGAGTTAACAGGCCTGCTCCATAAGGTTCGAAGACTGTGCTTGCACATCTGCTGGTCGCCCATACACTCCAATCGTATGCAGAAGCTGCAGCGATTGCTCCACCTTCCCAAGCACAGCCTAATTATCGACGTTGCAACAAGGTGGATCTCCACCCTGCACATGGAGGAGCGGCTGTGCGAACAGAGGCAGGCTGCAATGCATTTGTGGGAGGATACACAGGCAGGCACTTTGAGGGCAGACATGGAGTTGTCAGGTGTGCAGTCGTCGAAGCTGAAAGACCTCTGTAAAGTCCTCCAGTGTTTTGAGGAATGCACACGGCTGGTCAGCGCAGACGACGCCATCATAAGCATGAGCATCTCACTTATGCGTCTGCACATGCAAACCTTGACGCACATTAAGGAGCAGGCATCTGCAGCCGAGGATGATGAGGAAGAGGAGGAGGGAAGCCTTGATGACAGTCAGCCATTGTCTGCTCAGGGACCTCTCCTGGGCGAGGTGGAGGAAGAAGAGGAGGAGGAGGATGATGATGATTATTTAGGGGAGGAGGATGCTTCTCGTGGGGCAAGAGAAAATGTTGGCGTGGCAAGGTCTGGTATAGGCTTTGTGCGTGACTGGAGGGATGTGGATTTGCCAGAAAGGGCTCCTCCACCCAGCACTCGCAGTGCATCATTGACACCGGGAACATTGGCCCACATGTCAGATTATGCCTTGCAGATCCTAAAAAGGGACCCCCGCATTGCCAAAATCATGAACGATGACGACTACTGGTTGGCCAGCATCCTGGATCCATGCTATAAAGGCAAATTCCAAAACATCATGCCACAGGAGAACCTTGACCTAATATTGGCTAACAAACAAGCAACTCTGGTAAACCGGTTGGTTGAGGCATTCCCAGCACACAGCAGCGGTGATGGTTCTCACACGAGCCATAGGGGCCGGGGGCAACTTGGAAGAGGTGTTGGTGGTGCACACATCAGAAGTGGCGTTGGAGGCAGGGGTTTCATGACCATGTTGTGGACTGATTTTTCAAGTCCCGTTCACACGACTGGTAATACTGCATCGATTGAAAGTGACAGGAGACAGCACTTGTCAACTATGGTTACAAACTACTTCTCATCCCATATCGATGTTCTTCCTCACAGGTCATTCCCATTTGACTATTGGGCTGCTAAACTGGACGCCTGGCCTGAATTGGCCCAATATGCCTTACAGGAGCTCGCTTGCCCAGCTGCAAGTGTGCTATCGGAAAGAGTCTTCTGTGCTGCTGGATCAATCCTCACAGAAAAAAGGTCCCGTCTCTCGATCCAAAAGGTGGATGATCTAACCTTCATTAAAATGAACCATGCATGGGTTTCCAAGGATTTTGTCACACCTTACCCTGATGACACATAGGTTGCCAGAAAAATGGCTTGCTTTGGTACTCCTCTTCCTGGGACTTGACCAATTTCATCTTTAGCAGCAGGTGAATGTCCCACATCAACATATGCCATTTTGTAAACCTCCCTAACTGGGCTGCCTCCTCCCCCCATGGCCGGGGTCACCACCTAGCGCATGCAACAGTGCAAGTGCCATTGCCCTGGACAGGTGGGTGGGCCGACTCTTGGGCGCGGGCACTGGCACAGGGTCCCTCATAGTGCAATCAAGTGTCTCTGACAGTGGGGGTGCACACCCGCGGTCAGACACACGGCCGTACTATGAGGGGCCCAGTGCCAGTACCGACGCCCACGAGTGTGCCCCCTTGCTTGGGCAGGGCCCCAGCATTTGCAATGTTTACCTCTCCCTGCTCCTCCGCTGTGTAGTCTGGGCTGTCAAATCCTTCACTGGGACTGCCACTACAAATTTGGTGAACTGATAGAAGATGATGGTTAAGACGTAGCTATGCCCTGTCCAGCTCGCCGGGACCTAGCTTCAGATAATCAGCGGCTTCCATTTCTTATGGACGTCGACTCGCAATGAGATGCAGTGGTGGTTTGTCATCAGCATTCACAGTTTTCCTACCCACAGACGTGTGACATTCCAGCGCACATTTTAAAATGTGCCCTCTCATGCCTATCCAATTGAATCGCCTACGGCCTGTGGCTTCTGTGATTTGCACTCCAAATTTACGTGACAGATCATGATAGGCAATGAGCACCATGTTTACATCTCTCCCTGTGATCAAAATTGGATGGATATGAGTAACAGCGATGGGATCAACGGTACTGCGATACAGCAACACTTTCTTCACAAACAAAGGTTTTTGCTGTCTCCACATACTAATTAATTGAGGGTCAGCATCGCATCTGAGAATTGTGACGGAAGTTTTTCCCGTGAATAGTAATTCCTAGAGTTGAGCGAAACGGGTCGAAAAATTTCAAAAGTCGCTGACTTTTGGCAAAGTCGGGTTTCATGAAACGAAACCCGACCCTAGGATGAGGTCGGCAACGAGGTCGGCGACTTACGTGCCAAAGTCGAGTTTCAAAAGTTTGTTTTGCGCTCTTTTTCAGCCAATCAGGATCCACGGACACTGTGGGCAACGTGATGACATAGGCACGGGTCACCACCATCTTTCAGAAGGGCATGCAAGTGATTGGCTTGCTTTGGTGGGCGTCACAGGGGGTATAAAAGGGCGTGCACGCCGACCGCCATCTTACTTCTGCCGATCTCAGTATAGGGAGAGGTTGCTGCTGATTCTGTAGGGAGAGCGTTAGGCAGGGAAGAAGACAAAAAAACTGCTTCTGCTGCTAGCGATTTGGCCTGCACAACACACCAGTCACTGTGTGTGCAGTGCAAGGGGAGGCTATATAGTGGTGTATCAGTGGTGTTGGTTGTTGGGCTGCCTTCTAAAGGCCCTTTTACATTTAGCGATGCACCAGCGATCCAACCAGCGATCCGACCCGGTCAGGATCGCTGGTGCATCGCTAAATGATCGCTAGTGAGTAGTGTTGAGCATTCCGATACCGCAAGTATCGGGTATCGGCCGATACTTGCTGTATCGGAATTCCGATACCGACTTCCGATATTTTTTCAATATCGGAATTCGGCATCGGAATCGGAAGTTCAAAGTTGATTGACAGCCTGACGTCATCATGATGCGCGGTGTGTGCGCATCATGATGCGCCGTCATTTCGGGCCTTCCGGGGGTCTCTGCCGGCCTGCCGGGGGCTGTGTGGACTGCCCGGGGTCTGTACCGGCCTGCCGGGGGGCTGTGCCGGCCTGCCGGTGGTCTGTGCACCCTGTGGGGGTCTGTACCGGCCTGCCGGGGGGCTGTGCCGGCCTGCCGGTGGTCTGTGCACCCTGTGGGGGTCTGTACCGGCCTGCCGGGGGGCTGTGCTGATGTCCGGGGGTCTGTGCAAGCATCGTCCGATGGGACTACAAGTCCCATCTGGCGATGCCTGCTACCATGACAGTGATTGACACATTAGCCAATGATGGGACAGTAGTAGTCCCATCATCCGGCTAATGTGTTAAATGTTAAAAAAAAAAAAAAAAAAAAAAAATACTACATACATACTACATACATACTACATGCATGCTACATACATACTACATGCTACATACATACCACATATATACTACATACATACTACATGCATGCTACATACATACTACATGCTACATACATACTACATATATACTACATGCATGCTACATACATACTACATGCTACATACATACTACATATATACTACATGCATGCTACATACATACTACATGCTACATACATACTACATGCTACATACATACTACATACTACATACATACTACATACATACTACATACTGCATGCTACATACATACTACATACATACTACATGCATGCTACATACATACTACATACATGCTACATACATACTACATGCTACATACATACTACATATATACTACATACATGCTACATGCTACATACATACTACATATATACTACATGCATGCTACATACATACTGCATGCTACATGCATACTACATACATACTACATACATACTACATGCTACATACATACCACATATATACTACAAACATGCTACATGCTACATACATACTACATATATACTACATGCATGCTACATACATACTACATATATACTACATGCATGCTACCTACATACTGCATGCTACATGCATACTACATACATACTACATGCTACATACATACCACATATATACTACATACATGCTACATGCTACATACATACTACATACATACTACATACATGCTACATGCTACATACATACTACATATATACTACATGCATGCTACATACATACTACATATATACTACATGCATGCTACATACATACTGCATGCTACATGCATGCTACATACATACTACATACATACTACATGCTACATACATACCACATATATACTACATACATACAATACATTAATACAATACATGTGTGGGAATTTCCCACGCAGCAATGGCATAAAGTGAGACTAGGGACTTTTTTTTTTTTTAAGTGGCGGAGGAATACAGTGCGGAAGGATACCTACCTTCCGTCATTGGATTCCTGCAGCCCGTAGAGAACGGCAGCATCATCTGATGCTGCAGTTCTCTACCCAAGATCGTCGTGGGACACACTCGTGGACTGCTTCGGATCGTGGGTGAGTATTTTTCTGGTTTGTTATGTTAATATTTATTCCGGAAAAGACAATGGCTTCGGGGAACAATGTGACAAGTATTGGTAAGTATGTTACTCTATGTTATATGTACTGTATGTCTATGTATGTATTGTATGAATGTATTGTATGTATGTAGTATATATGTGGTATGTATGTAGCATGTAGTATGTATGTAGTATGTATGTAGCATGCATGTAGCATGCAGTATGTATGTAGCATGCATGTAGTATATATGTAGTATGTATGTGGTATGTATGTAGCATGTAGTATGTATGTAGCATGCATGTAGTATGTATGTAGTATGTATGTAGCATGCATGTAGTATATATGTAGTATGTATGTAGCATGTAGTATGTAGCATGCATGTAGTATATATGTAGTATGTATGTAGCATGTAGTATGTATGTAGCATGCATGTAGTATGTATGTAGCATGCATGTAGTATGTATGTGGTATGTATGTAGCATGTAGTATGTATGTAGCATGCATGTAGTATATATGTGTTATGTATGTAGCATGTAGCATGCATGTAGCATGCATGTAGTATGTATGTAGTATGTATGTGGTATGTATGTAGCATGCATGTAGTATGTATGTAGTATATATGTGGTATGTATGTAGCATGTAGTATGTATGTAGCATGCAGTATGTATGTAGCATGCATGTAGTATGTATGTAGTATATATGTAGTATGTATGTTGCATGTAGTATATATGTAGTATGAATGTAGCATGTATGTAGTATGTAGTATGAATGTAGCATGTATGTAGTATGCATGTTGTATGTATGTAGCATGTATGTAGCATGTAATTTTTTTTTTTTTTTTTTTTTACATTCAACACATTAGCCGGATGATGGGACTACTACTGTCCCATCATTGGCTAATGTGTCAATCACTGTCATGGTAGCAGGCATCGCCCGATGGGACTTGTAGTCCCATCGGACGATGCCTGCACAGACCCCCGAAGCCTGCACAGACCACCGGCAGGCCGGCACAGCCCCCCGGCAGGCCGGCACAGCCCCCCGGAGCCTGCACAGACCACCGGCAGGCCGGCACAGCCCCCCGGCAGGCCGGCACAGCCCACCGGAGCCTGCACAGACCACCGGCAGGCCGGCACAGCCCCCCGGCAGGCCGGCACAGACCACCGGAGCCTGCACAGACCCCCTGGCAGGCCGGCACAGCCCCCCGAAAGGCCCGTACAGACCCCAGAGAGGCTGTACAAGGCAAAAACAGGGTTTTTCTTATTCCGATACCGGATGTCCCATAGACTTGAATGGGACTTCCGGTATCGGAATCGGCGATACCGATACTTTTTTTAAAGATCGGCCGATCCATTCCGATCCGATACTTTGAAGTATCGGACGGTATCGCTCAACTCTACTAGTGAGCTTTCATACAGAAAGATCTCACAGCGATGCAGCAGCGACGCAGCGCACGATACTCACCTTTCACACACAGCGATCCTGCGTCCTCCCGCCCGCCTCCACGCGTCGCTGGACGTCACAGCAGGAAGTCTCAGCAGGAAGCAGACGACGAGAAATGGAGCCGGACATTCTCGCGCGATCAGCGATGAGCAGCGGGGGAGCCGGTCGCTGGTAAGTATCACACATAGCGATATCGCTAGCAATATCGCTATAACGTCACAAAACCAGTGACGTTTTAGCGATATTGCTAGCGATATTGCTTAGTGTAAAACCCCCTTAAGGCTTCCTGACATTCCTGCATTGCTGTTTACCCACTGCTCCGCAAACTGCTTTTTTAAAAGCAATCCCAATTTTTTTTTTTTTGTCCTGCTGAGAAGAAAAAAAAACTGCTTCTGCTGCTAGCGATTTGGCCTGTACAACACACCAGTCACTGTGTGTGCAATGCAAGGGGAGGCTATATAGTGGTGTATCAGTGGTGTTGGTTGTTGGGCTGCCTTCTAAGGCTTCCTGACATTCCTGCATTGCTGTTTACCCACTGCTCCGCAAACTGCTTTTTTAAAAACAATCCCAATTTTTTTATTTGTCCTGCTGAGAAGAAAAAAAAACTGCTTCTGCTGCTAGCGATTTGGCCTGTACAACACACCAGTCACTGTGTGTGCAGTGCAAGGGGAGGCTATATAGTGGTGTATCAGTGGTGTTGGTTGTTGGGCTGCCTTCTAAGGCTTCCTGACATTCCTGCATTGCTGTTTACCCACTGCTCCGCAAACTGCTTTTTTAAAAGCAATCCCATTTTTTTTTTTGTCCTGCTGAGAAGAAAAAAAACTGCTTCTGCTGCTAGCGATTTGGCCTGCACAACACACCAGTCACTGTGTGTGCAGTGCAAGGGGAGGCTATATTGTGGTGTATCAGTGGTGTTGGTTGTTGGGCTGCCTTTTAAGGCTTCCTGACAGGCTGGCATTGCTGTTTACCCACTGCTCTGCAAACTGCTTTTTTAAAAGCAATCCAATCTCCCTTATCCTCTAGTCACTTTTGTCACAGCTGTGCCATCGAGCCTGTGACATAGCGCTCAGATATCAGTGGGCCTCACACAATACAAAAGTGTCCAGTGTCCACAAGTGTGTGCAGAAATTCAAAATCTCCCTTATCCCCTAGTCACTTTGGTCACAGCTGTGCCATCGAGCTTGTCACATAGCGCTCAGATATTCATTGGGCCTCACACAATCCAAAAGTGTCCAGTGTCCACAAGTGTGTGCAGGAATTCAAAATCTCCCTTATCCTCTCGTCACTTTTGTCACAGCTGTGCCATCGAGCCTGTCACATAGCGCTCAGATATTCATTGGGCCTCACACAATCCAAAAGTGTCCAGTGTCCACAAGTGTGTGCAGAAATTCAAAATCTCCCTTATCCTCTCGTCACTTTTGTCACAGCTGTGCCATCGAGCCTGTCACATAGCGCTCAGATATCAGTGGGCCTCACACAATCCAAAAGTGTCCAGTGTCCACAAGTGTGTGCAGAAATTCAAAATCTCCCTTATCCTCTAGTCACTTTGGTCACAGCTGTGCCATCGAGCCTGTCACATAGCGCTCAGATATTCATTGGGCCTCACACAATCCAAAAGTGTCCAGTGTCCAAAAGTGTGTGCAGAAATTCAAAATCTCCCTTATCCTCTAGTCACTTTTGTCACAGCTGTACCATCGAGCCTGTCACAGAGCGCTCAGATATCAGTGGGCCTCACACAATCCAAAAGTGTCCAGTGTCCACAAGTGTGTGCAGAAATTCAAAATCTCCCTTATCCTCTCGTCACTTTTGTCACACCTGTGCATCGAGCCTGTGACATAGCGCTCAGATATCAGTGGGCCTCACACAATCCAAAAGTGTCCAGTGTCCACAAGTGTGTGCAGAAATTCAAAATCTCCTTTATCCTCTAGTCACTTTGGTCACAGCTGTGCCATCGAGCCTGTCACATAGCGCTCAGATATTCATTGGGCCTCACACAATCCAAAAGTGTCCAGTGTCCACAAGTGTCTGCAGAAATTCAAAATCTCCCTTATCCTCTTGTCACTTTGGTCACAGCTGTGCCATCGAGCCTGTCACATAGCGCTCAGATATTCATTGGGCCTCACACAATCCAAAAGTGTCCAGTGTCCACAAGTGTGTGCAGAAATTCAAAATCTCCCTTATCCTCTCATCACTTTTGTCACAGCTGTGCCATCGAGCCTGTGACATAGCGCTCAGATATCAGTGGGCCTCACACAATCCAAAAGTGTCCAGTGTCCACAAGTGTGTGCAGAAATTCAAAATCTCCCTTATCCTCTCATCACTTTTGTCACAGCTGTGCCATCGAGCCTGTGACATAGCGCTCAGATATCAGTGGGCCTCACACAATCCAAAAGTGTCCAGTGTCCACAAGTGTGTGCAGAAATTCAAAATCTCCCTTATCCTCTAGTCACTTTGGTCACAGCTGTGCCATCGAGCCTGTCACATAGGGCTCAGATATCAGTGGGCCTCACACAATCCAAAAGTGTCCAGTGTCCACAAGTGTGTGCAGAAATTCAAAATCTCCCTTATCCTCTAGTCACTTTGGTCACAGCTGTGCCATCGAGCCTGTCACATAGCGCTCAGATATTCATTGGGCCTCACACAATCCAAAAGTGTCCAGTGTCCACAAGTGTGTGCAGAAATTCAAAATCTCCCTTATCCTCTCATCACTTTTGTCACAGCTGTGCCATCGAGCCTGTGACATAGCGCTCAGATATCAGTGGGCCTCACACAATCCAAAAGTGTCCAGTGTCCACAAGTGTGTGCAGAAATTCAAAATCTCCCTTATCCTCTAGTCACTTTGGTCACAGCTGTGCCATCGAGCCTGTCACATAGCGCTCAGATATCAGTGGGCCTCACACAATCCAAAAGTGTCCAGTGTCCACAAGTGTGTGCAGAAATTCAAAATCTCCCTTATCCTCTAGTCACTTTGGTCACAGCTGTGCCATCGAGCCTGTGACATAGCGCTCAGATATCAGTGGGCCTCACACAATCCAAAAGTGTCCAGTGTCCACAAGTGTCTGCAGAAATTCAAAATCTCCCTTATCCTCTAGTCACTTTGGTCACAGCTGTGCCATCGAGCCTGTCACATAGCGCTCAGATATTCATTGGGCCTCACACAATCCAAAAGTGTCCACTGTCCACAAGTGTGTGCAGAAATTAAAAATCTCCCTTATCCTCTCATCACTTTTGTCACAGCTGTGCCATCGAGCCTGTCACATAGCGCTCAGATATTCATTGGGCCTCACACAATCCAAAAGTGTCCAGTGTCCACAAGTGTGTGCAGAAATTCAAAATCTCCCTTATCCTCTCGTCACTTTTGTCACAGCTGTGCTATCGAGCCTGTGACATAGCGCTCAGATATCAGTGGGCCTCACACAATCCAAAAGTGTCCAGTGTCCACAAGTGTGTGCAGAAATTCAAAATCTCCCTTATCCTCTCATCACTTTTGTCACAGCTGTGCCATCGAGCCTGTGACATAGCGCTCATATATCAGTGGGTCTCACACAATCCAAAAGTGTCCAGTGTCCACAAGTGTGTGCAGAAATTCAAAATCTCCCTTATCCTCTAGTCACTTTGGTCACAGCTGTGCCATCGAGCCTGTCACATAGCGCTCAGATATCAATGGGCCTCACACAATCCAAAAGTGTCCAGTGTCCACAAGTGTTTGCAGAAATTCAAAATCTCCCTTATCCTCTAGTCACTTTGGTCACAGCTGTGCCATCGAGCCTGTCACATAGCGCTCAGATATTCATTGGGCCTCACACAATCCAAAAGTGTCCAGTGTCCACAAGTGTGTGCAGAAATTCAAAATCTCCATTATCCTCTCGTCACTTTTGTCACAGCTGTGCCATCGAGCCTGTGACATAGCGCTCAGATATCAGTGGGCCTCACACAATCCAAAAGTGTCCAGTGTCCACAAGTGTGTGCAGAAATTCAAAATCCCCCTTATCCTCTAGTCACTTTGGTCACAGCTGTGCCATCGAGCCTGTCACATAGCGCTCAGATATCAGTGGGCCTCACACAATCCAAAAGTGTCCAGTGTCCACAAGTGTGTGCAGAAATTCAAAATCTCCCTTATCCTCTCGTCACTTTTGTCACAGCTGTGCCATCGAGCCTGTCACATAGCGCTCAGATATTCATTGGGCCTCACACAATCCAAAAGTGTCCAGTGTCCACAAGTGTGTGCAGAAATTCAAAATCTCCTTTATCCTCTAGTCACTTTGGTCACAGCTGTGCCATCGAGCCTGTCACATAGCGCTCAGATATTCATTGAGCCTCACACAATCCAAAAGTGTCCAGTGTCCACAAGTGTGTGCAGAAATTCAAAATCTCCCTTATCCTCTCGTCACTTTTGTCACAGCTGTGCCATCGAGCCTGTGACATAGCGCTCAGATATCAGTGGGCCTCACACAATCCAAAAGTGTCCAGTGTCCACAAGTGTGTGCAGAAATTCAAAATCTCCCTTATCCTCTAGTCACTTTGGTCACAGCTGTGCCATCGAGCCTGTCACATAGCGCTCAGATATCAGTGGGCCTCACACAATCCAAAAGTGTCCAGTGTCCACAAGTGTGTGCAGAAATTCAAAATCTCCCTTATCCTCTCGTCACTTTTGTCACAGCTGTGCCATCGAGCCTGTCACATAGCGCTCAGATATTCATTGGGCCTCACACAATCCAAAAGTGTCCAGTGTCCACAAGTGTGTGCAGAAATTCAAAATCTCCTTTATCCTCTAGTCACTTTGGTCACAGCTGTGCCATCGAGCCTGTCACATAGCGCTCAGATATTCATTGGGCCTCACACAATCCAAAAGTGTCCAGTGTCCACAAGTGTGTGCAGAAATTCAAAATCTCCCTTATCCTCTCGTCACTTTTGTCACAGCTGTGCCATCGAGCCTGTGACATAGCGCTCAGATATTAGTGGGCCTCACACAATCCAAAAGTGTCCAGTGTCCACAAGTGTCTGCAGAAATTCAAAATGTCCCTTATCCTCTAGTCACTTTTGTCACAGCTGTGCCATCGTGCCTGTCACATAGCGCTCAGATATCAGTGGGCCTCACACAATCCAAAAGTGTCCAGTGTCCACAAGTGTCTGCAGAAATTCAAAATCTCCCTTATCCTCTCGTCACTTTTGTCACAGCTGTGCCATCGAGCCTGTCACATAGCGCTCAGATATCAGTGGGCCTCACACAATCCAAAAGTGTCCAGTGTCCACAAGTGTCTGCAGAAATTCAAAATCTCCCCTGTCCTGTAGACACCTTGTACCTTGTTTTACATTACTATATAGTTTGTTGGATTTTGTCTACATTTCTACCAAAAATGAGGAAGGCTGGTGGAAGAGGCCACGGAATTGGGCGGGGGTTGGCAGCTGGTAATTATGGTGTTGGTGGTGGATCTGATGGTAGTGGCAAGAGCAAAATAGGACCGAATGCAGGAGGTGTTGAGCCTGCGTCATCGTCTGGCTACATAAGGCCTCGAACGCTTAGTTTTCTAGGAGTTGGCAAACCGCTTTTAAAGCCAGAGCATCAGGAAAAAGTTTTGTCTTACATTGCTGACTCAGCCTCCAGCTCTATCGCCTCCTCTTCTTCAGTTGTAAAAAGTAAAAGCACTGAGTCGTCATTGGAGGCTCATGTTCATGAACCACACCTTTCCTTGTGTCCTTCACCCCAACCAAGATTGAAGGATGACGCAGGCCATACTGCTGATTACTCCATGGAGCTGTTTTCACATACCATGCCTGGATTATCAAGTCAAATGGTGAATTACCCAGGCCAAGATGAATCTGACATGGAGTGTACTGATGCACAGCCGCTGATGGATGATTCTGCTGGTACATTCACTCAGAGCACTACATTGTCCTCGCAGTGTACAGAGCCAGATTCTGACCCTGATGAGACTCAGGTGCCCCTTCCCACACACTATACCACCATACACGGTGACACAGAGGAAGGTGCACATGACATAGAAGAGGAGGTGATGGATGACCCAGTTGTTGACCCAGATTGGCATCCATTGGGGGAAGAGGGTGCTGCTTCCAATAGCTCAGATGAGGAGCATCCACAGCAGACATCAACATCGCAACAGCTGTTATCTGGCAGGCCCGGAGCACTCCAAAGACAGGTTCCAAAAATCAAAAGAGTTGCTGGACAGCTTGTCCAGAGGGTCAAAACATCACAGCGTGCTAGGCCGCAAAATGTCTGCCAAAGTAGGAAGAGTGCAGTGTGGCACTTTTTTAAACAAAATCCTCATGATCAGGCCAAGGTTATCTGTAAGAAGTGCGCAAAGACCTTTAGCCGAGGGAAAAATCTGAAAAATTTGAATACCAGTTGCATGCTTAGACATTTAACCAGCATGCACTTGCAAGCGTGGACACAACACGAAACCTCAAGTGCCACATGTGCAACTGATCACAACGAAGGTAATCAGCAACGCTACATTGTTTCCCCCACTGTAAACCCACCGGTTAGCACAGCAGCAAATGTTGAGGTGTCGTTGCAAGGCCACAGCAGTCAGGGAATCCCACTGTTATATCAACGAAAGACTGATTCTAGGCCATCAGAAAGAACACCAACTCCATCACCATCATCAACCCTCTCTCAGTCCGCCCTGTCCACCGCTACTTCCACCATATGCAGCTCTCAAGTCCAGCTCACCCTCCCAGACACTATGAGTAGGTCAAGAAAGTACTCAGTCTCTCATCAGCGTACACTGGGTTTGAACGCCCACATTGCCAAACTAATCTCGTTTGAGATGATGCCCTTTCAGCTGGTGGAAAGCACAGCTTTCCGCGAACTCATGGCCTATGCAGTACCACGCTATGACCTACCCAGTCGCCACTTCTTCTCTCGCAAAGCCATCCCAGCCCTCCACCATCATGTGAAAGACCGCATTGTCCATGCACTCAAGCAGTCAGTGAGCGGAAAGGTGCACCTCACAACTGATGCATGGTCCAGTCGGCATGGCCAGGGCCGTTACGTGTCCATCACTGCACACTGGGTTAATGTGGTGGATGCAGGGTCCACAGGGGACAGCGGTGGTGGGACAGTGCTGCCTAGCCCACGGTATAGGAAACAGTTGGCTGTAGGCGTTCGACCCGCCTCCTCCTCCTCCTCCAGAAGCGAAAGCTCGTCCACAGAGCGCAGTCGTACGAGCACTCCATCTGCAGCTGCCACTGTTGCACACGATGTGTCCCCCTATCGAGCAGCTAGTGGAAAGCGTCAGCAGGCTGTGTTGCAGATGATGTGTTTGGGCAACAGACACACCGCCGAGGTGCTGGCCGAGTACTTGAAGCGACAAACTGAGTCATGGCTGGGCAGTGTACATCTTGAGGCAGGCAAGGTAGTTAGTGATAACGGCCGTAATTTTGTGGCAGCCATAGCCCTTTCAAAACTCAGCCATATACCTTGCTTGGCTCACACCTTGAACCTGGTGGTGCAGTGCTTCCTCAAAAATTATCCGGAGTTAACAGCCCTGCTCCAGAAGGTGCGAAGACTGTGCATGCACATCCGCCAGTCGCCTGTACACTCCGTTCGTATGCAGAAGCTGCAACGATTGCTCCACCTTCCCAACCACCGCCTCATTATCGACATTGCAACAAGGTGGAACTCCACCCTGCACATGGTGGAGCGGCTGTGCGAGCAGAGGCAGGCCATAATGCATTTGTGGGAGGATACACGGCCAGGCACTTTGAGAGCAGACATGGAGTTGACAGGTGTGCAGTGGTCGAAGCTGAAAGACCTCTGTAAAGTCCTTTAGTGTTTTGAGGAATGCACACGACTGGTAAGCGCAGACGACGCCATCCTAAGCATGAGCATCCCACTTATGCGTCTGCTCATGCAAACTTTGACGCACCTTAAGGAGCAGGCGTCTGCAGCCAATGTTGATGAGGAGGAAGAGGAGGAGGGAATCCTTGATGACATTCAGCCATTGTCTGCTCAGGGACCTCTCCTGGACGAGGTGGAGGAAGAAGAGGAGGAGGAGGAGGATAATGGGGATGATTACTTAGGGGAGGAGGATGCATCTCGTGGGGCAAGTGAAAATGTTGGCTTGGCAAGGTCTGGTACACGGTTTGTGCGTGACTTGAGGGATGTGGATTTGCCAGAAAGTGCTCCTCCACCCAGCACTCGCAGTGCATCATTGACACCGGGAACATTGGCCCACATGTCAGATTATGCCTTGCAGATCCTAAAAAGGGACCCACGCATTGCCAAAATGATGAACGATGACGACTACTGGTTGGCCAGCATCCTGGATCCACGCTATAAAGGCAAATTACAAAACATCATGCCACAGGAGAACCTTGACCTAATATTGGCTAATAAACAAGCAACTCTGGTAAATCGGTTGCTTGAGGCATTCCCAGCACACAGCAGCGGTGATGGTTCTCACACGAGCCGTACGGGCCAGGGGCAGCTTGGCAGAGGTGTTCGTGGTGCACACAGCAGAAGTGGCGTTGGAGACAGGGGTTTCATGACAATGTTGTGGACTGATTTTTCAAATACCGCTCACACAACTGGTAATACTGCATCGATGGAAAGTGACAGGAGACAGCAGTTGTCAACTATGGTTACAAACTACTTCTCATCCCATATCGATGTTCTCCCACACAGGTCATTCCCCTTTGACTATTGGGCTGCTAAACTTGACACCTGGCCTGAATTGGCCCAATATGCTTTACAGGAGCTCGCTTGCCCAGTTGCAAGTGTGCTATCGGAAAGAGTCTTCAGTGCAGCTGGATCAATCCTGACAGAAAAAAGGACCCATCTGTCAACCCAAAATGTGGATGATCTAACCTTCATTAAAATGAACCATGCATGGGTTTCCAAGGATTTTGTCCCACCTTCCCCTGATGACACATAGGGTGACAGAAAAATGGCTTGCTTTGGTCCACCTCTTCCTGGGACTTCACCTATTTCGCCTTTTGCATCAGCTGAATGTCCAACATCAATATATGCCACTTTCTAAAACTCCCTAACTGTGCTGCCTCCCCCCCCATGGCTGGGGTCACCACCTAGCGCACGACACCGTGCGAGTGCCGTTGCCCTGGACAGGTGGGTAGGCTGACTCTTGGGTGCGGGCACTGGCACAGGGTCCCTCATAGTGCAATCAAGTGTCTCTGACGGTGGTGGTGCACACCCGCCGTCAGACACACCGCCGTACAATGAGGGGCCCAGTGCCAGTACCGACGCCCACGAGTGGGCCCCCCTTGCTTGGGCAGGGCCCCAGCATTTGCAACCTTTACCTCTCCCTGCTCCTCCGCTGTGTAATCTGGGCCGTCAAATCCATACTGTGCCTGACACCGTCTGAGCCTGCCTCCTGATGTACAGACATATATTTTGAATGTGTACGCTATCCATACATGTTATCCGGGGATACGGTACCCTTTCTAACCTTTGTGCAATCACGTGCAATCCATACTGGGCCTAACACCGTCTGAGCCTGCCTCCTGATGTACAGACATATATTTTGAATGTGTACGCTATCCATACATGTTATCCGGGGATACGGTACCCTTTCTAACCTTTGTGCAATCACGTGCAATCCATACTGGGCCTAACACCGTCTGAGCATGCCTCCTGAAAAACAGACATATATTTTGAATGTGTACGCTATCCATACATGTTATCCGGGGATACGGTACCCTTTCTAACCTTTGTGCAATCACGTGCAATCCATACTGGGCCTAACACCGTCTGAGCCTGCCTCCTGATGTACAGACATATATTTTGAATGTGTACGCTATCCATACATGTTATCCAGGGATACGGTACCCTTTCTAACCTTTGTGCAATCACGTGCAATCCATACTGGGCCTAACACCGTCTGAGCCTGCCTCCTGATGTACAGACATATATTTTGAATGTGTACGCTATCCATACATGTTATCTGAGGATACGGTACCCTTTCTAACCTTTGTGCAATCACGTGCAATCCATACTGGCCTAACACCGTCTGAGCCTGCCTCCTGATGTACAGACATATATTTTGAATGTCTACGCTATCCATACATGTTATCCAGGGATACGGTACCCTTTCTAACCTCTGTGCAATCACGTGCAATCCATACTGGGCCTAACACCGTCTGAGCCTGCCTCCTGATGTACAGACATATATTTTGAATGTGTACGCTATCCATACATGTTATCCGGGGATACGGTACCCTTTCTAACCTTTGTGCAATCACGTGCAATCCATACTGGGCCTAACACCGTCTGAGCCTGCCTCCTGATGTACAGACATATATTTTGAATGTGTACGCTATCCATACATGTTATCCAGGGATACGGTACCCTTTCTAACCTTTGTGCAATCACGTGCAATCCATACTGGGCCTAACACCGTCTGAGCCTGCCTCCTGATGTACAGACATATATTTTGAATGTGTACGCTATCCATACATGTTATCCGGGGATATGGTACCCTTTCTAACCTATGTGCAATCACGTGCAATCCATACTGGGCCTAACACCATCTGAGCCTGCCTCCTGATGTACAGACATATATTTTGAATGTGTACGCTATCCATACATGTTATCCGGGGATACGGTACCCTTTCTAACCTTTGTGCAATCACGTGCAATCCATACTGGGCCTAACACCGTCTGAGCCTGCCTCCTGATGTACAGAAATATATTTTGAATGTGTACACTATCCATACATGTTATCCAGGGATACGGTACCCTTTCTAACCTTTGCGCAATCACGTGCAATCCATACTGGGCCTAACACCGTCTGAGCCTGCCTCCTGATGTACAGACATATATTTTGAATGTGTACGCTATCCATACATGTTATCCGGGGATACGGTACCCTTTCTAACCTTTGTGCAATCACGTGCAATCCATACTGGGCCTAACACCGTCTGAGCCTGCCTCCTGATGTACAGACATATATTTTGAATGTGTACGCTATCCATACATGTTATCCAGGGATACAGTACCCTTTCTAACCTTTGTGCAATCACGTGCAATCCATACTGGGCCTAACACCGTCTGAGCCTGCCTCCTGATGTACAGACATATATTTTGAATGTGTACGCTATCCATACATGTTATCTGGGGATACGGTACCCTTTCTAACCTTTGTGCAATCACATGCAATCCATACTGGCCTAACACCGTCTGAGCCTGCCTCCTGATGTACAGACATATATTTTGAATGTCTACGCTATCCATACATGTTATCCAGGGATACGGTACCCTTTCTAACCTTTGTGCAATCACGTGCAATCCATACTGGGCCTAACACCGTCTGAGCCTGCCTCCTGATGTACAGACATATATTTTGAATGTGTACGCTATCCATACATGTTATCCGGGGATACGGTACCCTTTCTAACCTTTGTGCAATCACGTGCAATCCATACTGGGCCTAACACCGTCTGAGCCTGCCTCCTGATGTACAGACATATATTTTGAATGTGTACGCTATCCATACATGTTATCCAGGGATACGGTACCCTTTCTAACCTTTGTGCAATCACGTGCAATCCATACTGGGCCTAACACCATCTGAGCCTGCCTCCTGATGTACAGACATATATTTTGAATGTGTACGCTATCCATACATGTTATCCGGGGATACGGTACCCTTTCTAACCTTTGTGCAATCACGTGCAATCCATACTGGGCCTAACACCGTCTGAGCCTGCCTCCTGATGTACAGAAATATATTTTGAATGTGTACACTATCCATACATGTTATCCAGGGATACGGTACCCTTTCTAACCTTTGCGCAATCACGTGCAATCCATACTGGGCCTAACACCGTCTGAGCCTGCCTCCTGATGTACAGACATATATTTTGAATGTGTACACTATCCATACATGTTATCCGGGGATACGGTACCCTTTCTAACCTTTGTGCAATCACGTGCAATCCATACTGGGCCTAACACCGTCTGAGCCTGCCTCCTGATGTACAGACATATATTTTGAATGTGTACGCTATCCATACATGTTATCCAGGGATACGGTACCCTTTCTAACCTTTGTGCAATCACGTGCAATCCATACTGGGCCTAACACCGTCTGAGCCTGCCTCCTGATGTACAGACATATATTTTGAATGTGTACGCTATCCATACATGTTATCTGGGGATACGGTACCCTTTCTAACCTTTGTGCAATCACGTGCAATCCATACTGGCCTAACACCGTCTGAGCCTGCCTCCTGATGTACAGACATATATTTTGAATGTCTACGCTATCCATACATGTTATCCAGGGATACGGTACCCTTTCTAACCTTTGTGCAATCACGTGCAATCCATACTGGGCCTAACACCGTCTGAGCCTGCCTCCTGATGTACAGACATATATTTTGAATGTGTACGCTATCCATACATGTTATCCGGGGATACGGTACCCTTTCTAACCTTTGTGCAATCACGTGCAATCCATACTGGGCCTAACACCGTCTGAGCCTGCCTCCTGATGTACAGACATATATTTTGAATGTGTACGCTATCCATACATGTTATCCGGAGATACGGTACCCTTTCTAACCTTTGTGCAATCACGTGCAATCCATACTGGGCCTAACACCATCTGAGCCTGCCTCCTGATGTACAGACATATATTTTGAATGTGTACGCTATCCATACATGTTATCCAGGGATACGGTACCCTTTCTAACCTTTGTGCAATCACGTGCAATCCATACTGGGCCTACCACCGTCTGAGCCTGCCTCCTGATGTACAGACATATATTTTGAATGTGTACGCTATCCATACATGTTATCCGGGGATACGGTACCCTTTCTAACCTTTGTGCAATCACGTGCAATCCATACTGGGCCTAACACCGTCTGAGCCTGCCTCCTGATGTACAGACATATATTTTGAATGTGTACGCTATCCATACATGTTATCCGGGGATACGGTACCCTTTCTAACCTTTGTGCAATCACGTGCAATCCATACTGGGCCTAACACCGTCTGAGCCTGCCTCCTGATGTACAGACATATATTTTGAATGTGTACACTATCCATACATGTTATCCAGGGATACGGTACCCTTTCTAACCTTTGTGCAATCACGTGCAATCCATACTGGGCCTAACACCGTCTGAGCCTGCCTCCTGATGTACAGACATATATTTTGAATGTGTACGCTATCCATACATGTTATCCGGGGATACGGTACCCTTTCTAACCTTTGTGCAATCACGTGCAATCCATACTGGGCCTAACACCGTCTGAGCCTGCCTCCTGATGTACAGACATATATTTTGAATGTGTACGCTATCCATACATGTTATCCAGGGATACGGTACCCTTTCTAACCTTTGTGCAATCACGTGCAATCCATACTGGGCCTAACACCGTCTGAGCCTGCCTCCTGATGTATAGACATATATTTTGAATGTGTACGCTATCCATACATGTTATCCAGGGATACGCTACCCTTTCTAACCTTTGTGCAATCACGTGCAATCCATACTGGGCGTGAGAACGGCTGGCGAGCTGTTAAGCAAGCTACAGCACCTGTGGTTTGCACACGTAAGTTTTTCATTTTTTCAGGAATGACGGTTAGGCCTAATTCCGGAACTGCAGTTGACCTGCACTTACTGGGAAATCATTGTTCGCGGGTAATAATTGTCATCAGTGATCCCCATCACTAACGTTGTTCAGCGGGTTATCTGCACCTGTAAGCGACAAACGCTGGCCTTTTCAGTGTAGCGCACATGCAACCACGGACATGTAATGGCATGACACACCAGTTATTGGCCAATCTCATGTGCCAGAGCCTCACGTGTCCCTCTAGTAAGCCGGACTCGGACCGCAGGGCATGACGGAGTCTCGTTCGTTAACGGAATTAAGCTTGCAATGTGTGCATCTGTTCTGTAGCTGGCATGGTTGAGGTTTCCCAGGTGGAGTCGAATTTAACCGTAGGCTCCACTCCTGGTGGTGCCCTTCTGGACATTCCTTTAAGGTTCAGCTTTGCAACCATACTGCCCACGTAAAACAAACACTTTGCCTTCATGAACGCTGTTTGGAGGGTCATGACTCGTGGGAATAACGCCGCCCAATCAGTTAACCTGCTAGAGAGATCGTTCGTTGCCCCCAAGCATGACATCACACTCCCTAGGAAGAAGGTAATGCCACTGTGGCGACCGTACTCCTGGGGGCGACACAAGTGCACTGATGCCCAGCCACTGCTCGATGAATCTGCTGGTACATTGACCCAGACAAATACATTCCCCTCGCACGCTACTCGGCCTGAATCTGACCCTGATGAAACTCAGGTTACCCTTCCCATATACAGCTCCATCTTACACGGTGACAAAGAGGAAGCTGCAGATGAAAGTGCAGGTTCGGCCCACCCGCCATCAGACACACCACCGTACTATCAGGGGCCCTGTGCCAGTGCCGTCGCCAACGAGTGGGCCCCCCCTGCTTGCTCAGGATCACAGCACTTGCAAAGTTGAAATACTGTGCAGTGAGATGGAAGATGGGGACGACGAGGAGTCCAGACAAGTACAGGGATTCCCTAGTGATGAGACTTATTTGATTGTTTTCAATGTTGGGACAGCAATTTTTGGGGAGCTCTATACTCTGGAGAATGATAGATGGTGCCCACCATACACTGGAACATTCCAAAGGTGGACATCAGACACTGGAGCAGCATTTACAGGGCCCATTATACACTAGAGCAGTAGAAATGGGGCCCATTATGTTTGGAGCATTATTTGGGCCCATAAGACAGTGGAGCTTCATCCATGGGGACCAACATATACTGTAGCATTATGTGGAGCTCATCATATACTGTTTCAAACATTATATGGGACCAATGATTCTGTATGGAGAAATAGATGGGCCTCGTCATGAGATGTAAAAAGTGAAGTATTTTTCATTGTACTATACCGCTATTTCTCTGCCGTATCGGAGCATGATGAGTTGTGGTATGTGTTAAAGGGGCACTCTTTCGCCCAGGGCACATGAAAACCTGGAGCCAGCCCTACCCCCCACAACTTTAGCCAAATAACCCCCATTTTTCAGTGCGTAACTTGTATTATGAAGTTAATTAAGGTTGACAAGCTTAAGTAAGAAGAATTGATGTTTTTGGCATTCAAATGGGCACTGTAGGTGTGTTTCCTGTCCTCCTCTCACTGCCGACTTTTATTCCCCATTGACTTTCATTGGGTTTCGTGTTTCGGGACGACCCCGACTTTTCCCTATAATCGGACGATCTTGCTCGACCCGACTTTTGGAAAAGTCGGGTTTCACGAAACGAAACGCGACCCTAAAAAACCAAAAGTCGCTCAACTCTAGTAATTCCTAGATTTCTGCAATCACTAGACTTTATGTCAGTAATTGTATGCATCTCAATTCCTATTGCAGAGAGTCTGGACTGTCTTACTGAGACAGAAATATAAATGAAGATTAAAAAATACCACCAAAAGTGTATACTGGTGTACGCTTCAAATACATTTCCTTTTTTCGACTTTTTAGATTGTTGTCTAATCCATACTGAGAACACGGAGATTTTAAATGTTTAAACTATGCTATATATACCTGCTATCCAGTGATAATGTACCCTTTCTCAACTTTGTACAATGTGGTCAAATCCATACTGGGCCTGAGAACGTCTGAGCCTGCCTCCTGATCTATAGACATAGGTTTTTAATGTGTAAACAATGCTACATATATACGTGTTATCCGGTGAAACTGTACCCTTTTTCACCTTTGTCCAATCACGTCAAATCCATACTGGGCCTGAGAACGTCTGAGCCTGCCTCATGATCTATATACATAGGTTTTTAACGCGTACGGTGAAACTGTACCCTTTATCAACTTTCTAGAATCTTGTCGAATCCATACTGGGCCTGTGAACGACTGCCGAGCTGTTAAGCAAGCTACAGCACCTTTGGTTTGGACACGCATTTTTTTCATTTTGCCAGGAATGCCGGTTAGGCCTAATTCCGTAATTGCGGTTGACCTGCACTTACTGGGAAATCATCGTTCGCGGGGAATAATTGGAATCACAGATCCCCATCACTAACGGTGTTCAGCGGGTTATCAGCACCTGTAAGCGACAAAAGCTGGTCCTTTCAGTGTAGCGCGCATGCAGCCCCGGACATGTAAGGCCATGATAGACCTGATATTGCTCGATCTCGCGTGCCAGAGCCTCGCTTGTCCCTCTAGTAAGCTTGATGCGTACTGCAGGGGCATGCCGGAGTCTCGCTCGTTAACGGAATAAAGCTGACAAATCGCTAGCACAACTACAAACGGACATACCACACCACACACAGAATCGAAAAAGCTTTCAATGTGTGCATCTTTTCTTGAGGTGGCATGGTAGGGGTTTCCTGGGTGGAGTCCAATGAAGCCGCAGGCTCCACTCCTGGTGGTGCCCTTTTGGACATTCCTTTAAGGTTCAGCTTTGCAATCATACTGCCCCCGGAAAGCAAACACTTTGCCTTCATGGACGCTGTTTGGATGTTCATGGGAATAATGCCGCCCGATCACTAGTTGGCATAATTTATTGGTGGGAAGTCCGACGGTATATGATCTTGTTCGATTTCATTTTTTTTTTTTTTCGGTTTGTTTTTTACATTTTTAGTCCAGCCTTTCTTGACTTCATAAGAGCATGACAAGCCTATATCTGTGTCTCCTCCACCTCCTCCTTTTACTCCTCCACCTCTTTTCTAAATGTAGTTGCCCTTTTCAATATGTTATTTTTGTCTTCTGAGCATTTTGTCAGCTTTGGGACACCGTTTAAGGTGTTTTGTAATTGTTTTCTATGTGTTTGTATGTATTTGTGTTTGTGTTTGCCTGCCATTGTTTTCAATGTGGTTCAACGAACATTCGACGAACTTGCCTCCTGTGCGACGAACCAAAACACTAGCTGGGTGGCTCAACACTACTCCTGATATATAGACGTACATTGTTAATGTTTAACCTATGCTATATATACCTGCTATCTGCTGGTACTGTACACTTTGTCTACTTTTTATATTCTTGTGTAATCCATACTGTGCCTGTGAGCGTCTCTGTGTGACTGATGGAATATATATGCAGATTGACAATTATCCTTTGACTGAATAGAGCTGTACGCTTCTGATACAGTGCCATTGCCATATATCTGATGTTATTTTGTGTCTATTTTGTGCTAAATTTGGAAGTTTGGTGGAAGAGGCCACGGACGTGGGCGTGGGGGGGCCAGCTGGTGCTGATGGTGGTGGTGCATCTGCTGGTAGTGGCAAAAGCACAATAGCAGCTAAGGCAGGAGGTGTTGAGCCTGCGTCATGGTCTGGCTCCGGAACGTCTGGAAGGCTACCTTTTCTGGGAGTAGGTTAACCGCTTTTAAAGCCGGAGCATGAGGAACTGGTTTGGGCTTACATTTCCAAAACAGACTCCAGCAAATATGCCCTCTTCTTCTGAAGTTTCAAAAAATGCAAGCACTGAGTCGTGAAGTGCTGGCTCCTGGTCAGGAAGAACCCCTTTCCTTGTGTCCTGCACCCCCACCCAAAGTGAATGATGCAGCAGGCCACACTTCACATTAGTCCATGTAGCTCTTTCTATCATACCATGCCTGGGTTATCAAGTCAAATCGTGAATTCCCCAGTCCAAGATGAATCTGACATGGAGTGTGGGTGGCCAGCCAGGGCAGTGGGGTTAATCGGTACCGGGCCGATGTCTCACAGGGATGTGTCACGGTGGTGACCCATTCCGTGGCCCTGGGCGTCCATGCAAAGGGGTGAATTACGCTTATAGGTGAATGATACGTGACGCCACCTGTGATTTCGTGTTTAGATTGACCAGCGCTGAAGTGGCGCTTCTCTGGGACAGATGTTGTGGTGCAGGTAAGATGTAGAAGCCCTGCATAGGTAGGGCCATTGTCACAGGGCAGATGAAAGAGTTGGTAGATGGTGTCCAGTGCAGGATGTAGCAGAGCCGTGCGCCAGGCGCAGGAGAAAGAGGATAGACAGTCGTGCATTTCCTTTACCTGCACTTGGTAAATGCCATCCAGAACCGAGAGTACAGATGGAGAAGGAGTTGGTCAGCCTGGAAGCCAATTGGGAATTCTGTCTCTGCAGATAGGTAGTGTGGCCTCCGTTCTAGCGCTTATCTGAGGTACTCGCAGTGCTGAGTTCAATGAAGTTCCCCCTGTTGACTCTCTCTTGGAACTTTCTCGTATGGCAGGCAGCCATAGCCTTTTCCTTCTGGCTCCCACACATCGCTGCTGGGGCCTCCAAGCCTTAGTTGGTTACAGAGCATTTACAGCTGCTACTTCCTCCGGTTTCTGCTGCTGGAACGTCGGTGTCCCTACCAACTTGGAGACCGGAATCCGGACCATACGCTCCAGCTAGGAGTGAGCCTTAACTCTGCTCATCCTCCAGCTCCCCTTCTCACGTCCACACACTTCCCTTCCCTTCACAGACTGCCCTAACTTACCTCCTCCCGACCACAGAGAGCAGCTCCTCAGCAGTCAGGTTCAGAGGTCTCCTTGCTGGCCTGGAGTGGGAAATGTGTTGTGTGTTGGTTTAACTGCTAGAGAGATCCTTCGTTGCTCCCAAGCATGACATCACACTCCCTAGGAGGAAGGTTATGCCACTGTGGCGACCGTACTCCTGGGGGTGCCACAAGTGCACTGATGCCCAGCCACTGCTAGATGATTCTGCTGGTAAATTGACCCAGACCACTACATTCCCCTTGCACTCTACACAGCCAGAATCTGACCCTGACGAAACTCAGGTTACCCTTCCCATATACTGTACCACCTTACACGGTGACAAAGAGGAAGGTGCAGATGAAAATGCAGGTTCGGCCCACCCGCTGTCAGACACACCGCCGTACTATGAGGGGCCCTGTGCCAGTGCCGTCGCCAATGAGTGGGCCCCCCCTGCTTGCTCAGGATCACAGCACTTGCAAAGTTGAAATACTTACCTCTCCCTGCACCACCGCCATGACGTCTTGCGCATTTCCTGACAGTGATATTCTGATCAGAGAGCGCAATGACATGACGTCTGTACGTCCAGACTAGTACAGGGATTCCCTAGCGAGGAGACTTATTTGAGACTTATTTAATTGTTTTCAATGTTGGGACAGCAATTTTTGGGGAGCACTATACTCTGGAGAATGATATATGGGGCCCACCATACACTGGAGCATTCCAAAGGTGGACATCAGACACTGGAGCAGCATTTACAGGGCCCATTATACACTAGAGCAGTAGAAATGGGGCCCATTATATATGGAGCATTATTTGGGCCCATAAGACAGTGCAGCTTCATCCATGGGGACCAACATATACTGTAGCATTATGTGGAGCTCATCATATACTGTTTCAAACATTATATGGGACCAATGATTCTGTATGGATAAATATATGGGCCTCATTACTCTGTATAGCGCACTATGCGGTGGCAATAATACTGTATGGAGTAATATACTGTCCGTTTTTGGAGCTATTGGAGAATTTAAAATGGATATCAGTCACGAGATGTAAAAAGTGAAGTATTTTTCATTGTACTATACCGCTATTTCTCTACCGTATCGGAGCATCATGAGTTGTGCTATGTATTAAAGGGGCGCTCTTTGGCCCAGGGCACATGAAAGCCTGGAGCCATCCCTACCCCCCCACAAATTTAGCCAAATAACCCCCATTTTTCAGTGCGCAACTAGTATTTTGAAGTAAATTAAGGTTGAAATGCTTCAGTAATAAGAATTTATGTTTTTGGCATTCAAAAGGGCACTGTAGGTGTGTTTCCTGTCCTCCACTCCCTGCCGACTTTGCTTCCCCATTGACTTGCATTGGGTTTCGTGTTTCAGTCTGCCTTCGACTTTTCACAATAATCGGCCGATTTCGTTCGACCCGAATTTTGAGAAAGTTGGGTTTCATGAAACCCGACTTGACCCGAAAAAAGGCAAAGTCGCTCATCTCTAGTCGCGTTGTATGGTACAAATTATCGTGTTTTTGGCATTTTCCAGGTTCGGAGCGGTGAATGCATGCTTGCAATGGTGCCAACCTTTACAAGACTTCTGACTGGTGGGTAAGCGTTGCCTCTGGGGTTTAAATGGTAGAGGGGCCATCAAACTCTTTGACTCATCTCTTACCATCTCTCGATCCATGATGTCCAAAAACAGTCTTTCTTCTATGGACATTGCTACCTTGTCCTCTTTTGATCTGTGGAAAACTGTGCACCCTATGTGATCTTGGTTGCTGTCACATGAGTGGTCTTCACAGGAAGGATCAGCTAATGGACAAGGTAGAGGAGCATTGTGTGGCAACTCTTTTACCAGGAAGCTACTCTTACATGGCTGGAAGAGAGACAGACGTCCATTTTCAAGAGTATTGGTAAGCATGCTGTCGACTAAGGCTGGCTTGTGTGCTCCTCCTAGGCAGACGTCTCCTGCAATGACCCATCCAAGGTCGTGCCTCTGTGCATACGGAGCATTCCCGGAGCCGTTTATACATTCTCTAGCCTTGTGGACTTGCAGTATATCTCTTCCCAGAAGTAGAGCTATTGGGGTTCCTGGATCTAGTTCAGGTATCAGGTGGGCAATACGCTTTAGATGGGGGTGATATGTCGCCACCTCCCGTGAAGGTATTTCTGACCTGTTTTCAGGAATCTGGTTGCACTCCAGGATGGTCGGTAGTAGTAGGCAGGTCTGGCCATCTATGGACTCCACTTTGTATCCGGTTGCTTTTCTCTCCGCAGTCTCAACGGTACCTGAACATGTTCTCAGGGTGTAGGGAGAACCAGGGCCTACAATGCTGAAGTTGTCAAAGAAGATGGACCTGGCTAGAGACCTGTTACTTTGGTCATCCAGGATTGCATAAATCTTGAAGGCTTTGCCCTTGTGGCCTGTGAGATAAACTTGGACAAGGCAGATTTTTGAACAGGACCTTCCTCCTGTGAGTCCCCTACAGATCTCAGTACATTTAGAGCTGACATCCGCGGTGTCTTCATCAGTGTCCTTCTGCTTTCCATCGTGCTCCTCTGCTTGCGACCACACTCATGGAGGTGATCCAGGGTGCAAGGCTGTATTGTGATCCATGCTGCTGCAATCTGCACATTTCACGCTAACTTCAGAGTTCCTGGCGAAGTTAGAGGTTGCAGCACAACATTTGAAGCGGATGTTATTCTCCTTGAGGAAACCTTTATGATCCTCTAAAGATTTCTCCCTGAAGGCTCTGCATTTTAGTAGAGGATGTGGTTTCTTGCTTAGAGGACAATATTTACTGACATCCTGAGGTTTGCTCTCATCTGGAGGGGTTTTATTCACCTTGTGAGGAGGGCCTGTGGAATCAATGTTAGTTTTGTGGACTGCCACGGATGTCTTACCGGGTTTGACACCAGTGGCAGTGGAACACGACAGAGTAAAATCAAAACTAGAGTCATTTATAAACCTAGATTGTTTGGTGACAAAATCAACAAATACATTGAAAGGCGGAAATGATACATTATGATTGTGTTTATACTCTGAACCACATGTAATCCACTTTTCTTGTAGGTTGTAAGGAAGTTTCTGTACTATCAGATTGACACCCCTAGCGGTATCTAAGAATGCCAATCTGGGCAAGTCTCCTTCCTGCTGAGCAACCTGAAACTCATTCAACAAATCTCTCAGTTCTCTAAGCTTTAGATAACCTTTAGGTCCTATCTTAGGAAAATCCTCAATTATTTTATATAAAGCATTCTTTATGACTTCTACTGCCCCATAGCATTCATCGAGTCTTTCCCACACCTTATGTAGGGCTATGCGAGGATGCTTTACATTAATGTCTCTCAGTCTTTTGGCATGCTTGACTGACTCACTTCCGAGCCACTTTACCAGGAGATCTAACTCCTCACCACAAGAAAGGTCCAGACCATGAATGGAGTTCCGGAACGAGGCTCGCCATGACCAATAGTTCTTGAGTTTGTCAGTGAACTTTACAAGTCCCTTTGTAACCAGTTCTTGGCGGGCAAGGAACTTTGCAAGGTCCTTGATGGCTCCGTCAGTGCTGGCACGAGCCGGTGTGTGATAGTCATGTCTAGCGTGTGGTGCATCACCATACCTGTAAGATGCTTGTGACTCTGGATAGTCTGTGCGGTACCTTGTTGGTGAAGAAGGTGTCTCTTTAAGGCGGGATGGGAGCTGAACTTTCTTTTCAGTGGAACAGTAGCTGTAGTTGACATCTCTGTACTGGACGTCTCCTCGCCTATGGTAGTGAAGCTCGGGGTTGGATCGCTGGTAATCGGCATGGGCTGATCGATATAATGCGCCAGGGCTGTCATCTATGCTGGAATGTTGACGGACATACTCTGCGACGCTTTGCGCTGGATCTTGCTGCTCTAGATCTGGTCCAAGAATGCTGCTGTGTCTCTCAGAATCTTGCTCGTGACCTTGTTTTGAGTGAAGATGTACTTTTCCGAGACATTGTGCGTTTAGCTGCATGCTGCTTAGTATATTGGCGGGAAACAGTCTATGTATGGCAGCTTCCACATGGCGGGAAAGATGTAGCACTTCTTGGTGGGTTGTGGTAGCGTTCTGCGGCTGTAGGGCAGCTGCTGTGATACCCGTATGCGGAGCAGTGTGAGTGTTAGTGGTCCCGTACAGTCTATGCAATCACCGCGTGCGACCGGCGGTCCTTTACTGAGCCCTGGGCTTGTCTCCTGCGGCTGTATAGTGGCTGCTGTAGTACCCATGTGTGGAACAGTCTGGGTGATAGCGGTCCCTTACAGCTTGAATTGACTGTCACAGTCGTATGGCGATCTGTTTTACTATTCTGCCCTCAGGCACGCTGACACGATGTGCAATCCAGCATACAGCATAAACTACAGCTCTGTCTTCCAAAATAAGCAGACTGTTCTCTGTAGTCTAACTTGTTTATTTGTGAAGAGTATAGAACATGTGGTAAAACTGTAAAGAATACAATGACATGCATAAGTATTGGGCAGATGATCACACAGTTAACACACATACAGGAAGCATTTAGTGTGATGCAATTTACATAGAAAAAAAACAGGTGTCCAATTCCGTCTACTGAGCACTGACTACTATGCAGCTAATAAACTCTTGCACACACTGCATTGTAAGAAAGATTAAGCTTACCAGATGTGCTTTAACTGGATAACGAATTCAAGATGGAGAATTAAGATGGAGGACAGGTAAACATGTGAATCCTATGATATACACAGAAGCAAAATGGCCCTTCTTCATCCCAGAATACATTGCTTCCTTACCACAAAGCACTGCTTCAATCCCATGTGCATTGCTTCTGTTAAAGGCACAGACTATATAATGCTATCCAAAACACTGCTATAAATTCAGCCACCACTTGATGGTGCTATAATTAACCCAGCACATAATACAAAACAGACTGCCCTATATCAGAGGGCAGAACAACTGTTCAAGTACAACTGCATCTACTCCTAGATTGTGACCATCCCATTCTCTGAATAAGAGAAGGCCTCGGTGTCTAAAAGCTGAAAAAAAAGGTTTTAAATGGGGCGTGGCCTAAGCTCAGCACCATGGTGGTTGTGTGAGCTTGAAGCTCCCGTGGGACTATACAGTCAAGCGACGAAAGTTATTATAAAATTGATGGAAATACGCTTAAAACGCTCCAAATATGGTAACAACCACATGACATTTTTTTTTTCTGATAGGCAGCCATAACTGACTGACAAGAATCGGTGTGGTGTGAGGTGATTCTGTCAGTGGGAAGATACCAGGTGTGAAGGGATTCCCCTGGTGAAGAAAAACTTACATCTGTGCTATTTATTTCACAAAGGAATCTATTTACTATATGCTGCCATTATCATTGACTCCATTTGAATAAGGACGTTTGCTGAGGGGTCAGGCGCCATTTTGAAAGATTGGGGCCTCCCTGTCCGACGTTCATCTGCCTAGAAATCATCTTATTAAGTCATGGGACATCTGTCCTGGAGCTGCTGATGCTGCTGGGGGAGCTGTTGCAGTCTTTTCAGTGAGGCGAGTGGCTCCTGAGGTGAGGAGAAGCGCTGACGCGGCTGAAAGACATAACCGGAAGTGACGCCGCCGCCATTGTTCCTGTCACAGAGAGCGAATTTTACCGCGCTGAAAAAAACAGAGGGAGCGCCTGAGGTGAAGAGGTATACTTGCCCTGGACTCGTTGGGACCATGGGGGCAGCTGCTGCAGCATTCTCAAGCTGCCTGGGAGTTTTTCTGAGGTAACGAAGCGGTGAGTGTCCAAACAACAAAACCGTAAGTGACGCGGCCGCCATTGCTGGAAAAGGGCACGAAGTTTATTGCGCTGAAGAGAGCAGAGGTTGGAGTGTGCGAGGAGAGGTACCAGTGAGTGAGGAGCCAGGGAAAGCCGAATCTTAACAAAGACACAGAGGAAAGAAGAAGAAAGATAAAGAAGATTAGAAAATAAGAAGAATAACAAGAAGTTTTTTTTTTTTAGTGCAAAAGCAGCTATAATTTAACCTTTTAATAGTCCTGCTAGGGCTCTGGTAAACAAAGACTGAACTTTCTTGCTTGGTTATAGCCAAATACTGGGCACTTTTTATCTCTTTTTCCTTTTTTTTTCTATATTTATCTATTTATTTTAAGGAACTCAGCATTAACTTCATGTTTTTACATCCACAAACTAGTCCACTAATTTATTGACTTGGACATTAAAGGAGGGTATTGTGCTGAGTTGCTTTACAGAGGAGAGTTCATTTCACACTTTAGGCATCATAGTATATGTCCTTCTTTATTTGGCTTGTGGGTAAGTCTGGACAAGGTTATTGATGCACATGTTTGGCCTCTCACTTCATATGTTGCCGGAAGTACCTTTTAGATAACTACAATACTATATATGCTCACAATTTGTTGTTTCTCTCTTTTCTCGACTAACATATCACTAAAGAAGAGTCACCCGGCTGATAAACATTGGATGTACTTATATGCTTAAGTAAACTATTTTGTCATTGAGTTTTATAGATTATAAACTGCTTATAGAAATCTCATCCTAGAGAGATAAATTGCTAGAAGTGTTCACCATTTAATATATTTTAGTCTCCAGAGAGTTACTCAGTTAACTCTTTTTTGCAATTACATTTATATACTTGGTGATAATTCTGTTTATAGAAATCTCATCTTAGAGAGATAAATTGCTAAAAGAGTTAATCATTTAATATCTTTTAGTCTCTGGAGCGTTGCTCAGCTGACTCCTTTTTGCAATAACATTTACATATTGTGTGTTAACCCTTTTACATAATTCATTATATAAATTTCATCTTAGTGAGATAAATTGTTGGAAGAGTTAACCATTTCACAAGGCTTGAGGAAATCTTGTTGAGTCATATCACTCAATAATTTATTTATTCCATACCATAATTTAGTTTTAGTCTTCCTGTCATACTATTGATTAGTAGAGTTGAGCGACTTTCGGTTTTTTAGGGTCGAGTTTCGTTTCATGAAACCCGACTTTTCCAAAAGTCAGGTCGAGCAAAATCGGCCGACTATAGGGAAAAGTCGGGGGTCCGACCGAAACACGAAACCCAATGTAAGTCAATGGGGAATTAAAGTCGGCAGTGAGAGGAGGACAGGAAACTCACCTACAGTGCCCATTTGAATGCCAAAGGCATCAATTCTTATTACTTAAGCTTGTCAACCTTAATTTACTTCATAAAACTAGTTACGCACTGAAAAAAGGGGGTTATTTGGCTACAGTTGTGGGGGGGGTAGGGCTGGCTCCAGGTTTTCGTGGGCCCAGGGCCAAAGAGCACCCCTTTAACACATACCACAACTCATGATGCTCCGATACGGCAGAGAAATAGCGGTATAGTACAATGAAAAATACTTCACTTCTTACATCTCATGACTGATATCCATTTTAAATTCTCCAATACCTCCAAAAACGGACAGTATACTACTCCATACAGTATTATGGCCACCGCATAGTGCGCTATACAGAGTAATGAGGCCCATATATTTCTCCATATGGAATCATTGATCCCATATAATGTTTCAAACCGTATATGATGAGCTCCACATAATGCTATAGTATATGTTAGTCCCAATGGATGAAGCTCCACTGTCTTATGGGCCCAAATAATGCTCCATATATAATGGGCCCCATTTCTACTGCTCTAGTGTATAATGGGCCCTGTAAATACTGCCCCAGTGTCTGATGTCCACCTTTGGAATGCTCCAGAGTATGGTGGGCCCCATATATCATTGACCAGAGTATAGTGCTCCAAATAATTGCTGTCCCAACATTGAAAACAATTACATAAGTCTCCTTGCTAGGGAATCCCTGCACTACTCTGAACTCCTTGTCGTCCCCATCTTCCATCTCACTGCACTTGGCTGTTTAGGCCCTCCCACCGGCAGAGACACTTTTGCATACTATGCGGTGCCCTGTGCCAGTGCCATCACCCATGAGTATGCCCCCCCACCTGCTCAAGGAACCTGCACTTTCATCTGCACCTTCCTCTTTGTCACCGTGTAAGGTGGTATAGTATGTGGGAAGGGGAACCTGAGTTTCCTCTGGGTCAGATTCTGACAGTGTAGAGTGCGAGGGGAATGTAGTGGTCTGGGTCAATGTACCAGCAGCATTATCCAGCAGTGGCTGGGCCTCAGTGCACTTGTGGCGTCCCCAAGAGTACGGTCGCCACTGTGGCATTACCTTCCTCCTAGGGAGTGTGTTGTCAAGCTTGGGAGCAACGAAGGATCTCTCTAGCAGTGAAATCAACACACAACACATTTCCCACTCCAGGCTAGCAGGGAGACCTCTGAACCTGACTGCTGAGGAGCTGCTCTCTGTGGTCGGGAGGAGGTAAGTTAGGGCACTCTGTGCAGGGAAGGGGAAGTGTGTGGATGTGAGAAGGGGAGCTGGAGGATGAGCAGAGTTAAGGCTCACTCCTAGCTGGAGCGCATGGTCCCGATTCCGGTCTCCGAGTTTGTAGGGACACTGACGTTCCTGCAGCAGAAACCGGGGGAAGTAGCAGCTATAAATGCTCTGTACCCAACTAAGGCTCGGAGGCCCCAGCATCGACGTGTGGGAGCCAGAAGGAAAAGGCTACAGCTGTCTGCCACCGGCCATACAAGTAAAGTCTGAGGAACATCTGTTAGACAGGAGGCGCTTCAGTGAATCACGGTCCTGTGAGTGCTTCCCCCACAAGCGTTAGAAAGGAGACGTTCAGGAAGGTACATGTTGGTGGAGTGTTGGAAGGGAGCTTTCCATTTTGGTCCCGTAGGTTGGCTGAGGTCCTGACCCGGAGGACACAGCACGGAGGAAGGCATCTGTGTAACCTGCAGACTGTGAGTAAAGCTTTGGAACTGCACGCTCTGGTGTCCTACAGTTATTCCAGCACCGCTACATCTGGGTACCAGCACCTAAACCGCCTGTGCCTTTCCCCCATCACTACATCTACACTTCCCTGGGACTCCAGCTCCACCTGTGGGGAGCTTCACCATCTTTGCTGCACAACACCATCAGTCCCAGAGGATCTGCATGCAGCGTCGGCCTAACATCTATGTTGCCGAACACCACAGGTGGTGGCAAACTATCTATATAAACTCTTTACCATTATACCACGCCATTTACATGGGCAGCCAGGGCCACCATCCGGGTCACCGCTGCTGTGACACATCCCACTGACACCGGCCCGGTACAGCCCTGGGAGGGCGACCCATATGCCGACTGCTGATCGGGCGGCGTTATTCCCACGAACCCCCAAACAGCGTCCATGAAGGCAAAGTTTTTGGTTTCCGGGGGCAGTATGATTGCAAAGCTGAACCTTAAAGGAATGTCCAAAAGGGCACCACCAGGAGTGGTGCTTAATTGGACTCCACCCAGGAAACCACAGCCATGCCACCTAAAGAAAAGATGCACACTTTGAAAGCTTTGTAGATTCTGTGTGTGGTGTGGTATGTGTGTTTGTAGTTGTGCTAGCGATTTCTCAGCTTTATTCCGTTAACAACCGAGACTCCGGCAAGCTTACTAGAGGGATAAGCGAGGCTCTGGCATGTGAAATCGAGCAATAACAGGTCTAGCATTCCCGTACATGTCCAGGGCTGCATGCACACTACACTGAAAGGACCTGCTTTTGTCGCTTACAGGTGCAGATAACCTGCTGATCTCCGTTAGTGATGGGGATCTGGGATTCAGATTATTCCCCACGAACGATGATTTCCCAGTAAGTTCAGGTCAACCGCAATTCCGGAGTTAGGCCTAACCATCATTCCTGAAAAAATTACGTGTCCAAACCACAGGTGCTGTAGCTTGCTTAACAGCTCGGCAGCCGTTCTCAGGCCCAGTATGGATTCAACAACATTGTAGAAAGTTGATAAAGGGTACAGTTTCACCAGATAACACGTATATATGTAGCCTAGTTTACACATTAAAAATATATGTCTATAGATCAGGAGGCAGACTCAGATGTTCTCAGGCCCAGTATGGATTTGACCAGATTGTACAAAGTTGAGAAAGGGTACTTTATCACTGGATAGCAGGTATATATAGCATAGTTTAAACATGTAAAATCTCCGTGTTCTCAGTATGGATTACACAGCAATCTAAAAAGTGGAAAAAAGGAAATGCATTTGAGGCGTACACAACTATATACTTTTGGTGTTATTTTTAAATCTTTATATATATTTCTGTCTCAGTAATACAGTCCAGCCTCTCCGCAATAGGAAATGAGATGCATACAATTACTGACATAAAGGCTAGTGATTGCAGAAATCTAGGAATTACTATTCACGGGAAAAACTTCCATCACAATTCTCATAAGGCGATGCTGACCCTCAATTAATTTGTGTGTTGAGACAGTGAAAACATTTTTTTGTGAATAAAGTCTTGCTGTATCACACTTCCGTTGATTCCATCACTGTTACTCATCTCAATCCAACTTTTATCACACGGAGCGATGTAAACATGGTGCTCACTGGCTATCATGATCTGTCATGTAACTTTGGAGTGCAAAAGACAGAAGCCACAGGCCGTAGGCGATTCTATTTGATTGGCATGAGAGGGCACATTTTAAAATGTGCGCCGGAATGTCACATGTTTGCGAGTAGAAAAACTGTGAAAGCTGATGATAAACCACCACTGCATGTCATTGTGAGTCGACGTCCATAAGAAATGGAAGCCATTGATCATCTGGAGCCCGGCCAGCAGGACAGGGCATAGCTACATCTTAACCATCATCTTTCAGTTCAATCAATTTGTAGTGGCACTCCCAGTGAAGTATTTGACAGCCCAGACTACACAGCGGAGGAGCAGGGAGAGGTAAACATTGCAAATGCTGGGGCCCTGCCCAAGCAAGGGGGGCACACTCGTGGGCGTCGGTACTGGCACTGGGCCCCTCATAGTGTGGCGGTGTGTCTGACGGCGAGTGTGCACCACCACCGTCAGAGACACTTGATTGCACTATGAGGGACCCTGTGCCAGTGCATGCGCCCAAGAGTCGGCCTACCCACCTGTCCAGGGCAACGGCACTCGCACGGTTTCGTGCGCTAGGTGGTGACCCCGGCCATGGGGGGGCAGCCCAGTTAGGGCGGTTTACAAAGTGGCATATGTTGATGTGGAACATTCAGCTGCTGCAAAAGGTGAAATAGGTCAAGTTCGCGGAATAGGAGGAGGACCAAAGCAAGCCATTTTTCTGGCAACCTATGTGTCATCAAGGGAAGGTGGGACAAAATCCTTGGAAACCCATGCATGGTTCATTTTAATGAAGGTTAGATCATCCACATTTTGGGTTGACAGACGGGTCCTTTTTTCTGTCAGGATTGATCCAGCTGCACTGAAGACTCTTTCCGATAGCACACTTGCAGCTGGGCAAGCGAGCTCCTGTAAGGCATATTGTGCCAATTCAGGCCAGGTGTCCAGTTTAGCGGCCCAATAGTCAAAGAGGAATGACCTGTGCGGGAGAACATCGATATGGGAGGAAAAGTAGTTTGTAACCATAGTTGACAACTGCTGTCTCCTGTCACTTTCCATCGATGCAGTATTACCAGTTGTGTGAGCGGTACTTGAAAA
The DNA here is from genome assembly GCF_039654945.1 of Dendrobates tinctorius. Classification (NCBI taxonomy): domain Eukaryota; kingdom Metazoa; phylum Chordata; class Amphibia; order Anura; family Dendrobatidae; genus Dendrobates; species Dendrobates tinctorius. The sequence continues at coordinate 8,815,821 of NW_027361825.1, forward strand.
ATCAGTTCACAACATTGTCATGAAACCCCTGTCTCCAACGCCACTTCTGCTGTGTGCACCACGAACACCTCTGCCAAGCTGCCCCCGGCCAGTACGGCTCGTGTGAGAACCATCACAGCTGCTGTGTGCTGGGAATGCCTCAACCAACCGGTTTACCAGAGTTGCTTGTTTATTAGCCAATATTAGGTCAAGGTTCTCCTGTGGCATGATGTTTTGTAATTTGCCTTTATAGCGTGGATCCAGGATGCTGGCCAACCAGTAGTCGTCATCGTTCATCATTTTGGCAATGCGGGGGTCCCTTTTTAGGATCTGCAAGGCATAATCTGACATGTGGGCCAATGTTCCCGGTGTCAATGATGCACTGCGAGTGATGGTTGGAGGAGCACTTTCTGGCAAATCCACATCCCTCCAGTCACGCACAAACCCTGTACCAGACCTTGCCACGCCAACATTTTCACTTGCCCCACGAGATGCATCCTCCTTCCCTAAGTAATCATCCCCATCATCATCCTCCTCCTCCTCTTCTTCCTCCACCTCGTCCAGGAGAGGTCCCTGAGCAGACAATGGCTGAATGTCATCAAGGATTGCCTCCTCCTCTTCCTCCTCGTCAACATTGGCTGCAGACGCCTGCTCCTTAAGGTGCGTCAAAGTTTGCATGAGCAGACGCATAAGTGGGATGCTCATGCTTAGGATGGTGTCGTCTGCGCTTACCAGCCATGTGCATTCCTCAAAACACTGAAGGACTTTACAGAGGTCTTTCAGCTTCAACCACTGCACACCTGTCAACTCCATGTCTGCTCTCAAAGTGCCTGGCCGTGTATCCTCCCACAAATGCATTAAGGCCTGCCTCTGTTCGCACAGCCGCTCAACCATGTGCAGGGTGGAGTTCCACCTTGTTGCAATGTCGATAATGAGGCGGTGGTTGGGAAGGTGGAGCAATCGCTGCAGCTTCTGCATACGAATGGAATGTACAGGCGACCGGCGGATGTGCGCGCACAGTCTTCGCACCTTCTGGAGCAGGGCTGTTAACTCCGGATAATTGTTGAGGAAGCACTGCCCCGCCAGGTTCAAGGTGTGAGCCAAGCAAGGTATGTGGCTGAGTTTTGAAAGGGCTATGGCTGCCACAAAATTACGGCCGTTATCACTAACTACCTTGCCTGTCTCAAGATGTATACTGCCCAGCCATGACTCAGTTGGTCACTGAAAGTACTCGGCCAACACCTCCGCGGTGTGTCTGTCGCCCAAACACATCATCTGCAACACAGCCTGCTGACGCTTTCCACTAGCTGCTCGATAGGGGGACACCTCGTGTGCAACAGTGGCAGCTGCAGATGGAGTGCTCGTACGACTGCGCTCTGTGGATGAGCTTTCGCTTCTGGAGGAGGAGGAGGAGGGTCGAACACCTACAGCCAACTGTTACCTATACCGTGGGCTAGGCAGCACTGTCCCACCACCGCTGCCCCCTGTGGACCCTGCATCCACCACATTAACCCAGTGCGCAGTGATGGACACGTAACGGCCCTGGCCATTCCGACTGGACCATGCATCTGTTGTGAGGTGCACCTTTCCACTCACTGACTGCTTGAGTGCATGGACAATGCGGTCTTTCACATGATGGTGGAGGGCTGGGATGGCTTTGCAAGAGAAGAAGTGGCGACTGGGTAGGTCACAGCGTGGTACTGCATAGGCCATGAGTTCGTGGAAAGCTGCGCTTTCCACCAACCGATAGGGCATCATCTCTAACAAGATTAGTTTGGCAATGTGGGCGTTCAAACTCAGTGTACAGGGATGAGAGACTGAGTACTTTTTTGACCTACTCATAGTCTCTGGGAGGGTGAGCTGGACTTGAGAGCTGCATATGGTAGAACTAGCGGTGGACAGGGCGGACTGAGAGAGGGTTGATGATGGTGATGGAGTTGGTGTTCTTTCTGATGGCCTAGATTCAGTCTTTCATTGATAAAACAGTGGGATTCTCTGACTGCTTTGGCCTTGCAACCACACCTCAACATTTGCTAGTGTGCTAACCGGTGGGTTTACAGTGGGGGAAACAATGTAGCGTTGCTGACTACCTTCTTTGTGATCAGTTGCACATGTTGTACTTGAGGTTTGGTGTTGTGTCCACGCTTGCAAGTGCATGCTGGTTAAATGTCTAAGCATGCAACTGGTATTCAAATTTTTCAGATTTTTCCCTTGGCTAAAGGTCTTTGCGCACTTCTTACAGATAACCTTGGCCTGATTATGAGGATTTTGTTCAAAAAAGTGCCACACTGCACTCTTCCTACTTTGGAAGACATTTTGCGGCCTTGCACGCTGTGCTATTTTGACCGTCTGGACAAGCTGTCCAGCAACTCTTTTGATTTTTGGAACCTGTCTTTGGAGTGCTCCGGCCCTGCCAGATAACAGCTGTTGCGATGTCGATGTCTGCTGTGGATGCTCCTCCTCCTCAAATGAGCTATTGGAAGCAGCACCCTCTTCCCCCAATGGATACCAATCTGGGTCAACAACTGGGTCATCCATCACCTCCTCTTCAATGTCATGTGCACCTTCCTCTGTGTCACCGTGTATGGTGGTATATTATGCGGGAAGGGGCACCTGAGTCTCATCAGGGTCAGAATCTGGCTCATTACACTGCGAGGACAATGTAGTGTTCTGAGTGAATGTACCAGCAGAATCATCTATCAGTGGCTGTGCATCAGTGCACTCCATGTCAGATTCATCTTGGCCTGGGTAATTCACCATTTCACTTGATAATCCAGGCATGGTATGTGAAAACAGCTCCATGGAGTAATCAGTTGTTTGGCCTGCGTCATCCTTCAATCTTGGTTGGGGTGAAGGACAAAAGGAAAGGTGTGGTTCATGAACATGAGCCTCCAATGACGACTCAGTGCTTTTATTTTTTACAACTTCAGAAGAGGAGGCGATAGAGCTGGAGGCTGAGTCAGCAATGTAAGCCAAAACTTTTCCTGAAGCTCTGGCTTTAAAAGCGGTTTGCCAACTCCTAGAAAACTAAGCCTTCGAGGCCTTGTGGAGCCAGACGATGACGCAGGCTCAACACCTCCTGCATTCGGTCCTATTTTGCTTTTGCCACTACCATCAGATCCACCACCAACACCATCATTACCAACTGGCAACCCCCGCCCAATTCCACGGCCTCTTCCACCAGCCTTCCTCATTTTTGGTAAAAATGTACACAAAATCCCACAAACTATATAGTAATGTAAAACAAGGTACAAGGTGTATATAGGACAGAGGAGATGTAGAATTTCTGAACACACTTGTGGACACTGTTGGATTGTGTGAGGCCCAGTGAATATCACACCGCCATGTCACAGGCTCAATGTCGTAGGTGTGAAAAATGTCACTATATGACAGGGGAGATGTAGAATTTCTGAGCACGCTTGTGGACACTGTTGGATTGTGTGAGGCCAGGTGAATATCACACCGTTATGTCACAGGCTCAATGTCGCAGGTGTGAAAAATGTCACTATAGGACAGGGGAGATGTAGAATTTCTGAGCACACTTGTGGACTCTGTTGGATTGTGTGAGGCCCAGTGAATATCACACCGCTATGTCACAGGCTCAATGTTGCAGGTGTGAAAAATGTCACTATAGGACAGGGGAGATGTAGAATTTCTGAACACACTTGTGGACACTGTTGGATTGTGTGAGGCCCAGTGAATATCACACCGCTATGTCACAGGCTCAATGTCGCAGGTGTGAAAAATGTCACTATTGGACAGGGTAGATGTAGAATTTCTGAACACACTTGTGGACACTGATGGATTGTGTGAGGCCCAGTGAATATCACACCGCTATGTCACAGTCTCAATGTCGCAGGTGTGAAAAATGGCACTATAGGACAGGGGAGATGTAGAATTTCTGAACACACTTGTGGACACTGTTGGATTGTGTGAGGCCCAGTGAATATCACACCGCTATGTCACAGGCTCAATGTCGTAGGTGTGAAAAATGTCACTATAGGACAGGGGAGATGTAGAATTTCTGAAAACACTTGTGGACACTGTTGGATTGTGTGAAGCCCAGTGAATATCACACTGCTATGTCACAGGCAGAAATTGGCTAGTGTATGACAAACTACAAGGTGTATATAGAATTGGGCAGAATAGGAATCTCCCTAGAGAGTAGGTCTGTAAGAACAGAACAAGTCCTCGACTTATCCTTACAGAGTCACACACAGATAGCTTCACTGTGGCCGTGATAACAGCCGTTACATGGTACTGAGAGAGGAGCGTGCACGTACACCGCTGTCCGGTGTCCTTAAAATTGTCAAGCTCCGTGTTTTTTAAGTATACGGACTGACACACGCTGTCTCTCTATAGTTTTGAATGTGATCAAACAGCAAATATACTTAACAGTTTGAAAACCAGACAAAACTAGAAGATGGAGGTCTGTAACAACGGAACATGTCCTCGACTTATCCTTACAGAGTCACACACAGATAGCTTCACTGTGGCCGTGATAACAGCCGTTACATGGTACTGAGAGAGGAGCGTGCACGTACACCGCTGTCCGGTGTCCTTAAAATTGTCAAGCTCCGTGTTTTTTAAGTATACGGACTGACACACGCTGTCTCTCTATAGTTTTGAATGTGATCAAACAGCAAATATACTTAACAGTTTGAAAACCAGACAAAACTAGAAGGTGGAGGTCTGTAACAACGGAACATGTCCTCGACTTATCCTTACAGAGTCACACACAGATAGCTTCACTGTGGCCGTGATAACAGCCGTTACACGGTACCGAGAGAGGAGCGTGAACGTACACCGCTGTCCGGTGTCCGTAAAATTGTCAAGCTCCGTGTTTTTTAACTATACGGACTGACACACGCTGTCTCTCTATAGTTTTGAATGTGATCAAACAGCAAATATACTTAGCAGTTTGAAAACCAGACAAAACTAGAAGGTGGAGGTCTGTAACAACGGAACATGTCCTCGACTTATCCTTACAGAGTCACACACAGATAGCTTCACTGTGGCCGTGATAACAGCCGTTACATGGTACTGAGAGAGGAGCGTGCATGTACACCGCTGTCCTGTGTCCGTAAAATTGTCAAACTCCATGTTTTTTAAGTATACAGACTGACACACGCTGTCTCACTATAGTTTTGAATGTTATCAAACAGCAAATATACTTAACTGTTTGAAAACCAGACAAAACTAGAAGGTGGAGGTCTGTAAGAGCGGAACATGTCCTCGACTTATCCTTACAGAGACACACAGATAGCTTCACTGTGGCCATGATAACAGCCGTTACACGGTACTGTGTGAGGAGCGTACACCGCTGTATGGTGTGAAAAAATGCACGCTCAGTACCTCACCAGGACAAAAGAAAAAAATTTGGATTGCTTTGAAAAAGCAGTTTGCAGAGCAGTGGGAAAACAGCAATGCAGCTATCAGGAAGCCTTATAAGGCAGCCTAACAACCAACACAGCTGATCCAGCAAAATATAGCCTCCACTTGCACTGCACACACAGTGACTGGTGTGTTGTACAGGCAAAATCGCTAGCAGCAGAAGCAGTTTTTGGTGTCTTCTTCCCTGCCTAACGCTCTCCCTACAGAATCATCATAAGCAGCAGCTCTCCTTATTGTGAGATCAGCATGAGTAACATGGCGGTCGGTGTGCACGCCCTTTTATACCCCCTGTGACGCCCCCAAAGCAAGCCAATCACTTGCATGCCCTTCTCAAAGATGGTGGTGACCCCTGCCTATGTCATCACGTTGCCCACAGTGTCCGTGGATCCTGATTGGCTGAAAAAGGGCGGAAAACAAACTTTTGAAACGCGACTTTGGCGCTAAAGTCACCGAGCTCGTGGCCGACCTCACCCTAGGGTCGGGTTTCGTTTCATGAAACTCGACTTTACCAAAAGTCGACGACTTTTGAAATTTTTCGACCCGTTTCGCTCAACTCTATTGATTAGTGCATAACAGTCCTCATACTTTACGCTAATACTGTGTGGGGAGTTCTTTTCCTTAGCTATAATTTTTAACTTTATTTTGCTCACTGTACTTGCCATTTCTCAACATGGCCTCAGGTAATTTTAGATTCAAATCTTCAACTAATAAAATCCCAAAAACTTGGAGTTCTCCGCAAACTAGGCCAACAGCTGACCTATCTAATTTGGTCAATCCGATTAAGTCTAGGTCCCCCATTAAAAGGGGAGATGGTAAACAGGTTCCAAGCCGTTCGCCTCCACTTTACGCCATGATAAAGCGTCTAAGGGGAAACAGACACAGAGAGAGCTTCTTTCTGAGTTTCAAAATCTTTCGCCAAAGTCATCTCAAACCCCTGAGGTCCACGGGGGGGGAACTCCACATGGACTTGTCACAATCCCATAAGAGGAAGAATTTGGAGGGGGGTAAACATGACAATGGTGCTACTAATCCGGACTCCGAAAGCAAATCAAGCGAATTCTTTCTAACTAGCAGTCCGGTAAAGCCTCTCCCTAAAAAGGGATGTTCCGTGGCCACATGCCTTGATACCCAAACTCTCGACATGGTCAACTATGAGAGGTTTCTTAGTTCGAATAAGCCCGTACCTGAGGGGATTTTGGAGAATTTCAGTAAGTCCTTTAAAGACACTATCGCTGACGGATTAGAATCAGAAAAGACTCTAATTCGGGATGTATGTGATAAGTTTACTAGTAGATTTGAAATGAATGAAAGCAGGATATCGCAAGTCGAGGACAGGAAGGAGACCCTTGAGCGACAGAATCTGTCCTTGAAGGAGGAAATCTGCTTTATAAAATCTAAGCTGACGGACTTAGAGGACAGAAGCCATTGCAATAATCTTAAATTTAGGGGGATTCCAGAGTCTGTTGCCCAGGGGGATCTCTCAGGATATGTTAAGTCCCTCTTCAAGAAAGCAATCCCCTCACTCTCTGACATCCACTTAACAATAGACCGGATACATAGACTGCCTGGGCCGAGGGGCATCCCTCAGGATAAGCCGAGGGATACTATCTTGCAGCTATTGTTCTTCAAAACTAAAGAAAAACTCTAAAAACTGGTTAGGGATAGAGGGACACTCCCAGCCCCCTTTGAGCATATCAAGGTTTTTGCAGACTTTTCCCGCAATACAATGGAAGCAAGAAAAAGCTTCAGAGAGGTTACAATTAAGCTACGAGACCTGGATATCGTTTATGGATGGGTTTTCCCCACAAGGCTCATAGTGTGGTACAAGGGGAAAAACATTTCCTTGTTGAACGTTGAAGAAGGTAAAGACTTTCTTGCTCATGTTCAAAAGGAGCTGAAAGACAAAGGATGAACTATGGAGATAAATTCCATTTTAAGAATTATAATATGTTTCTGTTTAAATGGAACTAAAATCGTATTGGCCCCACGGGTTTTTTCGCCACTTCGATTTTACCCCAACTCTAGGTTAGAAACCAGGGCTGGTTTCTACCAGGAATTCTTCATCATTTGTATCTTCTTTGCTTATTTTTGTTGTTTGCATAAGTTTTTCTTAGACTTCAAGTTTAGATAGAATAATTTAAATGGACATAAAGATTTTATCCTATAATGTTAGGGGATTGAACAGTACTTTTAAAAAGACACACCACCTGGAGAGAAATTAAATTTTATAAAGCGGACATATATGTCTCCAAGAAACAAAATTCGCCAGAAATAACCACCCTCCCTTCCAATATAAAAAATTCCCCATTACGTTCAAAGCATTTGGAACCAATAGGAAAGCAGGGGTAATGACTAGAGTTGAGCGAAACGGGTCGGTCAATTTCATAAGTCGCCGACTTTCGCTGAAGTCGGGTTTCATGAAACGAAACCCGACCATAGCGTGAGGTCGGCGACCAGAGTGCCAAAGTCACATTTCAAATGATGCTTCCAGCGCCCTTTTTCAGCCAATGATGGAGGACGCACACTTTGGGCAACGCGATGACATGGGCAGCGGTCACCACCATCTTTGAGAAGGGCATGCAAGTGATTGGCTTGCTTTGTGTGGCGTCACAGGGGCAATAAAAGGCTGTGCACGCCGACTGCCATCTTACTTCTGCCGATATTAGCATTAGGGAGAGGTTGCAGCTGCTGATTCTGAATAAGGGAGAGGATTAGGCAGGGAAGAAGAACCAAAAAACTGCTTCTGCTGTTAGGGATTTCCACTTACAACACACCAGTTAGCGTGCAGTGACAGGGGAGGCTATATTTTTGTGCATCAGCTCTGTTGGTTATTAGGCTGCCTTATAAGGCTCCCTGATAGCTGCATTGCTGTTTGCACACTGCTGTGCAAACTGCTTTTTTAAAAGCAAAAATACTTTTTTCCTCTTTTCTGCACAGTTACCAAGCGTTCATTTTTTCAACCTTTTGTGTGCAGCAGTCCTGCTTATTAGGCTGCCTGCTTCCATACTTGGACTGAGAGCATCATTGTCAGCCTCCTAAAATCTCTAGGGAGATTCAAATTCTCCCCAATACTATACACACACCTTGTGCTTGGTCATACACCTGCCTATTTCAGCCTGTTCAATTGAGGTGTAATCTATAGTGGGCCTGAGATAATAGTTCAGCCTCCTAAAATCTCTAGGGAGCTTCCAATTCTCCACAATACTATAGACACACTTTGTGCATGGTCATACACCAGCCTATTTCAGCCTGTTCAATTGAGGTGTAATCTATAGTAGGCCTGAGATAATAGTTCAGCCGCCTAAAATCTCTAGGGAGCTTCCAATTCTCCCCAATACTATATACACACCTTGTGCATGGTCATACACCTGCCTATTTCAGCCTGTTCAATTGAGGTGTAATCTATAGTGGGCCTGAGATAATAGTTCAGCCGCCTAAAATCTCTAGGGAGCTTCCAATTCTCCCCAATACTATATACACACCTTGTGCATGGTCATACACCTGCCTATATCAGCCTGTTACATTGAGGTGTAATCTATAGAGGGCCTAAGATAAAATTCAGCCTCCTAAAATCTCCAGGGAGCTTCCAATTCTCCCCAATACTATATACACACCTTGTGCTTGGTCATACACCTGCCTATTTCAGCCTGTTTAATTGAGGTATAATCTATAGTGGGCCTGAGATAATAGTTCAGCCTCCTAAAATCTCTAGGGAGCTTCCAATTCTCCCCAATACTATAGACACACCTTGTGCATGGTCATACACCTACCTATTTCAGCCTGTTCAATTGAGGTGTAATCTATAGTGCTCCTGAGATAATAGTTCAGCCTCCTAAAATCTCTAGGGAGCTTCCAATTCTCTCCAATACTATAGCCACACCTTGTGCATGGTCATACACCTGCCTATTTCAGCTTGTTAAATTGAGGTGTAATCTATAGAGGGCCTAAGATAAAATTCAGCCTCCTAAAATCTCTAGGGAGCTTCCAATTCTCCCCAATACTATATACACACCTTGTGCATGGTAATACACCACACCTGCCTATTTCAGCCTGTTTAATTGAGGTGTAATCTATAGTGGGCCTGAGATAATAGTTCAACCTCCTAAAATCTCTAGGGAGCTTCCAATTCTCCCCAATACTATAGACACACCTTGTGCATGGTCATACACCTACCTATTTCAGCCTGTTCAATTGAGGTGTAATCTATAGTGGGCATGAAATAATAGTTCAGCCTCCTAAAATCTCTAGGGAGCTTCCAATTCTCTCCAATACTATAGACACACCTTGTGCACGGTCATACACCTGCCTATTTCAGCCTGTTCAATTGAGGTGTAATCTATAGTGGGCCTGAGATAATAGTTGAGCCTCCTAAAATCTCTAGGGAGCTTCCAATTCTCCCCAATACTATAGACACACTTTGTGCATGGTCATACACCTGCCTATTTCAGCCTGTTAAATTGAGGTGTAATCTATAGTGGGCCTGAGAAAATAGTTTAGCCTCCTAAAATCTCTAGGGAGCTTCCAATTCTCCCCAATACCATATATACACCTTGTACTTTGTCATACACCAGCCTATTTCAGCCTGTTCAATTGAGGTGTAATCTATAGTGGGCCTGAGATAATAGTTCAGCCTCCTAAAATCTCTAAGGAGATTCAAATTCTCCCCAATACTATATGCACCTTTTACCTTGTTTTACAGTACCATATAGCTGGTGGTATTTTGGGTACATTTTTCCAAAAATGAGGAAGTATGGTGGAAGAGGCCGTGGAAGTGGGCGGGGATTGCCAGCTGTTACTGATGGTGGTGGGGAGGTGGTGCTTCTGCTGGTAGTGGCAAAAGCACAATAGCACCTTTGGCAGGAGGTGTTGAGCCTGCATCATCGTCTGGCTCCACAAGGCCTCGAAGGCTCCCTTTTCAGGGTGTAGGTAAACCGCTTTTAAAGCCGGAGCTTCAGGAACAAGTTTTGGATTACATTGCTGACACAGCCTCCAGCTCTATCGTCTCCTCTTCTGAAGTTTCAAAAAATAAAACCACTGAGTCGTCAGTGGAGGCTCCTGGTCAGGAACAACACCTTTCCTTGTGTCCTTCACCCCTACCAAAAGTGAAGGATGCAGCAGACCACACTACAGATTACTCAATGGAGCTCTTTCCACATACCATGCCTGGGTTATCAAGTCAAATCGTGAATTCCCCAGTCCAAGATGAATCTGACATGGAGTGCACTGATGCACAGCCACTGCTAGATTTTTCTGCTGGTGCATTCACTACATTGTCCTCGCAGTGTACTGAGTCAGAATCTGAGCCTGATGAAACTCAGGTGCCCCTTCCCACATACTATACCACCTTACACGGTGACACAGAGGAAGGTGCACATGAAATTGAAGAGGAGGTGATGGATGACCCAGTTGTTGACCCAGATTGGCATCCATTGAGGGAAGAGGGTGCCACTGCCAATAGCTCAGAAGAGGAGGAGGAGGATCCGCAGCAGGCATTGACATCGCAACAGCTGTTATCTGGCAGGCCCGGAGAAGTCCAAAAACAGTTTACAAAAGCCCAAAGAGTTGCAGGACAGCTTGGCCAGGTGGTCAAATTAGCACAGCGTGCAAGGCCTCAAAATGTCTTCCATAGTAGGAAGAGTGCAGTGTGGCACTTTTTTGAACAAAATCCTAATGATCAGGCAAAGGTTATCTGTAAGAAGTGCGCAAAGACCTTTAGCCGAGGGAAAAATCTGAGAAATTTGAATACCAGTTGCATGCTTAGACATTTAGCCACCATGCACTTGCAAGCGTGGACGAACTACCAAACCTCACGTACCACATGTGCACCTGCTCCGAATGAAGGTAGTCAACAAAGCTACATCGCTTCCCCCACTGTAAGCCCACCGGTTAGCACACCACCAGCAGCAAATGTTGAGGTGTCGTAGCAAGACCAAAGCAGTCAGGGAATCACAATGTTATTGCTACGAAAGATTGAATCTAGGCCATCAGCAAGACCACCAACACCATCACCATCACCAACCCTCTCTCAGTCCACCAAGTCCACCGCCAGTTCCACCATATGCAGCTCTCAAGTCCAGCTCACCCTACCAGAGACTCTCAGTAGGACAAGAAAGTACTCATCCTCTCATCCGCGTACACAGTGTTTGAACGCCCACATTGCCAAACTAATCTCGTTAGAGATGATGCCTTACCGGTTGGTTGAAAGCGAAGCTTTCCGCAAGCTCTTGAACTACGCAGTACCACGCTATGACCTACCCAGTCGGCACTTCTTTTCTCGAAAAGCCATCCCAACCCTCCACCTGCATGTGAAAGACCACATTGTCCATGCACTCAAGCAATCAGTGAGTGGAAAGATGCACCGCACAACAGATGCATGGTCCAGTAGGCATGGCCAGGGCCGTTACGTGTCCATCACTGTGCACTGGGTTAATGTGGTGGATGCAGGGTCCATAGGGGACAGCGGTGGTGGGACAGTTCTGCCTAGCCCACAGTATAGGAAACAGTTTGCTGTAGGCGTTCAACCCTCCTCCTCCAGAAGCGAAAACTCATCCACAGAGCGCAGTTGCACCAGCACTCCATCCGCAGCTGCCAGTGTTGCACACGAGGTGTCCTACTATCGAACAGCTAGTGGTAAGCATCAGCAGGCTGTGTTGAAGATGATGTGTTTGGGCGACAACAGACACACCGCGGAGGTACTGGCCAACTACTTGCAGTGACAAACTGAGTCATGGCTGGGCAGTCTACATCTTGAGGCAGGTAAGGTAATTAATGATAACGGCCGGAATTTTGTTGCAGCCATAGCCCTTTCAAAACTCAGACTCATACCTTGCCTGGCTCATACCTTGAACCTGGTGGTGCACTGCTTCCTCAATAATTATCCGGAGTTAACAGCCCTGCTCCATAAGGTGCGAAGACTGTGCTCGCACATCCGCCGGTCGCCCAAACACTCAAGTCGTATGCAGAAGCTGCAGCGATTGCTCCACCTTCCCAAGCACCGCCTAATTATCGACGTTTCAACAAGGTGGAACTCCACCCTGCACATGGTTGAGAGGCTGTGCGAACAGAGGCAGGTTGTAATGCATTTATGAGAGGATACTCGGGCAGGCAGTTTGAGGGCAGATATTGAGTTGTCTGGTGTGCAGTTGTCGAAGCTAAAAGACCTCTGTAAAGTCCTTCAGTGTTCTGAGGAATGCACACGGCTGGTAAACCCAGACGACGGCATCATAAGCATGAGCATCCCACTTATGCGTCTGCTCAAGCAAACTTTGACGCACATTAAGGAGCAGGAGTCTGCAGCCGAGGTTGATGAGGAGGAAGAGGAGGAGCGAAGCCTTGATGATAGTCAGCCATTGCCTGGTCAGGGAACTGTCGTGGACGAGGTGGAGGAAGAAGAGGAAGAGGAGGAGGATGATGATGGGGATGATTATTTAGGGGAGGAGGATGCTTCTCGTTAGGCAAGAGAAAATGTTGGCTTTGCAAGGTCTGGTACAGGGTTTGTGCGTGACTGGAGGGATGTGAATTTGCCAGAAAGTGCTCCTCCACCCAGCACTCGCAGTGACACTGGGAACATTGGCCCACATGTCAGATTATGCCTTGCAGATAATAAAAAAGGGACCCCCGCATTGCCAAAATGATGAACGATGATGACTACTGGTTGGCCAGCATCCTGGATCCACGCTATAAAGGCAAATTCTAAAACATCATGCCACAGGAGAACCTAGAGCTAATATTGGCTAACAAACAAGCAACTCTGGTAAACCGTTTGTTTGAGGCATTCCCAGCACAATGCAGCGGTGATGGTTCTCCCACGAGCTGTAGGGGGCAACATGGAAGAGGTGTTCATGGTGCACAAAGCCAAAGTGGCGTTGGACACAGGGGTTTCATGACCATGTTGTGGACTGATTTTTCAAGTACCGCTCACACGACTGGTAATTGTCATGAACTCATCTTCTGCTCCACCAGTTGAGAGTTCCCCTTCTGTTCTCCCTCTGGTGGTGACAGGAGGTAGTGCAGTTGGTTTAAGTGGTAGTGATCTGCCACCTGATGAGGAAGATAACGATTGGATCTCTGGAGTGTCAGACTGGATATAAGACAGCCAACGCCCTATCCGGGTGATGGTGATTCAGTCTGCTTCTCAAGTCCTGGACTTCAGCTCTCTTCCAGTCTTCTCAAGTTAAGTTTGTTTTTTGCTAATGTTCACACTTGCGCTTGTTGGTGAATTCAGTTTTTTGTGTAATCAGCCTGCCCCTACTGGGGCTATGTTGAAATTCCATTCCTTTGAGGGGTATTGATGCCACTCCTTTGGCGGAGAATAAACCTCAGTTTTGGACCCAGGTGATAATGCGAGTTGCCCCAGACCACCAAGAAAATTGTAAATTTTTGGTGCTGCATAATTTGCATGATACTATTGTTCTGGGGTTCCCCTGGTTGCAAACTCATAACCCAGCTTTGGATTGGAAATCTGTGTCTGTGGTGAGTTGGGGTTGTCAGTGTGTTCTTAGGGATGCTCCTGTTTTCTCCACCTCTCCTCAGTTTCATGATATTCCTGATTATCTGGATGATTTCTCTGATGTTTTTAGTGAGAGTAAGTCTGCGTCTTTGCCTCCTCATAGGAGTTATGACTGTGCAATTGAGTTGATGCCTGGGTGTAAATTTCCCAAGGGTCGGCTTTTCAACTTATCTGTACCCGAACATGATGCTATGCGATCCTATATTAAGGAGTCGTTGGAGAAGGATCATATTAGACCATCCTCGTCACCGTTAGGCGCTGTTTTTTTTTGTGGCCAAGAAAGATGGTTCATTAAGACCGTGTATTGATTATCATTCCCTTAACAAGATGACGGTTAAATATCAGTACCCGTTACCTCTGATGTCTGATTTATTCTCCAGAGTTAAGAGTGTCTGCTGGTTTACTAAGCTTGACCTCAGGGGGCATATAATCTTATTCGCATCAAGAACGGGGATGAATGGAAGACGGCGTTTATTACTCCGGAGGGACATTTTGAGTACCTGGTGATGCCTTTTGGGCTCTCTAATGCCCCTTCTGTCTTCCAATCCTTTATGAATGATATTTTCCGAGACCTTGTGGATAAGTTTTTGATCATCTATCTGGATGATATTTTGATCTTTTCTAGTGATTGGGATTTCCATGTGGAACATGTCCGGACTGTGTTCTGGATTTTGAGGGAGAATTCCCTGTTTGTTAAGGGATAGAAGTGCCTCTTTAGTGTACAGAGGATTTCATTTTTAGGATTTATCTTGTCTCCATTGACTATTGAAATGGACCCGGCCAAGGTACAGGCCATTTATGATTGGGCTCAGCCTACTTCTTTGAAGGCTCTCCAGAAGTTTTTGGGTTTTTCTAATTTCTATCGTAAATTTATAGGTAATTTTTCTAGTTTTGTCAAACCACTGACTGTTCTGACCAAGAAGGAAGCTGATGTGCTGAATTGGTCTCCTGAGGCTGTCTCAGCATTTCAGGAGCTTAAGCGGAGATTTACTTCAGCTCTAGTTTTACGGCAACCTGATGTCTCACTTCCATTTCAAGTGGAGGTGGACGCTTCTGAGATTGGTGCAGGAGCTGTATTGTCCCAAAAAGACCCTGTGACTTCTAAGATGAATCCCTGTGCCTTCTTTTCTCGAAAGTTTTCCCCATCTGAAAGCAACTATGACGTGGGGAATCGGGAATTGTTGGCCATGAAATGGGCATTTGAGGAGTGGAAACATTGGTTGGAGGGAGCTAGACATCAATTTGTGGTCCTCACCGATCACAAGAATCTGATTTATCTGGAGTCGGCCAAACGCTTGAATCCAAGACAGGCTAGATGGGCCTTGTTTTTTACGCGTTTTAATTTTGTGGTCTCTTTTCTTCCGGGCACTAAGAATGTTAAGGCAGACGCCCTTTCTAGGAGTTTCTTTGCTGATTCTCGTAATGTGACCGAGCCTACTACTATCCTAGGTGAGGGGGTAGTTCTTTCTGCCATTTCGCCCGATTTGAGACGCGCCCTGGAGGAATTTCAGGAGGATAACCCTGAGCATTGCCCTATGGGAAGATTGTATGTTCCTGACCAGTGGAGAAAGAGAGTGATGTCTGAAGTCCATTGCTCCGCATTGGCTGGTCATCCGGGTATTTTTGGTACCAGAGATTTGGAGAGTCGGTCGCTTTGGTGGCCTGCCTTATCTCATGATGTCAGGAATTTTGTATAGTCCTGTGGGACTTGTTCTCGGTGTAAACCCTGTTCTCGTTCTCGTGGGTTGCTGATGCCCCTGCCGGTGCCCAAGAGGCCATGGACCCATATCTCAATGGATTTTATTTCTGATCTTCCTGTCTCTCAGAGAATGACTGTTATCTGGGTGATTTTTGATAGATTTTCGAAGATGGTCCATCTTGTACCACTCCCAAAGTTGCCATCTTCCGCTGAGTTGGTGCCCTTGTTTATACAACAGGTTGTTCGGTTAAACGGGATTCCTGAGAACATTGTGTCTGATAGAGGGGTCCAGTTTGTTTCCAGATTCTGGAAAGCCTTTTGTTCCAATCTGGGAATTGAGTTATTCTTCTCCTCCGCGCTTCATCCCCAGACCAATGGGCAGACTGAGAGAACAAACCAGACCCTGGAGTCTTATTTAAGATATTTTATATCTGCTGATCAAGATGATTGGGTCTCATTTTTGCCCTTGGCCGAATTTGCGCTGAACAATAGAGCTAGTTCTGCCACTCTGATGTCACCCTTTTTCTGTAATTTTGGGTTTCATCCTCGATTCTCTTCAGGGCAAGTGGAATCTTCGTCCTGCCCTGGTGTGGACACTGTGGTTGTGAGAATGCAGCAGATATGGGACCAAGTGGTGGATAAGTTGTCACTCTCTCAGGAAAAGGCCCAGCGTTTTTCCAACCGGCGTAGGACCATTGGTCCCCGGTTTAAAGTAGGTGATATGGTTTGGCTGTCGTCTAAGAATATTCCTATGAAGGTTGCATCTCCAAAATTTAAGACAAGATTTATTGGACCTTATAAGATTTTGGAGATTCTTAATCCTGTTTCTTTTCGATTGGCTCTTCCAGTTACATTCAAAATCCATAACGTATTTCACAAGTCACTGTTGAAGAGGTTTGTTGAGCCAGTAGTCCCTGTGGCGGAACCTCCTGATTCTGTATTGGTTAAAGGCAATGTGGAATATGAGGTAGAGAAAATATTGGATTCTCGTTTGGTTAGACGGAGACTCCAGTATTTGGTCAAATGGAAGGGTTATGGCCAGGCGGATAATTCTTGGGTCTCTGCCTCTGATATTCAAGCCAATAAATTGGTTCGTGCTTTTCACCGGGCCCATCCTGATCGGCCTGGTGGCATGGATGAGGCTTCGGTGACCCCTCCTCAAGGGGGGTACTGTTATGAACTCATTTTCTGCTCCACCAGTTGAGAGTTCCCCTTCCGTTCTCCCTCTGGTGGTGACAGGAGGTAGTGCGGTTGGTTTAAGTGGTAGTGATCTGTCACCTGATGAGGAAGATAACGATTGGATCTCTGGAGTATCAGACTGGATATAAGACAGCCAACGCCCTATCCGGGTGCTGGTGATTCAGTCTGATTCTCAGGTCCTGGACTTCAGCTCTCTTCCAGACTTCTCAAG
This sequence comes from Dendrobates tinctorius, assembly GCF_039654945.1. Lineage (NCBI taxonomy): Eukaryota > Metazoa > Chordata > Amphibia > Anura > Dendrobatidae > Dendrobates > Dendrobates tinctorius. The sequence goes on from NW_027361825.1 coordinate 8,832,813, forward strand.
TTAAGTTTGTTTTTTGCTAATGTTCACACTTTCGCTTGTTGGTCAATTAAGTTTTTTTGTGTAATCAGCCTGCCCCTACTGGGGCTATGCTAAAATTCCACTCCTATTAATCAGTATTTGCCAATCTGCTTTTTGTCCCTTATTAGACTGGCCTCTTTTTTTGCTCTGTCTCAGAATATTTCTGATATAGTGCTGATATTGGTTTTGAACTCTAGTGACTTGAGGGTTAATTTTGCTATCAGAAGTGTTGGACAATATTTTTGTAGGTTTTCTTGGCAGATTGCAGACAGTGTCTTTCCTTTTCTGTCCTTTTTAGTTAGCCGGGCCCCATCGTTTGCTCAGCCTATTTTCCTGCGTTTGTTTGTATTTTCATCTTGTTTCACCGTCAATACATGTGGGGGGCTGTCTTTCCTTTGGGGTCTGCTCTGGGTCAGTTAGTTTTCCTCTTTTCCTGCTTTAGGCTTATGTAGTTCTCCAGTTGTGACGAAGCGTCTAGGACCAACGTAGGAACGCTCCACGACTGCTGCTAGTTGTGCGGGTAAGATCAGGGATCTGCAATCTGCGTAGTTACCAACTTCTCTGGTTTTCTGAGACTTAGCTTGTTGTCTTTTTTTCCTCCTCGGTTTCCCATTCATAACAGGTAATACTGCATCGATTGAAAGTGACAGGAGACAGCAGTTGTCAACTATGGTTACAAACTACTTCTCCTCCCATATCGATGTTCTCCCTCACAGGTCATTCCCCTTTGACTATTGGGCCTGTAAACTGGACGCCTGGCCTGAATTGGCACAATATGCCTTACAGGAGCTCGCTTGCCCTGCTGCTAGTGTGCTATCCGAAAGAGTCTTCAGTGCTGCTGGATCAATCCTGACAGAAAAAAGGACCCGTCTGTCAACCCAAAACGTTGATGATCTAACCTTCATTGAAATGAACCATGCATGGGTTTCAAAGGATTTTGTCCCACCTTCCCCTGCTGACACGTAGGTTGCCAGAAAAATGGCTCGCTTTTGTCCTCTTCCTCGGACTTCTCCAATTCCTCCATTTTCAGCTGCTGAATGTCAAACATCAACATATGCCATTTTTTCAACCTCCCTAACTGGGCTGCCTCCCCCCTAGGGCTGGGGTCACCACCTGGCGCACGCACCCGTGCGAGTGCCGTTGCCCTTGACAGGTGGGTGGGCCCACTCTTGGGCGACGGCACTGGCACAGGGTCCTTCATAGTACAATCAAGTGTCTCTGATGGTGGGGGTGCACACCCGCCATCAGGCACACCGGCGTACTATGAGAGGCCCTGTGCCAATACCGCCTCCCACGAGTGGGCCCCCCTGCTTGCTCAGGGCCCCAGCACTTGTAATACTTACCTATCCCTCCTCCACCGCTGTGTAGTCTGGGCTGTTAAATCCTTCACTGGGACTGCCAATACAAATTTGGTGAACTGATAGATGATGGTTAAGACGTAGCTATGCCCTGTCCTGCTGGGCTCTATCTTCAGATGATCAATGGCTTCCATTTGTTATGGATGTCGACTCACAATGAGATGCAGTGGTGATTTATCATCAGCTTTCACGGTTTTCCTACTCACAGACGTGTGACATTCCTGCCCACATTTTTAAATGTGTCCTCTCATGCCAATCCAATAGAATCGCCTACGGCCTGTGGCTTCTGACTGTTGCACTCCAAAGTTACCTGACAGATCTTGATAGGCAGTGAGGACAATGTCTACATCTCTCCCTGTGATCATAATTTGATGTAGATGAGTAACGGTGATGGGATCCATGGTACTGCGATACAGCAAACCTTTCTTCACAAAGAACTGTTTTCGCTGTCTCCACAGACAAAGTAATTGAGGGTCAGCATTGCCTCTGAGAATTCTCCCGGGAGTTTTTCCCGTGATTAGTAATTCCAAAATTTCTGCAATCACTCGACTTTCCATCTGTACTTGTATCCATCTCGTTTCCTCTTGCGGAGAGATTTGACTGTCTTACTGAGACTGAAATATATATGAAGATTGAAAAATACCCCAACAGTGTATACTGGTGTACGCTTCGAATACATTACACTTTTTCTACTTTTTAGATTCTTGTCTAATCCATACTGAGGCTGTGAGTGTCTTTGTTGGACTCTGGAAATATACATGGAGATTTTTAATGTTTAAACTATGCTATATATACCTGGTATCCAGTGATACTGTACCCTTTCTCAACTTTCTACAATCTTGTCGAATCCATACTGGGCCTGAGACCATCTGAGTCTGCCTCCTGATATATAAACATAGATTTTTAATGTGTAAACTATGCTACATATATACCTGTTATCTGGTGATACTGTACCCTTTTTCAACTTTATACAATCTTGTCGAATCCATACTGGGCCTAAGACCGTCTGAGTCTGCTTCCTGATTGGAGATGAGCAGTGTTCGAGTCGACCTGTTCGTCAAGTTCAAATTCGAGCTGTTTTGGGCGGTGTTCGAGCCATTTGTAGAACTCGAACACTTTGCTTAAAATTAGGCTGTTCGAAGTTCCGTTCGAGAACGGTTCATTCACCAAAAGCGTAACTTTATTTTCACATTAATAATGGTTTTCAATGTTTACAGACAGTTTCATGGCATAGTAGCAGTGTCTGGTAGCCAGCGGTGTAGTGCACCTGTCAAGGAGATACACCGTGTGTGTTTCTAATAATTTTTTACCGCATCTTGTCCAGAAAATCATTTTTGGGCCTTGTAGCACTGTCTACTACTCAGCAGAGGAGCCCATCCGTGAACCTAGCTATGCCGCCTGTTTATGAAAGAACCAGTTTTTGACTGCATTTAGCCCAGTTAATATTTTGGGCCTAGTAACTGTGTCTTTTACTCAGCAGAGGAGCCCACCCGTGAACCAAGCTGTGCCGCCCGTTTAAGTAAGAACCATTTTTTAACTCCATTTAGCCCAGTGAATACTTTGGGCCTAGTACCTGTGTCTACTGCTCAGCAGAGGAGCCCACCCGTGAACCAAGGTATGCCGCCTGTTTATGTAAGAACTGCGTGCTACTCAGCAGAGGAACCCAGCTGTTAAGCTAGCTACAGCACCTGTGGTTTGGACACTTAATTTTTTCACATTCTTTCTGGAATGCCGGTTAGGCCTAGTTCCGGAATTCCGGTTGACTTGCACTTACTGGGAAATTCTCGTTCGCGGGGAAGAATTGGAATACCAGATCCCCATCACTAGAGTTGAGCGAAATGGGTCGAACAATTTCAAAAGTCGCCGACTTTTGGCAAAGTCGGGTTTCATGAAACGAAACCCGACCCTAGGATGAGGTCGGCCACGAGGTCGGCAACTTACGCGCCAAAGTCGCGTTTCAAAAGTTTGTTTAGCGCTCTTTTTCAGCCAATCAGGATCCACGGACACTGTGGGCAACGTGATGACATAGGCAGGGGTCGCCACCATCTTTCAGAAGGGCATGCAAGTGATTGGCTTGCTTTGGTGGGCGTCACAGGGGTTATAAAAGGGCGTGCACGCCGACCACCATCTTACTTCTGCCGATCTTAGCATAGGGAGAGGTTGCTGATTCTGTAGGGAGAGCGTTAGGCAGGGAAGAAGACAAAAAAACTGCTTCTGCTGCTAGCGATTTTGCCTGTGCAACACACCAGTCATTGTGTGTGCAGTGCAAGGGGAGGCTATATTGTGGTGGATCAGCGGTGTTGGTTGTTAGGCTGCCTTCTAAGGCTTCCTGACAGCTGCATTGCTGTTTCCCCACTGCTCTGCAAACTGCTTTTTTAAAAGCAATCCCAATTTTTTTTTGTCCTGCTAAGGTACTGAGCGTGCATTTATTCACACCATACAGCGGTGTACGCTCCTCACACAGTACTGTGTAACGGCTGTTATCACAGCCACAGTGACGCTATCTGTGTGTCACTGTGGAGGACTTGTTCCGTTCTTACAGACCTACACTCTAGGGAGATTCCTATTCTGCCCAATTCTACAATTCACTTTTTTCACACCTGTGCCATCGAGCCTGTGACATAGCGCTGTGATATTCAGTGGGCCTCACACAATCCAAAAGTGTCCAGTGTCCACAAGTGTCTGCAGAAATTCAAAATCTCCCATATCCTGTAGTCACTTTTTTCACACCTGCTGCATCGAGCCTGTGACATAGCGCTGTGATATTCAGTGGGCCTCACACAATCCAAGTGTCCAGTGTCTGCAGAAATTCAAAATCTCCCTTATCCTGTAGTCACTTTTTTCACATCTGCTGCATCGAGCCTGTGACATAGCGCTCTGATATTCATTGGGCCTCACACAATCCAAAAGTGTCCAGTGTCTGCAGAAATTCAAAATCTCCCTTATCCTGTAGTCACTTTTTTCACACCTGCTGCATCGAGCCTGTGACATAGCGCTCTGATATTCATTGGGCCTTACACAATCCAAAAGTGTCCAGTGTCTGCAGAAATTCAAAATCTCCCTTATCCTGTAGTCACTTTTTTCACACCTGCTGCATCGAGCCTGTGACATAGCGCTGTGATATTCAGTGGGCCTCACACAATCCAAGTGTCCAGTGTCCACAAGTGTCTGCAGAAATTCAAAATCTCACAGAAATTCAAAATCTCCCTTATCCTGTAGTCACTTTTTTCACACCTGTGCCATCGAGCCTGTGACATAGCGCTGTGATATTCAGTGGGCCTCACACAATCCAAGTGTCCAGTGTCCACAAGTGTCTGCAGAAATTCAAAATCTCACAGAAATTCAAAATCTCCCTTATCCTGTAGTCACTTTTTTCACACCTGTGCCATCGAGCCTGTGACATAGCGCTCTGATATTCAGTGGGCCTCACACAATCCAAAAGTGTCCAGTGTCCACTAGTGTGTGCAGAAAATCTAAATCTCCCCTGTCCTATAGACACCTTGTACCTTGTTTTACATTACTATATAGTTTGTTGGATTTTGTCTACATTTCTACCAAAAATGAGGAAGGCTGGTGGAAGAGGCCGTGGAATTGGGCGGGGGTTGGCAGCTGGTAATGATGGTGTTGGTGGTGGATCTGATGGTAGTGGCAAAAGCAAAATAGGACCGAATGCAGGAGGTGTTGAGCCTGCGTCATCGTCTGGCTCCATAAGGCTTTGAAGGCTTAGTTTTCTAGGAGTTGGCAAACCGCTTTTAACGCCAGAGCATCAGGAAAAAGTTTTGTCTTACATTGCTGACTCAGCCTCCAGCTCTATCGCCTCCTCTTCTTCAGTTGTAAAAAGTAAAAGCACTGAGTCGTCATTGGAGGCTCATGTTCATGAACCACACCTTTCCTTGTGTCCTTCACCACAACCAAGATTGAAGGATGACGCAGGCCATACTACTGATTACTCCATGGAGCTGTTTTCACATACCATGCCTGGATTATCAAGTGAAATGGTGAATTACCCAGGCCAAGATGAATCTGACATGGAGTGCACTGATGCACAGCCGCTGATAGATGATTCTGCTGGTACATTCACTCAGAGCACTACATTGTCCTCGCAGTGTACAGAGCCAGATTCTGACCCTGATGAGACTCAGGTGCCCCTTCCCGCACACTATACCACCATACACGGTGACACAGAGGAAGGTGCACATGACATTGAAGAGGAGGTGATGGATGACCCAGTTGTTGACCCAGATTGGCATCCATTGGGGGAAGAGGGTGCTGCTTCCAAGAGCTCAGATGAGGAGCATCCACAGCAGACATCAACATCGCAACAGCTGTTATCTGGCAGGCCCGGAGCACTCCAAAGACAGGTTCCAAAAATCAAAAGAGTTGCTGGACAGCTTGTCCAGAGGGTCAAAACATCACAGCGTGCTAGGCCGCAAAATGTCTGCCAAAGTAGGAAGAGTGCAGTGTGGCACTTTTTTAAACAAAATCCTCATGATCAGGCCAAGGTTATCTGTAAGAAGTGCGCAAAGACCTTTAGCCGAGGGAAAAATCTGAAAAATTTGAATACCAGTTGCATGCTTAGACATTTAACCAGCATGCACTTGCAAGCGTGGACACAACACCAAACCTCAAGTGCCACATGTGCAACTGATCACAAAGAAGGTAGTCAGCAACGCTACATTGTTTCCCCCACTGTAAGCCCACCGGTTAGCACAGCAGCAAATGTTGAGGTGTCGTTGCAAGGCCACAGCAGTCAGGGAATCCCACTGTTATATAAACGAAATACTGAATCTAGGCCATCAGAGAGAACACCAACTCCATCACCATCATCAACCCTCTCTCAGTCCGCCCTGTCCACCGCTACTTCTACCATATGCAGCTCTCAAGTCCAGCTCACCCTCCCAGACACTATGAGTAGGTCAAGAAAGTACTCAGTCTCTCATCCGCGTACACTGGGTTTGAACGCCCACATTGCCAAACTAATCTCGTTTGAGATGATGCCCTATTGGTTGGTGGAAAGCGCAGCTTTCCGCGAACTCATGGCCTATGCAGTACCACGCTATGACCTACCCAGTCGCCACTTCTACTCTCACAAAGCCATCCCAGCCCTCCACCATCATGTGAAAGACCGCATTGTCCATCCACTCAAGCAGTCAGTGAGTGGAAAGGTGCAACTCACAACTGATGCATGGTCCAGTCGGCATGGCCAGGGCCGTTACGTGTCAATCACTGCGCACTGGGTTAATGTGGTGGATGCAGGGTCCACAGGGGACAGCGGTGGTGGGACAGTGCTGCCTAGCCCACGGTATAGGAAACAGTTGGCCGTAGGCGTTCCACCCTCCTCCTCCAGAAGCGAAAGCTCGTCCACAGAGCGCAGTCGTACGAGCACTCCATCTGCAGCTGCCACTGTTGCACACGAGGTGTCCCCCTATCGAGCAGCTAGTGGAAAGCGTCAGCAGGATGTGTTGCAGATGATGTGTTTGGGCGACAAACACACCGCCGAGGTGCTGGCCGAGTACTTGAAGCGACAAACTGAGTCATGGCTGGGCAGTGTACATCTTGAGGCAGGCAAGGTAGTTAGTGATAACGGCCGTAATTTTGTGGCAGCCATAGCCCTTTCAAAACTCAGCCACATACTTTGCTTGGCTCACACCTTGAAGCTGGTGGTGCAGTGTTTCCTCAAAAATTATCCGGAGTTAACAGCCCTGCTCCATAAGGTGCGAAGACTGTGCGCGCACATCCGCCGGTCGCCTGTACACTCCGTTCGTATGCAGAAGCTGCAGCGATTGCTCCACCTTCCCAACCACCGCCTCATTATCGACATTGCAACAAGGTGGAACTCCACCCTGCACATGGTGGAGCGGCTGTGCGAGCAGAGGCAGGCCATAATGCATTTGTGGGAGGATACACGGCCAGGCACTTTGAGAGCAGACATGGAGTTGACAGGTGTGCAGTGGTCGAAGCTGAAAGACCTCTGCAAAGTCCTTCAGTGTTTTGAGGAATGCACACGGCTGGTAAGTGCAGACGACGCCATCCTAAGCATGAGCATACCACTTATGCGTCTGCTCATGCAAACTTTGACGCACCTTAAGGAGCAGGCGTCTGCAGCCAATGTTGACGAGGAGGAAGAGGTGGAGGGAATCCTTGATGACATTCAGCCATTGTCTGCTCAGGGACCTCTCCTGGACGAGTTGGAGGAAGAAGAGGAGGAGGAGGATGATGATGGGTATGATTACTTAGGGGAGGAGGATGCATCTCGTGGGGCAAGTGAAAATGTTGGCGTGGCAAGGTCTGGTACAGGGTTTGTGCGTGACTGGAGGGATGTGGATTTGCCAGAAAGTGCTCCTCCAACCAGCACTCGCAGTGCATCATTGACACCGGGAACATTGGCCCACATGTCAGATTATGCCTTGCGGATCCTAAAAAGGGACCCCCGCATTGCCAAAATGATGAACGATGACGACTACTGGTTGGCCAGCATCCTGGATCCACGCTATAAAGGCAAATTACAAAACATCATGCCACAGGAGAACCTTGACCTAATATTGGCTAATAAACAAGCAACTCTGGTAAATCGGTTGCTTGAGGCATTCCCAGCACACAGCAGCAGTGATGGTTCTCACACGAGCCGTACGGGCCGGGGGCAGCTTGGCAGAGGTGTTCATGGTGCACACAGCAGAAGTGGCGTTGGAGACGGGGGTTTCATGACAATGTTGTGGACTGATTTTTCAAGTACCGCTCACACAACTGGTAATACAGCATCAATGGAAAGTGACAGGAGACAGCAGTTGTCAACTATGGTTACAAACTACTTTTCCTCCCATATCAATGTTCTCCCACACAGGTCATTCCCCTTTGACTATTGGGCTGCTAAACTGGACACCTGGCCTGAATTGGCACAATATGCCTTACAGGAGCTCGCTTGCCCAGCTGCATGTGTGCGATCGGAAAGTGTCTTCAGTGCAGCTGGATCAATCCTGACAGAAAAAAGGACCCGTCTGTCAACCCAAAATGTGGATGATCTAACCTTCATTAAAATGAACCATGCATGGGTTTCCAAGGATTTTGTCCCACCTTCCCCTGATGACACATAGGGTGACAGAAAAATGGTTTGCTTTGGTCCACCTCTTCCTGGGACTTGACCTATTTCGCCTTTTGCATCAGCTGAATGTCCAACATCAGCATATGCCACTTTCTAAAACTCCCTAACTGTGCTGCCTCCCCCCCCCCATGGCCGGGGTCACCACCTAGCGCACGACACTGTGCGAGTGCCGTTGCCCTGGACAGGTGGGTAGGCCGACTCTTGGGCGCGGGCACTGGCACAGGGTCCCTCATAGTGCAATCAAGTGTCTCTGACGGTGGTGGTGCACTCCCGCCGTCAGACACACCGCCGTACTATGAGGGGCCCAGTGCCAGTACCGACGCCCACGAGTGGGCCCCCCTTGCTTGGGCAGGGCCCCAGCATTTGCAATCTTTACCTCTCCCTGCTCCTCCGCTGTGTAGTCTGGGCCGTCAAATCCATACTGTGCCTGACACCGTCTGAGCCTGCCTCCTGGTGTATTGACATATATTTTGAATGTGTACGATATCCATACATGTTATCCGGGGATACGGTACCCTTTCTCACCTTTGTGCAATCACGTGTAACCCATACTGGGCGTGAAAACGGCTGGCGAGCTGTTAAGCAAGCTACAGCACCTGTGGTTTGCACACGTAAGTTTTTCATTTTTTTCAGGAATGACGGTTAGGCCTAATTCCGGAACTGCGGTTGACCTGCACTTACTGGGAAATCATCGTTCGCGAGTAATAATTGTAATCAATGATCCCCATCACTAACGTTGTTCAGCGGGTTATCTGCACCTGTAAGCGACAAACGCTGGCCTTTTCAGTGTAGCACACATGCAGCCACGGACATGTAAGGGCATGACACACCAGTTATTGGCCAATCTCATGGGCCAGAGCCTCACGTGTCCCTCTAGTAAGCCAGACTCGGACCGCGGGGCATGACGGAGTCTCGTTCGTTAACGGAATTAAGCTTGCAATGTGTGCATCTGTTCTGTAGCTGGCATGGTTGAGGTTGCCCGTGTTGAGTCAAATTACGCCGTAGGCTCCACTCCTGGTGGTACCCTTCTGGACATTCCTTTAAGGTTCAGCTTTGCAACCATACTGCCCACGTAAAACAAACACTTTGCCTTCATGAACGCTGTTTGGAGGGTCATGACTCGTGGGAATAACGCCGCCCAATCAGTTAACCTGCTAGAGAGATCCTTCGTTGCTCCCAAGCATGACATCACACTCCCTAGGAGGAAGGTAATGCCACTGTGGCGACCGTACTCCTGGGGGCGACACAAGTGCACTGATGCCCAGCCACTGCTCGATGAATCTGCTGGTACATTGACCCAGACCACTACATTCCCCTCGCACGCTACACGGCCTGAATCTGACCCTGATGAAACTCAGGTTACCCTTCCCATATACAGTTCCATCTTACACGGTGACAAAGAGGAAGCTGCAGATGAAAGTGCAGGTTCGGCCCACCCGCCATCAGACACACCACCGTACTATTAGGGGCCCTGTGCCAGTGCCGTCGCCAACGAGTGGGCCCCCCCTGCTTGCTCAGGATCACAGCACTTGCAAGGTTGAAATACTGTGCAGTGAGATGGAAGATGGGGACGACGAGGAGTCCAGACTAGTACAGGGATTCCCTAGCGAGGAGACTTATTTGATTGTTTTCAATGTTGAGACAGCAATTTTTGGGGAGCACTATACTCTGGAGAATGATAGATGGGGCCCACCATACACTGGAACATTCCAAAGGTGGACATCAGACACTGGAGCAGCATTTACAGGGCCCATTATACACTAGAGCATTAGAAATGGGGCCCATTATGTTTGGAGCATTATTTGGGCCCATAAGACAGTGGAGCTTCATCCATGGGGACCAACATATACTGTAGCATTATGTGGAGCTCATCATATACTGTTTCAAACATTATATGGGACCAATGATTCTGTATGGAGAAATAGATGGGCCTCGTCATGAGATGTAAAAAGTGAAGTATTTTTCATTGTACCATACCGCTATTTCTCTGCCGTATCGGAGCATGATGAGTTGTGGTATTATGTGTTAAAGGGGCGCTCTTTCGCCCAGAGCACATGAAAACCTGGAGCCAGCCTTACCCCCCCACAACTTTAGCCAAATAACCCCCATTTTTCAGTGCGTAACTTGTATTATGAAGTTAATTAAGGTTGACCAGATTAAGTAAGAAGAATTGATGCTTTTGGCATTCAAATGAGCACTGTAGGTGTGTTTCCTGTCCTCTTCTCACTGCCGACTTTTATTCCCCATTCCCTATAATCGGCCGATCTTGCTCGACCCGACTTTTGGAAAAGTCGGGTTTCACGAAACGAAACTCGACCATAAAAAACCAAAAGTCGCTCAACTCTACCCATCACTAATGGGGATCAGCGGGTTATCCGCACCTGTAAGTGACATACGCTGGTCCTTTCAGTGTTGCGCGCATGCAGCTTCCGACATGTAAGGGCATGACAGACCTGTTATTGCTCGATCTCGCGTGCAAGAGCCTCGCATGTCCCTCTAGTAAGCTGGATGCGGACCGTAGGGGCATGCCGGAGTCTCGTTCGTTAACGGAATTAAGCTGACAAATCTCTAGCTCAACTAAAAATTTCCATGCACCACCACCCACAGAATCAACAAAGCTTGCAATCTGTCCATCTTTTCCGTGGCTGGCATGGTTGAGGTTGCCCGTGTGGAGTCCAATTAAGCTGCAGGCTCCACTCCTGGTGGTGCCCTTCTGGACATTCCTTTAAGGTTCAGCTTTGCAACCATACTGCTCCAGGAAACCAAACACTTTGCCTTCATGGACGCTGTTCGGAGGGTCGTGGGAATAATGCCGCCCGATCGACAGTTGGCATAATTTATGGTGGAAAGTCTGACAGTATATGATCGTCTTCGATTTTAGAATTTTAGATTTTTTTTTGTATTTTAAATTTTTAGTCCAGCCTCTCTTGACTTTATAAGGGCATGACATGCCTATATCTGTGTCTCCTCCTCCTCCTTTTACTCCTCCACCTCTTTTCTATATGTAGTTGCCCTTTTCCATATGCTATTTTTGTCTTTTGAGCATTGTGTCTGCTTTGGGACACCTTTTAAGGTGTTTTGTAATTGTTTTCTATGTGTTTGTATGTGTTTGCCTGCCATTGTTTTCAATGGGGCTCGACGGTGTTCGTCGAACGTTCGACGAACATTCGATGAACTTGCCTCCTGTTCGACGAACCGAACTGAACTCGAACACTAGCGGGGTGGCTCCACACTACTCCTGATATATAGATGTACATTTTTAATGTTTAAACTATGCTATATATACCTGATATCTGGTGATACTGTACCCTTTCTGCCAGGAAGTGCTCCTCCACCCACCACTCTAAGTGTATCATTGACACCATGAACATTGGCCCACATGTGTGATTATTTCTTGCGAATCTTCTTTGGGCTACTCCTGCAATTTATATCAATTTATATGTAGATTAAAAAATTACCCCAACACTGTGTACAGCTCTACGCTTGTGATACATTACCCATTTACTGCTCTTTATATTCTGGTCTAATCCAAACTGACCAAGTGAGAGTCTGTTTCTGACTGTGGAAGTAAATACTGAGATTGACAATCACCCCTACACTGTGTACAGCTGTACGCTTCAGATCCATTACCGTTTTTCGGCTTTTTATATTGTGTTGTAATCCATACTGAGCCTGAGAGTGTCTGTGTCTGCCTCCAGAAATATATACGGAGATTTAGAATGTTTAAACTATACTATATATACCTGGTATCTGATGACACTGTACCATTTTTCTACTTTTTACATTCTTGTCTAATCCATACTGAGCCTGTGAGCATCTCTGTGTGACTCATGAAATATATAGGGAAATTGACAATTATCCTTTGACTGTATAGAGCTGTACGCTTCAGATACAGTACCATATATCTGATGTTATTTTGAGTACATTTTCTCCAAAATTTGGAAGTATGGTGGAAGAGGCCGCGGAGGTGGGCGTGGGGGGCCAGCTGGTGCTGATGGTGGTGGTGCATCTGCTGGTAGTGGCAAAAGCACAATAGCAGCTAAGGCAGGAGGTGTTGAGCCTGCATCATGGTCTGGCTCCGGAACGCCTGGAAGGCTACCTTTTCTGGGAGTGGATTAACCGCTTTTAAAGCCAGAGCATCAGGAACTGGTTTTGGCTTACATTGCCGAAACAGACTCCAGCAAATATGCCCTCCTCTTCTGAAGTTTCAAAAAATGCAAGCACTGAGTCGTCAAGTGCTGGCTCCTGGTCAGGAAGAACCCCTTTCCTTGTGTCCTTCACCCCCCACCAAAAGTGAATGATGCAGCAGGCCACACTTCACATTAGTCCACGTAGCTCTTTCCCACATACCATGCCTGAGTTATCAAGTCAAATCGTGAATTCCCCGGTCCAAGATGAATCTGACATGGAGTGTGGGTGGCCAGCCAGGGCAGTGGGGTTAATCTGTACCGGGCCGGTGTCTAAGAGGGATGTGTCACGGTGGTGGTGACCCGGTCCGTGGGCCTGGGTGTCCATGCAAAGGGGTGAATAACGCTTATAGGTGAATGATACGTGACGCCACCTGTGGTTTCTGATTAGATTGACCAGCGCTGCAGTGTCGCTTTTCTGTGACAGATGTTGTGGTGCAGCTAAGATGTAGAAGCCCTGCACAGGTAGGGCCGTAGTCGCAGGGCAGATGAAAGAGTTGGGAGATGGTGTGCAGTGCAGGATGTAGCAGAGCCGTACGCCAGGCGCAGGAGAAAGATGACAGACACAGTCGTGCAGTTCCTTTACCTGTACTTGGTAAGTGCCATCCAGGACCCAGAGTACAGATGGAGAAGGAGTTGGTCAGCCTGGAAGCAAATTAGGAATTCTGTCTCTGCAGATAGGTAGTGTGGCCTCCGTTCTAGCGCTTATCTGAGGTACTCGCAGTACTGAGTTCACTGAAGTTCCTCCTGTTGACTCTCTTTTAAAACTTTCTCATATGGAAGGCAGCCATAGACTTTTCTTTCTGGCTCACACAAGTCACTGCTGGGGCCTCCGAGCCTTAGTTGGGAACAGAGCAATTACAGCTGCTACTTCCTCCGGTTTCTGCTGCAGGACCGTCAGTGTCCCTACAAACTCGGAGACCGTAATCCGGACCATGCGCTCCAGCTAGGAGTGAGCCTTAACTCTGCTCATCCTCCAGCTCCCCTTCTCACATCCACACACTTCCCCTTCCCTTCACAGACTGCCCTAACTTCCCTCCTCCCGACCACAGAGGGCAGCTCCTTAGCAGTCAGGTTCAGAGCTCACCCTGCTGGCCTGGAGTGGGAACTGTGTTGTGTGTTGGTTTAACTGCTAGAGAGATCCTTCGTTGCTCCCAAGCATGACATCACACTCCCTAGGAGGAAGGTAATGCCACTGTGGCGACCATACTCCTGGGGGCGCCACAAGTGCACTGATGCCCAGCCACTGCTAGATGATTCTGCTGGTACATTGACCCAGATCACTACATTCCCCTCGCACTCTACACAGCCAGAATCTGACCCTGATGAAACTCAGGTTCCCCTTCCCGCATACTATACCACCTTACATGGTGACAAAGTGACAAAGAGGAAGGTCCAGATGAAAGTGCAGGTTCCTTGAGCAGGTGGGAGGGGCATACTCATGGGCGACGGCACTGGCACAGGGCCCCTCATAGTACGCAAACGTGTCGTGCCGTCACCAATGAGTGGGCCCCCCTGCTTGCTCAGGATCACAGCACTTGCAAAGTTGAAATACTTACCTCTCCCTGCTCCACCGCAGTGACATCTTCCAACTTTCCTGACAGTGATATTCTGGTCAGAGAGCGTGATTACATCACGTCTGTACGCCCTCTGCCTAAACAGTCCAAGTGCAGAGAGATGGAAGATGGGGACGACGAGGGGTCCAGACCAGTACAGGGATTCCCTAGCAAGGAGACTTATTTAATTGTTTTAAAGGTTGGGAGAAATTTTTGGGGAGCACTATACTCTGGAGAATGATATATGGGGCCCACCATACACTGGAGCATTCCAAAGGTGGACATCAGACACTGGAGCAGCATTTACAGGGTCCATTATACACTGGAGCATTAGAAATGCGGCCCACTATAAGTGGAGCATTATTTGGGCGCATAAGACAGTGGAGCTTCATCCATGGGGATGAACATATACTGTAGCATTGTGTGGAGCTCATATCGAACATTATATGGGACCAATGATTCTGTATGGAGAAATATATGGCCTCATTACTCTGTATAGCGCACTATAGCGCACTATGCGGTGGCCATAATACTGTATGGAGTAATATACTGTCCGTATTTGGAGTTATTGGAGAATTTAAAATGGATATCAGTCATGTGATGTAAGAAGTGAAGTATTTTTCATTGTACTATACCGCTATTTCTCTGCCGTATCAGAGGATCATGAATTGTGGCATGTGTTCAAGGAGCCCATTGACACTCTTTGGCCCAGGGCCCACGAAAATCTGGTGCCAGCCCTACCCCCCCCCCACAACTTTAGCCAAATAACCCCCAGTTTTCAATGCCTAACTATTATTATAAAGTAAATTAAGGTTGACAAGCTTAAGTAATAAGAATTGATGTTTTTGGCATTAAAATGGGCACTGTAGGTGTGTTTCCTGTCCTCCACTCACTGCCGACTTTTCTTCCCCATTGACTTGCATTGGGTTTCGTGTTTCAGTCGGTCTTCGCCTTTTCACGATAATCGGCCGATTTCGTTCGACCCGACTTTTGCGAAAGTCGGGTTTCATGAAACCCGACTCGACCCAAAAAAAGGCAAAGCCGCTCATCTCTAGAAGGGTTATTTATTTTTTTCTCTGTGATATAACGTAAGGAATGAAGTGAAAGCCTGGGGCACGGCTGCTTGTAGTTTTTACACTGTATAAACATGTTGAAACTTAGAGAAATATATCAATTACTACTCAATTACGTTTCTTACATTTTAGCTCCATAAATGTATATTGCTATTAAATACATCAGATATGAATAGAATGGGATCTAAAATCATGATGCTCTGCAGCAAAGCTCCTCTCAATTAATTGAGTACAAAACTTTGTGTCACTAGGTAGCTACTCAACTTTTTAGAACCATGATAGTTTCATGGAAAAATTACCCATTCGGAATGTAATGAAATAATTATAAAACAATGCTAATTATGCAAATTGTCTCTTCAGAGAGGAAGAGGACTAGAACTCTAGTGCCACCTATTGGAGGTAGCAATCCTAAAAGTCAATGTTGACCCTTTAACGAGCCTTGTTACATGACTTAGGATAAAAGCCAAGCCAGAATCTCCATTTGCAGACACTGTGTTTTGGGGTACTGCCCCTCATCAGTGCAAAGTGGGAGATCTGGTTTGGCTGTGAGAGAGGCGTCTGACCGATATCCAAGAAGTATCATTTCTCCTTGCGGAGAATGACATGCTAAGCAATCGCTGATGACAATAGGTATAGCCAAGGAAAACAAATGAGCAAAGAAAATCCAAAACCAATTGTTTAGATAATGCAAAATGCAATTTTATTATAACTATCAGGACATATGGAAAACAGGGAGACAAGAGTCAAGGACCAAGCAGCACATGGGAAAAATGGGGCACACTTATGGTGGAAAACATGGGGGGATATATGTGACCTTATTTTTCACAGTAGCCATAACAATATGGCTTCATAGTATATTGCACTCTCCACAATAAAATTAACACACCAAGACGAGGCACTCAAATATAAAATAGTATCAAGAGTTAGCTGTAAGGTAAGTATTACCTGTCCAGGTTAGTTGTAAGTCCACCCGGCGTGCCCACCCCAATGCACGTTTCGGCGTGATGGCCTTTGTCAAGGGGTGATGGGAAACAGGAAAGGTGGGGTATTAAAAGGCATAGTCCACCAATGAAACTGTGTGACCCGCTCACGTGATCAAATGAACCATTAGTGTCATAGACATCATAATCCTCCCACAAAATGGCCGTTGTTGCAATGGAGATACCTAACATATGGCGTCACCTCCGCCCACCAAACTATAATAATGCCGAATGCTGTAACCAGCTAATGGCCAAAAGAGGGGAGGAAGAGACTGTCATCCCATGCCACCCAGCGCCGCATCCCTGCACGTGGCCACCACATCAAACACAGCCTGGCATAATCACCAACCACAAAGTGGCATTGCCACCTCCCACAGAATCACCTCCCTCAGAGTGTTAAACCTGCGCCGCGTCCGCCCGTGCAACGCGTGCGTATCCACGGCAACCAGGACAACAGATGGCGTCGGCATCACGTGCCCGCTGACGTCACACGCATGTGACCGCTCACTGTGGCAACGAGGAGATGCCGAGAACCGCCGGATTTAAAGGGAGCCATAACGCGCTGGGGGAATACAGGCAGCAGGAGGTGTTGCAGTGATCCATAGATGGAAAGATGCTGCCGTGAGGAGCATATTACTGGGGCATGACAATATACAAGCTTATTGTAGCAGTCCAAGAAAGACGAACGGCCACACAAATTATTATATAGTTAACAACTGACATATAAATAGATAACATATTGATCACAGTAATGTGGGCCTCTTATAATTAGCACAATGAGCATAGAATCAATACATATTATATAGTTGGAAAATGATATTGATACTGCTGCATAATCTTAGTACCAGTAAAAATAACAGTTACAGTACATAGTACATATAATAATAGTCACACCAGTCCAAACAACATTTGAATATCATGTGAAAATACATATAGACCATCATTTCATGTCATATTAGACATATCTGTAATCTTTTGACGATGACAATCCATAAGAGCTGGTGTGATATTTGTATTTGTATGTATCCAAGGAGATCCAAAAGTGCTAAATATAATAGACAGGTGCATCAGTGGAAATAGCTGTTGAATAAAAATAAAAGAATTAATAAAATCAATAAAATGAAATGCTTCATGGGCAAGATGGTCCAACTTGATAATGAAAACCACCTAAGATGTAATAAAAATGGAGCAAAACTGATAGCCTCATTAAGTCCTATTGGATGGACTGTATCTAGGGTCCAGATCCAACGAGTTTCACGTTGTGATAACTTTTGGCTCAAATTACCTCCACGGACACCTGGATTAATTATATCTACTCCTCTGATGCGAAGTAACGAGCTATCACATCCATGATGATCCAGCCACACTTAGGACATTACCACGGCACTTTAAATTAATCGTGGATACGATCTCTGTAGGTTGTTTAGCACTATTGTTATTATTCTTTTTCCCACTTCCAAGCATGCATTGCTCCTGCAATTGTCCAATGGCTTGCCTATTTCAAAAGGATAATTGCCTGAAATTGCCTTTTGTATGACTGTACACACAGAAGCAGAGACAAAATGATCCACCACAACTTCATGCAGTGAAACAAAGGCCTACTGCATGTATTGAAATAAAGATCTGCCTCTACTTCCTGCAGTGAGACATAGACCTGCTCCCACTTCCTGTATTGCTACAAAGACCTACTCCAACTTCCTGAGTGAAACATAGACCGGCTCCCACGTTCTGAAATAATAAAAGACCTGCCCCACTTCCTGTAATGAGAAAAGGATACACCCCATTTCTTTTAGAGAGGTGAAGATTTAACCCCACTTCCTGTGATGAGACAAAGATCCATTTCAACTTCCTGCAGTGAAACAAAGATTCACCTCCACTGTCTGTATTGAAACAAAGACCTGCCTCCATTTCTTGCAGTGAAACAAAGACCTGCCTCCACTTCTTGTAGTGAAACAAAGACCTCCTCCCACTTCCTGTATTGCTTCAATGACTCCCACTTCCTGAAGAAATAAAAGATGTGCCTTGTCTTCATGTACTGAAACAAACACCCAACCCACTTCTTGTAGAACAGCCAAGAATAACCCCACTGTTTTGAGAGACAAAGACCAGACCCTAGTTCCTGTAGTGAGACAAAGACCCTCCCCCATTTATATTGCATCTATATTCACTGTTTCTAAATATGTGCAATTTCATTCTTAAAAACGATGATAGAAAGATAGAAAATTATGTCTTCTGTCTTCTAGGAACAGATTCATACCTGTCCATATGTTGTTCTTGGAATTGCAGTGTCATGACCACAAGGATCAGTCCAGTGGACGGCACAACAAGCACGAACAATGGGATGTGAAAAGGGGGAGGAAGGCCCTAATATTAGGGAATGAGGGATGGGGCACCTCTTAACTCAGCTTTTTCCTATCCTTAAGCTCCCCTAACACCCTATGCAGGTCCTTCACCCCGCTGCCATCTCGTACCTGGTCCCTAGCTGTCACATCACTAAACCCTGGCTAGTGCACTTGCCATCAAAGACTCTAGCCTCACCACTACAGATAGTACAAACACAGGGGATAGTGACAAACACGAGAAAGACAAGGTTCATAATCAAGAAACTTAGCTCCAGGCTTCACTGCCAAGCTCCACACTGCAGAGGTTCCGGAAACAAGACCCTGAACTCCACAGAAGTAGCATATTCAGTGCTGACACCATAGAGCTGCAACTCCAAGACTGGCATACATAGCAAACTCTATTACCAACAGTCAGCTGATGCGTCATGTGACTATCTAAAGAACGGAGGGAATGGTCACCACCCACATCAGCTGACCTAGCATCTCAGCAGCTTGCAGCAAGGAAAACTGACATTAAACCTTGCAGGTAAAAAAGCAAAAAACGTTTAAATTCAACCCGAACCACAGCTGTCACGAATCCAAAAATGGATCATGACATGCAGTTTGGCTCCAATAAAATGAATGAGGGTAAGTTGCAGTACTGCACACAATCTGTAAACAGATATGGCAATGTTGGAAGAAAGTATCCATGTTTTCTAATCATAGACAATCCCTTTATGTCAAATATCTACCTATTTAATATTCATTTCTTTCACCAGAAAATTTTATCTAGAATTCAGTCACCTGTTATCTATCTTAGACACCCCCCAAAAGAATCATTTAACCTATGGAGATAGGTAACAAATCCAACAACTCGTTAATACAATATGAACATCAAAAACCCTTATACGCCATTTCAAGCAAAAAGGGTCAAAGAGTATATTAGGATAGAATAAATATATTTTATTTTTCAAATGAATACACTACAAGATAAAAACAGAGCAACACTCACTAAGCAGGCACATTGACAAGGGGGAAAGAATCATGCAATTGTCCAGACAGAAGTCCCTGTACATAAACATTCAACTAGCCACAAAATTCGGATTCCAATATGCTACCTATTATACCTCCTATATAATCAAACAAACACCATGGGGTAATTACCATATGATCCCATACATGGGAATTCAATTAATCCAAAATGGTGAATTGTAAAGACACATGTGTGTCAAAATGGAGTTGAAATAAAGTGCAGATAGTGCATAATTAGCATATATACAGTATATTCCAGTGGCAGTGTGTAAACCGTAAATGGTACTTACATATATTATCAGTAGTAAGTTCGCCCAGGCATGCTGCCCTACGAGCATTTCACTGCCGGTGAAGAGACTGTTCCAATGAGGAGTGCCACAAATATACGGCGGCCGCATAAGCGGCGCTCCTCATTGGACACCGGCTCTCATTTATAGTCACACTGGAGTTAGTTTAACCCACGCCTCCTGTCAAAGTAGCAGGGAAACGTGCGTAGGGGTGGCAGGCCTGGGGGTTCTTACTATTGATAATATATGTATGTACCGTTTACTGTTTACACACTGCCACTGGAATATATATATGCTAATTATACACTATCTGCACTTTATTTGAACTCCATTGTGAAACGCATGTGTCTTTACAATTCACCATTTTGGATTAATTGAATTCCTTTGTATGGGATCATATGGTAATTACCCCGTGGTGTTTGTTTGATTATATAGGAGGTATAATAGGTAGCATATTGGAATCCGAGTTTTGTGGCTAGTTGAATGTTTATGTACAGGGACTTCTGTCTGGACAATTGCATGATTCTTTCCCCCTTGTCAATGTGCCTGCTTAGGGAGTCTTGCTCTGTTTTTATCTTGTAGTGTATTCATTTGAGAAATAAAATATATTTATTCTATCCTAATATACTCTTTGACCCTCTTTGCTTGAAATAGCGCATAAGGGTTTTTGATGTTCCTACCTGTTATCTATCGCAGACTTCACATGTAGCAGTTATTGTTACTATATATATATTAGCAGATTAAGGGACGTGTAGAGGCATGGAATATGTTAGAACAGGATACCCTGTAATCGAATAGCCAGAGGCCCTGTGTGAATTGCTTTGATATGTTAAATACTATTTCACATTTTTACAGCCTGAAGGAAATTCTGATGATGCAAATTCATTGGTTTCATAGAAAAAGAATACGAGAAAATTGTAAGATGGATGAGAGTAACTTGCCAAAGAACATAATAATTAGAAGACCAGCATGAACTACAGCCTGAACTAAACAGGAGACTCAATTATACTGATTTGCAGGTTTCAGTAAATGTACATTTTCTCTGTCTCTTTTTTTGATGTACAGTGGGGAAAAAAGTATTTAATCAGCCACCAATTGTGCAAGTTCTGCCACTTATAAAGATGAGAGCGGCCTGTAATTGACTTCATAGGTAAACAACAACTATGAGTGTCAAAATGAGAAAACAAATTCAGAAAATCACCTTGTCTGATTTGGCAAGATTTAGTTTTCAAATTATGGTGGAAAATAAGCATTTGGTCACCTAAAAACAAGCAAGATTTCTGGCTCTCACAGACCTGTAACTTCTTCCTTAAGAGGCTCCTCTGTCCTCCACTCATTACCTGTAGTAATGGCACTTGTTTGAGCTTGTTATCAGTATAAAAAAGACACCTGTCCACAACCTCAAACAGTCACACTCCAAACTCCACTATGGTGAAGACCAAAGAGCTGTCGAAGGACACCAGAAACAAAATTGTAGCCCTGCACCAGGCTGGGAAGACTGAACCTGCAATAGGCAAGCAGCTTGATGTGATAAAATCAACTGTAAGAGCAATAATAAGAAAATGGAAGACATACAAGACCACTTATAATATCAATTTATCTGGGACTCCATGCAAGATCTCAACCTGTGGGGTCAAAATGATTACAAGAACGGTGAGCAAAAATCCCAGAAACACTTGGGGGACCTAGAGAAAAACCGGCATAGAGCTGGGACCACCTTAACAAAGGCTACCATCAGTAACATGCTATGCTGCCAAGGACTCAGATCCTGCAGTGCCAGACGTTTCCCCCTGCTTAAGCCAGTACTTGTCCGGGCCTGTCTGAAGTTTGCTAGAGAGCATTTGGATTATCCAGATGAGTATTGGGAGAATGTCATATGGTCTGATGAAACCAAAGTAAAACTGTTTGGTAGAAACAAAACTCGTTGTGTTAGGAGGAGAAAGAATGCTGAGTTGCATCCAAATGGCAACATCATGCTTTGGGGCTGTTTCTCTGCAAAGGGACCAGGACAACTGATCCATGTACATGAAAGAATAAATGGGGCAATGTATCGTGAGATTTTGAGTGCAAACCTCCTTCCATCAGCAAGGGCATTGAAGATAAAACGTGGATGGGTCTTTCAGCATCATAATGATCCCAAGCACACTACCAGGGCAATGAAGGATTGGCTTATGAAGGTCCATGAAGTGGCCTAGCCAGTCTCCAGATCTCAACCCCATAGAAAAACTTTGGAGGGATTTGAACGTCCGCGTTGCCAATCAACAGGCCCAAAACATCACTGCTCTAGAGGAGATCTGCATGGAGAAATGGGCCAACATACCACAAATAGTGTGTGCCAACCTTGTGAAGACTTACAGAAGACTTACAGAAAACATTTGACCTCTGTCATTGACTACAAAGGATAAATGACAAAATATTGAGATAAACTTTTGTTAATGACCAAATGCTTATTTTCCACCATAATTTGAAAAATAAATCTTGTAAAATCAGAGAAGGTGATTTTCTTGATTTGTTTTCTCATTTTGACTCTCATAGATGTGGTCTACCTATGATGTCAATTACACGCCTCTCTCATCTTTTTAAGTGGGAGAACTTGCACAATTGGTGGCTGACTAAATACTTTTTTCCCCACTCTATAACATTTAATCTGCTTGTCTATTGTTGTGTACTACAAAGCTATGCAACACCATACACAGCAATCTGTGATGTTCTGGCACCTTTTTAAAAGTTTGCCCTACAGTAGTTCTGTGGGATTGGACTGAACCTACAACTTGGGTGCTCATAGGTTTATTCGTGTCCTTTGGTATGTGCTAACCACTACATACTAAGCACACCATACAAGACTTCTGTATATTGGTAAAACCCAACAAGATCTGCCATTTATTGAGAATGTTGCACATGGCTTGCGTATACTGTGAATACTTAAGAAGACCTCCCATATACAAGGAAAAATCCTCAAGACATACCGTATGTAAGAGGGTGAACTGTGATTACACCAGGAGAGCACTAGGACCCTGTGGTGTTTGCCTGTTGCAGCAGGTGTTGCGAGTGCCCAGGAATCTTTGTGTGCTGGGGGGTGGGGCCTAGTGTCTGCTGTGTAGAGCTGTAAGGGAAGCTTCCAGAAGAGGAAGAGAGACTGCCTTGAGAAACACTGTGTGTGTGGAGCAGCTGGTGAGAAGCAAAGAGACTGAACTCTGTAAGAGACTGTGTACTGCAACCCTTCATCTTGGGAGCCTGAGACCTTGCTGTGGAACAAAGACTGAGCGTTCCTGAGAGCTGTGTGACTATGGAGCTCTGTGGAGTCCCTTTTGTGGTGAGCTGAGAAGCAATATTTGACAGACATTTTATACAGAAACAGGCATATTGCTTCAAGGAGAATTCATGAGGACTACAGGAGGAGAGACGGCATCTTGAGGCTACAGAACTACTAGTCCCCAGCGTTTGGGCTCGGCACTTGCTGACAAGACGAGGAACTTTGTGTTGCTGCAACTGATTGGTGCCAAATATTTAGGACTTGGCTGCAGCCTATGTAATCTATATGCCTGAGAGGAGACTCCCCTCAAGTTAAAGGTACAACAGTTATAGATACCCGGATATCCCTAGTTGAAGCACTTAAGGACCTTTGTAGTAAATGTATATGTTTTGTTATTGTAGATTTGTGTAGCCTTTACTCTGTGTGCCATCCCAGGTGGTCCTTTGATATCACTACATTCGAGTTACACCTGTTCTCTGAGTACCCAAATTGACCTTTCAGATAGGTAAATTTATTTCAAATCCCTGTGTAGTACACTCTTCAGGGAACCTTATATTGGAATAGTGATTTCAGCTCCGGCTGAGTGAGTGTACTGTATAAGGGTATTCAATTTGTTTCTTCCATTTACTGAGTTCTACTTTATCTGCTGTTTTGGGATTTCTGCCTCAGTCTCAGTTTGTGACCCACTGGATCTTATTTGGACCTCCAGTCATTACATTTTTGGCGTAGTCGGTAGGATCCAGTGTTTGTCATGGATGCAGGCGAGGAAAGAAGTGACCCCGTTGCATCAGCATCCCGCTCGGGGGGTTGAGGGTCCCCTGGCAGCCGCAGCAACTCCAGGAGGGTATGTGCCTGTAGGAGATTTACTTCAGCTTATGCCAAAATATGATGGGCACAACATGGCATTGCAGGATTGGGCCGAGAGGGTCTGGAGAATTCTGCGTATGTGTAATCTGGCCCCTGCGTTATGTGCCGAGCTGGCATTAAATGTACTAGAGGGCGATACCAGGCAGATGGTGATGGTGCGCCCAGAATCAGAGAGGGATACGTTAGAGAACATTTTGGAACTGTTAGAGGGGAGTTTGGGAGGCAGAGCTCGTGTGACCCAGCTTCGGTGTCTATTCTTTAATCGCCCCCAAAGGGAATGTGAGTCTCTGATGCAGTACTCTAATATCTTGCAAGAGATGTTGAGTGAGGTGCAGCGACTAGACCCAGGGGCCATGGGGGCATTCCGAGAGGTAGACCGTTTGCTCTGGGATCAATTCATCACCGGGTTAGCCAATAGACTTCTCCGAGACAAACTGATGGAGATAGCCCGGACTGCACCTGAATTATCTTTCTGACAGATTTATCGAGCCGCGGTGGAAAGGGAGGAGGAGTCTGCCCTGGTGGCTGAGGGGTCAGTGAACAGTGCCCAGCTGGAGGGAAGCCAGTCAGTGTCAGGAGGAGAAGGGCTGGTAAGTGTGGTAAAGCTCTGCGTGCCGAGTTGAAGGAGCTGAAACTGGAAGTGTCTAAACTTAGAGCTAGGCCGGCCTCTACCCCCGCAGGGGGACCATCTGCCATACCCTCTGGAACGGTGACCCTGCAGATAGCCAGGTCGCCCTCCCAGAATGAGTCAAGTCCTTGTCCAGAAGAAGCAGTCACCTGCTGGAAGTGTGGATGCCGGGGACACATCTTTCATTACTGCCGGATGCCTGTAGCCCCACAGGCCCCATCACCAGCTTTAAACTCCCGGCCACTGCCATGAGAGGGTGAACAGCAGTGGCCCCACCCCCGCAAAGCCCTCGATGGGATGAACAAGATTTGTTTGCATGCAGTCCAGCGATGGAAGCAGAGTTTGATGGGTGGAAGATGAGGTGCTTAGTCGACACGGGATCCGAATGTACTATAATGCCTGTAGAAGTGTATGAGAGATACTTCAGTCAACTAGTGGTTCCAGAAGATGGACGAGTTATATGACTTATCGCCGCTAATAGTGGCCAACTGTCAGTTAAGGTGATCGTGTGGATGCAGCTAAAAATGTTTGGTCAAGAGCTGGGACAGAAAGGGAAAGTGCTGGTGGATTACCCCCCAGAAGAAGGATGTTGGTGACGCTCGGAATGAACATGCTGCGAGATTTGAACAACCAGATGTATGCCAGTGAGGGACCCCAATTCTGGACCCATGCTACAAGACACCGACCCACACAGAGAATGTTACACCGTCTTCTGCTGAGCTGTATCTTGCTGAAAAGTGCGATCCCAGGGGGCCGGATGGGCCTGGTCCGACTGCCATCGCGGACCCCGATCTTGCTGGCACCAAGACAAGAAGGGATCTTAATGCTGCCGGTGGGAGCTGCACAGAGATTGACTGGGCTTAAAATGCTACTCGAGTCAGCCCAAGAGAAGTCCTCATTTGCAAGGTACATGTGGTCCGGTCTCTGGCGATTGTGAAGAATGGACGGGTGCCAGTCCAATGCATCAATGTTTTAGATGAGGCTGTTACAATTCCCGCGGGGACCATTCTGGTTGAACTGTTTGTGTCAGCGGAGAAGGTGCCTGACAAGGCAGGATTCGAACTGCGTCCAGACTAACAGTCATCCTAGGCATTGGAGCTCGAGGTAGATCGGACTGAACCCCCTGCCGAAGAATGGAATGGTCGTGTGATCATGGAACAGATGGGAGTGGATCAGGAGAAACTGATCTCCGTGCAGTGGGAGCAGTTGGCGAGAGTTTTGTGGGAACATCAAGAGACCTTTTTGCGACATGGGGAGGACTTCGGATGTGCCCGGACGATTGAGCATGAGATCCCCATGGGGATACTCCTCCCATTACGGAAAGATATTGTCAAATCCCTCCGGCGTTCTATCAAGAGGTGAAGAGTAGAGTTGAGCGAAACGGGTCGAAAAATTTCAAAAGTCGCCGACTTTTCGCAAAGTCGGGTTTCATGAAACGAAACCCGACCCTAGGATGAGGTCGGCCACGAGGTCGGCGACTTACGCGCCAAAGTCGCGTTTCAAAAGTTTGTTTTGCGCTCTTTTTCAGCCAATCAGGATCCACGGACACTGTGGGCAACGTGATGACATAGGCACGGGTCACCACCATCTTTCAGAAGGGCATGCAAGTGATTAGCTTGCTTTGGTGGGCGTCACAGGGGGTATAAAAGGGCGTGCACGCCGACCGCCATCTTACTTCTGCCGATCTCAGTATAGGGAGAGGTTGCTGCTGATTCTGTAGGGAGAGCGTTAGGCAGGGAAGAAGACAAAAAAACTGCTTCTGCTGCTAGCGATTTGGCCTGCACAACACACCAGTCACTGTGTGTGCAGTGCAAGGGGAGGCTATATAGTGGTGTATCAGTGATGTTGGTTGTTGGGCTGCCTTCTAAGGCTTCCTGACATTCCTGCATTGTTGTTTACCCACTGCTCTGCAAACTGCTTTTTTAAAAGCAATCCCAATTTTTTTTTTTTGTCCTGCTGAGAAGAAAAAAAAACTGCTTCTGCTGCTAGCAATTTGGCCTGCACAACACACCAGTCACTGTGTGTGCAGTGCAAGGGGAGGCTATATTGTGGTGTATCAGTGGTGTTGGTTGTTGGGCTGCATTTTAAGGCTTCATGAAAGGCTGGCATTGCTGTTTAACCACTGCTATGCAAACTGCTTTTTGAAAAGCAATACAATCTCCCTTATCCTCTAGTCACTTTTGTCACAGCTGTGCCATCGAGCCTGTCACATAGCGCTCAGATATCAGTGGGCCTCACACAATCCAAAAGTGTCCAGTGTCCAAAAGTGTGTGCAGAGATTCAAAATCTCCCTTATCCTCTAGTCACTTTGGTCACAGCTGTGCCATCGAGCCTGTCACATAGCGCTCAGATATTCATTGGGCCTCACACAATCCAAAAGTTTCCAGTGTCCAAAAGTGTGTGCAGAGATTCAAAATCTCCCTTATCCTCTAGTCACTTTGGTCACAGCTGTGCCATCGAGCCTGTCACATAGCGCTCAGATATTCATTGGGCCTCACACAATCCAAAAGTGTCCAGTGTCCAAAAGTGTGTGCAGAGATTCAAAATCTCCCTTATCCTCTAGTCACTTTGGTCACAGCTGTGCCATCGAGCCTGTCACATAGCGCTCAGATATTCATTGGGCCTCACACAATCCAAAAGTGTCCAGTGTCACGATACTAGTGGATACAACTGGACACCAGTGGCTAGGTCAAAGAGACTACATGACACATTGGGTTGCGCAAGCAATATTGTATTAATGATCTGAATGCAATATAGCATATAAGTCCAGATAAATGTTCAGTCAATATGATAGAAGAGCTGATACTCTGCGACACAGCATGCAAAGTCACTGAGCAATGCGGGCACAAGACACAGACTCTTGCAGAGCGGAGGAACACACTAGCTGGCTGGAGTTCTTACTTCACCGCAGGTGTAGTCAGGCAGAGGTTCCTGAAGTCAAGTGTTCAGCAATCACTCGGTCAGCAGGCAGGGATCCAGACGTGCAGGTTGGCAGAGGACTCCGCCGTTAAGAGAGGACCAACAGGGATAGTAAGTCCAGGCTTGGGACTGCAGAGGCACAAAGTCCATTACATAATACACAAGCAATGAATCAGAGCAGGTGCTGGCTTTATATACAGCTTTGGCAGGAAGCAAGATGGCCGACGTGGAAACATCAAGATCCATGTTAACTAAGGGCAAGTCTAAGGGCAAGAGAAACAGATTCCAGGACTAGATACTGACAGTCCAGTGTCCAAAAGTGTGTGCAGAGATTCAAAATCTCCCTTATCCTCTAGTCACTTTGGTCACAGCTGTGCCATCGAGCCTGTCACATAGCGCTCAGATATTCATTGGGCCTCACACAATCCAAAAGTGTCCAGTGTCCAAAAGTGTGTGCAGAGATTCAAAATCTCCCTTATCCTCTAGTCACTTTGGTCACAGCTGTGCCATCGAGCCTGTCACATAGCGCTCAGATATTCATTGGGCCTCACACAATCCAAAAGTGTCCAGTGTCCAAAAGTGTGTGCAGAGATTCAAAATCTCCCTTATCCTCTAGTCACTTTGGTCACAGCTGTGCCATCGAGCCTGTCACATAGCGCTCAGATATTCATTGGGCCTCACACAATCCAAAAGTGTCCAGTGTCCAAAAGTGTGTGCAGAGATTCAAAATCTCCCTAATCCTCTAGTCACTTTGGTCACAGCTGTGCCATCGAGCCTGTCACATAGCGCTCAGATATTCATTGGGCCTCACACAATCCAAAAGTGTCCAGTGTCCAAAAGTGTGTGTAGAGATTCAAAATCTCTTTTATCCTCTAGTCACTTGGGTCACAGCTGTGCCATCGAGCCTGTCACATAGCGCTCAGATATTCATTGGGCCTCACACAATCCAAAAGTGTCCAGTGTCCAAAAGTGTGTGCAGAGATTCAAAATCTCCCTTATCCTCTAGTCACTTTGGTCACAGCTGTGCCATCGACACTGTCACATAGCGCTCAGATATTCATTGGGCCTCACACAATGCAAAAGTGTCCAGTGTCCAAAAGTGTGTGCAGAGATTCAAAATCTCCCTTATCCTCTAGTCACTTTGGTCACAGCTGTGCCATCGAGCCTGTCACATAGCGCTCAGATATTCATTGGGCCTCACACAATCCAAAAGTGTCCAGTGTCCAAAAGTGTGTGCAGAGATTCAAAATCTCCCTTATCCTCTAGTCACTTTGGTCACAGCTGTGCCATCGAGCCTGTCACATAGCGCTCAGATATTCATTGGGCCTCACACAATCCAAAAGTGTCCAGTGTCCAAAAGTGTGTGCAGAGATTCAAAATCTCCCTTATCCTCTAGTCACTTTGGTCACAGCTGTGCCATCGAGCCTGTCACATAGCGCTCAGATATTCATTGGGCCTCACACAATCCAAAAGTGTCCAGTGTCCAAAAGTATGTGCAGAGATTCAAAATCTCCCTTATCCTCTAGTCACTTTGGTCACAGCTGTGCCATCGAGCCTGTCACATAGCGCTCAGATATTCATTGGGCCTCACACAATCCAAAAGTGTCCAGTGTCCAAAAGTGTGTGCAGAGATTCAAAATCTCCCTTATCCTCTAGTCACTTTGGTCACAGCTGTGCCATCGAGCCTGTCACATAGCGCTCAGATATTCATTGGGCCTCACACAATCCAAAAGTGTCCAGTGTCCAAAAGTGTGTGCAGAGATTCAAAATCTCCCTTATCCTCTAGTCACTTTGGTCACAGCTGTGCCATCGAGCCTGTCACAAAGCGCTCAGATATTCATTGGGCCTCACACAATCCAAAAGTGTCCAGTGTCCAAAAGTGTGTGCAGAGATTCAAAATCTCCCTAATCCTCTAGTCACTTTGGTCACAGCTGTGCCATCGAAACTGTCACATAGCGCTCAGATATTCATTGGGCCTCACACAATCCAAAAGTGTCCAGTGTCCAAAAGTGTGTGCAGAGATTCAAAATCTCCCTTATCCTCTTGTCACTTTGGTCACAGCTGTGCCATCGAGACTGTCACATAGCGCTCAGATATTCATTGGGCCTCACACAATCCAAAAGTGTCCAGTGTCCACAAGTGTCTGCAGAAATTCAAAATCTCCCTTATCCTCTAGTCACTTTGGTCACAGCTGTGCCATCGAGCCTGTCACATAGCGCTCAGATATCAGTGGGCCTCACACAATCCAAAAGTGTCCAGTGTCCACAAGTGTCTGCAGAAATTCAAAATCTCCCCTGTCCTATAGACACCTTGTACCTTGTTTTACATTACTATATAGTTTGTTGGATTTTGTCTACATTTCTACCAAAAATGAGGAAGGCTGGTGGAAGAGGCCGTGGAATTGGGCGGGGGTTGGCAGCTGGTAATGATGGTGTTGGTGGTGGATCTGATGGTAGTGGCAAGAGAAAAATAGGACCGAATGCAGGAGGTGTTGAGCCTGCGTCATCGTCTGGCTACATAAGGCCTCGAACGCTTAGTTTTCTAGGAGTTGGCAAACCGCTTTTAAAGCCAGAGCATCAGGAAAAAGTTTTGTCTTACATTGCTGACTCAGCCTCCAGCTCTATCGCCTCCTCTTCTTCAGTTGTAAAAAGTAAAAGCACTGAGTCGTCATTGGAGGCTCATGTTCATGAACCACACCTTTCCTTGTGTCCTTCACCCCAACCAAGATTGAAGGATGACGCAGGCCATACTACTGATTACTCCATGGAGCTGTTTTCACATACCATGCCTGGATTATCAAGTGAAATGGTGAATTACCCAGGCCAAGATGAATCTGACATGGAGTGCACTGATGCACAGCCACTGATGGATGATTCTGCTGGTACATTCACTCAGAGCACTACATTGTCCTCGCAGTGTACAGAGCCAGATTCTGACCCTGATGAAACTCAGGTGCCCCTTCCCGCACACTATACCACCATACACGGTGACACAGAGGAAGGTGCACATGACATAGAAGAGGAGGTGATGGATGACCCAGTTGTTGACCCAGATTGGCATCCATTGGGGGAAGAGGGTGCTGCTTCCAATAGCTCAGATGAGGAGCATCCACAGCAGACATCGACATCGCATCAGCTGTTATCTGGCAGGCCAGGAGCACTCCAAAGACAGGTTCCAAACATCAAAATAGTTGCTGGACAGCTTGTCCAGAGGGTCAAAAGATCACAGCGTGCTAGGCCGCAAAATGTCTGCCAAAGTAGGAAGAGTGCAGTGTAGCACTTTTTTGAACAAAATCCTCATGATCAGGCCAAGGTTATCTGTAAGAAGTGCGCAAAGACCTTTAGCCGAGGGAAAAATCTGAAAAATTTGAATACCAGTTGCATGCTTAGACATTTAACCAGCATGCACTTGCAAGGGTGGACACAACACCAAACCTCAAGTGCCACATGTGCAACTGATCACAACGAAGGTAGTCAGCAACGCTACATTGTTTCCCCCACTGTAAGCCCACCGGATAGCACAGCAGCAAATGTTGAGGTGTCGTTGCAAGGCCACAGCAGTCAGGGAATCCCACTGTTATATCAACGAAAGACTGATTCTAGGCCATCAGAAAGAACACCAACTCCATCACCATCATCAACCCTCTCTCAGTCCGCCCTGTCCACCGCTACTTCCACCATATGCAGCTCTCAAGTCCAGCTCACCCTCCCAGACACTATGAGTATGTCAAGAAAGTACTCAGTCTCTCATCCGCGTACACTGGGTTTGAACGCCCACATTGCCAAACTAATCTCGTTTGAGATGATGCCCTATTGGTTGGTGGAAAGCGCAGCTTTCCGCGAACTCATGGCCTATGCAGTACCACGCTATGACCTACCCAGTCGCCACTTCTTCTCTCGCAAAGCCATCCCAGCCCTCCACCATCATGTGAAAGACCGCATTGTCCATGCACTCAAGCAGTCAGTGAGCGGAAAGGTGCACCTCACAACTGATGCATGGTCCAGTCGGCATGGCCAGGGCCGTTACGTGTCCATCACTGCGCACTGGGTTAATGTGGTGGATGCAGGGTCCACAGGGGACAGCGGTGGTGGGACAGTGCTGCCTAGCCCACGGTATAGGAAACAGTTGGCTGTAGGCGTTCGACCCTCCTCCTCCTCCAGAAGCGAAAGCTCGTCCACAGAGCGCAGTCGTACGAGCACTCCATCTGCAGCTGACACTGTTGCACACGATGTGTCCCCCTATCGAGCAGCTAGTGGAAAGCGTCAGCAGGCTTTGTTGCAGATGATGTGTTTGGGCAACAGACACACCGCCGAGGTGCTGGCCGAGTACTTGAAGCGACAAACTGAGTCATGGCTGGGCAGTGTACATCTTGAGGCAGGCAAGGTAGTTAGTGATAACGGCCGTAATTTTGTGGCAGCCATAGCCCTTTCAAAACTCAGCCATATACCTTGCTTGGCTAACACCTTGAACCTGGTGGTGCAGTGCTTCCTCAAAAATTATCCAGAGTTAACAGCCCTGCTCCAGAAGGTGCGAAGACTGTGCGCGCACATCCGCCGGTCGCCTGTACACTCCGTTCGTATGCAGAAGCTGCAGCGATTGTTCCACCTTCCCAACCACCGCCTCATTATCGACATTGCAACAAGGTGGAACTCCACCCTGCACATGGTGGAGCGGCTGTGCGAGCAGAGGCAGGCCATAATGCATTTGTGGGAGGATACACGGCCAGGCACTTTGAGAGCAGACATGGAGTTGACAGGTGTGCAGTGGTCGAAGCTGAAAGACCTCTGTAAAGTCCTTCAGTGTTTTGAGGAATGCACACGGCTGGTAAGCGCAGACGACGCCATCCTAAGCATGAGCATCCCACTTATGCGTCTGCTCATGCAAACTTTGACGCACCTTAAGGAGCAGGCGTCTGCAGCCAATGTTGATGAGGAGGAAGAGGAGGAGGGAATCCTTGATGACATTCAGCCATTGTCTGCTCAGGGACCTCTCCTGGACGAGGTGGAGGAAGAAGAGTAGGAGGAGGAGGATGATGGGGATGATTACTTAGGGAAAGAGGATGCATCTCGTGGGGCAAGTGAAAATGTTGGCGTGGCAAGGTCTGGTACAGGGTTTGTGCGTGACTGGAGGGATGTGGATTTGCCAGAAAGTGCTCCTCCAACCAGCACTCGCAGTGCATCATTGACACCGGGAACATTGGCCCACATGTCAGATTATGCCTTGCAGATCCTAAAAAGGGACCCACGCATTGCCAAAATGATGAACGATGACGACTACTGGTTGGCCAGCATCCTGGATCCACGCTATAAAGGCAAATTACAAAACATCATGCCACAGGAGAACCTTGACCTAATATTGGCTAATAAACAAGCAACTCTGGTAAATCGGTTGCTTGAGGCATTCCCAGCACACAGCAGCGGTGATGGTTCTCACACGAGCCGTACGGGCCGGGGGCAGCTTGGCAGAGGTGTTCGTGGTGCACACAGCAGAAGTGGCGTTGGAGACAGGGGTTTCATGACAATGTTGTGGACTGATTTTTCAAGTACCGCTCACACAACTGGTAATACTGCATCGATGGAAAGTGACAGGAGACAGCAGTTGTCAACTATGGTTACAAACTACTTTTCCTCCCATATCGATGTTCTCCCACACAGGTCATTCCCCTTTAACTATTGGGCCGCTAAACTGGACACCTGGCCTGAATTGGCACAATATGCCTTACAGGAGCTCGCTTGCCCAGCTGCAAGTGTGCTATCGGAAAGAGTCTTCAGTGCAGCTGGATCAATCCTGACAGAAAAAAGGACCCGTCTGTCAACCCAAAATGTGGATGATCTAACCTTCATTAAAATGAACCACGCATGGGTTTCCAAGGATTTTGTCCCACCTTCCTCTGATGACACATAGGGTGACAGAAAAATGGCTTGCTTTGGTCCACCTCTTCCTGGGACTTGACCTATTTCACCTTTTGCATCAGCTGAATGTCCAACATCAACATATGCCACTTTCTAAAACTCCCTAACTGTGCTGCCTCCCCCCCCCATGGCCGGGGTCACCACCTAGTGCACGACACCGTGCGAGTGCCATTGCCCTGGACAGGTGGGTAGGCAGACTCTTGGGCGCGGGCACTGGTACAGGGTCCTTCATAGTGCAATCAAGTGTCTCTGACGGTGGTGGTGCACACCCGCCGTCAGACACACCGCCGTACTATGAGGGGCCCAGTGCCAGTACCGACGCCCACGAGTGGGCCCCCCTTGCTTGGGCAGGGCCCCAGCATTTGCAATCTTTACCTCTCCCTGCTCCTCCGCTGTGTAGTCTGGGCCGTCAAATCCATACTGTGCCTGACACCGTCTGAGCCTGCCTCCTGATGTATAGACATATATTTTGAATGTGTACGCTATCCATACATGTTATCCGGGGAAACGGTACCCTTTCTAACCTTTGTGCAATCACGTGCAATCCATACTGGGCCTAACACCGTCTGAGCCTGCCTCCTGAGACATATATTTTGAATATGTACGCTATCCGTACATGTTATCCGGGGAAACGGTACCCTTTCTAACCTTTGTGCAATCACGTGCAATCCATACTAGGCCTAACACCGTCTGAGCCTGCCTCCTGAGACATATATTTTGAATGTGTACGCTATCCATACATGTTATCCGGGGATACGGTACCCTTTCTAACCTTTGAGCAATCACGTGCAATCCATACTGGGCCTAACACCGTCTGAGCCTGCCTCCTGAGACATATATTTTGAATGTGTACGCTATCCATACATGTTATCCGGGGATACGGTACCCTTTCTAAC
Source organism: Dendrobates tinctorius (assembly GCF_039654945.1). Classification (NCBI taxonomy): domain Eukaryota; kingdom Metazoa; phylum Chordata; class Amphibia; order Anura; family Dendrobatidae; genus Dendrobates; species Dendrobates tinctorius. The sequence goes on from NW_027361825.1 coordinate 8,867,199, forward strand.
CTTTGTGCAATCACGTGCAATCCATACTGGGCCTAACACCGTCTGAGCCTGCCTCCTGAGACATATATTTTGAATGTGTACGCTATCCATACATGTTATCCGGGGATACGGTACCCTTTCTAACCTTTGAGCAATCACGTGCAATCCATACTGGGCCTAACACCGTCTGAGCCTGCCTCCTGAGACATATATTTTGAATATGTACGCTATCCATACATGTTATCCGGGGATACGGTACACTTTCTAACCTTTGTGCAATCACGTGCAATCCATACTGGGCCTAACACCGTCTGAGCCTGCCTCCTGAGACATATATTTTGAATGTGTACGCTATCCATACATGTTATCCGGGGAAACGGTACCCTTTCTAACCTTTGTGCAATCACGTGCAATCCATACTGGGCCTAACACCGTCTGAGCCTGCCTCCTGATGTATAGACATATATTTTGAATGTGTACGCTATCCATACATGTTATCCGGGGATACGGTACCCTTTCTCACCTTTGTGCAATCACGTGTAATCCATACTGGGCGTGAGAACGGCTGGCGAGCTGTTAAGCAAGCTACAGCACCTGTGGTTTGCACACGTAAGTTTTTCATTTTTTCAGGAATGACGGTTAGGCCTAATTCCGGAACTGCGGTTGACCTGCACTTACTGGGAAATCATTGTTCGCGGGTAATAATTGTAATCAGTGATCCCCATCATTAACGTTGTTCAGCGGGTTATCTGCACCTGTAAGCGACAAATGCTGGCCTTTTCAGTGTAGCGCACATGCAGCCACAGACATGTAAGGGCATGACACACCAGTTATTGGCCAATCTCATGGGCCAGAGCCTCACGTGTCCTTCTAGTAAGCCGGGCTCGGACCGCGGGGCATGACGGATTCTCGTTCGTTAACGGAATTAAGCTTGCAATGTGTGCATCTGTTCTGTAGCTGGCATGGTTGAGGTTTCCCAGGTGGAGTCGAATTTAACCGTAGGCTCCACTCCTGGTGGTACCCTTCTGGACATCCCTTTAAGGTTCAGCTTTGCAACCATACTGCCCATGTAAAACAAACACTTTGCCTTCATGAACGCTGTTTGGAGGGTCATGACTCGTGGGAATAACGCCGCCCAATCAGTTAACCTGCTAGAGAGATCCTTCGTTGCTCCCAAGCATGACATCACACTCCCTAGGAAGAAGGTAATGCCACTGTGGCGACCGTACTCCTGGGGGCGACACAAGTGTACTGATGCCCAGCCACTGCTCGATGAATCTGCTAGTACATTGACCCAGACCACTACATTCCCCTCGCACGCTACACGACCTGAATCTGACCCTGATGAAACTCAGGTTACCCTTCCCATATACAGTTCCATCTTACACGGTGACAAAGAGGAAGCTGCAGATGAAAGTGAAGGTTCGGCCCACCCGCCATCAGACACACCACCGTACTATCAGGGGCCCTGTGCCAGTGCCGTCGCCAACGAGTGGGCCCCCCCTGCTTGCCCAGGATCACAGCACTTGCAAAGTTGAAATACTGTGCAGTGAGATGGAAGATGGGGACGACGAGGAATCCAGACAAGTACAGGGATTCCCTAGCGAGGAGACTTATTTGATTGTTTTCAATGTTGGGACAGCAATTTTTGGGGAGCACTATACTCTGGAGAATGATAGATGGGGCCCACCATACACTGGAACATTCCAAAGGTGGACATCAGACACTGGAGCAGCATTTACAGGGCCCATTATACACTAGAGCATTAGAAATGGGGCCCATTATGTTTGGAGCATTATTTGGGCCCATAAGACAGTGGAGCTTCATCCATGGGGACCAACATATACTGTAGAATTATGTGGAGCTCATCATATACTGTTTCAAACATTATATGGGACCAATGATTCTGTATGGAGAAATAGATGGGCCTCGTCATGAGATGTAAAAAGTGAGGTATTTTTCATTGTACTATACCGCTATTTCTCTGCCGTATCGGAGCATGATGAGTTGTGGTATGTGTTAAAGGGGCGCTCTTTCGCCCAGGGCACATGAAAACCTGCAGCCAGCCCTCTCCCCCACAACTTTAGCCAAATAACCCCCATTTTTCAGTGCGTAACTTGTATTATGAAGTTAATTAAGGTTGACAAGCTTAAGTAAGAAGAATTGATGCTTTTGGCATTCAAATGGGCACTGTAGGTGTGTTTCCTGTCCTCCTCTCACTGCCGACTTTTATTCCCCATTGACTTACATTGGGTTTCGTGTTTCGGGACAACCCCGACTTTTCCCTATAATCGGACGATCTTGCTCGACCCGACTTTTGGAAAAGTCGGGTTTCACGAAACGAAACGCGACCCTAAAAAACCAAAAGTCGCTCAACTCTAGTGAAGAGTATGGTGGCCAGTATGCTGGACAATCAAGTTATCCGAGAGAGCCAGAGTCCCTGGGTGGTTCCTGTAGTCTTGGTTTGGAAGAAGGACGGGACCCTTCGATTTTGTGTGGACTAACGAAAATTGAATGCTCACACGGTCTGGGACGCATATCCTTTACTACAAATTGAAGAATCCCTGTCGGCATTGGGTCGGGCCAAGTATTTCTCGACCTTGGATTTGGCAAGTGGTTACTGGCAGGTCCCAATGGCTGAAAAAGATTGGGTCAAGTCAACATGCTAGGCTTCGGGTTCCTGCCTCTGAACAGGAGGGAACTCGAGCCTTTCCTTCTCCAGTCTCCCATTCCTCTCCAGCCAGAGAGGAGACTGCTCAGCAGAGACGTCGGTCCCAGCGCCTTGCCCAGGTTAATGCTAGGTGTCTGGTTGCTCCTTCTGGCTCTACTATTGTATCATGCGTGAGTCAGCAGCAAGCAGACGCTCCTGGGACTAAGTCCTGCTTTTCCCCTACTCAGCATGCCCGTGGGATGACCTCTCATTGGAGGTCGGAGGTCACGTGCTCAGGTCCTGTTGCTGCTCCAATTGGACCACCAGGAAGGTCCCGGAAGGTTGCAGCTATAAAAGCAACCCAAAAAAAGGCTAATATATCAAAGCTCATCCATCATAGCAATAATGATACCCAAAACAAAAGATGGAATAAGGAGCAATATTTAAAAAAAAAATTATAATTTTATTATTTAAATCCAAGAAATACAAATTAATAGTGAATCAATCAAACAGTACAATATATAAGGGAAACAGCAACACTTAGTATCCACATAGAAGTAAGAGAGGGTAACCAATTAGCAGGTATAAGGACAATTGCACATATAAATATGTAGATTGGCCTCATAATATATATATAAAAAAATACAATAGTGCAGTTGCAAAGATGTAACAAAAATTACAGATTTCTCACAGTGAAAAGCTAAAGTGCCATAGTGCATAAAAATAACCACCTAAATATTCATAGGCCTATAAAAAATAATAAGGTGATCCTGTAATCAGATCTACCATATAGGCATTAGAAAATAAAGGCCTTAATCATATGTCAAAGATGGCAGGTTACCAGTAATCATGGAGCCAGGCAGACAAACATGTGCAAGGATAAATACGTTCAAAAAGTGAAATGAAGTCAAAACCCAAACTTTCTATAAGTGGAGAATGGGACCGCAACGCGCGTTTCGCTACTTAGCTTCATCGGGGGGCATGTTGTCTGAACTAAACCACCGGTCTTTTATACTGTGAGAAATCTGTAATTTGTATTTCTTGGATTTATATAATAAAATTATATATTTTTTTAAATATTGCTCCTTATTCCATCTTTTGTTTTGCTTGCCATGCGCTAATATAGAGATTTGTTGCTAAGTGGTGTGTTTGATGATGGATGTCTGAGACTGGTGAATTACTTATAATATTTCCCCTCCCTTTGATACGCATGTTTGTAGGGCTTAGGGTTCTGAGTCAGCACCGAGTACTGGCACTGCCTAGCACCGCAGTGCTCTCAGCTCATTCGCTTTTTAGCGCCTGAGGGCATCATTCAGCACATGGCACCTCGGTACCACTTTTCTGCAGCATCCGTCAGAGCGGAGCCGTGCGCAGACAGTGCGCTTTCCAGCTCAAAGCTAAGGCTGGATAGTGGTGTCCACCAGTGCGGAGCTGTACACATTCTGTGCGGTAAGCAACTGTCGGCTGCATCCTGTGACAGTTAACAGGGCACAGTGTACCTTAAGGGTATATCCCTGGCATCGCATTAACGGTTCCATGCGCGAGTGGGTCTAGAGGGGCGCTGATCTCATGTCTTGGGGCAGCATCCTGTGACGTCACACTTGCTCTCTCCTCTCCATAGCCTGTGAGGTAAAACAGGTTATGGCCTCTACGCCTTCAAGGGTGGACTCTGTGCAGTAACAGAGTTCTTTCCTGTTCACACCGGGTCAGTGGTTACCCGCTGGTGTTTGGCTATCCTCCATCATATCCTGTCCGTTATTGTCCAGCAGGAGTTAACATCTCTGCATGTTGGACCCCGGACTGTGAATGCACCTAGCCGCTACGTATAATTAGGTGCGTTCCGCCAGTCCGTAACACAGCGTTTCTCTTGCCAATGGTGCTCTATGAGTTAATCCAGATGCCCTTCAGCTTCGCTATCGCCCCGGGAACCTTGCAATGTCTTATGGAACATTGCTTAGGCGATCTGAATTTTGAATCAGTCCTGATATATCTAGACAACATCGTGTTGTTCGGGACCTGATTTGAAGATCATCTTGAAAAGCTGCATCAATTTTTCTGGCGACTCAGTAGCTACGGCCTGAAAATAAAGCTGAAAAAATGTCAACTGTTCCGGAGCCAGATTGAGTATTTGGAGCACCTGGTGACCCCGGACGGGGTGCTACCTGTAGCCAGAAAGGTTAAGGCGGTACAAGAGTGGCCGCCTCCTTGCGACCTGCGAGAAGTGCGGTCATTTCTGGGCCTAGCAGGATACTATCAGTGGTTTGTGCCTAAATTCTCAAAAGTGGTGGGTCCCCTAAATGAACTTTTAAGAGGGACAGTGGTGGGTCCTCGAAACTGCCCCATTGAATGGGGGCCCCATCAGGAAAAGGCGTTTGATGAAGTGCTCCATTGTTGGCTTGTGCCTGGTTTGACACCTCTTTTCTGTTGTACACAGACGGTAGTCTTCATGGATTGGGGGATGGTCCAGCACAGGTGCAGGATGGCCGAGAGCGAGTGATTACCTATGGCAGCAGGTCTTTAAGAGACTCCAAGCGAAATCCGGCTAACTAAAGCTCATTCCAGCTGGAATTGCTGGCTCTGGTGTGGGCAATGACAGAATGCTTTGCAGAGTATCTAACAGGAGCTGAGGTGTTAGTCATGACACATAACAACCCTCTGGCTTACTTAGAGAATGCAAAACTGGGAGCATTGGAGCAGTGGTGGGTCACCCGCCTTGCCAAGTTCAATTATCGCATTAAATTTGCTCTGGTCGAGAAAGTGGAAATTCAGATACATTGTCAAGGGTACCCCTTGGGTCCTCTGGGGAAGATGCTGATGACCATTTTGAGGACACTGAAATTCCGGCCTTGGGGCAGATACCTATCTTCCGGAGTGTGGTACACTCAAGTGGGGTGGCCACCGGGATACCCTGTGTCTTGGGTAAAACGCCCTCAGATTGGGCAAAGGTCCAGGATGTGTGCCTGGATATTGAAGTTGTGCGCCGTTGGGTACAAAACGAGGTCTGGCCCAGTGCAGAGGACAAGGCTCAACTGTCCATGGAAGGAATGAAACTACTGCAACAATGGGACTAGTTGTGTGTGGAACGGGGCCTTTTGTATTGTAAGGTGTACCTACCATCTGAGCTGCAGCACCGGTACCAACTGATAATCCCTGTGTAGATGGATCCGGTGGTTGCTCACGAAGCACATGAGAAGGGGGCTCACTTTGGAAGTGAAAAGACATTTCAGTGGCTGCAGCGAGTCGTCTATTGCCATGAGTTGGGAGGGATAGTGGTAGACGTGTTTCGGCAGTGTCAGGTCTGTGGGCTCAGCAAAAGCTCTGAGCAGCGGGCTCCCACGCAGTTTATTAAGACTTCCACTCTGCTAGAGCTACTAATGATTGACTATGTTTTGATATGGTACTTTACGTTAGGGTACTCCTATTGCCTAGTAATGAAAGATCACTTTACCAGGTATGCTGTAGCTGTGCCGACAAGAGACCAGACAGCAAAGTCGGCATCTGAGGCCGTGTGTCAACATTTCTTCCAAGTGTTCGGGTGTCCGGAGAGAATACACTCGAATCAAGGGTCATGCTTCCAGGGGACGCTGATGAAAGAGCTGCATCAGCTGTATGGTATCGAATAGTGATGAGCGAACATGCTCACCACTACTCGTTACTCACCCGATTATCATAGTACTCGGAGTACTCGGCGAGCACCGAGCATTTCCAGGATTACTCGGCGGGAACTCGGGTCTCCACCCAGCTTTTTTGGCAGACTTCACAAACCGAATCACAATGCAGGGATTGTCTGCCAGGCCATGAAATGTCGCAGCCATCTTTGTTGTGGTTGTGCAGTGATTGGCTGGTCTCACAGCATCATCAGGGGTATAAGAGACCGGGCACCGCCCTGTTGGCGCATTCAGCTTCGGATTGAAATAGTACAGGGAGAGCTGCTGGCGATATAGGGTCAGAATTTGGGATTTATTAGTTAGTGTGGCGTCTACCATCCTAAACTACTCACATCCAGCTAAAGCAACTGTCCTTCTAAGGACTAATTCTGGAGTATATAGGTTCCAGTGCTAGGTAGGTAGGGTAGTGTACATTGATCTATACACATCAGTGCAAGGCCTACAGGCACTGTATGTGTGTATATAGATCATTGCATACATCAAGAGGGTCCATTCCCTTCCTATGTTCTGGTGCTGCTGCTACCTGTAGGATATATTAGCCGTATATAGCTAGCCCCAGGTGTATTTTGAATACAGGCCACTCATATCTGTGCATGCTCAAAGTTTGTCCAGTTTACGGTGTTTTTATTTTTTTTGTCCTGGGTGACACTGTACTTATGTACAGCACTATTTAACCCCCCCAAGAAAAGAAACCAAAAAGCACATTTGTCGTAGTGGTATCTCCGTGTCAGCTCATATCTGTGCGTGCTCAAAGCTTGGCCAGTTTACGGCTGTTTTCTTTTTTGTCTGGGGTGTCACTGGACTTAGAGCAGTATTTAGCCAAAAAATTATAAAAATACAGGCCACACATTTTTCGGTGTTGTATCTGCATGCCAGCTCATATCTGTGTGTGCACAAAGTTTGGCCAATTCACGGCTGTTTTCGTTTTTGGTCCGTGGTGTCACTGGACTTATATAAAGCAGTATTTAGCCCAAAAATTAAAAAAAAAAATTGTCTTAGTGTTATCTCCGTTTTGGCTCATATCTATTCATGCTCAAAGTTTGGCCAGTTTCCGTCTGATTTCTTTTTTTGGTCCTGGGTGTCACTGGACTTATATACAGCAGTATTTAGCCAAAAAATTATAAAAATACAGGCCACACATTTTTCAGTGTGGTATCTGCGTGACAGCTGATATCTGTGTGTGCTCAAAGTTTGGCCAGTTTAGGCCGTTTTTACTTTTTTTGTCCTGGGTATCACAGTAATAATATACAGCACTACTTAGCCCAAAAATAAAAAAAACAGGGCAGACATTTGTCGTAGTAGTATTGCTGTGCCAGTTGATATCTCTGGGTGCTCAAATTTTGGCCAGTTTAGGCCGGTTTTCCTTTTTTTGCCCTAGGTGTTACAGTACTTATATACAGCACTAGTTAGCCCAAAAATAAAAAAAACACAGTGCACACATTTGTCGTAGTGGTATCTCCATGCCAGCTGATATCTATGCATGCTCAAAGTTTGGCCAATTTAAACCGGCTTTCCTATTTTTGTCCTTGGTGTCACAGTATTTATATACAGCACTACTTAGCCTAAAAATAAAAAAAAGCAGGGCACACTTTTGTCCTAATGATATCGCCTTGCCAGCTGATATCTGTGCGTGCTCAAAGTTTGGCCAGTTTAGGCCGGTTTTCCTTTTTTTGTCCTGGGTGTCACAGTACTGATATACAGCACTAGTTAGCACAAAAATAAAAAAGGCACACATTTGTTGTAGTGGTATCTCCGTGCCAGCTGATATCTGTGCATACTCAAACTTTGGCCAGTTTAGGCCGGTTTTCCTTTTTTCGTCCTGGGTGTCACAGTTCTTATATACAGCACTAGTTAGCACCCCCCAAAAAAAAACAGTGCACACATTTGTCGTAGTGGTATCACCATGCCAGCTGATATCTGTGCATGCTCAAAGTCTGGCCAGTTTAGGACGGTTTTCCTTTTTTTTTGTCCTGGGTGAAACTATACTTATATACAGCACTATTTAGCCGAAAAAAAAGAAACAAAAAACACATTTGTCGTAGTGGTATCTCCGTGCCAGCTCATATCTGTGCATGCTCAAAGTTTGGCCAGTTTAGGCCGTTTTATTTAGGTCCTGGGTGTCACTGGAATTATATACAGCAGTATTTAGCACCAAAAAAAAGTTATAAAAAACAAAATTACATTTTTCGGTGTGGTATCTGCGTACCAGCTCATATCTGTGTGTGCTCAAAGTTTGGCCAGTTTACAGCTGTTTTCTTTTTTTGTCTGGGGTGTCACTGGACTTATATACAGCATTCCTCCCCCCAAAAAAAAATAAAAAATTGTTGTAGTGGTATCCCCGTGACAGATTATATCTGTGCATGCTGAAAGTTTGACCAGTTTACGGCTGATTTCTTTTTTTGGTCCTGGGTGTCACTGGACTTATATACAGCAGTATTTAGCCCAAAAATGTAAAAAATACAGGCCACACAATTTTCGGGGTGGTATCTGCCTTGTCATATCTATGTGTGCTCAAAGTTTTGCCAGTTTACGGTCCTGGGTGTCACTTACTTAAATACAGCGCTATGTTGCATTATTTTAAAAAACAACTCACATTTTACAATGGGGTACATCTGTGACACGCCTCATACATTCGTGTCTCAAAAATTGAGGAATTTTTGGCCTAAATTCCCTTTTTTTGCCATTTTTTCACTCTCATTATATCCAGTACTCTTTTGCATCCAATAAAAAAGAAATATATTTTACAGTGTGGTTTATCTGTGATGTGCAGATAGAAAGTCTGAGTAGCAGAGGGTGAACGCTTAGGCGCTGTTGTATTCTTTCTGGTACTCTGTATTATGAAGGCTAAATCTTTGTGTTGAAATCATGCCTGGAAGAGCCAAAGCAAGATTACGTGGAAGTTCACACAGACAGGACTTGCAGCAACTGAAGCCTGGTGTTCCTGAGCAGGATTCTGAAAAGCACTCACTTACTAATACTGAACTGATTGGCCACTGACATTTAAAAGGAGCGCAGGCATTGTCTAGAACTGAAGATAGAGATTTTGACGTTTCGGCTGCATTTCTAGAGATGTCAATTGGATAGCGTGGTGGTTGAAGATGTGACGTCTACACGACCACATGAGCTGCCACCTCTCCACCACCCAATTTGACGCACCCCCACCTTCTGTCTCTTTCTCATTCTCCTGCAGAATGAAAGTCCGCAAGGATAAGGTCCTCTCCTCAGTCTGTCTGTCATTGTACTTCTTTTGGTTTAAACGATATTTATTCCTTTGTATGCAACCTCTTGTCATGTACAGCACCATGAAATTAATGGTGCTATATAAATCAGGGGTCCCCAACCACCAGTCCGCGGCCCAGCACCGGGCCGTTGCAGTGCCCTTGCCGGTCCGCGGACCCAAGGGGAGCCGGCAGCGGTGCAGCAGCTAATACTCACCTAGCGGTCCCTGTCGGCGCAGCGACTTCGTCCAGCGCTGAGCGGTCAAGTGTACCGCTCATTTAAGGTCATGAATATGGACGTCACTCATCTCCCATAGGCGTGGCGTCCATATTCATAGACCTTAATGAGCGGTAGCACGTGACCGCTCCGCACAGGAGCGGAAGCGCCGCAAGATGCAGGGAGGGAAGTTCAGCGACGGGAAGGAAGGTCAGCGATGTGAGGGTAAGTATGATGGGGGGGATGGGGGAGCCGAGCGGAGTCATATATACAAGGGAGGGAGAGTGGGAGCGGAGCCATATATATATGGGAGAGAGAGTGGGAGCGGAGCCGTATATATATAAGGGAGGGAGAGTGGGAGCGGAGCCGTATATATATAAGGGAGGGAGAGTGGGAGCGGAGCCATATATATAAGGGAGAGAGAGCGGGAGCGGAGCCGTATATATACAAGGGAGGGAGAGTGGGAGGGGAGCCATATATAAAAGGGTGAGAGAGTTGGAGGGGAGCTGTATGTACAAGGGAGGGAGAGTGGGAGCAGAGCCATATATACAAGGGAGGGACAGTGAGAGCAGAGCCATATATACAGGGGAGGGAGAGTGGGAGCGGAGCAATATATACAAGGGAGGCAGAGGGGGAGCGGAGCCATATATACAGGGGAGGCAGAGTGGGAATGGAGCCATATATACAGGGGAGGGAGAGTGGGAGCGGAGCCATATATACAGGGGAGGGAGAGTGGGAGCGGTGCTATATATAAAAGGGTGGGAGAGTGGGAGCAGAGCCATATATACAAGGGAGGGAGAGTGGGAGGGGAGCCATGTATACAGGATGGGACAGGGGAGCCATGTATACAGGATGGGAGAGTGGGAGCAGAGCCATGCATACAGGATGGGAGAGTGGGAGCGGAGCCATGTATACAAGGATGGGAGGATGGGAGCAGAGCCATGTATACAAGGATGGGACAGGGGAGCCATGCATACAACAGGGGGAGCCACACAGAGCTGGACAGGACAGGGGGAACCACACATACATTTTCTGATGATTAGAAAATTATCAGCATGTACAGTACTCCAATACAATTTTTCTTAAGTGCTCAATGCTCCATTTCCTTGTAGGTTTCAATCATCATTAGCAGTGACGGTCATCAGTAGAAGTAGCCCAGTGCTCCCACTGAAACAGATAAACAAACAAGCCAGGTGCTCCCACTCATTCAAAACCTATGATGAGTTGAGTCACATTATAAATGTTATAATTAAATGATAAGTATGCACTGCTAAACTACAACAGCGTCCATAGCCCCGCCCCCTTATGACCAAAGCCATGCCCCTGTCACACCTCCATCCTCGCCCTGCCGGGCCATGGAAGAATGGCCTTGCTTGAAGCCGGTCCCTGGTGCAAAAAAGGTTGGGGGACCACTGATATAAATAACTAAATAATAATGCTAATAATAATACTATATGGGTGTTTCCTAGAGACAATCCATCAAACATGTTATTGAAGGTTGGTTTTTATGACAACTCTGTTCAGCTCAGCACAAACTATGTCAAATTGGTAGCTATATCCCAGTGGGTTTTTGGCAGTGTCATGCTGACTACAGTCCCCAAGATGTTATGTAGGTCCCTAATCTCACCTCTACTTCAGCAGCATGATGAATTAATTGGAAAAGCACATGGTATTGGTGTAGCTGTTGTTTTTTTGCCAAAGAAACTCAATGAGGTGGTTAGTAACACACGGAATGGAGAAATAGTAAAGATGACAATTGACAAGAAGTTTCACATTTGAGGTAAAACACAATTCAAAAATTTCCTTTAACTCTTACAACACATTATATTCCCAGCAATATGCGTTCCTGAAGGATGATGATGGAACTTGAAATTTAGATTCAAGGATGATTTTTATTTTTAATTCAAAATAGAACACAACCGGTTTCGAGTGGCTAAGAGTCTTCCTCCGGTATAATGTGAAGAATTCTTGACATTATACCTGAGAAAGACTCCTAGCAGTCGAAACCGGTTGTATTCTATTTTGAATTAAAAATAAAAATCATCCTTGAATCTAAATATTAAGTTCCATCATCATCCTTCAGGAGCGCATATTGCTGGGAAAAACATTCACCAAGTGTTATAACCTATGAAAGCACTGTCCAGTGCTCTCACTAGTTCCCAGATCTTTGCAGCAAACTGAATGGAAAGTGGAATAGAGTGATCCAGGGACTGGATCTACATGCAGTATCTCAAGACACCAAATAGGTGAGTGTATTCACACTGAGTATATACCTTTGATAACTAACTACTACACTTAGAAGCTTGCGCTTCCCATTTTTCTCCCTATGATCCCCTTTTGTTTCAAACACATTATATTCAAAAGCCTTGAAGAAAAAGATGAATATATTGTGAAGTGAATAGGTATGAATAATCAATCACACCCATGATGATACATAATTCTAAACATACACAACCTATCAGTGGTGAAATTATGTTCCACCTAAAATTTAATGTATCAGACTAGTGTCTTCTTGTGGAATAATATGAGCCACAAAGCCCTTCAAATTGAAACTGTTGTGGATGTACTGTAGAATTTTCTCTTGAAATTTGGAGTACAAGCCCTCTATGCTGCTTGCATTAAAGAACTGATTTACCAGTCAGGATGACCGATCCACAGGTACCTGTGCTGCGTTGTTTCTGGACCTGTTTTGGCTGTGTCCCCTGCTTTCTGGCCGAAGGAATAGGGGAAAGGACAGGCCCCATTAAAGAATGAGGGGTTGTGTTTAGACAGGGAACAACCACAGAAGCTGAGGGAAAAAATAGAAGGAGTGAGTCCCCAGCTGTGACCATGTGAGCAGCAAGGGGGGGCAGTGCAATATGCACCCGAAGCACTGATGCTGCAGCAAAATGCAGCAGACACACAGACCTGATAATACCAAACCATCCAAAGCACAATGTATGATAGAACACCCACTCGACCCATATCAGTGATAGGTAATAGAGGGCTTCAACAGGACACTCCACATTAGAACTTGATAGCCAAAGACACTATAAGGAGTACAAAGTCCAAAGAATATAAAATTATAAAATATATATAATTTTATTAGACATAATTGTCACAAACATGAATACATACAAAAGGATCAGGTAATGAAGGCAAGGTCACAGATTAAATACCATGTAAAAAATGCCAAAGTGCATTATACCACCATGGGAATAGATTATAAAAGTACTGACCAGTATATGTACTAAATCCCTCACTGTTGGAACCGGCCAAAATACAATTAAATATACATCATAAATAAATGCCCTAAGTGCTTATCCATAAGCGATATGAATCAAGACCAAAGCCCCACGCCACCAACGCAAGTTTCGCTGCTCTTTTTCAAGGTGCCGTACTGTATGTCACACCAGGCCGATTTTTATATCCCTCCATTTCATAATCTACGAATCACAGTGTATGTTAAAGGTAACGCCCCCCGGAAGTTACATCATCAGCATCATAATGACAGAATGCCAGACACAGCGCATACAATCAGTCACGCCCCCGGAAGTTACATCATCAGCATCATGGCAACATGGTGCCAGTCACAACCATACAACCAGTAAAGCCCCAGAAGTTACATCACAATCGTCATAGTAACATAATGCCAGTCACAGCGCATACCACCAGTAACGCCCCCCGGAAGTTGCATCATCAGCATCATGGTAACATAATGCCAGTCACAGCACATACAACCGGTACCGCCCCCCCAGAAATTACATCATTAGCGTCATAGTGACCTAAAGCAAGTCACAGCGCATACCGGTAACGCCTCCTGGAAGTTACATCATCAACGTCATGGTAACATACTGTCAATCACAGCACATACAACCAGTACCGCCCCCCGGAAGTTGCATCATCAGCGCCATAGTAACCTAATGCAAGTCACAGCGCATACAACCGGTAACGCCCCCGGAAATTACATCATCAGTGTCATGGTAACATACTGCCAATCACAGCACATACAACCAGTCACGCCCCCTGGAAGTTATGTCATCAGCGTCATGGTAACATACTGCCAGTCACAGCACATAGAACCGGTCACACACCCCAGAAATTACATCAACAGCATCATATAATATGATGCAAACTCCAGCATACATAACCGGTAACACCCAGACGAACCTATCAATGATTTCATAGCAATGTAATGTTGTGCACCAGATTTTAGAACGGTCACAAAGGGACCACAATAGCAGCACTTTCCACAAACATTAGCGCATATTTCTGGTAACACCCCCCAGAAATTACATCACAGGAGGCATGGCAAACGACGTCGTATGTCGGCAAGTCAACAGATATCACCGACACATACACGTCATCACCCAGCGCCCCCGCAATGCTCCATGTAAGAGACAACCAGAAGTATGCACACTTGTGAAACAACCAAAGGGCACCAAGACATTGATCTGAAATTACATACAATAACCACATATTATAAATTATGCATCACAAAAATACATATAAAAAAGTGAAGTGAAAAAATAATTACAATTATATACATAAATGACACAAGAAAAAAAAAAACAATATGTCATATAATAAAAATGTGAAGTGATATCACCACAAAAAGAATAAATATAATAATATAAAACAGTTCAAAACATATATATCAGTGCAAGAAATATATATATATATATATATATATATATATATATGGAACATCATATAAATATATGTACAATAAGTGAAAATTATTTTATATTATGAATACATAATTATCATGTAGCATAGACGGATCCACGCCAGACTCAAAAGGATCATGGAAGGCCTGCAATGTGATTCATCTCTCCAAAATCCAATCCATCACATATAACAACTAGAAGACTGGACAAAACAACCAGTTAAAATGCAAGAGACAAAACACAAACAAGGACACAACAATGAAAAGAAAACCAGGATGCTAAGGAGATCAAAGAACCCCCCTAGAGAAAAGAGCTAAAACTCAATTGCTCAATGAGACCTGCCGGGGCTACAGTATCCAAAACCGAAATCCACCGACATTCTCGTTGAGATAATACACGCTTGAGGTCACCACCCCTGATGCCGGTATGAATCCGATCAACTCCCCAGGCAACGAAGCCAGTAGAATTACAATCATGCTTAAGGTGAAAATGCTTGGGAATGGCCGTCAAAGAATTCATGTCTTCCACTTCTCGAGCAGCCTCAATGTCCCTAACATGCTCCCTTATTCTTGTAAGTAATTCTCTGGATGTCAAACTAATATATATTAGTCCACATGGACAGGTAGCATAATACACCACAAAGGTGGTTCTACAAGTAATGTATTCTCTGATCTTATAGACATTGAGGCCACTCGAAGAAAAAAAGGACACAGCACGTTTCAGATTTTCACAGGCCAAACAATCACCACAAGGGTAAAAACCCACCCTCGGTTTGCCTGCACCAAAGAGCCTGGGAATGTTCTTCACTTAGTGACTCTTAACCAAAGTATCACAGAAATTTTGGCTTCTTTGTGCCGTCATCAAGGGGCGTTTTGGAAGACATTGACGCAATATGGAATCTGTTTGAAGCACCGACCAATGACGATTAATGATCGTTCTCATCACATCCCATCTGTGGTTAAAGGTTGAAATAAACCGTAAATCAACTTCAGTTTTAACAGACCTCAGACACACCACCCCTCTCATCAAAAGACCAGCCCTAGATGAACTCTTCGCCCTCTGATAGCCCTTCTTAATTGCCCGATTGCTGTATCCCCTCTCTCTAAATCACCCCCCAAGTCCATGGATTGTTTTTCAAAAAAATCATCAGTAGTGCAGATCCTCCTGGCCCTAAGAAACTGACCAACCGGGATGGAACTGATTGTGGATCACAGATGGGAGGAGGACGCATATAAGAGGGCATCTACAGAAGTCTCCTTGCGATATAGGTCAGTATGTATCAGACCATTATCCTGCACCCTTATTGTAACATCAAGAAAAGAAATCTCCTTCTTATCAAAAACATACATGAGTCGGATATTGGAATCGTTGCAATTCAATCCCATCATGAACGTATGTAAATCCACAATGGGGCCCTGCCATATAAAAAGGATGTCATCGATATATCTGAACCATCCTATAATTTGGGGAGAGGCATGTGCACCATCCAAAAATAAACCACGCTCCCAAAACCCTCAAAATAAATTAGCATAAGATGGCCACAAGCAGCCCTCATGGCGGTTCCCTGTCTCTGTAAATAAAATATATCATTAAAAGTAAAAAAATTATGAGTAAGGATGAATTGCAAAAACCCCAACACCAACTCATGCATGTCTGGGCCCAGGTTACTATTTTCAAGGAAAAATCTGGAAGCCCTCATACCGTCTTCATGTCTAATACACGTGTAGAGTGCCTCCACATCCGCTGTGACAATGACCATATCAGAATCCACAAACAGCCCATCCAGGCGGCGAAGAATATCATTGGTGTCTCTGATATGTGAGGGTAGCGTCTCCACCTGGGGATGCAAATAATACTCAATAAACCTACAAGTAGGTTCACATAACCCCCCACACCAGAAACAATTGGACGGCCAGGAGGAGAAACCGGATCCTTATGGACCTTGGGGAGGAAATAGAAAGTGGGCACAACAGGGGCCTGTACACACAATCCCTTCAATACTTTTTTAGAAATTGTCCCTCTTTCAAAAGCCATCTCCGAAATATTAAACAATTGGCTCTGAAAAGTAGATAAAGGGCTATGTGAGAGCAAGGAGTATGTTTGTTTATTACGCAATTGTTGCATAGCCTCCCTTTCGTATTTATCCACTGGCCAGATCACCACATTTCCCCCCTTGTCAGCTGGTTTTATTACCACATCATCCCATTTCTTAATATCCTCGAGGGCCAATCTCTCAGATAACGACAAATTGTCTTTTTTCCCTCTATTATTGATTGATCTGAGGTCCTCCGTAACTAGATGGGTAAAGATCTCCACTTGTGGACAAATAGACAAGGGGGGAAATGTGGTACATCTGGTGGTAATGGGGGGTAAAGGAACACTCACCGGAACAGGATTAGATTCATTTTCAAATTCCTCCAAAATGCATACAGCCTCACGTTCCATATCAGTAAGCTCACGATCAGTGGATGAATGCATATGTAATTGCCTAAGGATGATCTTTCTAGAAAAGAGGTGGAGGTCCTTCAATGCTGTGAAAAAGTTAAAATTATTAACCGGAGAAAATGATAACCCCAATTTCAGAACAGATTTCTGAGACACAGAGAGAACATGAGAAGAGAAATTAATTACCTCTAAAGTGCCAGTGCAAGGTTTTTTGTCATTTTTGGTGGAGTCACATTTTTTCTTTTATTATTTGTTTTACCACCTTTCCACCTATATTCTCTCGTATGATCTCTCCTATCCCAGAGTGTTCTGATATTTTCATTCCTGAAGCAGACTCTTCCACAGATGAGACGGATGAGAAAGAAACCGATCTCCCTCGTTGTGTGCCTCTATTCACATTAGATTGGCGTACATGCCATCGATAAACTCAATCCTGTTGGGGGTCATTCAAATCACACTGGTATTTCTTAGATTTTCTTTGTACAATTTCAGTCTCCCATTTTTTAAGTGAAATATCCAAATCATTTTTTAGTTTAGTGATTTTCTCTATTGTTAATTGCTTATTGACCTCAACTTGAATACCTCCAATCTCTAAATCCAATATATTCAATTGCTTTTCATTCAGTTTGGATAACAACTCCATAAACCTTTTGGAAGAAGTAGATGCGGCCTCCTCCCATTGCGCCACAAACTCTTTATCCTCCACTAAAATGATGGGAAAACCTAAACACGTAGGCCACGTGGTATTAGTCCACATTTTACATATCTATCCATAAACGCCTTGTTCCACCACAAGCGTGTACGTCGATTGAGAAGCTCTTTGTATTTAATAATCAAAACATCAACATCACTGGTTTTGTCGTCTAAAACACTACCCGATCCTTCATTAAATACTTTCTCCAGCTCAGTGAGCCAGATTTTTTCACGTTCCTGGAAATCCATGTGCTCTTTAGTAGTAGCTGTGAAAACACACAGAAAGAACAGATAATAACAAACCATCCAAAGCACAATGTATGATAGAACACCCACTCGACCCATATCAGTGATAGGTAATAGAGGGTTTCCACATGACTCTCCACATTAGAGCTTGATAACCAAAGACACCATAAGGAGGACAATGTCCAAAGAATATAAAATATATATAATTTTATTAGACATAATTGTCACAAACATGAATACATACAAAAGGATCAGGTAATGAAGGCAAGGTCACAGATTAAATACCATGTAAAAAATGCCAAAGTGCATTATACCACCATGGGAATAGATTATAAAAGTACTGGCCAGTATATGTACTAAATCCCCCACTGTTGGAACCGGCCAAAATACAATTAAATATACATCATAAATAAATGCCCCAAGTGCTTACCCATAAGCGATATGAATCAAGACCAAAGCCCCACGCCACCGACGCACGTTTCGCTGCTCTTTTTCAAGGTGCCGTACTGTGTGTCACACCAGGCCAATTTTTCTATCCCTCCATTTCACGATCTACGAATCACAGCGTATGTCAGTGGTAACGCCCCCCGGAAGTTACATCATCAGCATCATAATGACAGAATGCCAGACACAGCACATAAAATCAGTCACGCCCCCCGGAAGTTACATCATCAGCGTCATGGTAACATGGTGCCAGTCACAACCATACAACCAGTAAAGCCCCGGAAGTTACATCACAATCGTCATAGTAACATAATGCCAGTCACAGCGCATACCACCTGTAACGCCCCCCGGAAGTTGCATCATCAGCGTCATGGTAGCATAATGCCAGTCACAGCACATACAACCGGTACCGCCCCCCCAGAAATTACATCATCAGCGTCATAGTAACCTAAAGCAAGTGGCAATACTTCCGTGTCTTCACCAAGAGAATGACGGACCATGCTCTCCTCCTCCTTGTCCTCAGGCCTACAACACTTAGAACTAACTTCAGTAATATCATAGTACAAGCATCATTGTAAATACCTTCTTGTAAATACACCCCTGATTTTTTATCTCCCCCACCTCATTTTAGATTGTAAGTTGTCACGAGCAGGATTGTTTTGTTTTGGTTTAATTATTGTTATCATTGTTACTTAGTGTAGATTGTAAGCTGTCACCAGCAGGGTAGTTTTGTTTTGGTTTAATTATTGGATTATTTTTATCGTTGTTACTTAGGACTGTTGTGTTTGAAACTGTTAAACTGTAAACATGTTTTTGCTCTATAATAACTGTTAGGAGTCAGGTTTCTGCGGTCACTATGCAGGAATCCAGACCCTCACATTCTGCAGTCTCCTGCTCTTTATCCATTGCAGAAGAGATTGCAGAGGAGATTGCCTTGCAGCAAATCTCTCCTGAGGCTAAGTCCTTCTGTCCTCTTACTGAGCATGCTCATGGGACGATCTCACATTGGAGATCGGGAGTCATGTGCTCAGGTCCTGCTCCAAATCTCATTTGTCCATCTCAGAGATCTGGAGGCATGCGGAAGGTCCCATCTGCTGTTCCGCCATGCGCTAGTATAGACTATAGTGTAACGGTCAACATGTGACTGGACACAGCGCCTCCAGCAGGGCGAATTTAGGACACACGTGACCCTGGATACAGCGCCTCCAGCAGGGCGAATTTAAATAATACCGGGACGTGCAGCCGGATACACCGCCTCCAGCTGGCGAATTTAAAGTACATGTAAAACTGGATACCCCGCCTCCAGTTGGCGAATTTAAGCAATAAGGGGAAACACAGGAACAATTACAGTGGTAGGCCCTGTAATAGGGAATAGGGACATGGAGACCTCCTGAGCTCCCCTGAGGCAGCGTCCCTGCACTCCTTACATTCCCTATACAGGCTCCGAACCTGTCGCCGCACGCGAACCTTATGCCCTGACTCGCCCTGAACCTAGTCCCTCGCTAGGGCATTGGCCGGTGCGGAAACTAATCCCACCACTGCACTAAATCACACATAAGGAAAGTCACAAACAGGGGAAATAGAAAACTTAGCTCTCTCTGTGCAAATGCTCCAGCACAGAGTCCAGCAACCGACTGCAGCCTTCCTCCTGAATAGCTGCCACCAAGTTCAGTCAGCGCTGCAAAGAACTCCCTTCTGTGACTCCTTCCACACCAGGACTCAGATTGAGCTGAGCAATCTTTCCAGCTCCTTCCACCACCAAGGTTGGTTGCCAATGAACAACTATCACCAATAGTGTTGAGCATTCCGATACCGCAAGTATCGGGTATCGGCCGATACTTGCTGTATCGGAATTTCGATACCGACTTCCGATATTTTTTCAATATCGGAAGTCGGCATCGGAATCGGAAGTTCAAAGTTGATTGACAGCCGAAATGACGTCATCATGATGCGCAGTGTGTGCGCATTATGATGCGCCGTCATTTCGGGCCTTCCGGGGGTCTCTGCCGGCCTGCCGGGGGGCTATGTGGACTGCCCGGGGTCTGTACCGGCCTGCCGGGGGGCTGTGCCGGCCTGCCGGTGGTCTGTGCACCCTGTGGGGGTCTGTACCGGCCTGCCGGGGGGCTGTGCTGATGTCCGGGGGTCTGTGCAAGCATCGTCCGATGGGACTACAAGTCCCATCGGGCGATGCCTGCTACCATGACAGTGATTGACACCTTAGCCAATGATGGGACAGTAGTAGTCCCATCATCCGGCTAATGTGTTAAATGTTTAAAAAAAAAAATATATATATATATACTACATACATACTACAAACATACTACATGCATGCTACATACATACTACATGCTACATACATACCACATATATACTACATGCATGCTACATACATACTACATGCTACATACATACTACATATATACTACATGCATGCTACATACATTCTACATGCTACATACATACTACATATATACTACATGCATGCTACATACATACTGCATGCTACATACATACTACATACATACTACATGCTACATACATACCACATATATACTACATACATACTACATGCATGCTACATACATACTACATGCTACATACATACCACATATATACTACATACATACTACATGCATGCTACATACATACCACATACATACTACATACATACTACATGCATGCTACATACATACTACATGCTACATACATACCACATATATACTACATGCATGCTACATACATACTACATGCTACATACCACATACATACTACATACATACTACATACATACTACATGCATGCTACATACATACTACATACATACTACATATATACTACATGCATGCTACATACATACTACATGCTACATATATACTACATATATATTACATGCATGCTACATACATGCTACATACATACCACATATATACTACATGCATGCTACATACATACTACATACATACCACATATATACTACATACATACTACATGCATGCTACATACATACTACATGCTACATACATACCACATATATACTACATACATACTACATGCATGCTACATACAATACATACATAGACATACAGTACATATAACATAGAGTAACATACTTACCAATACTTGTCACATTGTTCCCCGAAGCCATTGTCTTTTACGGAATAAATATTAACATAACAAACCACAAAAATACTCACCCATGATCCGAAGCAGTCCACGAGTGTGTCCCACGACGATCTTGGGTAGAGAACTGCAGCATCAGCTGATGCTGCCGCTCTATACGGGCTGCAGGAATCCAATGACGGAAGGTAGGTATCCTTCCGCACTGTATTCCTCCGCCACTTAAAAAAAAAAGTCCCTAGCAATGGCATAAAGTGAGACTAGGGACTTTTTTTTTAAGTGGCGGAGGAATACAGTGCGGAAGGATGCTGCAGTTCTCTACCCAAGATCGTCATGGGACACACTCGTGGACTGCTTCGGATCATGGGTGAGTATTTTTGTGGTTTGTTATGTTAATATTTATTCCGTAAAAGACAATGGCTTCGGGGAACAATGTGACAAGTATTGGTAAGTATGTTACTCTATGTTATATGTACTGTATGTCTATGTATGTTTTGTATGAATGTATTGTATGTAGCATGCATGTAGTATGTATGTAGTATGTATGCAGTATGTATGTAGCATGTAGTATGTATGTAGCATGCATGTAGTATGTATGTAGCATGCATGTAGTATGTATGTAGTATGTATGTAGTATATATGTAGTATGTATGTTACATGTAGTATATATGTAGTATGCATGTTGCATGCATGTAGTATATATGTTGTATGTATGTTGCATGCATGTAGTATATATGTAGTATGTATGTTGCATGCATGTAGTATATATGTAGTATGTATGTTGCATGCATGTAGTATGTATGTTGCATGCATGTAGTATATATGTAGTATGAATGTAGCATGTATGTAGTATGTAGCATGTATGTAGCATGCATGTAGTATGCATGTTGCATGTAGTATATATGTAGTATGTATGTTACATGTAGTATATATGTAGTATGCATGTTGTATGTATGTAGCATGTATGTAGCACGTAATTTTTTTTTTTTTTTTTTACATTCAACACATTAGCCGGATGATGGGACTACTACTGTCCCATCATTGGCTAATGTGTCAATCACTGTCATGGTAGCAGGCATCGCCCGATGGGACTTGTAGTCCCATCGGACGATGCCTGCACAGACCCCCGAAGCCTGCACAGCCCCCCGGCAGGCCGGCACAGCCCCCTGGCAGGCCGGCACAGCCCCCCAGAGCCTGCACAGACCACCGGCAGGCCGGCACAGCCCCCCGGCAGGCCAGCACAGCCCAACGGAGCCTGCACAGACCACCGGCAGGCCGTCACAGCCCCCCGGCAGGCCGGCACAGACCACCGGAGCCTGCACAGACCCCCTGGCAGGCCGGCACAGCCCCCCGAAAGGCCCGTACAGACCCCAGAGAGGCTGTACAAGGCAAAAATAGGGTTTTTCTTATTCCGATACCGGAAGTCCCATAGACTTGAATGGGACTTCCGGTATCGGAATCGGCGATACCGATACTTTTTTTTAAGATCGGCCGATCCATTCCGATCCGATACTTTGAAGTATCGGACGGTATCGCTCAACTCTAATCACCAACAATGATTGCACACACTGAGACTAATTTATAGAGCCTCGCACCTGAATTATAATTAAGTGTACATTAACCTAAAACTAAGGTGCGATACCACTCACCACCACCGGGGCAACTCAGAATGAATGACACCACGTGTGATAATTCTAATGGCCACCGGGGGCAATCACGTCACACTTTGCACTTGACAAAGTAAAAAAAATTCACTTTGTCAAGTTTAAAACTGTCAGATCATGACATATAGTTGCTATGTGTGAATGGTGACGGATGCATGACTCTGGTGACTGACTAATTTGAAACCCCTTAGCTTTGATAATACGCATGTGGATAGGGAATTAGTTTAGTAGTCAGTGCCAGTCAGTGGCAAGCCTTAAGCCTTAAGCCTTAAGCTCACCGCACCGCTACGCTAGCGTCCGACATCGCGCTTGCTTTCTGGCGTTGTCGTTGAGTGGCAGTGTCCTACGCCGCGCTGCAGTTGCAGCCCTCCTTGGCGTCCGCAGAAGCGACGTCGCACACACAGTAGGTCTAGAGGGACGCAGCTCCTTTGTCTTGGGTCCTGCTCCTGTGACCAGATACCGTGTGTTCATCTACCTGAAGCCTGTGTCACTAACAGGTTCAGCATTTCTTGTGTGTTTTTTGTTGTGGCACCTCTGTGTATGAACAGAGGCCGCTCTGCGCACTCAGGGTGAAGTTTAACCCGTGTGCATCATACCGCCATATTGCTTGTCTGCCACCACTTAGCAGCGGTTATACCACCTACTGCACGATGGACCCCAAGCGGCGAACGCACTTTATTATTATTTTATTTAGTGCGCTCCACTGTTCCTAACAATAACTCTCAGTCTTCAAATTAGTGTCCCACCACACTTTTAAGCCTTTCTCTATGCCCTCTTGGATTGCCAAACACCATAAGTCCAATCCGATGGCATTCAGATGGATCCCTTCTTTTCTCCAATAATCCCCTTCTCCTGATTCCAAATCCATGTGGTGCAACACTATCACCCCATTCCTTGCCATAAAACAGGACACCGTGAGATTTACCTTTATCCTAGCCTTATTCACCCCACGGACCGATCTCGCCCCACGCCACACCTTCCTGGGGACGATGTCCGACCAGACCACCAGAAGCTTGGGAAACATGGACCACAGCCTCAACCTGTCAAACTCAATATCCCTTATTAAGTCCTGGCATGGACACTTCGCCAAATGGTTTCCCCCTAAATGGATTAGCAGCACCTCTGGAGTCCGATCTAGGCGAACGAACCTATGAAACTCAGGTAAAAGTTGCTTCCACACGATACCCCATTTACCGATCCATCTCAAGATTGCCAAAGTCCTTGGCACACCAAGCTGTCTCCCATTCGGACGAACGTCAGTTCTCATCGCTGCCCAGAATGCAATAGAGTGACCCATTATCCACACGAGCAGCTGTCTCGACTCTGAAACAAATAAGAAAACAAAAACACCATGACCACAATAAGTAGACTTTGTGGACAAACACTAGCCCAAATTAGGGTGTACATATGAACGAAACCTCACCGATTCCCACCGACCAATCCTCCTTACCACGTCCTCTCCCAATCTCCTCTGTGCGGCCTCCGTAGCTGCCCCAATCCGAAATGAGTGACCACTGTACTCCCTTGCTGACAAGCCTTCTCTTTCCAAACGCCGCCTGAATATCGTTACAAATTGAAAGCTAGACAGGAATGAGCCATCTCCATGAACTAACAACGGGTCCGTAAACGATCTCCCTCCTGTTCTGAAATTCCTCATTCAATTCACAGGGCATAACTGAGACCCGCTCACTTCAAAAAGTACCACCTTACAACCCTTACCAGTCCTATCCGTCTTAGAAGACCGCAGAATTATTTCCAGCCGATCCCCAAACACGTCCACATCCTGTCTAAGCAGCCCCCCTGTTTTAAAACGGGAAGGGCTCACCAATTCCCCCAACCGAAAGACCCCAAAGAATGCCAAAGAAAATGCCAATTTAAACAAAACAACCTCCTCCATCGAGGCACATACGTCTTTCAGATGCTCGCCTAATACTAACAGTACATCATAAGATACCAGACGTCTCCTGTCCGCAACCCTCCAATTTTTCCTCCATCTTTTTACTGCTTGCAAAACCAAAAATGACTTAGTTACATCCCGCAACCCCCTAAACTTAAAGCCAAAAGCCAATCCCGACAAAAAATTATTGATCTTCGGAACCCACCAACCCAATTCCCAACTATGACCCAACAACAATAGTAACTTGCTCTCATCCTTCAAGCCCCCACCTAACTTTAGCTTCCAATCTTCCCAAACCCGCCAAGTTTTGAATAGTGAGACCATGTTCCTGCCGCCAACGACCTGGAAAACAATTCTCTTACTGCCCTGTCAGAAGGCTCCATAATTCCTCCGGGCAAGCCAACCCCGTGGATTCTGCTTGAGGCGCCAGTTCTCGAAATTGATCCCACTGCGAACAAAAAAGAGCTTCAAGAATAGGGTACTTTCCTTTAGGTTGGGTCTCGGCCGTAACCCAGAGGTTGCAACTCAAACCTACCCACACTAAGTGCTGCAGAACCTTGACCATGATCTGATCGGGGGGGATGACAACGAATTTATGGTCTTTACTGCTCCGACCGACTCGCAATGGAAACAAATTTTTTTTTGGCACGTACCAATTTTCCCCATAATGATAGAGCCACCACCACCGGAAAAATCTCACACACGACCTGATTGGCCATCAACACTGCTGGCCACCGTTCCACCAACCACATACCACGAAAAAATATGCAAAAACCTTGATCACAGGTTGAAATTAGCATACCCAGTGATTCAGCCGACACCACTGGCGCAATCCAAATCGACTTCCCGTTGTAAGATTCCAAGAAAAGTGCCCAAACTCTGAGGTCACCCTTCAACTCCTTTCTCAGCCGTATAAAATGCGACGGCGATGTAATCCCAACTGTAGCCAAAGAAAGCCTCCTGCAAAATGCTCTCCCCATTGGCATAATCCGACAAGCAAAATTAAGCTTGCCAAGCAGCGATTGAACCTCCCTCAACGTTGCCTTCTTCACACCACATATCCGGTTTACCGTAGCCCTCATATCCAAGACCTTATCCTCAGGGATCCTACATTCCATTGCAATGGAATCAATCTCGATACCTAAGAAACTCAGTGAGGTGACTGGTCTTATGGTTTTTTCTGCCGCCAATGGGACTCCAAATTTTTTTGCCACGCTCTCCATTGTGTGAAGCAAAACAGTCATCCAAGTAATGAATACAGGAGCTAAGACCGGACACCTCCTTAACCACCCATTCCAAAAATGTGCTAAACATTTCAAAATACGCACATGACAATGAACACCCCATTGGCAAACAACGATCAACGTAAAACCCCCCGTCCCCAAAACACCCCAACAAATGCATGCTGTCCGGGTGAACCGGTAGCAAGCGAAAAGCCGCTTCAATGTCCGTCTTTGCCAACTGAGCTCCTTGGCTGCACTCCCTGACCCAATTCAGCGCCAAATCAAATGATGTGTATGAAACTGAACACATCTGCGGGTCGATCCCATCATTAACTGACACACCCTTTGGGAATGAGAGGTGATGTATCAACCTGAATTTGTTCGGCTCTTTTTAGGCACTACCCCCAAAGGTGAAACTCTCAAATTATGTACTGGCGGGGATCCAAATGGTCCAGCCATCCTCCCCAAGGCCACCTCTTTATTCAACTTTTCCGAGACCACTTCAGGGAATTCTCTGGACGACTTCAAATTCTTGGTTGACAACCTCATCTCAACATCGACAAAGGGGATCCGAAACCCGTCCCGAAAACCATCACGTAACAAGACCGCTGCATCCTTATCCGGATACTTATTTAGATACTGCTCCATCTCTGACAGGCGCACTGGATTCACCCTTTTTTTCAAATCCGTCCGACCCTCTTTGTTTCCCACCCCTAAAACACTTTGCCGCCCCGTGGCTGCCTCCACATGAAGAACATTCATGCTTGAACTTACATTTTGTCCCAAATTTACATGCGCCATCGCTAAAGGAAAAGCACAGTCCCTTTTGCAATGCCACCGAGCGCCCTGACTGCCCCGAACCCCCGGTGCCCCCCCAGAAAAATGCTGTGTTCCCTGTCCTGATTTGACCGGAGCTGTTACTCTCATCCATAGTGCTATATCTTTGTGGTCTCAGCGGATGCTAGGTCTAACTGCCTTCCGCTGGCGGAATTGTTCATCATACCGAAGCCAACCTTGACCCCCATACACTCTGTAAGCCTCCCCAATGGCATCCATATAACAAAAAAGAGATGAACAATTCTCCGGTGACTTTTCCCCAATTACACTAGCTAGTATAGCAAATGCCTGTAACCAATTTGAAAATTTTCGGGGGATGAGCCGAAACCTCCTTTTTTTCCTCATCCTCTTTTTTTGAATCATCCCTCCGAACCCTGTCCAAATTAAAACAATCCAAAGGGAGCCACGAAAAAATTTTTTCCACGTACTCCCCCTTCCATATCCTGTCCCTAACCTCCTGCTTCAAGTGCGCCCCCAAAGGCCCTTCAAAACAAACGTATACCTCCCCCTTCGCGGCGTCACCTAAGCGCACAGCGTCATCTTTTTCTTTCTCACCCCCTTCACCTATAGCTCCTCTTCCCACTGACTCGTCCCCCACCGGTACTTCCCACACCACTGCGCCTGGTATTGGCCCTAATGAACCCGGCGGCCCATTACTCCCCGCTAACGGACCCGGTGGAACTCTACTCTCCAGTGACCCACTATCCCTCTTTGACCCTACCCAGGCTGACAGCAGCGACGGCTCCCCCTGACCTCTCCCCACATCCCATGACCTAAGCATTTCTCTCAAACCTTGAAAAAACAACCCCATGCCTGTACTAGCCCCCCCCGCAGACAAATCCCCACGCGCATTTACATCAGAGGCTAAAAATGGCTGCAAGTAATTTATGGAGTTCCTCTCACCTAGCTGCCTGGGTGCTGTGTTCCCAGCGGCTGCCGATCCGGGGTCCTGATGTCCTTGGTCCACGCTTGATGATCTTCTGCCCCTGGCAATGGCATCTGGCAGAGCTCCATGCAGCCGGCCAGGAGTGACCGCTGCGTCCATAGTGAGCATCATTCGCTGACGCGATCCGTCCTGTCCTCCTGACATCGCCGTGTAGGTAGTATGCTGTCCGTGGGCCATGTAACCCATCACCCCCCTCCCAGCTGCAGCATCCCCCCTTCTGGCAGTAAACCCCTTTGGTACACCGCCCTCCCCTCTCCCCTATCCCACTCAGGCAAATTGCTTTACCTGTTTCCCTGAATAACTGTAGCAGGAGCAGCAGCAGCCATATGGTGTGCGGGTGTAGCACTCTGCCACTCACCGGCTGCTCTGCGTTGTGAATCCTGTAACGCTGCATTCCCCTCATTCAGCCATGCAGCATGGTGCACGCTGGTTTGTCCTGCTGGCTCAGTGCTCCTGTCCCCCAGCGCAGCCGTCCCCTCGCTCAGCCGTGCAGCCTGGTACACGCTGGGTGGTCCTGCTCTCACTGCTCTCCTGTCCCCATGCGCAGCTGCTGTGTGGGCGGATCCTCCTCTCCTGCTCCCGGGTGAAGGCGCCGTGGACACCAGCCCCCGTGCTCCTTGGCGATCACGACGAGCTGGGCCCGTTCCTGACTGGGCACCAGCCGCACCATCTCCTGGTTCCCCAGCGGTCATAGAAGAATGTGTGGAGGGGGAAGCCGACACCTCCCCCCCGCTGCAGGTCCTGCCTCAACACAGGATTCCTCCCAACTCTCGGCCCCCGTGCCCTGGGGCTGCGGCACGAGGCGCCAGCTGGAGGGTCCCCGGAGGGGCTCCTAACACGGTGCCGAACCCAGGGGGTTACCTCTGGGCTGAAGCGCTCTGGAGGCCTGGCTCTCCGAGGCCGTCACCCGTCATCCTGGCGTTGTGGATTAGTGGTCCCCCCTTCCTGCAACAAGCCTTGTAGTGAGGCCTGAAGCCATCCTGCGCCCCTGGAGCTCACAGCCACTCTCAGCTGCTGAAGGATCACTTCAACGTCCATGATGTAAGGTAGGATCCGAGCTTGTTTCTACTGTAATGGGGCACCTAAAATGGTTGCCCCACTAAGATGGCGACTCCCTCTTATAGTCCCCCCCACTTCCCTCATGTGACCCCTCCTACCCCTCAGAAGCCTCGTCCCCTTGTTATTGTTCAAACATTTAACCCTTCCCTTACCGATCCCCTTACATGTCACCTTCCTATAGTCCCCCTCAACCCTGTCATGTCGTCCTCCCTTTGATGGCCTGCGGCCCAGTACGGCCTCACTCAACAAGCAGTCTCATATACAGGCTAAATCTGCACTTGTTCTACTTCTCTTGACCTCCCCTGCCTTCAGCCTTCATACTTAAAGGGGGTATATGCTTTTGAAGTTTGACAGCTCAGGTCGGTGACATGGCCAAGCTTCTGGCCAGAACTGTTTGTTTTCCAATGCAACTTGCAGAGGCAACATTAACTCTGCAGCATCGGAGGAAGGAAGATGTGAAAAAGCAAGCCAGCTTCAGAGCAGCACTTTCAAGCTATATATATAGCAAACATCTTGCAATCATGTGCTCCTCGTCTAACAAACTGGCCACCTCTGAGTTGGTCGTTAACCTTTGCAATGAACTGTAGACAACATAATTATAAATTTCTCCATTCCAGAGAAGGGTTGTTAACAAGACGTAAATGTCAATTTTGCTTGTTTGTACAAGTATTTTGCAATTTTACGAATTTAATAAGATGAGAAAACCCCTTTATGAAAGTAATTCTGCAGTTTTGTTGCACCATATTATTTTCTGCATTAAAACATCACATATTTGTCTTTCACTTTTACCAGTGGCTGCAGCAGGAATTAAAGCAATCACTATTAGTTGTGAGAAAGTAATTGTGTAGTAATAGCAGTGGTAACAGTGGAGCAGCAGGAGTAGAGATAGTAATAAATATGTGTTTATTGGAGACATTGTTTCAATTTCCGGTCATTTCCTGACTCAGAATGGCGCAATTAGTTTGGTGTCCACTGGAACGTACTACAGCTCCTTGCATAGTCTTCCCTGACTTGTTGTGACGTGTTGAAAATGCCTTAGAAACAACTCACCTTACTCTGTTCCCCTCTCATTACCGTACAGGTTTACTACTGCCGAAAACTGTGACTCAGATGTCACACTTTTGTTTATCATGTGAAAAATGTTTTTCTTTCTTCTCATAAATCATTGGACTTCATAATGAGCGGCATCTGCAACTGACGCAGTGGTGACAGCAATGATATTATTTGGACAGTTCAATATAGTCTGGGGTGTAACTAGAAGAGCCTTGGCCCCTTAACAAACTTTTGAATGCTTCTGCCTTCCCGGCTGCAGACACTCACACTCACACAACACTGCTACGCACAGCTATATTGGATATGTACATACACTCACAAGCTCTGCTGCATACATACAAATATTCTCTCAGTTTTACTGCATGGACATACACACATTCACACGCAGCTCTGTTAAATGCACACAGCATTCCTACACGTACAGCTTTATTGCATACAAACACATGCACACATCTCTGCTGCAAGACACACATACTAACAACACACTGCCGATCCCACATTGCAGTTTTACATACTCTACATGTATACAGTTACAAAGCTCATATGCATACATACATATTCACAGCTCTGCTGCTATCAAAGCTCCGCTTCATACAGAAACACACACCCAGCATAGCTACACACTGCGCTACTGCTATCACAGCTTTGCTTCATACAGAAAAAGACACCCAGCTCTCCTGCATACATACACATGTAAGGGATTGAGCAGAATATCCCTTTAATAACACCTCCCCTTTAAGGAGTTCTAATAGTAATATACTGTACATTGTAAATAATGAACAGATCTTATGATGTTTCGGTATTACCTTCTGTTCATTGGTACAGCCACATTATGTGTTACCATGATGTATAGTATTGCATGCCATATATTAATGCTTAGATTAGGGTAAGCCAGTGCATCCTTTGGGTTCAATAGTGGAGGACACTGTTAGTATATAGTTCCATAGACTGGAAGCGTAGTAAGCGTAGTTCAGTTGTGGGCCACTAGATGGGGGTATACTAGTGGGCCTTGTTAGGTATAATTGATAGGTAGTTCACATAAGGGTTAACGGTAGGAGGAGCTGCTATGGGTTAAGCTAGTGTAGGTTATAGGAATAGGTCAGAAGGGTGAGCACACCCGAAGTGTCCACAAGGATTCTAAGCCCAGGAAGCCATAGCAGCTACGCAACGTTGTGGAAAAGCACGGACACAGTCAGTGCTGGATAAGATTGAAGCAGCCTGGGAAATTTGCAGTTCATGACATTACAAGGAATGGAACGGAAAGGAAGAAGTGGTCCAAGAGTCGTGCAGGGCGCAGAGTATTCACCATGTGGTATATCTTAAATAGGGCTTAAGCTTGTAAGTCTGAGGTGAAGCGGATGAATGGGATCCTCTATATCTTGAGGTCCTACAGGAGTGATGCTGCGGTACCACCAAGGGCGCTACTACCCTGTAATGTACATGAGGATACAGAAAGTGAGCAAGGGAAAGTGCAGGAGGAATGCTGTGTGTACTGTAATGTAACTGATGTGTCTGGGACCGATGAAGAAGAAAGTAAAATCGTTGATTTAGCATCAGAACCGGTATCTGTGTCCGTTATTTCAACCCTGAGCACTGGAGCCAAGTGTGCAGGAGCTGGGTCGCACCGCAGTGGAATCACTGACCAAGGACCAGCACCCCGAACAGGTATGCCGGTAGAAGCTGATGGTTTTTCTGTGGGAGGAGGTCAGGACACCAGAGCTGCGACTACCGCCCTGGCCCCCTCTTACACACATACTCACAAACTTCAACAGCGTACATAGATAATCACAAATCTGCTGCATGCGAAACACACACTTGCACAGCACTGCAACACACAACTCTGCTACATACACATACATACTGTAGTTATGTTGCATACTCACACATGGCCCTGATGAATAAATAGCTCTGCGATATACATTACATACATGTCAGTGCTGCATACACGCACTTACACAACTCTACTACATATACACACAGCTTTTCTGTATACAATGTAATGCAGCGGTAGCACCATATGCAGTGAAGAGGCAGTGACCCATAAAGTTCAAACATAAAAGTCTCTTTAATGTGTTATCTTCACACAGAAAAGGTTCCAATCCACACAAATGCATATAACCTCATTGCATATAACTTCAGTGCATATTATCAGTGTTCTGTTCACATCAATACATAGCACTTCATAGTACACATTGTAGATTGTAAGCTCTCATGAGCAGGGTCGTCCTAGTTTGCTTTAATTATTGCATTGTTAATGTTGTTACTTATGACTTGTGTTTTGAAACTGTTAAGCGCTGCGTAATATATTGGCGCTATATAAAGATTATTATTATTATACAGCATCCTTTAGATTGCAGTCACTACACACGCTGGTCCTTCCTTCGGAACACAGGACAGTGTGCCTCAGATTCACCTCCGGGCTCAAGACCTGTCTACATCCGTGACCAGTCATCGTGGACAGCAGCACCACTGTGTATGCTGGGGGTTGCCAGGCCTCTCTCTGGCCCTGACACACCTGAGACACACTAAGTACTCACTAAGTTTGAACTCTAACCTTTACTGCAGGGCTTTTATCACTAGCATGTGGCTTTCAGCCACAAGGAAAACCTGGGTCCGGAATGGAACAGACTGCACAAACTATTATCCTGCAGTCTGCTTCAAACACAACATCCAGAGCAGGTTTTCAGTACCTCTGCCCTGGACACTAACATGTCCAAGACTAACACTTACTTTTATTATCAGTTTGCATTGCAGTCACAGCTACGCCTGTGACTGCCATGCACACTTATGTCCTTCATACACCTCCGTGCATATCCTGGGGAGACTACACAGCGACCCCTACCTGTGACATCGGTCATGGCTTTCCCATTGCAATCCCAGCTACGCTTGTGACCGCAATGCATCCACATAGCCTTAATACGCCTCTGTGCATATCCTGGGGAGAACACACAGCGCCCCCTAGCTGTAACAGGGGTCACTGCCTCACTACACATACACACTCTCACACAGCTCTGTTGCATACACATACTGGAATAGATCTACTGCACACACATCCTCGCATTGCCTGGATCATACTTATTCCCAACTCCAGCACCGGGTATTACTTTGCCCCCTATTGCTGGCTCTTTCTGTGCTAGTTTGAAACAGGTTACTGTGATAAACCGGCATGCACCATTAAGGTCATCATCTTTTTCAGTTTAAGGTCTGCTCAGACAGCTGTCCATTGCCTGAGTATTTAGGAAGCATAGCTCTCAGCAACCATATGTTTGCCAGATAATGCTTCACATGTAATTGGCTCAGATCCAGTCAAATGTAATATTTACAAAAGCTCAGTTCAGCTTCTGTAGGTATTGTGCAATCACTCCTAAAATTTTGCTGTCCAGATTCTATATTACCAGCCTCTATCATCTGTACTTGGTGTAGTTTATACTTTTGTCTCTGCTATCTGCATGTGTGTATGGGGAGAGACCTGTCATTCTAGGGCAGCAGGCAGAGAGAAGCCATCAGGGACCAGCCTGTCTCCTGTGCAACTCAGTCCCTAGTGGCTTTTAATGCGTTTTCTTCTGAAACACCACAGCATTTCTTAGTCCAACATATCTGGCTGGAATCATGCAGCCAATGTCTAATACCTGCTGCCGTTAGGTGACATGTATCAGCTGTCAAGTTCCCTGCTGCAAGTTCTCAGTTTGAAATAGTTTGGAGCATATCTTCTATGTTATACAGTCCTCATCCATACTAAAAAATACTTTATATTGTTACTAACGTGATTCATCACGGCATATTTCACTTTATTATTTAGTGCAGCTGAAATTAAGCTGTGTGCAGATCTATTGTAGAGTAAAAAAAACTATTTTTTTCATTTGCTATCCATCGTGATTTAGCATGCCATATTTCATGTTGTCATTTAGTACGGCTGAAATTCAGCTGTGTGCAGAGCTGGTGCAGAGTGAAAAAATCAAATTTTTTGTTGCTAATACCAAACTATCTGAGCAACATGAGTTGGAAAAAGCAGGGTCATGGTGGAAGGGGAGTAGACTTGGTGTTCAAGATATACATGGGGTAGGTGGTAATGTTAGTGAAAGCACTAGTGAACCAACACTATCACATCCTATTCAATCACAGCTGACAACTTCTGTTACTGGACAGGCTAGTCCACTCCCTGTTTTTGGCAGCCGCACAGCAGTACAGCTTATTGATGATGCCCAGAAAGAGCATGTACTCGAGTGGATGGCAAATGTAGCTTCAAGTGACCTCTCCTCTTCTTCCTCCACCTTAACATCACACACAGTAAAGTCCACAGAGATGGCTCCCCAGTTACCTGTGCTCCCCCCCTGTCACAACTCTCC
Organism: Dendrobates tinctorius; assembly: GCF_039654945.1. Classification (NCBI taxonomy): domain Eukaryota; kingdom Metazoa; phylum Chordata; class Amphibia; order Anura; family Dendrobatidae; genus Dendrobates; species Dendrobates tinctorius. The sequence continues at coordinate 8,901,550 of NW_027361825.1, forward strand.
AACCACCCAACTGACTGTAGGGAAATACAGATGGGTGAGTCTAAAGAGCTGTTCACACATTCTATGCCATGGGCATTAGAAATGTACTCTAATGATTAACAGAGTAAGAAGAGGAAATCATCTGCACCGATGCCCAAATTTTTTTAGCTTGGATCAGGGGCAGGACGAAGTAGGGTCTGAGCAGCATCCTTACACTTGTCACCATACCTTAGCTCTCAGGGGGGATCCTGATGAGACTCAGATATCTGAGGCTCACGTTGTTATGGTCAGCGGAACGCACCAGATATAAAATAATAGGAGGTGCATTCGTCACCCGGGGTCCACCGAGCAGTACATGGTAAGACAGCTGCTGGGTAATGGCAGATGCACCAGAAGGTCAAGTAGTGCACACGGGTTAACGTCACCCGAACGCTAGGAGCGGCTCTGTTCAGACACAGAGTCGCTTGGCAGAAATAAATGTAAAGAAGCTGGCCCTGTTAACGTCACTGGAGCCGGCGTGTGGCATCACAGCCGCGAACACCAATAGCTGCTATTAATGCAGCGCTGCGGCAACTATAGCCGCAAGCGTCGGCGCCGAGAACGGGGCACCGACGGACGCTAGTGTAGGCATGGAAAGCACAGTGGCGTGTAGCTTGCCACAATCTGGAGCTGACTAACCCAACACACAGTCACCATTCGTAGTATCCAAGGGAAGGGGTTTCATAATAAGTCAGTTACCAGTCCATGCATCCATCACCATACATACACAGCATAATATGCTACACTAGCGCATTGCCAAGCCGCCATACGGGCTTTTTAAAGCCATGCGCTTCCAGGACCTTCCAGTACCCTGGAAAGGACCAATCAGATCCGACACAGGACCTGAACATGTGACCCCTGCCCTCCAGTGAGAGGTCACCTTGCGGGCATGCCCAGTAGCACGGCATGAGGACTTAGCCTCTGGAGCAGTTCCCTGCAGAGCAGGTTGCATTACCATTGCTGCACCAGAGGTGGCAGCAACATCCAGGCTGTCAGAGCAGGTTGCCTTACATGGCAGCAACATCCAGGCTGTCAGAGCGAGTCTGAGCAGTACGCCTGGCTCACCGTGATTGCTGAGCAACACCCGGAGTGGTCGGAGGAGAATGGGAGACCGCTGGATGTCTGGTTCTGGATTCCTGCTGTGCAGAGTCAGGAATCCGATGCTGAACACACATGGACCATACGGCACTGTCAGAGGGTGATGGTGAGGTTGTAGATCCCACTTGATGTTAACACAGAGGTGCACAGCTGAGGAGGTGTTGGAGGAGGGAGGTGACATTGCACTGTACAGCACATACATGGAGTGATGCAACCATGACGAGCACTGTGGCTGTGGCCAGCAGCATTCAAGAGTCTGCAGCCCGCAGAAGCCGTAAGGGTTGCCTGCCCCAGACCTTTTTTGGCACCACAAAGGATGAGCCAACTCATGTTATCTGCCAGCTTTGAAAAAAAAATGAGTAAAAAGAAAAAGTGCAATAATTTGACTACTACATGCATGAACCTTCTAATGCGCAATCATCATTTGTTATTCTGGCAATCCCACTGTGATAAAATGTGGACCAGTGCAAATCAGCAACCATGTGCCACCCCATCAAGCGCATTTGCTGCTTCTTCTTCCTCCTCCTCTGTTACCGAGCCAAGTGTTGTCACGCAGGTATGCGACCGCAGAACCTCCAATTCTTTACCGGCTCCAGTCAGGCTGAGTGAGAGCCTGTCAGCAGTATCAGAAGCGGACATGTCTGCTGCTTTTGACCGTTCTCAAAGAACGAGCACACCACAAATTTATCAATGCACCGTAACATCTATGCCTGCACCTAACTCATGGTCCAGCAGTTTGTCTGGTTCACCGTACTCTGCCCTCTCCCAGCACTGCAGCAAGCCCTTGGTCCAGCAGTTGTGGTCACATAATAAATTATTTCCTCCTACACATGACAAACGCTAAGGCTACTTTCAGACTTCAGATTTTTAAATCTGGCGGGCTGCGGCGAAAAGTTGTCAAACCTGATCCGGTAGAAGCCGCAGCCCACCGGATCATCTGTTGAGGTCGGAGACGGTGCAGGAGAGGGAGAGGGCGAGAGAGTCTTCAGGCATGCGCATGTAGGGAAGGTGACCTGATGGACGGACTGACTGGTCAGGTTTCAAAGGGGTTTGCACTTGCCAGGCAGGATGTCAGTTATGACAGAAGGGAAAACAGCTAGGAAAGCGTAGGTGACGTGCAGTACCTGGAATTGACATTAGAGGGCAGGGAGGAGTGTGAGCATAGCACTTGACATCAACTTAGGGCTAAGAAACCGTTGGTCATGGGGGGCGGAGTTACAGGGAACCAGGAAAGCTATAAATTTGACAGGAGGGTTCCAGAAGATTCCAGTCCACCAGGGGAAGCTCTAGTGACGAGGAGACTGTGACAGTTGCTGCACTGTGAGGAAAACCTAACCAGGGGACTGAGGAGAAAGGAAGTCGGGGGGGTGATCCTGACATGAAGTTCTGCAGTACAGACGAGGCCCCAGGGAAACACATACTGAGTTGAAGACGATACCTGACCAGAAAAATTACTGTTGGTGTATGGGCCTAAGGCGGCCATAGTGACCGAGCTGACAGGAACGTCGTTAAGCGAAAAGGGACGGTATGTGTATTTACGTCCCTTGTGATAAGTACGGTGTGTGTGTAATGGGGCCTGGACACGGAGGGCCGTCAGTCGGATGGTGGGAAATAAACTTGGACCTGTTGCACCCAAAATCTGCCTCCATCTTTTGTCTGTGCATCACTGCATGGTATACAGAAGGACCACCCCCCCAGCCCGGCCTACCGACCCTACATTTGGCATAGTCAGCAGTATCAACGCCGCTAACACAATATCTTCTGCGGCAGGCCTGCCTCTGAGGAATAGAAACTGACTTGGACTGCACTGTTTGGATTATAAACACCTGTGGATTACAAATTACCAAACTGTGGATTACAAATTGGGAGCACTGTGGCGTATCTGCGTTGCCAGCAGAGGATCCAGGGCGGTACCAGGTTTGGAGCAAGATGGCGGCGCTGCTTCAGCGCAGAGGAGAGGTCCAGGTGTTTTCAGTCGTTCTGAATGGACTGGGACCCCCTCCTATGTACCCCTGGGGACAGCAATATGTACCAGGAGGCCGACGCTCCCACATACTGGACCCTGGCAGGTAGGTGGAAAGGCCTGTAGTCACTCCACCCAGCAGAGGGAGTGGCACCGAGGAAAAGATTGTTTGCGGTTGTTGAGGCATCGGCCGCCTGGAGTGGCGATGGCGGCGGGAGGTCGAGCTTCGCCAGAAGATCTATAACTCGGAGTCACAAGCAGCCAGTCTGATCTTGGGTGGAGGAGCGGAGCCATGGCGGATCCCACGGGAGCGGCCGCCAAAGATACCAGCAGAGAGCCTCTCCACGGAACCTCTGAGCCTGGGGGCCAGCCCCACAGGACGGTGGAGTGAAGTGCGGAGACTGCAGGAGCAGCCACGGAAAGATGTGACGGAGACCGCGGCGCTGGGGAAGGTGAGAGTTCCCCCGGCCCTACCAGCGGCTCCGCAAGCGGCCCCCACCACTCAGCTGCAGCACGCGGCCTCCTGTGATCCCAAAAGTCTGACCAAGGAAACCCCCACTGTCTATGCGGAGCTGAGTTGGGTCTCCACTCCTAGCTCTGAGCCACCCCACCCGGTGACACCATGCCCGGTGTCGCCGGTGCGGAGCCTGTCTCCAGAAGACACTGTTGCATTCCCCCTGCAAGTGGCGACATTCTCCCCGAAACTGGCCGTTACTCCGGTTATGCCGGCTCCGGCTGAAGCTCCGGATGCAGTTCACCCTGCGGCCACAGCCATGCCGGCGTTGGAACTGGCTGTGGCCTATTTGTCAGGCTCTGTGGCCCAACCTTTGGAAAACCTGACTGCCCCTATCTGCCACCCGACCCCAGTGGCTGCTGGGCCGCTGACATCATCCGCCGCCTCTGCCCTGTTTTCACCCATGGCTAAATCCCACCCACTGGACTCCCGGGCTTACACCAGACCCTCGGTTTGGGTCGCAGAAGTTGTGAAGAAGAAGGCCAGGGAGCAAGAAGTATGGAACCTGCTCCATGCAAAGGGGGAGGCGGGCATGGCGGCTACACGATCCTTGGGATGGCTCGTGTACACCAATATACCAAAAGGATATGGGTTCATACGTGATCTGACTACCAGCCAGAAAGTTTATATCAACGTGGCCTCTATTTGCCACGGCCGGGCTCTACACGAGGGGGACTTGGTGTCCTACTATAAGGAGTACTGCCCCCCGCGGCTATTATGCGGTAGCTGTGTTCGCCGAACCAGAGGACCGCATGCCCCCGTAGCAAAGACTCATAGGACACTCCCTACATCCTGGGAGCTCCACAGCTGTGGGGACCCTTGTTGCAGGCCACCAGGAAGTGGCTTGAATTTTTGAGACTTCGTTGCACCGTTGTGCAGATTACAAGGACAGTTTGCGTCCAAGTTAATGAAAAAAAGTTTAATATAAAAGTTGAAGTTTTTGTTGTATTAAGCCTGGCAAAGCGGGGATGTAATGAGAAAGGAAGTGTCAATGTCAAAGGAAGGGGGAGAAAAATCTGCTATGTTTTATTGTTTTTTGTTGTGTAATGGTTTTAAAGCAATAGGAAAGAAAAAAATATAAAAAAGTGGTACTCGTGCTGGTATAAAGTTGTTTTGAAGTGTACTAGGCATGAGAAAATGCAACAGGTCCGGGTAAGGGAAGGTCTGTGTGACCGAAGGAAATGTGAGACCAAAGGGGTCTATGAGTTGAGAAGGTCTGGGAGACCGAGACGCCGACCATGACTGGTAACCAAGAGAGAGAGACAGAGAGAAGGAAGATGTGAAGCAGACAGTAGTCCCAGGTCAGGTCCCCGACACCACGGACACCCCAGAAAGAGGAAGGAGGTTGCTGGCAATGATCTGGTAGGGGAAGATGATTGTCGGGGATGACAATAGACAAAGGAAGGAGGAGTGTAGGGAAGGTGACCTGACGGACGGACTGACTGGTCAGGTTTCAAAGGGGTTTGCACTTGTCAGGCAGGATGTCAGTTATGACAGAAGGGAAAACAGCTAGGAAAGCGTAGGTGACGTGCAGTACCTGGAATTGACATTAGAGGGCAGGGAGGAGTGTGAGCATAGGACTTGACATCAGCTTATGGCTAAGAAACTGTTGGTCATGGGGGGTGGAGTTACAGGGAACCGGGAAAGCTATAAATTTGACAGGAGGGTTCCAGAAGATTCCAGTCCCCAGGGGGAGCTCAAGTGACGAGGAGACTGTGACAGTTGCTGCACTGTGAGGAAAAACCTAACCAGGGGACTGAGGAGAAAGGAAGTCAGGGGGCAGGTCCTGACATGAAGTACTGCAGTACAGACGAGGCCCCGGAGAAACACATACCAAGTTGAAGACGATACCTGACCAGAAAAATTACTGTTGGTGTATGGGCCTAAGGTGGCCACAGTGACCGAGCTGACAGGAATGTCGTTAAGCGAAAAGGGCCGGTACGTGTATTTATGTCCCTGGTGATAAGTATGGTGTGTATGTAACGGGGCCTGGACACGGAGGGCCATGAGTCGGACAGCGGGAAATAAACTTGGACCTGTTGCACCCGAAATCTGCCTCCATCTTTTGTCTGTGCGTCACTGCGTGGTATACAGAGGGACCACCCCCCCAGCTCAGCCTACTGACCCTACACATAGTGGAAAAAAGCGGTCCGGCGCTGTCAAAAAACATTGCAGGGAACATTTTTTCCAGACGCCGGACAGGCATTTTTTGCCGTGTCCGGCAAAAGCCGGACACGCCACATGGCCATCAGGCGCAATGCGGCGATAATGCTAGTCTATGGGGGAAAAGCCGGATCTGATGGCAACCGGTGCCGGATCCGGCTTTTACATTTTTCGCCGCATCGCGCCTGATGCTTAAAAACTGAAGTCTGAAAGTAGCTGTAAGCATCGTTCCTATTCTGCTGTGTTCCGGACTTTGCCCTTACTGTTGCCCTTAAGCCTGGCTTCGTTCGGCCATACTGGTTCCTGTGACATCACCGCCTGTTGGTCCCGCCCGCCGGGTTTAAATAGCTTTCCTGGACGTGACTACCTTGCTTGTATATCTCGTCCTGTACCTGATCTGCTAGCTGGGAGTTGCACGCTGTGCTACCTCCTTCCTTCCTGCTGAATCCACCTGGATTACCTGCTGCCTAACTGCCGCTGCCTGGACCTTCTGACGGGGTCGGCCTGAAGGCTCCTTCCAGCCCTGCCTCCACCGCTCACCGCTACTACAGCACTCACGGTATGCGCTGAAGATCTTGACTGCTGTGTGCGTTCCACCTGAGAGACTATCCCTGCTACCTTTGCACATCCAGTATCAATTACCTAGTGACTTTCTCTGCCACTGCACTGTGCCCGAAGATTCCCCTCCCGCAAGGGAGAGGGCTAAGTGACTGTCCTTGCCTGCATTCTTCAGACTGTGTCTGCTTACATCTACACAGTGCCGGTGTACAACTTGCTATCTACTGGACTGAGTTCTGCTGCTGTTACCACTGCTGTCATTATCTGGCTCCGCCAGCACCTGTGCTGTTCTGTGCTGCTTGTTTAATACAAACTACTTTCACGTATACCTGTGTCTGTGACTCTATCATCTAGCCACTGTCTTCATAGAAACCTACTATACATCATTACAGGATATACAAGCCACCAATATGGAGACCGCAGGTGTAGAGTCCCTGGAGAAACGTGTAAGCAAGCAGCTTGCTTTGATACGGCAGGATGTGGCAGGCATTAGGACCCAGCTGGACACGCTGGAGCAACGTATCGAACACAACGCCGGGGCAGCAGAGGCACAGTTGCAACGACTGGCAAATCGGATTACGGCGCTGGAACAAGCAGCTCCTCTTCAGGGTGATCGTGTTCTGGCGTTGGAGCAAGCGATTCCTATGCAGCTCGATCGGATTGCTGCTCTGGAACAGGCCCCAGCCGCGCAGGTAGCAGGTGTTGCCCGGGATACTACACCGACCTTCCCGAAGCTTCCACCCTTCCGGTTCGCTGGTGAGAGGGATAAATTCCGAGGATTTTTGAACCAGTGTCGGATCTTCTTTGCTGCTCATGCCCCACAGTTCACTACGGAACGCTCCAAAGTTCTGACCATAGTCATGCTGCTGTCTGGTAAGGCGCTCGCGTGGGCCAACCCTTTGATTGAGACCGACGACCCTCTGCTTAACTCTATGGACAATTTCATTGCCGCAATGACGCAGATGTTTGATGACCCGAACCGAGCTAATACTGCTGAGACGACGCTGCTGACCCTTCGGCAGGGGAAGCGTTCGGTGCTGGAGTATGCATTGGACTTCCGTAGATGGGCTTTAGACACCACCTGGAACGGGGCAGCCAAGCAGGCCATCTTCCGCAGGGGATTGTCTACGGCAGTTAAGGATGAACTGGCACGCGGGGACTCGCCCGTGCTTCTTGGGGACTTCATCAACCACTGCATCCGCATTGACAATCGACTCTCTGAGCGCAGACAGGAGCGCTGGTCTGATCTACGGTTTAATAACACTGTTCCGTTCTCTTCTACCTCCAGAGATGTCACCAGCAGGAGGAATCCCGAGCCCGAACCGATGCAGGTGGATGCCGTACGTAGAAATCCTCCTGATGCCCGCAAGGAGCATCGCTTTAAGGAAAACCTGTGCTTCTACTGCGGGGGGACCGGTCACTTCATCTCCGAGTGTCCAGTCAGGAGACGTAAGACGGCTGCAGCTATCATTGATTGTAACTCCGAGGCGGGGGAGTCCTGCGTCCTAGATCTGAACAATTCGGGGGGCAGAGACAATCAGAGAGACCTGGACTTTGCCGATATGAATTCACTGGCATCTCTTCCATTGAACGCAGTGGTGATCTCGATGACATCCGTCGTTTCCTCCTTCGCTACTAAGAAGAATTCCCACTATTACCTATCCTTGAGGGTCTGCTTCCAGGGTCGGTGTGTCGAGAGCGCCGCCATGTTGGACTCCGGGGCCAGTGGAAACTTCATGGATATCGCGTTTGCAAGGAAGCATGGAATCAGGGCAGTGAAGAGGGAGTCGTCAGTCTTGATGGAGACAGTAGACGGGTCACCACTTACATCGGGACCGGTAACCATGGAGACTGAGTCGGTGAAGGTATGCATTGGAGAGGAACATGTGGAACATTTGTCCTTTTTACTAATATCTTCTCCTCACTTTCCTATTATCCTGGGGTTACCTTGGCTCCAGGTTCAGAATCCTCGCATCAACTGGGAGACCAGGGAAGTGCAGTTCCCTCCAAGTTCTAACAGCAACCCCGCTATTCCTAAGGTCGCTGCTATCCCCAAGGTAGTAGCTACGACTGAGGGACAATTACCAATGGAGTATCAGGATCTGGCAGAGGTATGTGATAAGAAGAGGGCAGATATGTTACCTCCCCACCGGCCTTATGATTGCCCGATAGAACTGATATCTGGGGCGGAGATCCCATTCGGGCGTATTTACCCTTTGTCTGGTCCTGAATTAAAGGCCTTGAAGGACTTCATCGACGAGAATCTCGCCAAGGGCTTCATCCGACCGTCTACTTCTCCTGCGGGTGCACCAATCTTCTTCGTGAAGAAAAAGGACGGGGGTCTGCGTCCTTGCATGGACTACCGTGATTTAAACAAGGTAACGGTCATGAATCGGCACCCGCTACCCTTAATCTCTGAACTACTGGAGAGGGTGAAGCAGGCTAAGATATTCACCAAACTGGATCTTCGGGGAGCCTACAATCTCGTGAGAATTCGGTCTGGAGATGAGTGGAAGACGGCCTTCCGCTGCCGTTATGGACACTTCGAATCACGGGTCATGCCGTTCGGACTACGAAATGCTCCTGCAACCTTTCAGCATTTTGTTAATGACATTTTCCGAGATGTGCTTGATGTATTTATGGTTGTGTATCTCGATGACATTTTAATCTTTTCCAGTGATCTCGAGGAACATCGGCTCCACGTGAGGACAGTGCTGCAACGCCTGCTGCATAACCATCTTTACATCAAATTGGAGAAATGCGAGTTCCACAGGGCAACAGTGCAGTTCCTCGGTTATGTCATCTCTCCACAGGGTCTCCAGATGGACGATCAAAAGACCAGAGCGATCCAGGAGTGGCCAGCGCCAGGATCGGTGAAGGAAGTTCAGAGGTTTGTGGGATTCGCCAACTTCTATAGGCGCTTCATCCGTAACTTCTCTGAGATTGTGGCTCCCATCACCCAACTGACCAAGAAGGGGGTACCGTTCCGGTGGACTCCGCAAGCCCAGGAGGCGTTCACACGGCTGAAGGACAAATTTGTGTCGGCTCCCATCTTAAGACATCCAGACCCAGACCTGAGCTTTACTCTTGAGGTAGACGCCTCGTGCGTCACCTTCCGGGTTGTTACAACCCTTGCCTATACCATCTCGTCCCTGGAGATCCATCTCAATGGACTTTATTGTTGAACTACCGGTCTCCAAAGGTAAGAACACCATTCTAGTGGTCGTGGACCGCCTCACTAAGGCAGCACACTTTATCCCTTGCGCTGGATTACCCACAGCAAAACAGACTGCAGACTTGTTGATTCAAGAGGTGGTCCGTCTGCACGGAGTCCCGGATGAGGTGATCTCGGATCGTGGGGTGCAGTTCACGTCTAGGTTCTGGAGGTGTTTCTGCGCGGCTCTGGATATTAGAGTAAGTCTGTCTTCGGCTTACCATCCACAGACTAATGGACAGACGGAACGTACGAATCAGACCCTGGAGCAGTACCTCCGTTGCTACTTAAGTCATCTGCAGGACGATTGGGTAGATCTGCTTCCCCTGGCAGAGTTCACATATAACAACTCGCAGCACTCCTCGACTAAGCAGTCACCGTTCTTTGCTAATCAGGGTTACCACCCAAGCATCTTGCCGCAGTTCCCCAAGGAGGCTGCAGTGCCTGCTGTGTCTGACCATCTTTCTTTCTTACAGCAGAATTTGGAAGCTCTGAAGACCACCTTGACGACTGCGCAGGAAAGGTATAAGAGAGCAGCAGATCGTACCAGGAGGCCGGCTCCGGTGTATAGGGTGGGAGATACGGTCTGGTTGTCTACCAAGAATCTGAGGGTGAGGGCACTGACTGTCAAGCTGGGGCAGAAGTTTGTAGGGCCATACAAGATCGTGGCTCTAGTGAATTCGGTAGCGGTGCGTCTGAAATTACCCCCTGCCTGGAAGGTTCACCCGGTGTTCCATGTTTCCCTACTAAAGCCAGTTGTACCAAATTCTTTCCCAGGGCGTACTTCCTCTCCTCCAGCTCCAGTGCTCGTTGATGGACATGAACAATATGTCGTGGAGAAGATTCTGGATTCACGGATCTTCAGAAGGAAGTTGCAATATCTGGTCAAGTGGCAAGGATACTCTGTCGAGGAGAATTCCTGGGAACCGGTGGAGAATATCTGTGCTCCGCGGCTGCTGGAGCAGTTTCATCTAAGGTACCCGGACAAGCCTGGTCGAAGATTGTCCGGAGGACATTCTTTAAGGGGGGAATAATGTAAGCATCGTTCCTATTCTGCTGTGTTCCGGACTTTGCCCTTACTGTTGCCCTTAAGCCTGGCTTCGTTCGGCCATACTGGTTCCTGTGACATCACCGCCTGTTGGTCCCGCCCGCCGGGTTTAAATAGCTTTCCTGGACGTGACTACCTTGCTTGTATATCTCGTCCTGTACCTGATCTGCTAGCTGGGAGTTGCACGCTGTGCTACCTCCTTCCTTCCTGCTGAATCCACCTGGATTACCTGCTGCCTAACTGCCGCTGCCTGGACCTTCTGACGGTGTCGGCCTGAAGGCTCCTTCCAGCCCTGCCTCCACCGCTCACCGCTACTACAGCACTCACGGTATGCGCTGAAGATCTTGACTGCTGTGTGCGTTCCACCTGAGAGACTATCCCTGCTACCTTTGCACATCCAGTATCAATTACCTAGTGACTTTCTCTGCCACTGCACTGTGCCCGAAGATTCCCCTCCCGCAAGGGAGAGGGCTAAGTGACTGTCCTTGCCTGCATTCTTCAGACTGTGTCTGCTTACATCTACACAGTGCCGGTGTACAACTTGCTATCTACTGGACTGAGTTCTGCTGCTGTTACCACTGCTGTCATTATCTGGCTCCGCCAGCACCTGTGCTGTTCTGTGCTGCTTGTTTAATACAAACTACTTTCACGTATACCTGTGTCTGTGACTCTATCATCTAGCCACTGTCTTCATAGAAACCTACTATACATCATTACAGTAGCCTTAGAGGTTGAACTCCACTATCTCCAATCTGCTGGCCATGTAAATGCTGCCTTTCCGCCTGGTAGATACAGATGGTTTTCAAAAGCTGATGGACATCACAGTCCCCAGTACCAGTTGCCCAGTCGCCATTATTTCTCTGTACCTGAGCTACACCAGCATGTCACAGACAACATCACCCTTTCATTGACTAAAGTTATGTCTGCCAGGGTGCAGACCAAACCAAACAACAGATGACATGACCAAACCATCACTGATTGTGGAAACTTCACACTAGACCTCAAGCAGCTTGGATTGTGCGCCTCTCCACTCTTTCTCCAGACCCTGGGACCTTGATTTCTAAATGAAATACAAACTTTACTTTTATCTGAAAACAACACACTGGAACACTGAGCAACAGTCCAGTTCTTTTTCTCATTGGCCCGGGTAAGATGCTTCTGGTGTTGTCTATTGGTCATGAGTGGCTGACACAAAGAATGCGACACTTGTAGTCCATGTCCTGGATACGTCTGAGTGTGGTGGCTCTTGAAGCAATGACTCCTGCAGCTGTCCACTCCTTGTAAACCACCCCCAAATTTTTGAATGGCCTTTTCTTAACAATCATTTTAAGACTCTGGTTATATCGGTTGCTTGTGCACCTTTTCCTACCACACTTTTTCCTTCCACTCAATTTTCCCTTAATATGCTTGGATGCAGAACTCCATGAACAGCCTGCTTCTTTAGCAATGACCTTTTGTGGCTTACCCTCCTTGTGGTGTGTGTCAGTGACTGCCTTCTGCACATCTGTCAAGTCAGCAGTCTTCCTTATGATTTTTAAATGCTTAGGAAGCCTTTGTAGGTGTTTTTTGTTAATTAATCTAATTTACTGAGATAATGACTATTGGGTTTTCAATCGCTGTAAGCTATAATCATCAACATTAACATAAATAAACATGTGAAATAGATCGCTCTGTGTGTAATGACTCTAAAATATATAAGGGTTTCACTTTTTGTGTTGAAGAACTGAAATAAATTAACATTTTGATAATATTCTAATTTTGTGAGAAGCACCTGTATATACACATAGAACAGAATAGATGTCAGTGACATATATAATATATAGATGGATAGATAGTGTAAGGTAGCACTGTCATTTGGGTAGGGGATACTCACTTGGCAGCCAAATAATCACATCCAACACGGGTTTTCCATAAAACAATCACAGTCCATATGGTTTATTTAGGCATCATAAACAATGACCAGCAACATAAAGTTCATATTAACAGCATAGCGTCCATGACAGAGCTTCACTCTGTTATCCCTGTGGTCACACAGGTTGTGCCATGTCCAGCACACAGGCTCTCTTAGCCTCATAGTTATAGCCCCTCTCTGGATTTACCTCATGACTGCTTCACCACGCTGCAGACGTCCATTCCGTCCAGGGAACTATCAGGCACGTGCAGCCATTAAACACAGCGTTCACTTGCTGTCAGGAAGACAGCCACATCTCTCAGATGGGACCTTCCAAAACAGACCAACCAGGTCCAAGCATTCACTCCATGTGACCTACCCTGGCCACCTTATATGGTCTGTAGCCACGCCCACCGGGTCACATGACCTCATCACAGGTCCTTCAACCACTCATACACACTTTATAATAGCGTTCTTAAACACACCCCCTGGGTGGGTTTGTAGGTAACTGGTTCTGCCCATCTCACCAGTTACCTGGAGACTTCCCAAACACATTGAAACAGTACATCAGCAGTATCACTGCTGATCAACAGACACACAAGTCTCCATCCGAAGGCCACCCAGCTTGAGATACATAACGGTCATTCAGTATTCTGCCACTCATCCTCTCTCCTCGGACATCCACACAGTGCCCCCTAGCGGACACAGTGGTCACTACACCACAATAGACAGAAAGCTGGCAATTCAGCAGCCATGAAAAAGTAAAATCACAGCAGGATCTGACAGGATAGAATAGATGGATTACATACAGTATGTACACATAGGATAGATAGATAGATAGATAGATAGATAGATAGATAGATAGATAGATAGATAGATAGATAGATAGATAGATAGATAAATACAGCTCTGGTAAAAATTAAGAGACCACTTTCAAATGTTCAAATGTCTGATTTTTCTCTTTATAGGTATATTTTTGAGTATAATTGTTCTATTAGTCTATAAACTTCAGACAACATATTTCCAAGAAATACATTTTGTAATTTTTTTCTGACAAAGAAAAATGTTCAATATTAAAAAAAACCCTAGAGCTTTCAGGCCTCAAATAGTGCAAAGAAAATAAGTTCATAATAATTTAGAAACAACAATACCAATGTTTTAACTCAGGAAGAGTTCAGAAATCAATATTTTGTGGAATAACCATGATTTTTAATCACAGCTTTGGCATGCTTGTCACCAGTCTTTCACACTGCTTTTGGGTGACCTTATGCCACTCCTGGTACAAACATTTAAGCAGTTCTTCTTTGATGGCTTGAGACTATTCATCGTCCTCTTGATTACATTCCAGAGGTTTTCAATGAGGTTCAGGTCTGGAGAATGGGCAGCCCATGACAAGGTTTTGATGTGGTGGCCTCTTAATTTTATCCAGAGCTGTAGATGTCAGTGGCATATATGGATCGCTCGCCAGGGCAGTGGGGTTACTCGGTACCGGGCCGGTGTCTCAGAGGGACGTGTCGTGGTGGAAGTGACCCAGTCTGTGGCCCTGTGGGCGTCCATGCAAAAGGGGCGAATCGTAGCTGAATAAAGTTTATAGGTGGATGATACGTGATGCCACCTGTGGTGCTTGGCAATGAAGGGGTTAAGCCGACGCTGCAGGCTGATCTTCTGGGACAGATGGTATAAGGCAGCAAGATATAAGAGCTCCCCACAGGTAGAGCTGTAGTCCCAGGGCAGTAGTAATAGGTGTTGAGGAAGAGGGTGCAGTGTTTGGCACAAAGATGTAGCAGTGCAGAAGGGTTTGCAGGAAGAAGGCAGTGACACAACAGGGTGCAGTTTCCTTTACCTTTACTGTGCTTTGTCAGTGCAGTCCAGGATCCAGATTACAGATGGAACAGGAGTTGATCAGCCTGGAAGCAACTTAGGAATCTCTCTATCAGATGGGTTGTGTAGTCTCCTTTCTAGCGCTTATCTGAGGCACTTGCAGTTCTGAGTTACACTGAAGTTCCACTTGCTTGCTCTCTTTAGAACTCCCCTCGTATGGCAGAGAGCCGTAGCCTCCTTTTTCTGGCTCACACAAGTTGCTGCTATACCTCCAAGTCTTAGTTGGGAACAGAGCATATACAGCCTCTTGTTCCTCCGGTTTCTGCTGCAGAACCATCAGCATCCATACAACCTCGGATACCGGACTCCGGACCATGCGCTACAGCTAGAAGTGAGCCTAAATTCTGCTCAATCCTCCAGCTCCTCTCTCCCCATCTGCACTCTTTTCCCTCTCCACAGAACTAAACTAACTTCCCTTTTCTGGCTACAGAGAGCAACTCCTCCCCCAGTTTGGTTCAGAGCTCCCTCTGCTGGCCTGGAGTGGGAACTGTGCTGTGTGCTAGATTTACCTGATAGAGAGACCCTTCATTGCTTCCAAGCATGACATCACACTCCCTAGGAGGAAGGTAATGCCACTGTGGCTACCGTACTCCTGGGGGAGCCACATATACAATTAGAAACCTACAGAAAAAGTCCAAATTCAAGAGAAAGCCAAGAGATGCACCCCTTCAGAGGAAGAGTTTCAAAACGTGCGTCAAGGGGTACATTGTAGCAGCCTAGACCCTGGGTAATTATGTGCACCTTATAATCAATATACATCTTGTACTGTACCTTCTTTTTGGTCTTTTTGGTGGTATTATTATTTAATGTTTAATTTTATGATCAGCTATGGTGTGCAAAAGAACTTTCTGCTCTCTTGGCTCCTCATTAAGTTTTGATTTTCATATATCATACATTACATTTTTTCTATGAATTTCTTGGAGTCTTCTTATGGAGACAAAAACAACCCAGTGTATTCCTGTTGGTTGTGTTTATGTTCTTACTTTCATTATGCATTTTTCCCTGGTTTATTTGAGCCTTGTGCACTCATTTATTAATTCAGGGACTTCATTGTAAGTTTCTATGTAATTGCTACAATTGCTGGACATACAGGGGTTGGGCAAAATAATGCAAACACCTAACGTTTTGGCATCATAATCTTTGAACATGTTATAAACATGCAAACCGTGACATATGGTAATGTTTTGTAGTTGATTATTTGTGTTATGTGATATGCGTATGTAAATTAACTGTTTGTTTTGCAGAATTGTAAGAACATTGATGAAAACCTGATACCAATGGCAGACCTCTCAGATTTTCAAAGAGGCCAAATTGTTGGTGCTCGTGTGGCAGGTGCTAGTGTAACAGAAAGGGCCCGAATGCTTGGCGTGTCAAGAGGTACTGTCTCCAAAGTAATGACTGCGTTTGAAAGAGAAGGAAAAACGTCCACAACAAAGCACAGGTCTGGCCGAAAGACGAAGTTGACTGAGAGAGACCGTCGGACTCTAAAGCGAATTGTGAGAGAGGATCGTAAGACCACGGCTCCAAAAATCACTGCTGAGCTCAAGGAACACCTACAGAACCCAGTTTCCATGAAAACTGTTCGTTGAGAGCTGCACAAATCTGGATTCCACGGAAGAGCTGCAATTCGAAAACCGCTGCTCTCAATGACAAATATTTCCAAGCGTTTAGAGTGGTGTAGATGTAGGGAGGAGGACCCGACAGAGTGTCCGGGCCGGAACCAAGGGGACCGCCATCTGAGTTCCTAAGGAAACAGTACCCGGGGAACAGAGGAGGAGAGTGGACAGGACAGCAAGGGGAGGGGCGAGTATAAAAGGGGCAGGGAGCACGCAGAGGAGTAAGTTGGTGATACGTCAGACACGGAGCAGGAGACGGAGGGGGCGTGAGAGAGAGGGAAGGACACTGACAGTTCAGAGAAGAGACCAGCAGCAGAGGGTAGATACGCAGTGGCCCTCAGGAAAGAGGCGCCAAGCTTACCGACTGGGGACTGTCTCTTCACCCCAATCCTGGGTTACGATCTGCCCCCGGTCATGCTTGGCCGTTACCGCTGAGCTCGAGCCCTCCGCAGCCGGTCCGCTCCCTCTCCCGGCTGCTGCCATCCCCCTTCAGCCCGCGATTGCGGCCTGCCCACTGCCACCCGCGGACGCTGACGGTTCACGTCAGCCCGTGGTTGCGGCCTGTCTATCACCGCTCACAGCCACCTAAACCCCGCAGCAGTCTGCAGTTGGGGCCTGTTCCTCATCAACAGAGACACTCTGCACACAGCCCCAGGCTGTGCGCGCGGCCAGAAAACCGCCACTCTTGAGCACTGCGACTCAACCCTGCTTGGGGACAGGAGTCCCATTGAACTCGCTATCAAGTGCAATTCGCTGTTACAACAGGGGGTTACTTCATCTCAGGACTCCATCAGGGCCTGTTGTGCCCCAATTCCTCCTGGGCGCTGGGGCGCCCGAAGACTACTCCAAATCTTCAGCAGCTGGGCCCAGCGGCTGCGACACCAAGGCAGCCTCATCAAAGACACCACAGCAGCCTCATCAAAGATGCCAAAGCAGCCTTATCAAAGACGCCAAAGCAGCTTCATCAGAAGCGCAGCTTCCACAGAGACACCGAGGGACATCAGGACGGATAAGTGACATTATAGAGTTTAAGGACCCATAGACGGCCATATCGTGGCCCCATAGTAACCGTCCTCGGCCGGGTTAGGCCTCTTTCACACATCAGGTTTTCGCCGTCAGGCGCGATCCGGCGCTTTTGACAGAAACCGGATCCGGCGAAATGCAATGCCGGATCCGGTTTCCCCCCCATTGACTTGCATTTGCGCCGGATCGCGCCGGATGGCCATGCGTTTCATCCGGTTTTCGCCGGATCCGGCAATGTGTCGCGATCCGGCGTCTGGAAAAAACGGCTACTGTAACGTTTTTTGTCTCCGGCGAAAAAGCCGGACACGCCGGATCCGGCGCGTCCGGCTTTTTCACACAATGAAAGCCTATGAGCGCCGCAATGCGCCGGATCCGGCGAAAGCCGGATCCGGCGGCCGGATCCGGTTTTTTGGTCTGAGCATGCTCAGTAGCTCTGCCCACAGGAGATATATAAAAGCAAGACAATGGGACCCTCAGCCACACCCAACATGCCACCCAAGCCAAGAACCAGGAGCAGGAGAAGGCAGCAGACATCTGCAGCAGCAGCACCATCAGCACCACCCCAAATGGAGCAGCAAATGGAACATGCTGAGGAGGGGAGTCCAGCAGCAGATGAGAGACGGTAATTATCAAATCCCCCATTCCTCCAAACTAGGGCCATGGAATATCAAGATATTCATTGGCCCTTTGTTTCTCTTTATTCAACAGCCGCCAAAGAGATGCAGCAGCAGCAGCAGCAGAAATGGCATCACTGGCAGCAGCAACAGCAGCAGCAATACCCACAGCCATGGAGTCTGGCCATCAACAGGACAGCACATCTTCTTCTGGGAGCCCTCCCTCGCATCGTCAGCGTTTGACGGTAAGTTTTTATTTCCAAAATCCATCATCTCTGTAATATATGTCTATTCATTGCCTTTTATTTCAAAACAGGAATCACAAGATGAAGAGGAGCTCCCAGAAGAAGAAGGAAGGGGTGGACAGACACCTGGAGTGGGCTCACAATTGGTAAGTTTTTTGCATCAAACGCAGAAACACAACATCACACTACACACAACACATAGAAAACAATGTTCTGCAGACCACACACAGCAAACAAATGCCTACATCCAAAGACATAACATTTTTTGTTTTCTTCTCTAGTCTTCCCAATCTGGTGCTCGGCCAAGAGGTCCTCGCAGTGCCTCCCAGGGTCGTCGGCGACAGCAACGCGGCGGTCACCAGCGTGTAAGTATAAATATTTTTGCTTTGTTTTTTTGCACTTTTTATTTCATTTCTTTTGTGGAGGCTAATTATGTTATTTTTGTCTTTTTCTTTAACAGCCTTCACAGCGTGCTCCCGACTCTGACGGTGAGGATGGAGGGATTGATGTGGACCGCCTCATCGATCTCGTCAGAGAAAGGGAGCCGCTCTGGAATATGGCTGACCGCCGCCACGCTGACCTGATCGTTACCCGACGACTCTGGGAGGAAATCTGTTCGCTCCTTGTGGGCCGCTGGGAGGACCTCGATGTTCGGGCCCAGATTAAAGAGCGTAAGTATATACAGTACCGGTTGCTTGATGTAAACCAGTGTTTCCCGAACTCCAGTCCTCGTGGTCCCCACGGATCATGTGTTCAGGATTTCTATTTACTATGGAAATCCTGAAAACATGACCCCTGGGGACCATGAGGACTGGAGTTTGTGAAACACTGATGTTGTATACTAACCACTCCTTTCTCGTTTCAGGGAACAGAATTGTGAATCGGTGGCGGTCTGTGAGGGATCGTTTCAAGAAGGAGTTCAATAAAGAGATGCGGGCCCCGAGTGGATCTGGAGGACGCAGGAGCAAGTACAAGTACGCACAAGCCCTGTCGTTCCTCCGGGAAACAATGCTCACCAGAAGGTAAATATTACACACCACATGTGAAAAAAATGTTAGATGTAACTTTTTTTTTTCAGCCAGGGCCATACCATGTCAGTATTTTAATTGTTTTTTTTTCTCTTTATTCCACAGCACGGTGAGCAGCACTCGGGAGCCTGCACGATTGGACCCTTCTGAAGCGATCCCTGAGGAGACCGGCACCGAGGGACACTTCGACCGCCCCGGTACATCTGCACCTTCCCAGCCTTCCCACACATTCGACCCATCTGTCCCATCCACCAGCACAGGAGCATCGTGGCCGCCTACATTACATGAAGCTGCTGGTGAGGAGATCGCTTTCCCTTTACCCCACCCTTCTGCCCCTGCCACCTCTAGTACACCTGCGGGTACTGGGCGGCAGCGGCAGAGGAGTCAGGAAAAGAGTTATGCGCAAGAGTTCTTGCATCTGAATGCATCTTTCCAGAACTGTCTAAAAGTCTTGTCAGAGCAAATCTCCGCAGGCTTTCAGCAGATCAACTCCAGCATTCTGGAGGTGAAGACACTTCTGCAAACCATGCATTCAGAAGCAAGATCTTCGCCAAACCACACCTTTTTCAGGTCTGTTGTGGAGCGCATGGCAACACTATCTCCTACCCAGCAGATGCATGTAATGCATTCGTGCCACGGTGCTCTACAGCAGGTTACCTCCCAACCTCCACCTCCCACCACTGTAGTTCCTCCACCTGCACCCCCTCCAGCCACTTTCCATCCTCCCCCTCCTATTACATCTGCACCCCCTCCAGCCACTTTCCATCCTCCCCCTCCTATTACATCTGCACCCCCTCCAGCCACTTTCCATCCTCCCCCTCCTATTACATACCAGCAACCTCACCAGTACCAGCAACCTCCCCAGTACCAGACATCTCCCCACTTCCAGCAACCTGCCCCGTACCAAACTCCTTCCCCGTACCAAACTCCTTCCCCGTACCAAACTCCTTCCCCATACAACTTTCCATCAACATCATCTGCTCCTACAGTCCCTGCCCAACCCTCCACTCCACCGCCCACCACCTCTTCTGCCTCCCACATGTCCACCCATTCTGTAGCTTTTTCCACACCTTCACCTCTAACTGTTCCTTCCCCACCACGATCCCAGTCCTCTCTCCACACACCCAGTGTCGAAGTGTCCCGCAGCCCCTCCAGCAGTATTTCCACCCCACAGTACACAGATTTGTAATGTGTGTTTTTTGTAATAAAAATGCCCATTGGGTTTAAAACCTTTATTAAAAAAAGTTTTTTGCACTTTAAAAACTTTTTACAAAAAAAAAAAAAATTTTAAATAAAAGTTAAATTATCGTTTCACAATGGTTGTCTGTCATTTCTTTCTGCGGCGAACTATGTTTAAAAAAAAGGTTAAATACAGGGTATTTCAAAGGTAAAAAGGTATTCAAAACCAGGTATATAACTGTGGGTAAATTTTAGCTTTTTGCCACAGTTGTGTTCCTGGTTGTGTTTGAAGCAAAGTATTTCACCTAAAAAGTTGTGTTTATTGTTGGTGATTTCCTACCAATGTACACAACTTTTGTTAAAAGGTGAAATACTTTGCATAAAACACAACCAGGTACACACATGTGGCCTAAAGGTAAAAATAGTAAGACCATGACAAGATAGCCAACTTTGGTTGGCAAAGGTATATACTGTTGGTCCAGAAGGTACACAAGTTTGGTTAGGGCACAAATCTTTCACACTCTGTCATCCCAGTGTACTCTGCCTTGAGGTGACATAAAGTATAGTGGAAAATTGTCCCTGAAACCGTCACAGAACTTCTAGTGGTAATATTTCCAATGACAACATCCATCTTCGCCAGTAACTTGCTCTTCTCTCCAACCTGCACTTTCTTCTCTACAACCTGTCAAAGAAGGGCTGTAGGAACATGCTATATATAGTTTTCCAGTAGCCAATCCCGTTCGGAAGGCCACAAGGGTCAATTTTAAAAACCGGATCCGGCGTAATCCGTCGAAAAACGGATAGAAAAACGGATGAACCGGATGAGACGGATCCGGTTTTGTCTGTCAAGAACAAGACGGATCCGGCAGAAAACCGGATCCGGCACATCAGGTTTTACAAAACATTTGCCGGATCCGGCATTCCGGCACGACGCCGGATCGCGCCTGACGCTGAAAACCTGATGTGTGAAAGTAGCCTTAGTCATGTTCTTTCCAAATAGTGTTTTGCTGTACTGAGTCCCTGCAAGGAGAACTGTTGTTATCCCTTTTTGGTTGCTTAGTATAGCCCTAGCGGCTTTAAATTATAAAAAGTTTGCTTTTCAAAGTTCAACCAGTGTCGCATCTCGTCACTGCATCCTGCGAACCTGCTGTTACTTACATAGAAACCTCCAGAATTGGTCCCTCGAGCAGTGGAAACGTGATATTCTCAGACGAATCATCGTTTACCCTATTTCCGACCTCCGGCCGAGTGTACGTTTGGAGACAGCCGAAAGAAGCATTCCATCCAGACTGCCTTCTCCCAACCATAAAACATGGCGGAGGTTCTGTGATGATCTGGGGTGCTATTTTGTGGAGATCCGCCGGGCCAATGATATCCCTTCATGGAAGAATTAACAGCCGAGATTATTTAGGCATTTTGGGCGACCAAGTCCATCCTATGGTTCAAGCACTGTTCCCGGAGGGGAACACCATCTTTCAGGATGATAATGCACCAATTCATACAGCTCGAATCGCTAAAGCATGGCACGAGGAACATTATAATGAAGTTGAGCATCTCATCTGCCCCCCACAATCCCCAGACCTCAACATTATTGAGCATTTATGGTCGATTTTAGAGATTCACGTTAGACGTCGATTTCCGCCACCATGGTCTCTCAAAGAACTGGAGGGTGTTTTAACTGAAGAATGGGCTACAATTCCTTTGGAAACAATTGTATGAATCCATATCTCGGATAATTGAGGCTGTAATCGCCGCAAAAGGTGGACCTACACCATATTAAAGTAACTTTTGTTGATGTTTCCAGGTGTTTCCATTATTTAGTCCAACCCCTGTAATTCACCCTGATAATAGAATAGTGGGTGCACACCTTTCAGTTAATAAAGTAAAGATATGCAAATGGGGTGCAAAACCTGGTCTCCATTCAAACCTGTGAGAAAAAAGACGAGACCAATAATGGTATGCACAACCACAATGTAAAATAGAAAAACCTTTATTGCATTGCAAACATAACCAACCATTAAAACCAATTAAAAATATGGATACATAGCCATCAAACTACACCCCCTAGTATGAATCAAATCTGTGGAAAATCCACCATCAACAACAATGATAGTTGAGCTAACTAATACATAAAGCACATATAGAAATCAGCACATAATACAAAAAGAATGATATTCATATATGCAAACCATATGTCAATAATAAGTCCTGACAATGATAACAAATATGAGAGGAAAAGGGGGGGTGTTCTTATTGTGTTCTTTGGTGGTGTGCTTATATATTGCGGCCATATAACTTGGAATTATTGCTATATTGGCATATTTGTAATCATTGTAATCATTGTCAGGACTTATTATTGACATATGGTTCACATATATGAATATCATTCTTTTTGTATTATGTGCTGATTTCTATATGTGCTTTATGTATTAGTTAGCTCAACTATCATTGCTATTGATGGTGGATTTCGCACAGATTTGATTCATACTAGGGGGTGTAGTTTGATTGCTATGAATCCATATTTTTAATTGGTTTTATTGGTTGGTAATGTTTGCGGTGCAATAAGGTTTTTCTATTTTACATTGTGGTTGTGCATACCATTATTGGTCTCGTCTTTTGTCTCCTTTTCGAACATAATTCATCCTTCTGCTCAATGGTAGCTTGTTTTTTCATTTTTTGTCTTGTGTGATTACATCCCTTTTTCAAATAATTTTTAAACATGATTTAATAAAATTTACATTTTCTAAGAATTTGTTGGAGGACTTTCTTTTCTGTAGGTTCCTTCTGTTCTTACGGTCCTCTGTGTTTATATTTAAGGGCAATCTTTTTAGACATAGTGTATACAGTTAGTACAGTGCATGTACAACTTACTGTACATGTAAATAATTATTAAAATATTATTTTTCTGACAAAAATGGCGTTGGCTCCCTCATAATCTTAACCAGCAGAGGGAAAGCCAACAGCTGGGGGCAGATGTTTATAGCCATGGAAGAGGCTAATAAATATGGATCTTTCCAGGGTTTTAATATCAGCTCGCAGCTGTATACTTAGCCTTTACTGGTTATTAAAATGAGGGACCCCAAAAAATTATGTAGGGTCCCCCCTATAATTATTAACCAGCAAAGGTAAGGAGACAGCTGCAGGATGATATTATCATATCCCATATTATTACAATCCATGATTGAATGTTGTTTTGGTAATTTTTAGAGATTGGCTAACCTGAACAGTAAAGTTTGTAGTCCGTACCGAACACCTACTGTACGGGTATGGACACTGAACATGGACTTCACCAGGAAGTCCATGTTACTGTTCAGGTTCATGTGCATGGCAGTGCGGCAAACACCACTTCTGATCGGCAGTGAAATCATCCCTGATGGTCAGAAAGCCCCGGTTCCCACACTGTGGGAAAAGACAGCCAGAGCACTCATCTGTGATCGAAGGTATACAGTTTACCTCCAGTCACTGGTGTCAGCTTAAGGGACTACTGATCCCATTATCTGACACCTGTTGCCGTTAATTACAGTGAGAGCAGGAGCGGATGATGGGAGTATTCATTTGCCACTCCTGCGCTGTAAATAAATAATTTTAAAAAAAGGCGTGAGTTCCCCTGTATTTTTGCTAACCAGCCAGGCAAAACTCACAGCTGGGGGCTGCAACCCTCAGCTGTCAGCTTCAGCAAGGCTAGTTATCAAGAATCATTTTTGACAACCAGCCTTGCTAAAGCAGACAGTTGGGGGCTGGAATTCTCAGGTTAGTAAGGGACAATGGATATTGGCCCCCCCAGCCTAAAAATAGCAGCTCACAGCTCCCCAGAAAAAGCACATCTATTACATGCACCAATTCTGGAGCTTTGCCCGGCTCTTCCCACTTGCCTTGTAGTGGTGGGAAGTGGGTTTCATGTTTGTGGTGTTGCTGTCACCTTTGTATTGTCAGGTGACATCAAGCACATGGCTTAGTAATGGAGAGGTGTCTACAAGTATAAGCCACCCATTCATTAATAATCCTATAGTTGTATGGTAAATAAAGACACAGCCAGAATAAAGTCCTTTATTTGAAATAAGACTAAAAGCCTAATTCCAGCAAAGCCCTTGCTCTCCTGTAATAAAAGTAAAATAAAAAAACAACAATATACCATACTTGTCCATTGTTCTATCCCATGCCGTAATCCATGTCTGGGGGATAAACAGCTTTCAACCTGGATGGTGCCAAGATGCATCCGTCCAGGCTGAAAATCACTGGTGACTGAACTGCTGAGAGAGCAGCCTCAGAGACCGGTGGTGACATCACAGAGGTTATGCCCAGTCACTGAGGCTCCGTTCCCAGGTGGGCTGAACTGCCGTGACCTCTCTGACATCTCCGCTAGCACCATGTGAGTCAGTTCAGTCACCAGTGGTTTTCAGCGTGGACGGATGCATCTTGTCACCGTCCAGGTTGAAAACTGTTTATCCCACAGACAAGGATTACCGTGTGGGACAGAACGACAGACAGGTATGGTATATTGTTGTTTTTTTATTCTACTTTTATTACAGGAGAACAAAGAAAAGAAAAACGATCATCCAGTCCAAAGTATATTTAAAAATATAGAAATACTTTAAAAATTACAAATAGACAATCAAGTTTAAAAAGGAAGGAAAAAACCACAGTGCATATGTACAGTTACCAAAATGGGACATTGGTGTGTTGGCGTAACTATTATAAGGCATTTATATCAAATCATGATGGTAAACAACCATTTAGACTATATGGCTACTATAATATATTCCCCCAGGGAAAAATCAATCCTTGATAATATATTGAAATAAATCATTTAAGAAAAACCCCAGGAAATACAGCATGGTAAGTATATATAAAAAAAACAAGCACCAAGTGATTATACTTATATAACTCAGGGTACTAAGGAACATACCAATAGATATCCTGCGGATCACCAAGGAGTAGTGTTGAGCATTCCGATACCGCAAGTATCGGGTATCGGCCGATACTTGCTGTATCGGAATTCCGATACCGACTTCCGATATTTTTTCAATATCGGAATTCGGCATCGGAATTGGAAGTTCAAAGTTGATTGACGGCCTGATGTCATCATGATGCGCGGTGTGTGCGCATCATGATGCGCCGTCATTTCGGGCCTTCCGGGGGTCTCTGCCGGCCTGCCGGGGGGCTGTGTGGACTGCCCGGGGTCTGTACCGGCCTGCCGGGGGGCTGTGCCGGCCTGCCGGTGGTCTGTGCACCCTGTGGGGGTCTGTACCGGCCTGCCGGGGGGCTGTGCCGGCCTGCCGGTGGTCTGTGCACCCTGTGGGGGTCTGTACCAGCCTGCCGGGGGGCTGTGCCGGCCTGCCGGTGGTCTGTGCACCCTGTGGGGGTCTGTACCGGCCTGCCGGGGGGGCTGTGCCGGCCTGCCGGGGGGCTGTGCTGATGTCCGGGGGTCTGTGCAAGCATCGTCCGATGGGACTACAAGTCCCATCTGGCGATGCCTGCTACCATGACAGTGATTGACACATTAGCCAATGATGGGACAGTAGTAGTCCCATCATCCGGCTAATGTGTTAAATGTTAAAAAAAAAAAAAAAATACTACATACATACTACATGCATGCTACATACATACTACATGCTACATACATACTACATGCTACATACATACTACATGCTACATACATACTACATATATACTACATGCATGCTACATACATACTACATGCTACATACATACTACATATATACTACATGCATGCTACATACATACTACATGCTACATACAAACTACATGCTACATACATACTACATATATACTACATACATACTACATACATGCTACATACATGCTACATACTGCATGCTACATACATACTACATACATACTACATGCATGCTACATACATACTACATACATGCTACATACATACTACATGCTACATACATACTACATGCTACATACATACTACATATATACTACATACATGCTACATGCTACATACATACTACATATATACTACATGCATGCTACATACATACTACATATATACTACATGCATGCTACATACATACTGCATGCTACATGCATACTACATACATACTACATACATACTACATGCTACATACATACCACATATATACTACATACATGCTACATGCTACATACATACTACATACATACTACATACATGCTACATGCTACATACATACTACATATATACTACATGCATGCTACATACATACTACATATATACTACATGCATGCTACATACATACTGCATGCTACATGCATGCTACATACATACTACATACATACTACATGCTACATACATACCACATATATACTACATACATACAATACATTCATACAATACATACATAGACATACAGTACATATAACATAGAGTAGCATACTTACCAATACTTGTCACATTGTTCCCCGAAGCCATTGTATTTTCCGGAATAAATATTAACATAACAAACCACAAAAATACTCACCCACGATCCGAAGCAGTCCACGAGTGTGTCCCACGACGATCTTGGGTAGAGAACTGCAGCATCAGATGATGCTGCCGTTCTCTACGGGCTGCAGGAATCCAATGACGGAAGGTAGGTATCCTTCCGCACTGTATTCCTCCGCCACTTTAAAAAAAAAAAAAGTCCCTAGTCTCACTTTATGCCATTGCTGCGTGGGAAATTCCCACACAGCAATGGCATAAAGTGAGACTAGGGACTTTTTTTTTTTTAAGTGGCGGAGGAATACAGTGCGGAAGGATACCTACCTTCCGTCATTGGATTCCTGCAGCCCGTAGAGAACGGCAGCAACAGCTGATGCTGCAGTTCTCTACCCAAGATCGTCGTGGGACACACTCGTGGACTGCTTCGGATCGTGGGTAAGTATTTTTGTGGTTTGTTATGTTAATATTTATTCCGGAAAAGACAATGGCTTCGGGGAACAATGTGACAAGTATTGGTAAGTATGTTACTCTATGTTATATGTACTGTATGTCTATGTATGTATTGTATGAATGTATTGTATGTATGTAGTATATATGTGGTATGTATGTAGCATGTAGTATGTATGTAGTATGTATGTAGCATGCATGTAGCATGCAGTATGTATGTAGCATGCATGTAGTATATATGTAGTATGTATGTGGTATGTATGTAGCATGTAGTATGTATGTAGCATGCATGTAGTATGTATGTAGTATGTATGTAGCATGCATGTAGTATATATGTAGTATGTATGTAGCATGTAGTATGTATGTAGCATGCATGTAGTATATATGTAGTATGTATGTAGCATGTAGTATGCATGTAGCATGCATGTAGTATATATGTAGTATGTATGTAGCATGTAGTATGTATGTAGCATGCATGTAGTATGTATGTAGTATGTAGCATGTAGTATGTATGTAGCATGCATGTAGTATGTATGTAGCATGCATGTAGTATGTATGTGGTATGTATGTAGCATGTAGTATGTATGTAGCATGCATGTAGTATATATGTGTTATGTATGTAGCATGTAGCATGCATGTAGCATGCATGTAGTATGTATGTAGTATGTATGTAGTATGTATGTGGTATGTATGTAGCATGCATGTAGTATGTATGTAGTATATATGTGGTATGTATGTAGCATGTAGTATGTATGTAGCATGCAGTATGTAAGTAGCATGCATGTAGTATGTATGTAGTATATATGTAGTATGTATGTTGCATGTAGTATTTATGTAGTATGAATGTAGCATGTATGTAGTATGTAGTATGAATGTAGCATGTATGTAGTATGCATGTTGTATGTATGTAGCATGTATGTAGCATGTAATTTTTTTTTTTTTTTTTTTTTTTTTTACATTCAACACATTAGCCGGATGATGGGACTACTACTGTCCCATCATTGGCTAATGTGTCAATCACTGTCATGGTAGCAGGCATCGCCCGATGGGACTAGTAGTCCCATCGGACGATGCCTGCACAGCCCCCCGGAGCCTGCACAGACCACCGGCAGGCCGGCACAGCCCCCCGGCAGGCCGGCACAGCCCCCCCGGAGCCTGCACAGCCCCCCGGCAGGCCGGCACAGCCCCCCGGCAGGCCGGCACAGCCCACCGGAGCCTGCACAGACCACCGGCAGGCCGGCACAGCCCCCCGGCAGGCCGGCACAGACCACCGGAGCCTGCACAGACCCCCTGGCAGGCCGGCACAGCCCCCCGAAAGGCCCGTACAGACCCCAGAGAGGCTGTACAAGGCAAAAACAGGGTTTTTCTTATTCCGATACCGGAAGTCCCATAGACTTGAATGGGACTTCCGGTATCGAAATCGGCGATACCGATACTTTTTTTAAAGATCGGCCGATCCATTCCGATCCGATACTTTGAAGTATCGGACGGTATCGCTCAACTCTACCAAGGAGGCATAAGGGGGAAAGGAGGATGTCAGCACTCCCACGTCACCCCGACGCGTGTTTCGGCAAAGCCTTCATCAGGGGGCATATGGTGAACAATAGTGAGGAGTTTAAAAAGGGGTCCGGAACCAATCGGAGTCAACCCAGAAGTGCTATCATGTTACCAGGGCAACATCCACAACGGACGCCCTCACCGCGTCAACTCGGGCTGTGCTAGGAGAAATTCCACAAGGCACAACACACCAAGGACACAAGAGAAAACAGCCAGATGGGGAGCCCAATAATATTATAATAAAGGGCAGTTAGCTAAGCTGCACATGACGCATGCGCAGCCGAAACATCCCCCATATCAGCTGGCACCCACGTCAAGGAGAGGCCCTTTTAAGGGACCCCGCAAATGCACTAAGGGTACCCCTGCTAATAGCTGGGTGACACCTTCTATTTAAGGCTCCTCTTGCGATATGGAGGTGCCTGAGCAATGTTATCAATTTGCCTTGTATGCTTGCTAGTTGTCAAGTTCCCTAGGTCCGCCCATCTGCTTCTCTACCCTGTACCCGTCTGCTCGTACCTGTCTGTGCCCATCTGTCTAACAGCCAGATCAGTCTGCACCTGCCAACTTTTTTGCTGTGTCTTAGCCTAGTAATTCACACTATTTTGCTGTTTTTTTTTTTAAATACAGGCCAGATAATTAAAAGAGGGGGATCTCCGTCACAGGCCTCACCTATCTGTCGTCTAAAAACTGGGGCATTATTTGGGCTCAATTGAACTGTTGTTGCTGTGTCTTAGCCTAGTTATTGACACAATTTTGCTTTTAAAAAAATCCAGGCCAGATAATTAAATGTGGGGGATCTCCCTCACAGGCCTCCCTCACCTATCTGTGGTCTAAAAATTGGGGCTTTTTTTGGCTCAATTGAACTGTTTTTGCTGTGTGTTAGTCTAGTTATTGACACCAATTTGCTTACAAAAAAAGGCATTACCTACAGGCCAGATATTTTAAACTGTGGTTTTCCCACTCACGAATCACACAAATCACATTTAAGTTTGCTCCAAAGTCAGTCATTTTTAGTGAACATGCAAAATATTGTAGTTAATATAAAATGGGTGTGTGGCAAGGGATGGGGAAGTGGACGTGATGGTGCATGCAGAGGGTGAGGCCAAGGACGTGGGCAAGCTGAAACTGGCCCACAAAAAGCATCCACATTTTCTTGCTCGACCTTCCTGTCACAATTACTAGGGGACCACAGCAGCACACCACTATTGAGCAAAGAGCAGTGTCAAAAGGTTGTCAGTTGGATAGCGGATAATTCTTCCAGTCACTTTTCCACCACCACCACCCTGTCTTCCACATGGTCAAGTCTCAGTAGTCGTGAGTCTGGACCACATATTCCTCACCCTGATCCTCCTTCCTCCCACCATGCAGAGCGCCCGGAGACAACTGACTCAACACTTGAACACTCTGAAAAGCTGTTTACTTTTCTATTTAGAGATTCGGACCTCTCTCCTGGTGCACTTCAAGCGGGGCAAGAGAAGATCGCATGTAGTGATGCCCAAATATTTGAGCAGCCACGTTCAAAGGAAGGCGACAGTGGGAACATGTCAAAAGAGGTGGACGATGATGAGCCACAATTGCCAGAAAGTCAGGAGGAGAACCAGGGTGCAGAAGTGGAAGAGGAGGTGGTGGATGATATAGTAACTGACCCAACCTGGCAGGAGAACGTGCAGAGCGAGGACAGCAGCACACAAGGGGAGGGAGATGTAGCACCCCAACAGGCAGGAAGAAGTAGTATGGTGGCCGCAGACAGAAGACGGGAAACCGTTCCCCGTAATGCCAGCACGACAAAAGTTGCCAGTACAAGTGTTAGGTCTTCCCGAGTGTGGTTGCTTTTTAAAGACTCTGCCGATAACCCCAAACAGGCCATTTGCACTACCTGCCATGCCTGCATCAGTAGGGGTAGCAAAACTACCAGGCTGACCACCGCCAGCATGATCAGGCACATGGCAGCAAAGCACCCGACTTTATGTGCCGAAACCCAGGGTCCAGGACCACTGTCTGAGGGTGACATCACTGCTTCTTCCGCTGTTGTGCTTGGAACCCAATCCCCTGTCCATGGTGCCATCAACGATGCCTCCTGCCCTGCACCTGTCGTTGCACACACACAACTGGCACCATCATCAAGAACATCCTTGTCCTTGTCCCAGCGCAGCATTCACTTAAACATACCCCAGTCCTTGGAACTCAAGCGGAAATACGTTGCGAACGCAGGCAACCCTACTATATTCACATATTTTTGTATGCTTGTGCTCAATGTTGCCTTTTAGGCTCATGGAGACAGAAGCTTTCCGCCACCTGATGGTGGCGGCTGTCCCAAGTTACTCAGTCCTCAGCCGCCACTATTTCTCACAGTGTGCCATCCTCGCATTACACAAGCACTTGTCCCACAACATTAGCCATGCCCTCAACAATGCTGCACCTCACCACGGCACATGGACAAGTGCTTGTGGGCAGAGATGATACATCTTGCTGACAGCACACTGGGTTAACATAGTGGAAGCTGGGACCCAGTCGGACTTTGGGATGGAACACATCCCCCGAACGCCGAAGATTGCGGGCCCTACGTAAATTAGGGTTGCCCCCACAGTCTACAGCTTCTGCACCTCCTCCTCTTCAGCCGCCATCTCCGAAATGACCACATCAGACACAAGCTGGAAGTACTGCAGCACTGCCTCAACCAAGCGGCAACAGGCTGTGCTGAAGCTAATACGCTTAGGTGACAAACCACATAATGCTGAAGAGTTGTGGACAGTTCTGAAAGAGCAGCCAGATCTATGGCTGACACCGCTGAACCTACAGCCAGGCATGGTTGTGTTTGACAATAACTGGTGGTGGCTCTGAGGTGAGGCGTGCTCACACACATACCATGCCTGGCCCATGTGCTTAACCTTCTTGTTCAACGGTTTCTCAAAAGCTACCCGGAGCAGCCGGATCTGCTTGTGAAGGTACCCTGCCTGTGTGCCCATTTTAGAAAGTCAGCTACAGCTTCTGCCACCCTTGCTGTGTTTCAGCAGCTTCCTGCTCACCGACTGGTGTGTGATGTCCCCACGCATTGGAACTCTACACTGCATATATTGGAAAGGATTTGTGAGCAGAAGAGGGCAGATGTTGACTACCAGCATCAAAAAGGCCGTTGGTATTCAGTTCAGACTCCACACAAAAGATCTCAGGACTGGACATGGATGTCAGACATATGTACCATCCTACAAAACTTTAAGGAGTCCACCAAGATGAAGAGCGGCGATGATGCAATAATTTGTGTCACCATCTCTGTATTCTGAACAGCTCTCTGCTCACAATGAAAGAGGACGCATTGCAGGTGGAGCACGATAAGATGGAGTAAGGAAGCATACAGGGTGATTACACACAGCCCAGCTTCATGTCATCCCAAAGTGGATTGGTTAACAATGAGGAAGAGGAGGAGGAGGAAGAACAGGAGCTAGTTTCATGCGCTATAGACGGTACTACAAGCACAACTGTCATACCGTCTGTTCAGTGTGGATGGCCTGAGGACAGGGAGGAGGAAGAGGAGGAGAGCATGGTCAGTCGGCCTCTTGGTGAGGACACGAAAGTTTTTCCTGTTAGTAGTCTGGTATACATGGCTGACTTTATGTTGCGCTGCCTTTCTTGTGGCCCTCGCATTCTCAAAATTTTGGGTCACAGTCATTACTGGTTGGTGACACTTCTAGACCCATGCTACAAGTAGAACTTTCAATCTCTTATTCCAGAGACAGACAGGTATACTAAAATGGAGCGGTACCAAATGGCCCTTGTTGCGGAATTATTAGAAAAATTCCCATCTGAAAATGCTGGTGGCAGAAGTCACAGTTCGTTGGACAACCAAGGAGTACATGCGAGATGGACACAACTCCAATCCAGCAGAGGCACGGGAACACTGGCAAAGATCTGGGAGAGTTTTCTCAGACCCTCCCATCGCACTGGCCCTGAGGCGAGGGGTACTCTCACAAGGAGTGCAAAGTTTTGGAAGATGCTGAGGGAGTACCTTGATGACCATAGCAATGTCCTCCTTGATTCCTTTGTGCCTTTTAATTATTGGGTATCCAAGCTGCACACATGGCATGAACTGGCTCTCTACGCCTTGGAGGTCCTGGCCTGCCCTGCCGCTAGTATTTTGTCAGAGCGGGTCTTTAGTGCCACTGGTGGAACTATAACTGATAAGCGCATCCGCCTGTCAACTGAAAATGCTGAAAGGCTGACTCTTATAAAAATGACCACTGAATGATAACAGTGTAACATAACCTCAAATCCAGTGTCATTTTTTTGGGAGGTATTTTCCCATGCACCTCTTCACACCCGCACATGAGTATACGCTCCCTGATTTTGCTTATTTGCTGTTATCCTGCTCCTTCTTCTTATCCTCATCAGCCACCACCACTAGATCACCATGACCGTGGCCCGTGATGCAACAGCCACGTTATTGTGCTATAGGGTGTTTTTGATGCCCGTAAAAAAAGTTTTACACATTATGTTGATGTGTACCCCCAGGGGCAAATGTTTGTCAGCCCATACACTTAGTGTATGGGCATTACAACCATAGGAGACCTGCTCCTTTAAATTGGGGAAAGATTTTTAGTAGGCCCTCCTCCATGTCTCTTCCAAGGGGTATTGGGGTGCATCCAAATTTGGAGTAGGCCTTGCATTCACCTCATTGGCAAACATTATGGGAGTAGCAAATAAAGAAAAATGGGAACTTTTTTTTCATGTGGCCATCCAGTATGTTGATTCAAAGGGTTATTGGGGTGCGTGTAACTTTGGGGCAGGGCAGGCCTTGCATTCAATGCATAGGCTAACATTTTGGGAGTAGCAAATTAAGAAAAATGGAAACTTTGGTTTCATATGGCCATCCAGTACGTTGGTTAAAAGGGTTATTGGGGTGCATGTAACTTTGGGGAAGGGTAGGCCTTGCATTCAATGCATAGGCTAACATTATGGCAGTACCAAATAAATAAGAATGGGAACTTTGGTTTCATGTGGCCATCCAGGACATCTGTTCAATGGGTTATTGGGGTTCGTCCATATTTGGGGCAGGCCTTGCATTCAATGCATAGGCAATAACAGTATAGGAGACCCACTGTTTAATAATGGAAAACCAAAGCATAGCCGCTGATGGCTCTCTAAGAATAGTGAGGACAAACTGCTGTCCCTTTAAGAAGATTAAAGTCCGCCTGATGGCACTCCTCCTTTTACAGTCCCTCCTTCATAAATCAAACAGGATGTGTCTGATGATGTGTCACACACCACATCCCCATTGCACTGGCTACCCATCCACTCCAGAATTCAGTATAAACTTAATACCCTCACCTACAAAGCCCTCCATGGCTCAGCACCACCCTACATCTCCTCCCTTGTTTCAGTATACCACCCTACCCGCGCCCTCCGTTCTGCTTATGACCTGAGGTTAGCATCCTCAATAGTCAGAACCTCCCACTCCAGTCTCCAAGACTTTACACGTGCCACGCCAATTCTTTGGAATGCACTTCCCAGGTCAATACGATTAGTCCCCAATCCCCACAATTTTAAGCGTGCCCTGAAAACGCATTTATTCAGACTGGCCTATCGCCTCAACACATTAACCTAATCTATCCCTGTGTGGCACAGCCAAAAGTTTTACCATAACCAGATTTCCCGCATCATGTTCCCACATGCTTTATGCATCTATTAGCCCTCTATGTCTGTACTGTTACACACTTAACATTATGGCTGGTCCATACAATCAGGGCAACTGTTACCACCCACCTTTTGTGTCTACCTCTTTCCTCATAGACTGTAAGCTTGCGAGCAGGGCCCTCTTTCCTCTTGGTATTTGTTATAATCTACTGTATGTGATTATTGTTATGCTGTAATGTCTATTGTCTGTACAAATCCCCTCTGAAATGTAAAGTGCTGCGGAATATGTCGGCGCTAAAAAAATAAAATTTATTATTATTTATTATTATTATTATTATTATTATTATTATAAGGTTGCAAAATATTAAAATGACATTTCCCAGTGAATGCATTTGGCTTGGTTGAAAGCAATGCTAAAGTTGAAAAAATCAAATAAAAAACGCTACGTGTGAACATAGCCCAAGTGGTGGAGGAACATTTTTGTTTTGGGTTATTTATTTTGCCTTACATACAAATCATTACCCTGGAAATGATGTTCCATTATATATTTCCCAGGAAAATCAGTTTTGGCTTCCTTTTTTGTATGTTTTATTGTGCGCCCAGAAAAGTGGCGCAAGACTCTGACAACATTGTTCACAGCAGTAACCTAGGAGTCAGAAATGCTTTCAGGGGTCTTCCCCATGATGTTCCTATGTCATTTCAGCACTGTTCCCATCGATTTCAGATGTTTTTAGACCCTAAAAAGATCCCTGGGGGGGGTCATGGCAAAAATGTTCATGTTTCCCATAGATTTACATTGAACTCATTGCTCGGGTCAAGCACCCGAGCATTCCAATTTGCTCAACTCGAGCAACGAGCACCCGAGCATTTTAGTGCTCGCCCATCACTAGTCCTCACTGCTCTCAGTTCAGATCCTTGTGGTCCCCCTGATCCCAGGACAGATCCTTGTGGTCCCTAATGTGCCTCTTTGTGGTCACCACTGCTCCCGGAAACCCAAATCCAAAACCTTTCTTCTTGGAATTTCTGCATTATTTATATAACTCACGCTGCCTTCTTAGTGACGCTTGGATCACTGGTAATATTTCCCTCCAGTCTTCTGTTTTGTGTCTGGTACAGATCTTCTGGTGCTGACTAGTCATCACGTGATCATGAGGGGTGTGACACATGTCAGTGATGTGCCATGGACCTCAAAGACGACACCAAGTCATAGTCAATGCCAGAAGATCTGGATGAAAGAAAACAGAGGAAGCCAGGTGGGAAAGCACATGGGAGTATTGTCAATAGCTTCACATCCCTATACTTTTTTTGGGGTGAGGTGTGGGGAGGGGGCGGAGAGGCCTCAGTGCATAATAAACATATTTTGGGGCAGGTTCAATTTGGACTAAAATTTATTTTGACCAGAATTGCATCTGTTGACTATAGTTGAGCGAAACGGGTCTGTCAAATTAAAAAAAATGCCGACTTTAGCTAAAGTTGGGTTTCGCCGATCGAAACCCGACCATACCGTGAGGTTGGCCATGAGGTCGGCCATGAGGTCGCCGAGCGCCAAAGTCGCATTTCAAATAATGCTTCCAGCGCCTTTTCTCAGCCAATGATGGAGGGCGCACACTGTGGGCAATGCGATGACATGGGCAGCTGCCACCACCATCTTAGAGAAGGGCATTGAAGTGATTGGCTGGCTTTGTGTGGCGTCACATTGGGTATAAAAGGTCGTGATCGCTGACCGCCATCTTACTTCTGCCGATCTTAGAATAGGGAGAGGTGGTTGCTGCTGCTGATTCTGAATAGGGAGAGCGTTAGGCAGGGAAGAAAAAAAAATTGTTTCTGCTGATAGCGCTTTTCACTGTACAATTAGTGTGCAGTGAAAAGGGAGGATTTTTGTTGTGTGCAGCAGCGCTGGTGATGATTAGGCTGCCTTTTAAGGCTACATGCTAGCTGCATTGCTGTGTGCACACTGCTGTTCAAACTGCTTTTTTCATAGCACTCCAAATTTTATTATTTTGTTCTGGTGAGTTACCGAGCGTTCATTTTTTCACACACCGTATAGCGGTGTATGCTCCTCACACACTACCGTGTACCGGCTGGTATCACGGACAAATAGAAGCTATCTGGGTGTGACTCTGGAAAAACAAGCCGAGGAGATTTTCCATTTTTCCAGATCTACATCTTATAGAGCTGTCTGCTTTTCAAACAGTTTCGCATATCTGCTGTTTGATTTCAGTCAAAACTAGACAGAGACAGCGTGTGTCACTCCGTATACAAATAGACGGAGATTGACAATTTTCCATACAGACACCGTATAGCAGTGTACGCTCCTCACATACTACCATGTACCGCCTTGTATCACGGACAAATAGAAGATATCTGTGTGTGACTCTGGAAAAACAAGCCGAGATTTTCCATTTTTCCAGACCTACACCTTAGAGAGCTGTCCGCTTTTCAAACAGTTTTGTATATCTGCTGTTTGATTATGGTCAAAACTAGACAGAGACAGCGTGTGTCAGTCCGTATACAAATAGACGGAGATTGACAATTTTCCATACAGACACGGTATAGCGGTGTACGCTCCTCACACACTACCATGTACTGCCTTGTATCACGGACAAATAGAAGCTATCTGTGTGTGACTCTGGAAAAACAAGCCAAGGAGATTTTCCATTTTTCCAAACCTACACCTTAGAGAGCTGTCCGCTTATCAAACAATTTTGTATATCTGCTGTTTGATTACGAAAATACCATATCTACCACTAATAAAGGGCAGAAAAAGAGGCATAGAATAAAGTTTCAACAATGTTTATTACATCACAATTTTCACAAAATTCATATTCAACAAAGAAAATACACATAAAATTGCGCCATGGGTATATACAAAGAAACACTTTAAGGATAAAAATGTATATGTTGGACAAGTACCAACACCTTCTCAATGAGATTGGAAAAATTAAACAAAAAACTCTCAGTTTTCATATTGTTGCTAAATTAGCACCACAAAAATTCAGATGCATGTTGTAAAAAAATTATATATATGAAAAATTGGTTCCTGTGAATCCACACTAGACCAAGAATTTTCAAATAGATCCAATCTCTACATAATGAAAATTAATTGCATCCACAGCAATGCAAATGCTAATGCAAAATACGATATACCAAATCTTATGTATATAATTGCTGCGACATAAGGAAGGCCATGAAACAAATCCTAAAAGGTGAGGAAAATTTCCATTGCTGCAATGTACTTGCTAGCCACCAAAATATAAAAAAATCCTTCACTTACATGTGTAGTGCTTCTTAAATATGCGCCCACGACCACCCCTCACAGCGCCGTTTTGCCAACTAGGCTTCCTCTATGAGGTCAAAAATAGACAGAGACAGCGTGTGTGAGTCCGTATACAAATAGACAGAGATTGACAATTTTCCATACAGACACCGTATAGCGGTGTACGCTCCTCACACACTACCGTGTACCACCTTGTATCACGGACAAATAGAAGCTATCTGTGTGTGACTCTGGAAAAACAAGCCGAGGAGATTTTCCATTTTTCAAGACCTACACCTTAGAGAGCTGTCCGCTTTTCAAACAGTTTCGTATATCTGCTGTTGATTACGGTCAAAAATAGACAGAGACAGCATGTGTCAGTCCGTATAAAAATAGACGGAGATTGACAATTTTCCATACAGACACCATCTAGAGCTGTCCGATTCTCAAACAGTATTGTATATCTGCCGTTCGCATTACAGTCACATCTAAACAGAGTCAGCGTGTGTGTGACACTCAGTAAATACATATACGGAGATTGTTAGTTACACAAAAAACGAATACAGCTGTACACTTCTGATACAGTTTCGTATATCTGCTTGTTGGATTACGGTCAAATACATAATGTGAGAGCGTCTGTGACTAGCAAAATATATACATAGATTTAATTTTTTTAATACACCTTACACAGCTGGACGCTCCTCATACAGTACCATCTTTCTGCTGGTATTTTTGGTACATTTTCCCAAACATGAGGAAGCCTGGTGGAAGAGTCTGCGGACGTGGGCAGGGGGCGCAGCTGGTACTGATAGTTGTGGTGCATCGGCTGGTTCTGGCAAAAGCACAATAGCTGCTAAGGCAGGAGGTGTTGAGCCTGCGTCATCGTCTGGCCCAAGAAGGCCTGTAAGATTCCCTTTTCTTGGAGTAGGAAAACCGCTTTTAAAGCCGGAGCATCAGGAACAGGTTTTGGCGTACATTGCCAAAACAGCCACCAGCTCTATTGCCTCCTCTTCTGAACGTTCCAAACCTGCAAGTACGGAGTCGTCAGTGCAGGGTTCTGGTCAGGAAAAATACCTTTCCTTGTGTCCTTCACCCCCACCAAAATTTTAGGGATGTGGCAGCCCACACTTCAGATTACTCTATGGAGCTATTTTCACATACCATGCCTGGGTTATCCAGTCAAATCCTGAATACCCAAGTCCAAGATGAATCTGACATGGAGTGCACTGATGCACAGCCACTGCTAGATGATTCTGCTGGTACATTGACCCAGAGCACTACATTGCCCTCGCAGTCTACTGAGCCAGAATCTGACCCTGATGAAACTCAGGTGCCCCTTCCTGCATACTATACCACCTTACACGGTGACACAGAGGAAGGTAAAGAGGAAACTGCAGATGACTTTGAAGAGGAGGTGATGGATGACCCAGTTCTTGACCCGGATTGGCATCCATTGGGGGAGGAGGGTGGCGCTGGCAATAGTTCAGATAAGTAGAAGGATCCGCAGCAGGCATTGACATCGCAGCAGGTTATTTGGCAGGCCCGTAGCTGTCCAAAAACGTGGACCAAAAGCTAAAAGAGTTGCAGGACAGATTGGCCAGACGGTCAACTTAGCACAGCATGCAAGGCCAGAAAATGTATACCATAGTAGGAAGAGTGCAGTGTGGCACTTCTTTTTCCAAAATCCTACTGATGAGGCAAAGGTTACCTGTAAGAAGTGTGGAAGGACCTTTAGCCGAGGTAAACAACTCCGAAATTTGAATACCAGTTGCATGCTTGGACATTTATTCAACATGCACTTGCAGGCGTGGACTGACTACAAAACCTCAGGTAGCACATGTGCACCTGCTCCGACTGAAGGTAGCCAGCAACACTCCATCGCTTCCCCCACTGTAAGACCACCACCACCGTTAAGCACACCACCAGCACTAAATGTGGAGGTGTCGTCGCAAGGCCAAAGCACTCAGGGAATCACAATGGTTTTGCAACGCAACACTGAATCTAGGCCATCCCCACCAATACCATCACCAACCCCCTCTCACTCTGTCCGGTCCACCGCTACTTCCCATATATGCAGCTCTCCAGTCAAGCTCACTCTACCAGACACTCTGAGTAGGACAAGAAAGTACTCACCCTCTCATCCGCATACACTGTGTTTGAACGCCTACATTGCCAAACTAATCTCATTAGAGATGATGCCCTACCATTTGGTTGAAAGTGAAACTTTCCACGAGCTCATGGCCTACGCTGTCACACGCTATGACCTACCCAGTTGGCACTTCTTTTCTCGAAAAGTCATCCCTGCCCTACACCGGCATGTGAAAGACCGCATTGTCCATGCACTAAAACAGTCAGTGAGTGGAAAGGTGCACCTCACAACAGATGCATGGACCAGTAGGCATGGCCAGGGCCGTTACGTGTCCATCACTGCCACTGGGTTAATTTGGTGGATGCAGGCTCCACAGGGGACAGCGGCGGTGGAACAGTGCTGCCTAGCTGTAAAAAAAGCCTTTTCTTATATAATACTCAGGACTTGTTACCAGATAAAAATCTAGTGGTTTATTTGGATTCTTCCATCAAAGAAAAGATTATTACAGAAAAACATAAAAATAGGTGAAAGAGAGATTGTCCATTAGTTCATAGCAAAGCAACATGTATTCATCTTTTCCTAAGTTCCCGCATGGTAAAATGGCTTCTGTCTCTGTTAGGCTTCTCTTGAAATTATCAAGTTACATACCAGCTGTCCATTCAATGTAGTGTCCGAGCAAGGATGACTCCTCAAGTCTGTCTCTCATGGTGGTAAAGGAAGGAGAGAGAGCGACCCCTAGAGTAAGCCCCCACCTTATATATCCATCTGTTAGAGCACGTGGTCTATATATATGGAGTTGACCTTTACCATGAGCTAAACTTCCAAGAATAGCCTATGTAGTTGTCAGCAATGCATTCAGTACAGAACTGAGTGTAATAAGAAATTAACTACCTATTATTAATATTTAACAATTCCCCTTTTGAGGGTGAAAGACATTAATTGGAACCCTCAAAATATAATAAGATCTTCTTTCTTCTTTTCTTCTTCTTTGACAAAATAATTTAATATCAATAATAATAATATCAGATTACTGTTATACGTACTCAATGACATAATTGATGTGAATTTATGTTATGGTAAGCCGTGAACAATATTCATATAAAATATGTATAATTATACTTCCCTAAGTCTAAATTGAAGCATCTCAGGTCCAGTCATCATCATCTGATGTCATCTGGTCTTCATTTTTTCCCTATTATAATAGCATAAAGATGTTGTAGGAATTGTGTCGTGTATCAAATCAAAGTCCATAAATTCAAATGTAGATAAGAAAACAAAGTCCATAGGTGAAATGTAGCTTTAATATCTGTGCAGTGTCACCTTTAAAAAAAACCACGACTTACATTGGCTCGCCTTGGATATTTCTGGAATCCTTCATCGGCACTGGTCTTTGAACAGGTGTGATGTCTTTCCTTGCTAAACATAGCACCATAACCAGTCACTCCTAATGCACAGGACACATGTCAGGGTTGTAGCTTCCTGACAATTACCTTCATTGTTCACCAGCTTTTCATTGAAACTTTTCAGGTAGGAAACCTCTGGAACTTGATAAGAACATGATAACACAGTTCATCTCAGCATCATAGGATCATTGTCCTCTGGTTGTCAGGTTAGACACTTTAATTGTGACTGTCAGTGGTGGATACTGCACTTGTAATTGACACAGTCTATTACTCAAAAATCATAGCTTTGTTACCTTCTGTGACTTCTGGATAGAGGCATTCTTCTTCTTGCAACTGGTAAGAATCAATAAAGTTTAGAAATATAAAATGTCTTTATTAACGTAATTTCAGTATCTTGCTTGAAGTCTTCATTCCCTATTCTATGCCAAACCTGGTAATTTTCCTAACCCATAATATCACAGCGTACCATAGCAATCAGTAATATCCATTTAATTATTATCAGAATTTGTACCCTATATGGATTTCAAAAACAATAGTAAGTGATAATACATTATTATCCATATTCTTCATGTGATAGAACATTTTTTTTTATGTCATAGGTGTAATTATCTTTTTCAACCCATAGGTGTCAGTGTGTTTTATGTAACAAGTGTTTTCATCTTTATTAGTAAGGAACATATGTATTATACCAATAATATGTAAGAATATATAGCCATGAACCAAAATACCAAAAATAAGAATATATGAGTGAGCGAATGAAGAAAAGAATTGTTGCATATAACTCAGAATTGAAACATTTTCCTTTGTAATGGAACCATATCCTCGCTATATTTAATGAAGCAATATTCTCATATTAGACATTACTTTATTAAATATTGATGATTTTTTCCTTGATTTACAGAAAAAATAAAAATTTAGGAATTCAAATAAAAATAGAATAATAAAATTGAAAATGAAAAATAAGAATATGAATAAAAATAAGAATAAAAATAAGGCCTTTATGTTGATACCAAATGCAGAGTAGTTATGTCCTCAGTAACATATACCCTTAATATTTCCATGATCTGGATTATTTCATAATTGTCATAAACTTGTATTACCAAAATATATAAATTATGCAACTTTGCATATAATACTCTTCTCAGTGTAAAGAAATGACTCTTTATAATGCTTAATGTTATTATACCCAATACTTATACCATTGTACCTTTTAAATTTATTTCTTCTTTATTAAAATTTGTGAGGAATAGGTATTAATCAAATGTTATGATGTAGTCAGGATCAAAAACACATTTCCCCCTTAATACCAAAAAATACTGTTTTATGAAATAATTCATTTATCAAAACCAAAATGAAAAATAATTAATTTATAAATTGTGTGAATTTATACTTGCTTTATACCATATACCATATTTGTCTGTAGATGTGTAACCATCTATGTAACCATTAAAAATAAAATTGAACATCATAAAATTATCCTTTGGAAAAAAAAATAATCTAAATGTAGATTTTCTTAATAAACCATTTTGATGTGCGATTGCTCTTATTCACAATTAACTAAATCAAGAAATAATTACTAAAGAAATATAGAAATATATGTTGTGTAGATAATTTTTCATTATATATCTTAATATTCTAATAATTTAGCTGATCTGCATATTTCTTCGGCCTCTTTCACACTTCAGTTTTTCGTGTCAGTTAAAATCCGCCAAAAAGGCGGAATTGCGGATCCGTTCATAACTGATGTGAACGGATGGCACAGGATCTGTTTTTTGTCGGATCCGCAGAATGAAAAATTTTAAAGGAACCGCTGCCCGGGAAGGGGGGAGAGAGAGAGAGAGAGAGAGAGAGAAAGAGAATTTTTCGTCCGCCAGAAAGGATTTCAGGGTTAATTTTCTCCCTGACTTCCTTTCTCCGGGCATGCGCGAAGGAAAATGTGGATCCTACAACAGAAAAAACGTTGCAGGGTCCGTCCAGGCATGCCAGCGGACGAAAAAAATTTGGCGGATCCTCAAAAAAACGATCCGACGGATGGCCATCCGTCAAGATCCGCCGGTAATGCAACTCAATGGGAAAAAACAGATCCGCAAAAAAAAAATAGCGGATCCGCTTTTTTCAAATTCTTGCGGATTTTGACTGATGGCTAAAACCGGAAGTGTGAAAGAGGCCGAAAAATAATGTTTTTTTGTTTCTTGCATATAGAATCCTGAGGGTTCACACACATCAAACGTTTCACATTACTCCTAAGCAGCTGCTCATACACGCATCATCTGTCACTCAGACTGTGTCACATATAAATTTAAACCAAATTATTCCACATACAAGGTATGAATTCATATATATTAACCCAAATTATTGTATTCTAATTATCAATGCGCATTGTAAACTATTAAATTTAGTATCTTAATATTTCTTTGAATATTCCCCAAATACACATAACATAAATATATATTATATTAGCTATACACTTGAAACTTTAGGCCTGGGAAAAAAAAATCCTTTGATTTGCAAAAGCTGAGACCCCTTAAAAATTCTTTTCACTAAGGCTACAGGGACATGGTATACTTATTATTAGAACAAGGTTCAGATTTCACATGCTGTGACTTGTCATGTCAAGCCATGCAATAAAGGCATACACACAGATAACATTTAAAATGCAGTTAGTTATTTTCTTTTAAGTGTTAAATTTATGAAATCATGCAATTATTGCAACTTCCAGTGTAAATAAAGGCATAAATCCTTGTAAGATAATTTTTCCCGATTAAGTCCTGCTTTGAAATGAAAATTCTTCGAAAAATTAAAAGATAAAGTTAATATCATATTCATAATTCTAAATATTATTACTGGAGTAGATTTTAATTTTCACTTAAAAAATACAGTTCTACAATCTCTACTTCTACAAACACTCTATATATACTGTATGAATATGTATCTCTACAAAACTTTAGAACTATATACATGGAAGAAACGGAGCAGAGAAACACAATCCAATAAAAAAATATATTTTATTAATTCAAATAATTTTGAAAATGTACAAGATGTACATACCAATATTAAGGCTTTTACAATAAAAAGGAAAGAAGGAATACTACGGCCAATACAGGGGTACACATGGTGATACTGCGACCAAGAGTTATACAATATGCATATCGGTAATACAGTACAACAGGATAAATCCCAAGCAAAGTATCCATACAGAAACATGAGCAAATATAAACAACATTGTCCGGAACAACTGACAAATCAGTGTGCCCATCTGTATCAAAATACAGTGTGCACCCCTTTTGAAAAAGCATCCAACGCGAAACGCACGTCAGGGGGTCACAGGAGGGCACATTGGTGTACTGGTGATTATGGGTAAGTGATATTTAGTTGGACCTGTAAGTGGTCTATTTTTAGTGGTACATCTTTCCCTTGTACGGCATCTACGTCAGTTCTGAAGTCTCCTCCTACTTCTACATCTTGTTCCACGTCTGCAAGGTCACCTTCAATGGCTGCTACAGACACTTGATTACAGTCTTGTTCAATCCCATTAACTTTACAGCCAATCTCGGGAACATCACTATTTTCCTTCACACAACAATCATTTTTGGATTTCTCTGACACCGACCTATGAAATATATCTACCATTTGTAGAATATTTTTTAATTTCTTTCTTTCTCTATTGAAAAGCTTAGAATCTAACTTCAGATTTTCCACTTCACATTCTGCACATAAGCTGAGCCATAAAACGTTTAAATTAGACTCGTCTACAGACTTAAATTTCAGTTTACTCTGCTTAGAATAAGAAGTAGTGACATCCATGTTTCTTACCTTGAAATATCTCAGCTTGTAGTTCCTTTGAAGGACAACGCTGGGCTATTGTCTTCACACGTCTACCTTCAGCACGTCTGGCACTTGTAGTACTTCTCAATCCATCAGGCAATTCTTAGTCCTCACTTCTAGGTTCTGCCTGATTCTTGTGAGTAGTGGAGTTTCTGAT
The DNA here is from genome assembly GCF_039654945.1 of Dendrobates tinctorius. Taxonomy (NCBI): domain Eukaryota; kingdom Metazoa; phylum Chordata; class Amphibia; order Anura; family Dendrobatidae; genus Dendrobates; species Dendrobates tinctorius. The sequence continues at coordinate 8,946,398 of NW_027361825.1, forward strand.
AACTTGCACATATGACGTTAGCAAAGTCCATTCCCCCTTTTGGGCAAGTTGAGGGAAATCCGCAAAAAAGTACAAAAATTCAGATCTGGCTGGCTCTCCAATGTAAAAAAAATGAGTATTTTATATAATACTCAGGACTTGTTACCTGATAAAAATGTAGTGGTTTATTTGGATTCTTCCATCAAAGAAAAGATTATTACAGAAAAACATAAAAAATAGGTGAAAGAGAGATTGTCCATTAGTTCATAGCAAAGCAACATGTATTCATCTTTTCCTAAGATCCCGCATGGTAAAATGGCTTCTGTCTCTGTTAGGCTTCTCTTGAAATTATCAAGTTACATACCAGCTGTCCATTCAATGTAGTGTCAGAGAAAGGATGACTCCTTAAGTCTGTCTCTCATGGTGGTGAAGGAAGGAGAGCGAGCAACCCCTAGAGTAAGCCCCCACCTTATATATCCGTCTGTTAGAGCACGTGGTCTATATATATGGAGTTGACCTTTACCATGAGCTAAACTTCCAAGAATAGCCTATGTAGTTGTCAGCAATGCATTCAGTACAGAACTGAGTGTAATAAGAAATTAGCTACCGATTATTAATATTTAACACTAGCCCACAGTATAGGAAACAGTTGGCTGTAGGCTTTCGACCCTTCTCCTCCTCCTCCATCAGGGAAAGCTTGTCCACAGAGCACAGTCGCACAAGCACTCCATCCGCAGCTGGCAGTGTTGCACACAATGTGTCCCACTATCGAACAGCTAGTGGTAAGCGTCAGCATGCTGTGTTAAAGATTATATCTTTGGGCAACAACAGACACACCGTGGAGGTACTGGCCGACTACTTGCAGCGACAAACTGAGTCATGGCCGGGTAGTCTACATCTTGAGCCAGGCAAGGTGGTCAATGATAACGGCCGTAATTTTGTGGCAGCCATAGCCCGTGCAAAACTCACACACATACCTTGCCTGGCTCACAATATGAACCTGGTGGTGCAGTGCTTCCTTAATAATTATCCGGAGTTAGCATTCCTGCTCCATAAGGTGCGAAGACTGTGCTCACACATCCGTCGCTCAAACGTCCACTCCACTCGTATGCAGAAGATGCAGCGATTGCTCCAGCTCCCCAAGCACCGCCTAATCATAGACATTGCAACAAGGTGGAACTCCACCCTGCACATGGTTGAGAGGCTGTGTGAACAGAGGCAGGCTGTAATGCATTTGTGGGAGGATACACGGGCAGGCAGTTTGAGGGAAGACATGGAATTGTCGGGTGTGCAGTGGTCAAAGCTGAAAGACCTCTGTAAAGTCCTTCAGTGTTTTGAGGAATGCACACAGCTGGTAAGTGCAGATGACACCATCATAAGCATGAGCATCCCATTAAGTGCGTCTGCTCGTGCAAAGTTTGATGCACATTAAGAATCAGGCATCTGCAGCGGAGGAGGAGGGAAGCCTTGATGACAGACAGCCATTGTCTGGTCAGGGAACTGTCCTGAACGAGGTGGAGGAAGAAAAGGAAGAGGAGGAGGAGGGGGATGATTATTTTGGGCAGGAGCATGATTCTCAGGGGGCAAGAGAAAATGTTGGCCGTTCCAAGGTCATGTACAGTGTTTTTGCGTGGCTGTAGGGATGTGGATTTGCCAGAAAGTGCTCCTCCACCCAGAAGTGGCAGTGCATCATTGACACCTGGAACATTGGCCCATATGTGCGATTATGCCTTGTGGATCCTAAAAAGGGACCCCCGCACTGCCAAAATGATGAGGGATGACGACTTCTGGCTGGCCAGGATCCTCAATCCACGCTACTAAGGCGAATTACACAACATCATGCCACAGGAGAACCTAGAGATAATATTGGCTAACAAACAAGCAACTCTGGTAAACCGTTTGAGGCTTTCCCAGCACACAGCAGTGGTGCTGGTTCTCCCATGAGCCGTAGTGGGCACAATGGAAGAGGTGTACATGGTGCACACAGCAGAAGTGGCGTTGGAGACAGGGGTTTAATGACCATGTTGTGGAATGATTTCTCAAGCACCGCTCACACGACTGGTAATACTGCATCGATTAAAAGTGACAGGAGACAGCAGTTGTCAACTATGGTTACAAATTACTTCTCCTCCCATATCGATGTTCTCCCTCACAGGTCATTCCCCTTTGACTATTGGGCCTCTAAACTGGACACCTGGCCTGAATTGGCACAATATGCCTTACAAGAGCTCGCTTGCCCTGCTGCTAGTGTGTTATCTGAAAGAGTCTTCAGTGCTGCTGGATCAATCCTGACAGAAAAAAGGACCCATCTGTCGACCCAAAATGTTGATGATCTAACCTTCATTAAAATGAACCATGCATGGGTTTCAAAGGATTTTGTCCCACCTCCTCTGATGACACATAGGTTGCCAGAAAACTGCCTCGCTTTTTCCTCCTCTTCCTCGGACTTGCCCAAATCTGCCCTTTGCAGCAGCTGAATGTCCCTCCAACACATCAACATATGCCACTTTTTAAACCTCCCTAACTGGGCTGCCCACCCCCCAATGCTGGGGTCAACACCTGGCACACCCGGGCAAGTGCCGTTGCTCTGAACAGGTGGATGGGCCCATTCTATTCTAAACTCTGCTGCCCGACTAATCCACCTGTCCCCCCGCTATTCCCCAGCTCCTCCCCTCTGTCAATCCCTTCACTGGCTCCCCATTGCCCAGAGACTCCAGTACAAAACCCTAACCATGACATACAAAGCCATCCACAACCTGTCTCCTCCATACATCTGTGACCTCGTCTCCCGGTACTTTCCTGCACGCAACCTCCGATCCTCACAAGATCTCCTTCTCTACTCCCCTTATCTCCTCTTCCCACAATCGCATACAAGATTTCTCTCGCGCATCACCCCTACTCTGGAACTCTCTACCACAACATATCAGACTCTCACCTACCATCGAAACCTTCAAAAAGAGCATGAAGACCCACCTCTTCCGACAAGCCTATAACTTGCAGTAACCACCGATCGACCAAACCACTGCATGACCAGCTCTACCCTCGCCTACTGTATTTTCACCCATCCCTTGTAGATTGTGAGCCTTCACGGGCAGGGTCCTCTCTCCTCCTGTACCAGTTATGACTTGTATTGTTTAACATTATTGTACTTGTTTTTATGTATACCCCTCCTTACATGTAAAGCGCCATGGAATAAATGGCGCTATAACAATAAATAATAATAATAATTGATGGCCGACAGCTCTGGCACAGGGCCCCTCATAGTACAGTACAGTGTCTCTGATGATGAGGGACCCACTCGGCCAGTACCGTCGACCATGAGTGTGCCCCCCCTGCTTGGTCATGGCCACAGCACTTGCAAGTTGCAATACTTACCTCTCCGTGCTCCACCGCTGTGTAGTCTGGGCAGTTAAATCCTTCACAGGGACGTCCGCTAGAAATTAGGTGTATTGATCAATGATGGTTAGGATGTAGCTATGGACTGTCCTGCTGGCCTCTAGCTTCAGATGATCAATGGCTACCATTTGTAATGGACTTCAACTTACAAACCGATGCAGTGGTGCTTTATGATCACCTTTCACAGTTGTGATTAGTCACAGACGTGTGACATTCCTGCCACCATTTTTCAATGTCTCCTCTCATGTCAATCCAATAGAATCGCCTACGGCCTGTGGCTTCTGTCTTTTGCACTCCAAAATGACCAGACACATCATGAGAGGCAGAGAGGACCATGTCTACATCCCTCCCTGTGATCACAATTTGATGTAGAGGAGTAACAGTGATGTGATCCACGCTACTGTGATAAAGCAATCCTTTCTTCACAAAGAACCATTTTCACTCTCTCCACAGACACAGTAATTGAGGGTCTGCATCGCCTCTGCAACATCTACCTGGAGGTTTTCCCACGATGAGCAATTCCCAAATTTCTGCTAACACTCGACTTTCCGTCTGTACTTGCATCCATGTAGTTTCCAGTAGCGGAGAGTCTGGACTGGCTTACTGAGATTGAAATATATACAAAGATTTAAAAGTACCACTATTGTACGCTTCGACTACTTTTCCCTTTTTCTACTTTTTAAATTCTGGTGTAATACATATTGAGCCTGTGACTGTCTGTGTCTGACTCCGGAAGTATAGACGGAAATTTACAATTAGCCCTAGACTGGACACACCTGGTATGTGCTGATACACTACCTTTGTTCAAAATGTTGTATTACGGTATCATCCATAATGAGTGAGCGTGTGTGGTTTACGCCTTCTATATATACGGTGAATCAGAGATACCAATTTTTACCCTATACTCGATACAGCTTGTATCTTGTTATACAGTACCTTTGTTCGACATTTAGTATTACGGTCAAATCCATACTGAGTAAGCGTCTGAGAGTGACGTGTGTCACTTATCCAAGTTTTGCGGCTGTGGGATGCGTGTACGGAGGTGGCACAAAGGGGGCTAAGGAGAAAAAAGCTAGCACGAGTGTTGATCGGTGAACTGCGTCACCGATCAACACTCGGTGGCTGTGCACGATGACGGCGCAAAAGGGGGGGATGGAGGGGGGTAAAAAGAGGGGGAAGGGGGGATGAAGATAGATGGGGTGACGATAGATTGGGCAGGGGATCAGGAACACTTACGGTTGGCGTTTTTTCTTTCTTCTTTCTTCTTTTTTTTCTGCAGGGATTGTGATGCTACAAGTTGTGGCACCACAATACCCAGCACAGGAGCTCTTGCTGCATCTGACCTCTCTGCAGAAATCCTCAGCTAGAGTGAGGACCCCTGCAGAGATGTCAGATAGGTCATCTGCAGGTCAGAAACAGGTCACAGAGCGGTCACATCGCTGCTGTGACCTGTCATTGGTGGGATCGAATGATTACATCAATCCCACCAATCCCTGCTCTGCCTGGTGACCATGGCAACTGTCTAGGATCGGAGCTCACAGCTCAGATTCCTAGGCAGGTCATTGCCAGGTCACCAACAGGGCACAGAGTGGTCACAGCGTGACAGCAACTGTGCCCTGTGGTTGGCTCGATCGCCAACTAATCGATCACGCCAACCAGCTCCTGCATTCCCTGCTGGGCCTGCACTGGGCTCCGGCCTAGGATTGGTGCTAATACAGCACCGATTCGGGCCGGTACTGGCGCGATCGATTAGATCGACGATCGTGCCAATACGGGGACTTTTTGCAGGTGCCTGGCATTGCCAGGCACCGGCTCTAGGATCGAGTACATCGGTACTCTGATCCTAGCCTATGACCTCATTGTTTCAGCCACTTCGATTGGCTGAAACAATGAGAAACGCTGCGATTGGCTGTTCAGAATTGAACAGCCAATCACAGCACTCTGGATGCCGGGGGCGGGATCGCAGCCCGGGAGGCCGACGCCATCTTCCCTATGGTGAGATGGTGTCAGAATTTTAATGCGATCACTGCGACTTAAGTCGCGGTATCGCATTGAAGGGCTGAGAATACTATCCCGTCCACGGTCATACGGGCCCGGGTACCGTGGATTGGATAATACGTCGGATGTCGGGAAGGGGTTAAAGGGGCGCACTGACACTCTTTGGCCCAGGGCACAGGAAAACCTGGAGCCAGCCCTACCCCCCACAACTTTAGCCAAATAACCCCCAGTTTTCAATGCGTAACTTTTATTATGAAGTAAATTAAGGTTGACAAGCTTCAGTAATAAGAATTGATGTTTTTGGCATTGAAATGGGCACTGTAGGTGTGTTTACTGTCCTCCACTCCCTGCCGACTTTGCTTCCCCATTGACTTGCATTGGGTTTCGTGCTTCAGTCGGCCTCCGACTTTTCGTTATAGTCGGCCGATTTCGTTCGACCCGACTTTTGCGAAAGTCGGGTTTCATGAAACCAGACTCGACCCTAAAAAAGGCAAAGTCGCTCATCTCTACTGCTGACCATTTAAAACAAATCTGCCCAAAATGAGTTTTGGAAGACTAGTTCTTCTCTATTAACAAGATTTTAAAGAGCTCATTTTGAACTCAATCAGCTTATACACACCTCCTAGTGGTGACTTCAGGAATTCAGAGATTTGCAGGGGAAAGTAAAAAATTTGAAGCTCTTTTAAAAAAAGTAAATAAAAAATAATGGAGCCCGACCTCTTTATGCAGAAACTGATAATTGCAAAATTCTGATCCTTTTTACAGGACAGAAGACAACAACTGAATAATGAATGAGACAAACAAGACAGCACTAATGGCTATTAATGCCTTAATAGCAGTAAATACTGATGATGACAGCCTTTACCGGCGATTACAGGATGATTTTTTAAATCTAAATTTCCAGGACGGATGGGGTTAATGACTGACGAGCATGGCATGTGCCATAAAACCCACAGGGGTCTCACCTGAGGTTTGTGGCTTATGTATTTAACGGCAGAAAGGTGCTTCCTCCTGCTCCATACAGGAAAAAGAGATTACTCACCTGCTCAGGTGACACATGACTGGAGGCTTCAGAAGAAGCTCTGTAGAATGTGGACAGCGACCAAAAGACAAAATATCTTTCCTTTGACTCAGGATCCAGGTTTCTTCATGTCACGCCTAATATGTATGCTCAGATTTTGTGATTATTTTTAACCCCTTAACGACCAGGGGAATTTTTTGGTTTTGAATTTTCATTTTTCCCTCACCTTCTTCCCAGAGCCATTACTTTTTTTATTTTTCCGTCAATATGGCCATGTGGGGGCTTGTTTTTTGCGGGACAAGTTGTACTTTTGAATGACACCATTGCTTTTACCATGTCAGGTACTACAAAATGGGGAAAAAATTACAAGTGCGGTGAAATTGCAAAAAAAAAAGTGCAATCCCACACTTGTTTTTTGCTTGGCTTTTTTGCTAGGTTCATTAACTGACCTACCATTATGATTCTCCAGGTCATTACGAGTTCATAGACACCAAACATGTCTAGGTTCTCTTTTATCTAAGTGGTGAAAAAAAATTCAAAGTTTATTATAAAAAAAAAAATTGTGCCATTTTTCGAGACCCATATCGTCTCCATTTTTCGTGATCTCGGGTTGGGTGAGGGCTTATTTTTTGTGCACCAAGCTGACATTTTTAATACCACTTTTGTGCAGATACGTTCTTTTGATTGCCCATTATTGCATTTTAATGCACTGTCACAGCGACCAAAAAAACGTAATTCTGGCGTTTTGATTTTTTTTCTCGCTGCGCCGTTTAGCGATCAGGTTAATCCTTTTTTTTCTTGATAGATCATGTGATTCGGAATGCAGCGATACCTAACATGTGTACGTGTGATTTTTTTTATTGTTTTATTTTGAATGGGGCGAAAGGAGAGTGATTTAAACTTTTAGTTTTTTTTTAATTTTTTCATATTTTTTAAAAGATTTTTTTTACTTTTGGCATGCTTCAATAGCCTCCATGGGAGGCTAGAAGCTGCCATAGCACGATCGGCTCTGCTACATATAGGCGATTCTCTGATCAGAAGATCAGTTAACCCCTTAACGTCCAATGTCCTTCATTGGACGTTAAGGGGTCAAAGGAAAAGTCCAGAAAAACTGTTATTATGTGGATTCCCTTCCATGGGCTGGGCATGACTCTACTTATTCCCTGCAATGTATCAGTTTTTCCTGGTGTTCTTTTGACTCCTTAATGAGCAGGAGATTTTTCTTTGCAGCACTATTCTTGTTTGCTCCCCTTCTTCTTTACCTTTTTTTTTACTTTTTTTAACCTATCCATACGAGGTCTTGTTTTTTGTGGTATGAGATGTAATTTTTATTATCTATGATATTATTATGCAATGTACAGGAAAAGAGGGAAAATAAACCACATTAAGTAAAATAGTGAAAAACACTAATAAAGCCAATGTTTTTGGTTATCATTTTTAGAGCGTTTATTGTGCAGTAGAAATAACCTGATGCCATGTAGCTACAGATCTGTACAATTTACTATGATATAAATTCTGTATATTTTTTTATTTTAGTAGTAAAAAAAATTTTGCAGTCAAAAAGAATTTTATTTTTGCCCCCACTTTCTGGCACCTGTGACTTTTTATTTATTTTTTTTCATCAAGGAAGGTGTGAAAGGGTTTACTTTAATGTGGTGAGCTGACATTTTTATTGGTACCAAATACAATTATTTATTTTATTTAATTTTTTGGGGAGCAATGAACCAAACATTGCAATTTTCACATTTCAATTTTCTGTCTTAACAGTGTTTCTGCTCTGTGATGAATTATTTCATATTCTAATTCATTGGACTTTTACAAAAGCAGCCATACCAAATACGCTTACGGAACTTTTTTAGATTCTTTTATTTTTGGGTGAGGATAAAGGTGGCAATTTAAACGTTCGTTTTCTTATTTTTTAAAACTTTTTTCTTATTGTTTTCACTTTATTTTTAACCCACCTATAGGGAACTTTTACCTGTGATCATTTGATTGCTTGTCCAATCTTCAGTATGGCTCAATGCTAAGGGTGGTTTCACATTTGCGTTTAACACTGCAGCGTCCTGCGCATGGCCGCCGCTAAGCCCCGACCCCTGCCAGTAGCTCTGCCTACGGATGCATGACGCTGCATGCATCCTGCGCCCCCAATCTTTAGCAACAGGTTGCAATTTGGTGCGCTCGGCGCAACGTCAAAAGGACGCATGCGCCGCCAAACGCATACCTGCGCACAGCCTGCATCCCCAGTGCTAAAGATAGGGGATGCAGGACGCATGCAGCGTCATGCGTCTGTAGGCGGAGCTGCTGGCGGAGGCACAACAGGGGGCGGGGCTTAGCGGCGGCTGTGCGCAGGACGACACTGCGGCCTTAAACGCAAATGTGAAACCACCCTAACAGGGATAAAACTGCCACATCGGGATAAAAGTGCCCTGTTCTGCCAATTAGTGTGGGTCCCGTAGGTCTGACCAGCAGGTGATAACTTATCTTCATCGGAGGACCTAAAAAAAAAATTGCAAAAATTTCTGTCAAAATAATGACAACCAGTCATGCTGGACTCTTCAATGTGGAGGATGTTTTTTCTATCTGTTTGGGGCACCATCCTCCTGCCATAGTTGCAGTGTATACTCAGATCCTCTGAAGTTCCAAGTTTATTGCTATTTTATGTTTTTCTTTGCCTCAAGCTCAATATTTCTAGTCAATTTACTTCAAATACTCTAAAAGTAATTCTAAAAATGTGTCAAACTACGGTCTGACAACCATCAGAAATGAAAAGAATGAGGGAAAGAAATATTTGTACAAGAGTCACTTGAAAAGAAATTACAGTAATTGATTGAAGGCTTTTACAACAGTTGCTAGAATTAGCACCTTTGTGAGTGAGGGCCATAATAGGAGATTCCACTGCTGAGCAATTTTTAACCCCTTTCTGACATCTGACATAATAATGCGTTCATGTGCCCTAGGCCAATTTTACCAGGGACAGAATATCACATCTGTGCAATCGCCTGCGCACACGGGGTGTGTGGGTGCTCGCCGCTGGGTGTCACCTGATTCTGACAGCTGACATCTGGCACTAAGTGACAGGAGTGGTCATGCACCGCTCCCGGCATTTTAACCCCCTGAAATGCTGCAATTGAACACAATCTCAGCATTCTGGAAGCTAGCATAGAGCTGACAGCCCCTCTGCCTTTGGATCAAAGACCCCGCAGCATGATACGGGGTCCCCATCATTGCCATGGTGACCCAATGTTGTCATGACAACATCCGGGTCACCAGACCTAGGAAAATTGCTATAGAAGCGATCAGCCTGCAAAAAATGATTGTCCCATAGTGGGACAAAGTAAAAAAGTGAAAAATAATTTTTAAATAATTTTAAAAAATCAAAAATAATAATAAAAAAATCAGAAGATATTGTATTTCTAAATAAATATTTGAACTAAAAAAATCTAAACAATAAAAGTACACATATTTGGTATCGCCGCGTGTGCAATGACCCGACCTATAAAACTGTCCCACTAGTTAACCCTCTTAGTGAACACCATAAAAAATAAATAAAAAAAGACAAAAAACAATGCTTTATCATCATACTGCAGAACAAAAAGTGGAATAAAAGATGATCAAAAAGACAGATATAAATAAACATGGTACCACTGAAAACGTCATCTTATCCTGCAAAAAACAAGTCGCCATACAGCTCCATCAGCAGAAAAATAAAAAAGTTAGAGCTCACAGAATAAAGTGATGCAAACATAATTATGTTTTTCTATAAAACATAAAAAAAGATATAAATGACGTATTGTTGTAATCGTACTGACATGAAGAAAAAAGATATTGCTGGCTTTTTTTTAATTCAGCCTCACAAAAATTGGAATTATTATTACGATTATTTATTTATGTAGCACCATTGATTCCATGGTGCTGTACATGAGAAGGGGTTACATACAAATTATAGATATCATTTACAGTAAGCAAGCTAACAATGACAGACTGATACAAAGGGGAGAGGACTCTGCCTTTTCGGGCTTACATGCTACTGGAGTAGAATAGAAAGTGATTATAATATGTGCCCGACAAAAGTACCAATAAAATTTCAACTCATCGCACAAAAAAGAAGCCCTCACATGACTCTGTGGGTCAAAATATTGAACAATTATAGCTCTCAAAATGTGGTGATGCAAAAACTATTTTTGCAATAAAAAGAGTCTTTTTGGTGTGTGACAGTAGTCAAACATGAAACCCCAATATAAATCTGGTATCTCTGTAATTGCCCTAACCTTAAGAATAAAGTTGCCTAATCACTTATACCGCCTGAGGGACTGCTTAAAAAATAAATAAAACCAATTCTTCACATGCTGTTGATTTTTTTCATTCTGCCTCCCAAAGATCGCAGTAAGGCTCAGCGCACATTTATCCTGCACTCTGTGCTGGGGGCTTGCACCGCGGTTTCCGTGTAAATCTCTAAAATATGTGATTCAGACAGAACCCCCAGCAGAATATTCCCTTTAATGAGGCAGATGGAGGCCCTGTGGATGCCGTTTGACCTGTGATCCAGCGGTGTCTGTCTTTTTAGGATTGCATAAAAGTGCCGTCTAGACGGAGTCCAGAGTTACTCTGCTGCCTCATTGTAGTGAATGGCTCCCTTAGTTATTTCATCTGAATCACGTCACTCAGAGATTTAGATGGAAACCCCAAAGTAAGTGCTCAGTTTAGAGCACCGAATTAATGTGATCCCAAACTTTATGTAAAATGTTCACGATAAAAGCTTCAACTCAATCCAAAAAAAGAAAATCCCCACTCAGGTCTGTCATCTGTTAATGGAAATATAGGGGGCTTCTACGTTACTGGCAGCACAAAGGCTCTGGAAGAGCAAAATGACTACGCAGCTGCCAAGAGAAAATCATAAATTTCCCTGCTTCCAAATCCAAATGCCCCCCTTCTTTCTGCGCCCCACAGTGTACTTAAGCCACATATAGCATCCAAATGTTTGGCATTTCTGAAGCAATGAGAGCCCGCCTAACCTACGTGTGCATGTCTCCAGAAGTACGGGCTGGGCATAACGTACTGGTGACTGCAACATACTAGTCACTATAGTGTACTGGTCACGGTCACTACAATAGTAGTTTGCAATTTTCACTTGGCAACATTCATGGCTGCATGGAGTCAAAATCGTCACTACTCCTGTAGCTAAATTCCTCAAGGGTATAGTTTCCCAGATGAGGTCACTTGAGGGGGGATTCTGCACTTCAAGCAATTATGGGCTCTATATATGGAGTCCACAAACTATTCTAGGAAAATCTGTATTCCAGGAGGCAATTAGCTATGGCTAACTAGTACTGTGCAGCTACATATGGAGTATTGCTAAGTTCAGCAGAAACTGTGAAACACATTTTGGTGCCATTTTTACCCACTTTTTGTGCAGAAATGTAAAATCTTTGGCTAAAAGTAAATTTTGGTGATAAAAATGTAGTTATTTTTTTCTTCACTGCCCAATGGTATAAAATTCTGTGACACACCCGTGGTGTCAATATGATCCCTGCACCCCTAGATGAATTCACTGAGAGGTGTAGTTTGTAAAATGGGGTCACTTATGGGGGTTCTGAGGTTCTGGTACCTCATGGGCTCTCCCAGTGGGTCATGGCACCTGCAAACCATAACAGTAAAATCTGGCGCTCCTTGCCTTCTAGTAGAGTTGAGCGAAACAGGTCGAAAAATTTCAAAAGTCGCCGACTTTTGGCAAAGTCGGGTTTCATGAAACGAAACCCGACCCTAGGATGAGGTCGGCCACGAGGTCGGCAACTTACGTGCCAAAGTCGTGTTTCAAAAGTTTGTTTTGCGCTCTTTTTCAGCCAATCAGAATCCACGGACACTGTGGGCAACGTGATGACATAGGCAGGAGTCACCACCATCTTTCAGAAGGGCATGCAAGTGATTGGCTTGCTTTGGTGGGCGTCACAGGGGGTATAAAAGGGCGTGCACGCCGACCGCCATCTTACTTCTGCCGATCTTAGCATAGGGAGAGGTTGCTGATTCTGTAGGGAGAGCGTTAGGCAGGGAAGAAGAAAAAAAAACTGCTTCTGCTGCTAGCGATTTTGCCTGTACAACACACCAGTCACTGTGTGTGCAGTGCAAGGGGAGGCTATATTGTGGTGGATCAGCGGTGTTGGTTGTTAGGCTGCCTTCTAAGGCTTCCTGACAGCTGCATTGCTGTTTACCCACTGCTCTGCAAACTGCTTTTTTAAAAGAAATCCCAATTTTTTTTATTGTCCTGCTGAGGTACTGAGCGTGCATTTTTTCACACCATACAGCGGTGTACGCTCCTCACACAGTACTGTGTAACGGCTGTTATCACAGCCACAGTGAAGCTATCTGTGTGTCACTCTGTGAGAATAAGTCGAGGACATGTTCCGTTCTTACAGACCTGCACCTACTAGTTTTGTCTAGCTTTCAAACAGTTAAATATATTTGCTGTTTGATCACATTCAAAACTATAGAGAGACAGCGTGTGTCAGTCCGTATACTTAAAAAACACGGAGCTTGACAATTTTACGTACACCGGACAGCCGTGTACGTGCACGCTCCTCTCAGTACCGTGTAACGGCTGTTATCACGGCCACAGTGAAGCTATCTGTGTGTCACTGTGGAAGGATAAGTGGAGGACTTGTTCCGTTCTTACAGACCTACACTCTAGGGAGATTCCTATTCTGCCCAATTCTACATACACCTTATAGTTTGTGATACACTAGCTAATTTCTGCCTGTGACATAGCGCTCTGATATTCAGTGGGCATCACACAATCCAAAAGTGTCCAGTATCCACTAGTGTGTGCAGAAATTCAAAATCTCCCTTATCCTGTAGTCACTTTTTTCACACCTCTGCCATCGAGCCTGTGACATAGCGCTCTGATATTCAGTGGGCCTCACACAATCCAAAAGTGTCCAGTGTCCACTAGTGTGTGCAGAAATTCAAAATCTCACTTATCCTGTAGTCACTTTTTTCACACCTGTGCCATCGAGCCTGTGACATAGCGCTCTGATATTCAGTGGGCCTCACACAATCCATAAGTGTCCAGTGTCCACAAGTGTGTGCAGAAATTCAAAATCTCCCCTGTCCTATAGACACCTTGTACCTTGTTTTACATTACTATATAGTTTGTTGGATTTTGTCTACATTTCTACAAAAACTGAGGAAGACTGGTGGAAGAGGCCGTGGAATTGGGCGGGGGTTGGCAGCTGGTAATGATGGTGTTGGTGGTGGATCTGATGGTAGTGGCAAGAGCAAAATAGGACCGAATGCAGGAGGTGTTGAGCCTGCGTCATCGTCTGGCTCCATAAGGCTTCGAAGGCTTAGTTTTCTAGGAGTTGGCAAACCGCTTTTAAAGCAAGAGCATCAGGAAAAAGTTTTGTCTTACATTGCTCACTCAGCCTCCAGCTCTATCGCTTCCTCTTCTGAAGTTGTAAAAAGTAAAAGCACTGAGTCGTCATTGGAGGCTCATGTTCATGAACCACACCTTTCCTTGTGTCCTTCACCCCAACCAAGATTGATGGATGACGCAGGCCATACTACTGATTACTCCATGGAGCTGTTTTCACATACCATGCCTGGATTATCAAGTGAAATGGTGAATTACCCAGGCCAAGATGAATCTGACATGGAGTGCACTGATGCACAGCCGCTGATAGATGATTCTGCTGGTACATTCACTCAGAGCACTACATTGTCCTCGCAGTGTACAGAGCCAGATTCTGACCCTGATGAGACTCAGGTGCCCCTTCCCGCACACTATACCACCATACACGGTGACACAGAGGAAGGTGCACAAGACATTGAAGAGGAGGTGATGGATGACCCAGTTGTTGTCCCAGATTGGCATCCATTGGGGGAAGAGGGTGCTGCTTCCAATAGCTCAGATGAGGAGCATCCACAGCAGACATCGACATCGCAACAGCTGTTATCTGGCAGGCCTGGAGCACTCCAAAGACAGGTTCCAAAAATCAAAAGAGTTGCTGGACAGCTTGTCCAGAGGGTCAAAAGATCACAGCGTGCTAGGCCGCAAAATGTCTGCCAAAATAGGAAGAGTGCAGTGTGGGACTTTTTTGAACAAAATCCTCATGATCAGGCCAAGGTTATCTGTAAGAAGTGCGCAAAGACCTTTAGCCGAGGGAAAAATCTGAAAAATTTGAATACCAGTTGCATGCTTAGACATTTAACCACTATGCACTTGCAAGCGTGGACACAACACCAAACCTCAAGTGCCACATGTGCAACTGATCACAAAGAAGGTAGTCAGCAACGCTACATTGTTTCCCCCACTGTAAGCCCACCGGTTAGCACAGAAGAAAATGTTGAGGTGTCGTTGCAAGGCCACAGCAGTCAGGGAATCCCACTGTTATATCAACGAAATACTGAATCTAGGCCATCAGAAAGAACACCAACTCCATCACCATCATCAACCCTCTCTCAGTCCGCCCTGTCCACCGCTACTTCCACCATATGCAGCTCTCAAGTCCAGCTCACCCTCCCAGACACTATGAGTAGGTCAAGAAAGTACTCAGTCTCTCATCCGCGTACACTGGGTTTGAACGCCCACATTGCCAAACTAATCTCGTTTGAGATGATGCCCTATCGGTTGGTGGAAAGCGCAGCTTTCCGCGAACTCATGGCCTATGCAGTACCACGCTATGACCTACCCAGTCGCCACTTCTCTCGCAAAGCCATCCCAGCCCTCCACCATCATGTAAAAGACCGCATTGTCCATGCACTCAAGCAGTCAGTGAGTGGAAAGGTGCACCTCACAACTGATGCATGGTCCTGACGGCATGGCCAGGGCCGTTACGTGTCCATCACTGCGCACTGGGTTAATGTGGTGGATGCAGGGTCCACAGGGGACAGCGGTGGTGGGACAGTGCTGCCTAGCCCACGGTATAGGAAACAGTTGGCTGTAGGCATTCGACCCTCCTCCTCCTCCTCCTCCAGAAGCGAAAGCTCGTCCACAGAGCGCAGTCGTACGAGCACTCCATCTGCAGCTGCCACTGTTGCACATGAGGTGTCCCCTTATCGAGCAGCTAGTGGAAAGCGTCAGCATGCTGTGTTGCAGATGATGTGTTTGGGCGACAGACACACCGCCGAGGTGCTGGCCGAGTACTTGAAGCGACAAACTGAGTCATGGCTGGGCAGTGTACATCTTGAGGCAGGCAAGGTAGTTAGTGATAACGGGCGTAATTTTGTGGCAGCCATAGCCCTTTCAAAACTCAGCCACATACCTTGCTTGGCTCACACCTTGAACCTGGTGGTGCAGTGCTTCCGCAAAAATTATCCGGAGTTAACAGCCCTGCTCCAGAAGGTGCGAAGACTGTGCGCGCACATCCGCCGGTCGCCTGTACACTCCGTTCGTATGCAGAAGCTGCAGCGATTGCTCCACCTTCCCAACCACCGCCTCATTATCGACATTGCAACAAGGTGGAACTCCACCCTGCACATGGTGGAGCGGCTGTGCGAGCAGAGGCAGGCCATAATGCATTTGTGGGAGGATACACGGCCAGGCACTTTGAGAGCAGACATGGAGTTGACAGGTGTGCAGTGGTCGAAGCTGAAAGACCTCTGTAAAGTCCTTCAGTGTTTTGAGGAATGCACACGGCTGGTAAGCGCAGACGACGCCATCCTAAGCATGAGCATCCCACTTATGCGTCTGCTCATGCAAACTTTGACGCACCTTAAGGAGCAGGCGTCTGCAGCCAATGTTGATGAGGAGGAAGAGGAGGAGGGAATCCTTGATGACATTCAGCCATTGTCTGCTCAGGGACCTCTCCTGGACGAGGTGGAGGAAGAAGAGGAGGAGGAGGATGATGATGGGGATGATTACTTAGGGGAGGAGGATGCATCTCGTGGGGCAAGTGAAAATGTTGGCGTGGCAAGGTCTGGTACAGGGTTTGTGCATGACTGGAGGGATGTGGATTTGCCAGAAAGTGCTCCTCCAACCAGCACTCGCAGTGCATCATTGACACCGGGAACATTGGCCCACATGTCAGATTATGCCTTGCAGATCCTAAAAAGGGACCCTCGCATTGTTAAAATGATGAACGATGACGACTACTGGTTGGCCAGCATCCTGGATCCACGCTATAAAGGCAAATTACAAAACCTCATGCCACAGGAGAACCTTGACCTAATATTGGCTAATAAACAAGCAACTCTGGTAAATCGGTTGCTTGAAGCATTCCCAGCACACAGCAGCGGTGATGGTTCTCACACGAGCCGTATGGGCCGGGGGCAGCTTGGCAGAGGTGTTCATGGTGCACACAGCAGAAGTGGCGTTGGAGACAGGGGTTTCATGACAATGTTGTGGACTGATTTTTCAAGTACCGCTCACACAACTGGTAATACTGCATCGATGGAAAGTGACAGGAGACAGCAGTTGTCAACTATGGTTACAAACTACTTTTCCTCCCATATCGATGTTCTCCCACACAGGTCATTCCCCTTTGACTATTGGGCCGCTAAACTGGACACCTGGCCTGAATTGGCACAATATGCCTTACAGGAGCTCGCTTGCCCAGCTGCAAGTGTGCTATCGGAAAGAGTCTTCAGTGCAGCTGGATCAATCCTGACAGAAAAAAGGACCCGTCTGTCAACCCAAAATGTGGATGATCTAACCTTCATTAAAATGAACCATGCATGGGTTTCTAAGGATTTTGTCCCACCTTCCCCTGATGACACATAGGGTGACAGAAAAATGGCTTGCTTTGGTCCACCTCTTCCTGGGACTTGACCTATTTCGCCTTTTGCATCAGCTGAATGTCCAACATCAACATATGCCACTTTCTAAAACTCCCTAACTGTGCTGCCTCCCCCCCCATGGCCGGGGTCACCACCTAGCGCACGACACCGTGCGAGTGCCATTGCCCTGGACAGGTGGGTAGGCCGACTCTTGGGCGCGGGCACTGGCACAGGGTCCCTCATAGTGCAATCAAGTGTCTCTCACGGTGGTGGTGCACACCCGCCGTCAGACATACCGCCGTACTATGAGGGGCCCAGTGCCAGTACCGACGCCCACGAGTGGGCCCCCCTTGCTTGGGCAGGGCCCCAGCATTGGCAATCTTTACCTCTCCCTGCTCCTCCGCTGTGTAGTCTGAGCCGTCAAATCCATACTGTGCCTGACACCGTCTGAGCCTGTCTCCTGATGTGTAGACATATATTTTGAATGTGTACGCTATCCATACATGTTATCCGGGGATACCTTACCCTTTCTCACCTTTGTGCAATCACGTGCAAGCCATACTGGGCTTGAGAACGGCTGGCGAGCTGTTAAGCAAGCTACAGCACCTGTGGTTTGCACACGTAAGTTTTTCATTTTTTCAGGAATGACGGTTAGGCCTAATTCCGGAACTGCGGTTGACCTGCACTTACTGGGAAATCATCGTTCGCGGGTAATAATTGTAATCAGTGATCCCCATCACTAACGTTGTTCAGCGGGTTATCTGCACCTGTAAGCGACAAACGCTGGCCTTTTCAGTGTAGCGCACATGCAGCCACGGACATGTAAGGGCATGACACACCAGTTATTGGCCAATCTCATGTGCCAGAGCCTCACGTGTCCCTCTAGTAAGCCGGACTTGGACCGCGGGGCATGACGGAGTCTCGTTCGTTAACGGAATTAAGCTTGCAATGTGTGCATCTTTTCTGGAGCTGGCATGGTTGAGGTTTCCCAGGTGGAGTCGAATTTAACTGTAGGCTCCACTCCTGGTGGTGCCCTTCTGGACATTCCTTTAAGGTTCAGCTTTGCAACCATACTGCCCACGTAAAACAAACACTTTGCCTTCATGAACGCTGTTTGGAGGGTCATGACTCGTGGGAATAACGCCGCCCAATCAGTTAACCTGCTAGAGAGATCCTTCGTTGCTCCCAAGCATGACATCACACTCCCTAGGAGGAAGGTAATGCCACTGTGGCGACCGTACTCCTGGGGGCGACACAAGTGCACTGATGCCCAGCCACTGCTCGATGAATCTGCTGGTACATTGACCCAGACCACTACATTCCCCTCGCACGCTACACGGCCTGAATCTGACCCTGATGAAGCTCAGGTTACCCTTCCCATATACAGTTCCATCTTACACGGTGACAAAGAGGAAGCTGCAGATGAAAGTGCAGGTTCGGCCCACCCGCCATCAGACACCCCACCGTACTATCAGGGGCCCTGTGCCAGTGCCGTCGCCAACGAGTGGGCCCCCCCTGCTTGCTCAGGATCACAGCACTTGCAAGGTTGAAATACTGTGCAGTGAGATGGAAGATGGGGACGACGAGGAGTCCAGACTAGTACAGGGATTCCCTAGCGAGGAGACTTATTTGATTGTTTTCAATGTTGGGACAGCAATTTTTGGGGAGCACTATACTCTGGAGAATGATAGATGGGGCCCACCATACACTGGAACATTCCAAAGGTGGACATCAGACACTGGAGCAGCATTTACAGGGCCCATTATACACTAGAGCATTAGAAATGGGGCCCATTATGTTTGGAGCATTATTTGGGCCCATAAGACAGTGGAGCTTCATCCATGGGGACCAACATATACTGTAGCATTATGTGGAGCTCATCATATACTGTTTCAAACATTATATGGGACCAATGATTCTGTATGGAGAAATAGATGGGCCTCGTCATGAGATGTAAAAAGTGAGGTATATTTCATTGTACTATACCGCTATTTCTCTGCCGTATCGGAGCATGATGAGTTGTGGTATGTGTTAAAGGGGCGCTCTTTCGCCCAGGGCACATGAAAACCTGGAGCCAGCCCTACCCCCCCACAACTTCAGCCAAATAACCCCCATTTTTCAGTGCGTAACTTGTATTATGAAGTTAATTAAGGTTGACAAGCTTAAGTAAGAAGAATTGATGCTTTTGGCATTCAAATGGGCACTGTAGGTGTGTTTCCTGTCCTCCTCTCACTGCCAACTTTTATTCCCCATTGACTTAATTGGGTTTCGTGTTTCGGGACGACCCCGACTTTTCCCTATAATCGGCCGATCTTGCTCGACCCGACTTTTGGAAAAGTCCGGTTTCACGAAACGAAACTCGACCCTAAAAAAACAAAAGTCGCTCAACTCTACCTTCTAGTTTGCACTGTGCTTGAAAAATATTTCCCGATTACATGTTGGGAATTGGCACACTCAGAAAAAAATGGACCTCAGTTTGTTGCAAAAGAAATCCTACTAGCCCTGAGAAAAATTAAAAACTTGGGACTAAAACTACATTTTAGTGGTAAAAATGTATTTATTCTTTCTTCACCGCTCAGTGGTATAAAATTCTGTGAGGCACATGTAGAGTCAATATGATCACTGTACCCCTAGATGAATTCATTGGGGACTGTAGTGTGTAAAATGAGTTTGCACATAGGGGCTTTTTTTTGTTGTTCTGGCACCACAGGGGCTCTGCCAATGTGACATGGCACCACCAAACCATTCCAGCAAAATCTGAACTCCAATATGGCGCCTCTTCCCTTCTGAGCTTTGCACTGTGCCTCAGAAGTAGTATTCTCCCACATATGGGGTATCGGCGTACTCAGGAGAAATTGCACAACAAATTGTATGGTGCAATTTCTCCTCTCACCCTTATGAAAATGCAATATTTTGTGCTAAAAACATATTTGTGGGGAAAATATGTTTTTTTTTTATTTTTACGGCTTTTATAAACTTCTGTGAAGCACCTGAAGGGTTCGATGTGCTCACCATACATCTACATCAGTTCCATGAAGTGTCTAGTTTCCAAAATGGTGTCACGTGTGTGTGTGTGTGTGGGGGGGGTATTTTCACTGTTTAGGCACATCAGTGGCTTTCTAAATTCAACATGGCATCTGCCAATTGTTCCAGAAAATTATGCATTCAAAAAGCCAAATGGCTCTCCTTCCCTACTGAGCCCTGCCATGCACCCAAACAGTGGTTTTCTCCCTTAGGGCTCATACTCACTTGCGACACAAACATAGCACTTTTGGATTTATGTTCAGTTTCCTGAGCATTTTTACTCAAAGTTGGCAAAATTCGGTCACAGTTCGGTAAATCATCACGTTTCCACTAATGCTTCTGTTATGACTTTGACTATTATAGTGGTGCTGTTTGATAAATGAGGAGTAGGATGGGGGAATGTGTTTGATGAAGAGGGGGGGGTGTCTAGGTCACAGGAGCTGTGGAGTGTATTTTTTCTTCTTTTTTTAACAACTTAATGTGAGTACATTCCAGCAGCCAATTAGGGTGCAGAAACCATCCACAACATCATGACACAAGGTCTCCTGTGATTGGCTGCCAAAGTCACATGTGTGGGGCGAATGACCTCTGATGACGTAGTGGTCTCGCGAGACCGCTGCGTCATCAGATGTCATGCGCACAATGCATCCCTTGGAACGGAAGTTGCCGCCAGTGCCAATGAGGGTGGGAGGACTCCGGGGGCCAACGGAGGGTAAGTATATCTCTATTTTTTATTTTTATTATTTATAACAGGAATATGGTACCCAGGGCATGGAGGAGAGTCTCCTCTCCTCTAGACCCTGGGCACCATCCGCACATGAAGCACTCACTTCATGTAGGCATAGCCACATGCGTAAAGTGTGCGTTTCAATGCAATCCTATGGCGGTGGAATTGCCCCAATTCCGCAGAATTAATGAGCATGCTGCGGATCTTACTGCTATGCAATTCCGCAACGGAAAAATCCGCAGCATGGGCACAGCAACTATGGAATCCCATATGTTTGCATGGGGATGCATTTTATTAGCGTTTTTAAGTGTTTCTGCTGCGGGAAAAAACGCAGTGGAAACGCATAAACGCAGGCACACAGCGTAATACAGGATGTAACTCAGGATTTGGAGAGAATACTTAATGTAATGTTTATACACAGTAAATCAGCATATCCAGAGATGAGTGTTTTGAGATCAGCTTTGAATGAAACATGACTTTTTTGATACTCTGCTAAGAGACATTTATACACATCTGCATATGGTCATCCAGTGGCTGTGAAGGAATTTGAAGCTTGTTGTGTTTTTTTTAGCATGCTATGATATTGCCTTATATTGATATAATGGGAAATTAGAGTATTTAGTAAAATTTTGTAAAACGGTAAGCTTGGACACATCTATATTTTCTTCAATTGTGCAAGTTCATTATGTGCCAAAATACTGTATAATAGAAGTGTAAACTTAATAAAGATTATTATTTCTACCTTATTATAATCAAACCAAATCAGTAAAGATATTGTATAACTTAGTTTATTAAATAACATTGATTCAGTGCAATAAATTATGAAAAATTCCAATACAATGAATTAGTTCTAAATTATTCATGAAATTATGTTAAAAATCTGGTTCTAGTTAAAATACAATTTACAGTACACCAATTTTAATGGAAACTGTGGCTCTATTAGAAAGCCTAAAAGTGTGATTTCCAGCCTTTGGCGCGGTCTCCAGCCTGTGGTGTGGTCTCCAGGCTCTGGCTTTCCTTTAAAGCGTCGCTCAGGCACCACTTACTTTTACATCGGGAGATGATCAGCTCTTCAGCAATTCTTTAGCGTGATAGAAAGCCATAGAATGAAATCTCTGGCATACAGAATTTACGAGGTGGGCTAGGCTAGTGATAAATCTTAGATCAAGGTAAAAAAAAAGCATTATACCACTTATGGATTATTTTTTAGTTCAGTTCCAACTTGCGATATCACTTTTTTTTAAAGGAATTGCCTGGTTTAGATTAAACTCATTTTCATTGGTTAATCGTAGAAGATCCCCTGCCGTGGTCCGATGTCCATCATTCTTGGCATCAAGCATCAGAGGTGAGCAAAGGATGCCTAGAACAGAAGTGAAGACTATATGCCATGGAAGACCGGACTGGATGCCAGACCAGTGCGTCGATAATTACTCATCTTTACTCCTTTTATCACTAGAGCAGCTTCCTGTATAAAGTGTTTCTTGCTTTATAGGACATAACATGTCTATACGTTATACGAGTAAGCTTTGAATTTTGTAAGAAATGGAGTAATGCTTAGTTTTTCCTATGGGGGTGCTATAAAGAAATTGAACTCTGGTTACTGTAGGTGCATATAGCTGGACTGTCTGTTAACAGCATATTTTAATAGAAGATATTGTCCCCAGTAGTTTAAAAAGTGAATCTTCATTCCTTAAATATAATCTGATTAGTGGTCGAGCCTTTAATTGCTGGGTCTAGATCATTAATAAGATGCCCAGTAGAGGTATATTAAAAAAAATAGAACGCTATACATTAATTAACTTTACATATTACAGTACTTCACACGTCTCATTAAGTCTATGGTGATATGTTCTTGAAGGCCTCCAGATGAGGACATCCTGATGAAAACTTCCAGATGATCACTGTAGCTGGTCAAAATTGCTTGCAACATTTTTACTCCACCATACCGTAGAAGGTCCCATTACTGTACATTGTCAGTAGGTTCATCAAAACCCCAGAAGGCCAAGTGAGGGAAGTAGGTACGCACCCAGTTTCGTCGGGGATACAAGTGAGGTTTTATTATTGCACCAATCTAAAAGTAAGAAAAAGTGAAAGTACTTAAATAAAACTTCAACATTTTTTCAATTGCTCTATACATCTAAAGTGAAAAACAACTAATTTACAGATTGTCTCAATTAGATTGCCCTTTATTTTGTGTTTACAACTCCTATGTAGATTTTTGTGTTTCCTTGGTCACAAACTACAAACACATCTTGTGTGTAGTCTGATCCTGAAGTTTTCCCTCTCTACTCTTCCTTGTCCCTGCCTCTTCTATTGTCTGTAGGCTAGGAAAAAAATGGGTTTCTGCCATGGAGCATCTCTGCAGAGAACAAACCTTAATCTGCAAAATTTAGCATAGTTTAAAAAAAATATTTGTAATTACCCCCTTGGGATTTGGGATCTTACAGCTTGAAGCAAAATATCTACTGAAAATCATATGTTATGTCTAGTACAGTTCCTAGGGGGTGTTTCATTATCTAGAGACTTAAGAGACATCAATTAGGGAATCTCAGTGCCATGCTCTACCCCTGCAGGTTCTATTCTAATGCTGTGCACCAAATGTATTATGTATGAACGTGACTTTGCAAAAAAGAGGGCATGGGAACTGATTGCTCAACAAAATATTGGTGCAAAATGTTTGCATAAGTGATGTAAACCAATAGGTGGTTTAAAGTTAGAAAAAAAAGTACCTAAAGATAAGCCAAACACATCAACAAGCAGGAGTCACATGTGATACATTTTGTGCATTTCCAGATTATCTACTATAACTATATAACTTTAAATTAGACATGATTATTAAATCTCCTCCTATATATTCATTTTGATGCGTGTTCCTTCTTGGATGTTAACGGCGTAACACTCTCCGACAGAATGGAGAGATGGTTGTGCATGCACCACTCTTTGTCTATAAATTTCTTTAGGGGGCTATAAATTGCCAAGCAAGCAGGGTCAGCTTGGAAATAAATCAAGAGAGCCTTCAATTTTTGACAGCAAATAATGGGGTTCTATTCTCAGTAATCATGTGTGTCCCGTTGGCAGGACCTTGACCTGCATCTATAAGACATTTATGGTTCATACTTTTGATATCGCATACATTTCCGATGTGGGCCAACTCCCATAGGTTGTGGACTTCTACTTTTTTTTCTTGGTACATTAAGATATTTTTTCTGATACTTACTGTACAGAGAACACATAGAAGAACTATCATGACCATTATACAACACAGGCAGATGAGAATAATCGACCAGAATGGAAGGTTTCTAGAATTTTCTGTATGAGACAACAAAAAAGTGTAGGTTACTTTGACAGAACAACATAATTGGGTATAAGGATCTTTTCTAATATACTAAGAATACTTGACAACTATGTACTGGACTGATCAATGACATGAGGAGTCTTAGCCTACAAGATAGCTACAGTATGCCGGACCAGATATCAACTTCTCTTGTCATCACTTTTGAGTTTTTGAGTCTCATCAGCAAATGGCAGGAGCAGATATATAAGTTGTTGCAGGTGTTTCCTCACTGGAATATTAACTCTTCTTAGAATCAGTAGTAAGGGATGGAGATCCAGCTATCCAGACCTCTGTTTTATCCTGATGAGGTCTAAAAGGCCGAATAAAGTTCATCTACTTATAGGTTTCCACTATTTTTTCATTCAAATGTTTGACACCCTAATGGCATCCAAAAAGATCCCAGTACAGTACATCTTGTGCCATTTTTGTTCGTTTTGGAATGAATCTATTTATCGGATTACAACAGTTGGAGGTGTTACAGTGTGCAGGCAGCAGATTGCTGTTTAATACATTCCAAATTAGGCATTGTCCAATTAAAATGCTGAAAAAAAACCTTCATGAAAAAAACTCCAAAATGCTTCAAAACCATTTCCACTAGAAAACCTGTAGTTTTTGGACTCATTCAAATAAAATTTTTGTACACATAACCTTAGGGTGTGGGCACATGACATCCTTCAGACGCCATTGCAGAGTTTAGTAAGAAGAAGACGCTTCAGGAAAATGCTAGCTGTGTTTTTACGGAAAGGTTTTTTTGCGTCTTAGGCTGGTTTCACACTAGCGTTTTATCGCGCAGCGCATCGTGCGCTATCGGGCGCATGCGCAATGGTCTCTTATCTCTAACGTGGCGGGTGCAGGGTCTGGCGCTTGCACGCGTGCATCAGCATTTTCCAGGTGTGCGCCCAGATGCTACATGTTGCATTTTTTGTTCCGCCCAACCTCGTGAAAAAATCGCATGCGCACGTGTGCGCAAAAAATAACACTACAGTCTATGGGGTTGCTGGCGTGTGCGTGGATGTGCGCATGTCAGCACTTTTTGCGTGCGCGCGATTTTTGAGTAAACAATGTCTAGATACTTGTTTAAACCACCCCCTACACAAGCAACATTGCTTGAGAGGAGTCTAGATAAAAGAAGGTGTCTGCACGGTCAGACCACTTACTCTACAGACAGCCTGGAAGAGACCAGACAGCCAGAGCCCTTTGGATCCAAACTGCAGCAGCCAAAAATGTGAGTATTCTTAAATCTATCTGTCTGCCTGTCGGTTCAAATGTATTATGTACTAATATCTTTTTTTTTTTTACTTGCAGCATTACTCTACAGACAGCCTGGAAGAGACCAGAGACCAGACAGCAAGAGACCAGACAGCCAGAGCCCTTTGGATCCAAACTGCAGCAGCCAAAAATGTGAGTATTCTTAAATCTGTCTGCTTGTCTGTTCAAATGTATTTGTACTAATGTTTTTATTTTTTTTACTTGCAGCATGTCTTCTGAGGATGAATACAACCCATCCCAGCAAGAACTGGAGCAAGCAGAGCGTGATGTGAGTATCTTCCTGCCTTTGCGTAAGTATAGCTCCTGCATCTACAAATGTGTAATATTTTTTGTTCCTTTTCAGACATCATCATCGGACCCGGCAAGTGAGGCCGAACAGCGGGAGCAGCCTAGCCAAGTCCCGGTGGTGAGATGTAATGTAAGTAGATAATGACTTTGAATATCCCTTTACTTCTTTTTTTCTTTAAATTTATTTTTTCTCTTCCTTTTTTCTGGCCTGTTTTTCATCTTCTATCTTTCTTCTTTTCTGTTTCTTTTTCATTCTAAAAAATTTCCCAGATTATAATGGTCTTTTTTTTCTAGGTTCCACAATGGGATGAAGACGTTTACTTGGACAATGATGCCCTGATCCACCTGGTCCAGGAGCGGGTCCTATTGTGAGACAGCTGTGACCAGCAGTACAAGGACACTGTGGTGACCCGGCGGCTATGGAATGAGGTGGCCGCAGCATTGATGGATGGCTGGGACAGCACCTCTGCAGCTTCCAAAAAGGCATTTAGTAAGTGTTTCCCTGCTCTGTGATGCTGAAGTGAATGTTTTTCCTGATGGCACTGTTGTGTTTCCTGCTAGATATATTCCAGCATGAAACATAACAGTGTCCTCAGGATCAACAGTGACTGCATTGTGTATTGCACTGCTGTATTGTTCCTGCTTTGACTCTTGTTCCTGATGTCACTGTTGTGTTTCCTGCTACATATATTCTAGCAGGAAACATAAGTGTCCTCAGGATCAACAGTGACTGCATTTTGTAATGCACTGCTGTATTGATCCTGCTTTGACTCTTGCTCCTGATGATACTGTTGTGTTTCCTGCTAGATATAATCTAGCAGAAAACACAACAGTGTCCTCAGGATCAACAGTGACTGCATTTTGCTTTGCACTGCTGTATAGATCCTGCTTTGACTCTTGCTCCTGATGATACTGTTTCCTGCTAGATATATTCTAGCAGGAAACAGAACAGTGTCATCAGGATCAACAGTGACTATATTTTGTATTGTATTGCTGTTTTGTTCCTGCTTTGACTCTTGTTCCTGATGGCACTGTTGTGTTTCCAGCTAGATATAGTTTAGCATGAAACACAACAGTGTCCTCAGGATCAATAGGGACTGCATTTTGTATTGCACTGCTGTATTGATCCTGCTTTGACTCTTGCTCCTGATGATACTGTTGTTTTTCCTGCTAGAATATATTCTAGCAGGAAACATAACAGTGTCATCAGGATCAACAGTGACTGTATTGTATTGCTGTATTGTTCCTGTTTTGACTCTGGTTCCTCATGGCACTGTTGTGTCTCCTGCTAGATATAGTCAAGCAGGAAGCATAACAGTGTCCTCAGGATCAACAGTGACTGCATTTTGTATTGAACTGCTGTATTGATCCTGCTTTAACTCTTGCTCCTGATGATACTGTTGTGTTTCCTGCTAGAATATATTCTAGCAGGTAACATAACAGTGTCATCAGGATCAACAGTGACTGTATTGTGTATTGTATTGCTGTATTGTTCCTGCTTTAACTCTTTTTCCTGATGGCACTGTTGTGTTTCCAGCTAGATATATTCTAGCAGAAAACACAACAGTGTCCTCAGGATCAACAGCGACTGCATTTTGCTTTGCACTGCTGTATTGATCCTGCTTTGACTCTTGTTCCTGATGATACTGTTGTTTCCTGCAAGAATATATTCTAGCAGGAAACATAATAGTGTCCTCAGGATGAACAGTGACTGTATTGTGTATTGCACTGCTGTATTGATCCTGCTTTGACTCTTGTTCCTGATGATACTGTTGTGTTTCTTGCTAGATATATTTCTATCATGAAACACAATTGTATTATCATGGTGAACAATCAGTGCATTGTATATTGAATTGTTTTGTGATGCCGCATTGACTGTTTGCCATGTTCACTCTGGTGTGTGTGATGATACAGATATTGCCATCAGTGCATTGTATAAGGTTTTTTTTTTGTTTTTCCAACCGTGAACAAAGTCCTCACACGTTGGCGCTCGATAAAGGACCGCTTCAACACTGATGTTCGTGCTGAGGGACAGGTTTGCAGTGGTTCAGCGGCAAGGACCAGAACAAAGTACCGCTATCATTGTGAGTTGGCTTTCCTAAGACCGGTCCTTGCCACCAGAGAGTAAGTATTTATTTATTTTTTGGCTTTTAATCTGTGCTTTTATATTCCACAGCCGATGCTTCTGGTAAATGAATGATACTAATGTTTTTTCTTTTCTTTCCACAGCACCTGGAGCAGCACCCTGCAACCTGTCTCTGGAGCGGTCCTTCATCGGACGACCTCGGACCCGTCCCAGTCATCCGACAGCCAGGAAGCATCTTGCAGGTCAGCAACATGGACAGCTGGTGACCATTAAGCTGGTCAATCAGGTGTTCCCCTGTCCCAGGTCTCTGCCACTGGTTATTCGGGCACTTCCCGCCAGCAGCAGAGGGTCTCTGACAGGCCTGTTTTGCCCGAGTTCATGTACTTGAGCGAGGCCTTTCATGCCAGCCTCAAGGCGCTGTCAGAGTGGAAAGTGGTTTTTCACTTACGGAACGTGGTTTTTTCCACATGGAACACTGCTTCCACTCTGTCAACCAGCGCCTTGACCGGCTGGAGGCCGACCTCAACAGACCAGCGCACCATTTTTTCAGTAAAATTGAACGGGGCATGGCAGAACACCTTAGTCCTGAGCAACAGCTGAGTGTGTTGCAGGCCTGCAACACTGCTTACTTGCAGGCTATGCAGCAGAATCGGTACATGCAGCAGTCTGTGGTGTCATTTCCAACAGTGCCTCCACTTACTCGCTACACATCACTACCGACTTCTGCTGCATACCACTGCATGGCCACCTGCAGTCCAAGCTAAGTCAGACACTACTACACCACCCCGATTGCTGCTGGACACTCCACCACCACCACCATGGTAAGTGCTGCTCCTGTCTGGAGCACCACCACCGCCACCGCTCCACCTGCTCCACCATCTTGGAGCACCGACACGGCACCACCTTTGAGCATTGCCTCCTATTCTCCTCCTAGGAGCACCGCCATGACTCCTCCTAGGAGCACCACTACCGCTCAACCTGCTTTGAGCACCGTCACAGCACCACCTTTGAGCACTGCCGCATCTTCTCCGTCTAGGAGCACCACCACCACTCCTTATCCAGATCGGAGCACCGCTACCACTTCTCCAACTCGGATCACCGCCACCACTCCTCATACTGCTCGGAGGACCGATAGCGCTCCTCCTCCTAGGAGAACTGCAATGACTCCGCATCCTGCTCGAAGCACCACCAGTGCTCCTCCTCATAGGAGCACGGCCACCACCACTGCCACCACCAAGCATCATCATCAGAGGGCTGACCCTCATTCCCTCTTTTTTGAGTCAAGGCAAAGGTCCAGCAGCTCCAGGCGGTCAAGCACTTTAAGTGATTCCAGCCAGGAGACTCCAGTGCAAAAGAAAATAAAAATTGAAAAAAAAAGACTTTGTATGTGGCTCCCCCCTCTCCTCCTAATATCTCTCACTCTGCCTCCAGTTCCATCCCTGAGCTCCCTTCCCCCACTACATTCATCGCCCCTTCCCCTAAAACCTCTCCCTCACCTTCCAGACGT
Source organism: Dendrobates tinctorius (assembly GCF_039654945.1). NCBI lineage: Eukaryota > Metazoa > Chordata > Amphibia > Anura > Dendrobatidae > Dendrobates > Dendrobates tinctorius. Next base: position 8,975,734 of record NW_027361825.1, read on the forward strand.
TCCTCGTCTCTCCACACCCCCAAAGTGCAACCATCTTCTCCCAGCCGTCATTCCCAATAAACCTTTTTTTTTTTTTTTTTTAAATAAAAGTCTAATTATGGTTTACCATAATACTGTTTGTTTACTGAGTCTTTCGCTGCCTACACACACTGCCCCATACACACACCTGCGCTGTACACTTAGCGTTTTGGCCACAACATAACTCCAAGAATAACACGTTTCTTGTATCATTCCTGGAGATATGTGTAGTCAAAAACACAAATATATGACTTGTATTTTCACCACCATTACTGTCTTCAGTCTGCTAAGATTGCACCAACTTAATAGAGGCTGGTGTTGATTGCAAGGCATATCTATTGTTACCTTGCCAGGTATCATAAAAAGTTAATTTAGGATGGTGTGTTTTTACCATCATCAAATGACTTTTTATGACACAAGGCCAGGGGATTGTAGATATACCTTGTAATTAAACACATCCGCTATTCAGTGTGTGGTTAATGAACTGAGGAGATGATGGGGAAAATACACGTCTTGTCATATCTACAATACTGTGGCCTAGTATCATAACTATTTATCACACCTGGGCAGGTGAATACACATATGAGTTTTAGCCTGCAGCGTCGCTTCAGTCAGCATATATTTCATGTAGACTGTAGCGATGCTGCAGTTTACCTCATACGTGTAATCACCTGCCCATGTGTGATAACATTCTGAAGTCAGGATACGTTATTTTGGGTGTCCTCACTTCAGCATGACACCAGGCCTGGGTATTGTAGAAGTTGTATAAACTTTATTATCTCTCCAGTATGCATTCAATCTCAAGCCACAGTAGTGATCTTACAAATAATATTTATAGTCACATGGTCAGGTGTCATCAAGAGTGAAGGATGCTAGTGCATCCCCACATCACTATTTGTAACATCAGGCCAGGTGACACAAATATTATTTGTATTATCTCCACCGTCGCTGTAAATTTAACACAAACTGGAGAGATGATAAAGGTCATACAACTTGTGTGTATGTATAGTCACCTGGTCAGGAGTGCTAGTAAATTCATTAAGCAAAAAGCACAGCATCATTAATTCACTGGTACACCTGGGCAGTTGATTATTGGATTGGAGTCTGTACAGAAAGCGTGCACTTGGTACAGGTATCAAAACAGGATTTTTATTAACAAACACACAAGAAAAAATGTTTAAAACATTTGATCTTGCCGTTCCACCCATCCTACATCTGAGATAAAGTAGGCCGCAAATTGGTCCCTCATTTGGCCAACTTCAACAGATGACCTGAGAGGGTGCTGATTAAATTCAGGCAATGGATTTGCAGCAGGTTCATCTAGTTCAAAGTTAGGGTGCTCTTTAGCCATCACAAAATTATGTAGAACCTCTGGCCCTGGTCAGCCTGTAATTAAATTTTTTTGTGTGGTCCAAGTCCCGGCTGGAGTAGGGTTTGAGCAGGTTTTGGCACATCTGGAATGCCTCATCCCCAACCATTACAAAGGGCTGTGGCGGACCTTCGATGTGGGGAAGATGACGTGGCATGGGGAATTTGAAATGGTTGCCATACAACCTCAGACCCATGTCCCAGTTCTTAAAAGCCTGGGAGTCATTCCTACGGCCAAATGCCCCAATGTCTACTGCAACAAAAATACAGTCTGCATCCGCAATGGCCATGTGTACTGTTGAAAAGAACTTTTTATAGTTATAGTACTCCGAGCCTGTTCTTTTTGGTTTGATAATCCGGATGTGTTTCCCATCAACTGCTCCCAAACAGTTGGGGAAATTGCATACTCTCCAGAATATGTCAGCTATTTCCATCCACTTTTCTGCAGTGGGCAGGGGCATAAATTCAGGACAGAGAACATCCCACAAAGCCCGGCAGGTGTCTGCAACAATTCCCGACAAGGTGGATATTCCAATCCAGTACTGGAAGTAGAGCGAAGAGAGACTCTCTCCAGTAGCCAGGAATCTGCGAAACAGAGAACAAAAATTAATATTTATGTATATGATTTTTAAAACACACAAAAAAAAATACATGGCATAAAAATAATTCTGCAGCCTTTTGTTTACTACATGGCAGAACAATAATTCTGCCAGCTTTGGAATAGTACATGTCAGAACAAAGAAAATTATGCAGGCATTGGTTTTGCAATACGTACCGTAATGTGACCAGTAGCCGTTCCTCCGGAGGAATCGCACGACAGAGCTGTGTGTCCTGTCTCCGGATGGATTGTTGAACACGAGCAAGTAAATCCCTGAAGCTCTGTTGGGACATCCGGGTATAATCAGTAAATTTCCCCGGGTTTCCCTGGAGCTCGCTGTAGAGGGTGTGGTACGCTCCACAGCTCTCCCGGAGTTCAATAATCGGATGTATCCACAAACGCCGCCTCTGCCGTCTTCGCTGTCTCTCTCTCTCCCTTTGTTGCTGGCAAGCAACTGCATAAGCCTGAGCCACACTGATGTCCAGATCCAAGTTGAAGTGAAAACTCTTCCAGCGCAGATCCATGTTTCACAAAGCAAAATGAAAGCCAATGTGAAGAATTCAGCTGTAAATAGGGTCTATATAAAGAATTCCCATTACACAAGCCCACTGATGTCCCATTGGTGGAGTCTATTGCAAGAATTTTTCAAGGATTTTCCTTCTGTGAAATGTGACACCTAGACAACCCATGTGCATAAAAAGCGCAAATGCATGGAATAACGCTTGAAAACGCATACAAATGCTGCGAGGTTTTTTTGTCGTAATGCGCACGATGATGGTGCGATGAAAAATCGCAGCATTTACAAGCATTTGTAAGCGGTTTTTGCATGCGTTTCATGTGCGCTCGAAATGCTGCGCAAAATGGCGCAAGTGTGAAACTAGCCTTAGCGGTCATTTTTTGCTTTGCAGATAGTATGCATTTTACTCAGTAAGTGACTTCCAAGCGGAAGCTGCCTGGAGACTGGTCAGGTCATTTCTTTTAATAGATTTGCGTCTTTAAAAATGTGAAGCGGTAAAGAGAAGCTCTAAAGAAACCCTCTACCCTCGCCTACTGTATTATCACCCATCCCTTGAAGATTGTGAGCCCTCGCGGGCAGGGTCCTCTCTCCTCCTGTACCAGTTATGACTTGTATTGTTTAAGATTATTGTACTTGTTTTTATGTATACCCCTCCTCACATGTAAAGCGCCATGGAATAAATGGCGCTATAACAATAAATAATAATAATAATAATAATAATAATAATAATAATAATAATAATAATAATAAAGAAAGATCATATGTACCACAAGTTGTTTTTACATTGCATATGTTTATTCTTTTTTTAGACTGTTTTGTTTAACCCCTTAGCGACAGAGCCAGTTTGCAGCTTAATGACCAGGCCAATTTTTACAATTCTGACCACTGTCCATTAATGAGGTTATAACTCTGGAACGCTTTAATGGATCCCACTGATTCTGAGATTGTTTTTTCGTGACATATTGTACTTCATGTTAGTGATAAAATTTCTTCGATATTTTGCAATTTTAAAATTTTAAATTTTTATGCCCTTAAATCAGAGAGATATGTCACACAAATTTCTTAATAAATAACATTTCCCACATGCCTACTTTACATCACCACAATTTTGGAAGCAAAATTTTTTTTTGTTAGGAAGTTATAAGGGTTAAAAGTTGACCAGCGATTTCTCATTTTTACAACAAAATTTACAAAACCGTTTTTTTTAGGGACCACATCATATTTAAAGTCATTTTGAGGGGTGTACATGACAGAAAATACCCAAAAGTGGCACCATTCTAAAAACTAGACCCCTCAAGGTGTTCAAAACCACATTCAAGAAGTTTATTAACCATTTAAGTGCTTCACAGGAATTAAAGCAATGTGGAAGGAAAACATTAACATTTAAATTATTTTTGCAAATATTTTTTTGTTTTCACAAGTGTTAAAAGAGAAAATCAACCACAAAATTTGTTGTACAATTTCTCCTGAATACGCCGATACCCCATATATGGGGGTAAACCACTTTTTCAGCACACGGCAGAGCTTGCAAGGGATGGAGCGCCGTGTGACTTTTTCAACGCAGAATTGGCTGGAATTGAGATCGGATGCCATGTTGCGTTCGGAGAGCCCTTAATGTGCCTAAACAGTGGAAACCTCCAACAAGTGACCCCATTTTGGAAACTAGACCCATTAAGGAACTTATCTAGATGTGTGGTGAGCACTTTGAACCTTCAAGTGCTTTACAGAAGTTTATAACGTAGAGCCGTGAAAATCAGAAATCCAGTTTTTTCCACAAAAATGATCTTTCGCCCCCAAATTTTAATTTTTACAAGAGTAACAGGAGAAATCATACCCCCACAGTTGTTGTGCTATTTGTCCTGAGTACGCCGATAGCCCATATGTGGGGGGGAACCACTGTTTGGGCGCATGGGAGAGCTCGGAAGGGAAGAGGTGCCATTTTGGAATGCAGACTTTGATGGAATGGTCTGCGGGCGTCATGTTGCGTTTGCAGAGCCCCTGATGGGCCTAAACAGTGGAAACCCCCCCACAAGTGACCCCATTTTGGAAACTAGACCCCCTAAGGAACTTATCTAGATGTGTGGTGAGCACTTTGAACCCCCTAGCGCTTCATAGAAGTTTATTAACTCAGAGCCGTGAAAATAAAGTCTTTTTATTTCCACAAAAGTGATTTTTTAGACCCCCAAAGTTGGTAAATAGTGGAAACCCCTCAATTCTTGCTCCAACCCTAACCCCAACACACCCCTAACCCTAATCCCAACCCGAACCCTAATCCCAACCCTAATCCTAATTCTAACCCTAATCCTAGTTCGCCCTAACCCTAATTCTAACCCTAGCCCTAACCCGAGTCCTTACCCTAGCCCTAACCCTAACCCTAGCCCAACCCTAACCCTAGCCCAACCCTAACCCTAACCCTAGCCCAAACCTAAACCTAACCCTAGCCCTAACCCTAGCCCAACCCTAAACCTAACCCTAGCCCAACCCTAACCCTAGCCCTAGCCGTAACCCTAACCCTAATGGAAAACTGAAAAAAAAATATTTTCTTTATTTTGTTATGTTGGCCTAACTAAGGGGGTGATAAACGGTGGGAGTATGTACTATTTTGTTTATTTTGATCACGATGATAGTTTATCATCGTGATCAAAATGAATGAATGGAATCTGCCAACCGGAGCCTGCAGATTTCACTTTCTCCACAGCGCCGTCAATTAGCGGCACTGTGATTTATGTACACTTAAATACCACCATTAAAAGGCATATCGGCGATCGCTAAGGGGTTAAGTTGATTTGTTCTTTAATCCCCATTGTGATGAAGTAGATAATGTTTTCTTTATGCCTCGCATTAAACAGTCCATCATTCCACAATGTCTGCGTTCTGATAATTCTGCTGAAAGCTGAAATCTGCAACATTGTTTCCTTCATGATCTCCTTTTTTCTGTTTCTATAGCAAAATGGAATGTGTATTGTCCTCCTGGCACATTAATAATTCTTGGACATGGTGATGCTATCGGCACGGTATGATCTGTCATGAGATTGTAAGACTGGTTGAGTCACTTTGCCTACAGACTACGTGAACAATCCAACTCTTCATCCCAGTGGAGGATTCTACTATTTTATGAATATTAATTTTGGTATTAAAAGGTCAGGAATTCCATGAAGCGGCAGGCTCGAGCTTTAAAGGTGACAATAAAATTGCACCTAGTTAATGAATAGGCCTAATTAGACTTCCTGAGGCATGAGGCACAGAATTTATTAATAATTATCATTAATAGGAATATAATGAAATGTTGACATCATGCTATTTATAATTTCCATGTAAAGGGTAAAGGAAGAGCAGAACTTTAAGGAAGAACTTGTATAAAATACTCCAAAAACTGGCAGCGACTAAAACAACAACAATAATAATAATAATAATAATAATAATACTACATTAATTGACACACCCATTGAGACACCTCTTCAGAGGAAGACTACCAAAACGTGCGTCAGGGAGTGACATTGTCCTGATTTATGTCTCTAGGTAATGTTAACCATTTAGTAACATCCTTTAAACTATGCATTGCTCTGATTATGTGATCATGATTATCAACAGTTAACTCCTTTCGATATGCATCGCTGATATTTCTATAATCAAGTGTGTACACCACTGTGGAGATTGATTCATTGGAGCTCTGTCTGCTCCTTCAATTGAAGTCTTTAAACAGAGGCTGGACAGACATCTGTCTGGGATGATTTAGCAAATCCTGCTTTGAGCAGGGGGTTGGACCAGATGGCCCAGGAGGTCCCTTCCAACTCTACGATTCTATAATTCTATGCTCTAATTTTCTATCCTTGATAACTACTGAGGTGATTTTTTTCCTGAGCATATTTGTATCTGTGCAGCATGTACTCATGAGTTCATAGTTTGGATATATTTTGAAAGGTAGACTTTGATGAATTGTTGATGATTGACAAAGTAGTTGGATCAAAGACAGAGCTCATTTACAAACTCCTCCTCAAAGTCCTTTCCAGCTAGATGCCAAGCCAGAATACATCCCCCAAATTCTAGTTTCAACAGCAGCTTGCTGGAAGCTGAAAGCATTGATAAAATTAAAAATTTTTGAACATCGTTGGACCTTTGATCTGTAGTTCATCCATTGATTTAGTGAATACATTACATGCAGTTTTGGTCATTTAGTTATTCATATAGTTTTCCTTCAAACTCCTATATTCCTTTGGAGACTAGCATTCTTATTTAGAATAACTGGATAGGACAAATGAGCTCAGATAGGGCAGTACTGTAAGAACTAAGACAGGGGTGAGTGTTGTGAACTCTCTTGATCTGACTTCTGAGTCGGGCTCCCTCTGGTGGCTGCTGTGGGTAGTGGAGCTGGTCAAAATGCACAGAAAGAAAACCAATTCACCAGCAGCAACTGAGGGAAGCTTGCTCAATTGAATCCTCCCAGTCTGTATCCCCTGACTTCCAATCATCGTCTTCAGGTGACAGACTTCTGTCAACCCGACCAGCTCACTACCCACAGCAACCACCAGAGGGAGCCCCGACTCAGAAGTCAGATCAAGAGAGTTCACAACAGCTGAGGATGATGGTATCATTCACCTGCAAGGATTGGGTAAGGAAACAGCAACTGCAGAAGTCTAATGCGGCATAGTTGCAGATCCTTGGCTGGAGGAGAATATTGTCCAGATAGCAGTTTGGCAAAATGGATGTGAGAGCTGCGCTCACAGAAAGGATGAGATTTCGGAAAGTATAATGAAGTCTTTCTATTTACACCAACCCCTAAAACTGTTTCTTTTCTTTGAGAAAGACACTGGTACCGTTCCAAAACGCGATGGTATGAATAAAAACCCTGCTTATAGTTTTCAAATCTCATCGTTTCCGTGAGTGCAACCTGCATATCATGATAATTTCCATTTTACCTAACATTGACATTGGTCATACTATGCGATATTGAAAAATTGTGACAAGGACATATAGTCAATGTATGCCAAAACTCCTGAGTGTCACAAGACTACACAGGCAAAGAATGACTTTAAAGGGTTTTCCATTTTCAGAAAATGCTTGATACCCAGCGCACTTTGCTTTCCCAAAACAAACTGCACTGTACTAAAACTTTTCGGGTTCAATGCTGAGTCTCTTCCGCTGCTCATTGTGTCTTATTGTCTGCAGCACTGACGTCACATTGACAGCATTGTAGCCAATCAGTGAGATCAGCAGCTCCAAGTGGCTTGTGGTGTTTACATGGCTGAGCTCAGTACACTGAAGACAATGGGGCAGCGGAGGAAACTCAGGGAGTATGAGTAAAGTATAGTTTGATTTTAATTTTTTTTAAACAAACTGGGTAAGGGTGACAGGAGTTTTCCAAAAATGCTATGCCCTTTTAAGACTGCTTATGTTCTTGTCAGACTTAAAAAAAAAAAACAGGGAACCCTAAAGCAGATGAGCAGTGATAAAATAATAATCTCAATGCTACATTTTGGAAGAAAGTCTCATAGAGCTGAGTAGAGTGCCAAGGATTGATAGCATAGACCCATCAGTACACTGGGGGCTGCAGTATAGGCTGTGGGTGTTTTGCTATAAGTAGTCATTGTAAATGGGAACAGTAATCCAGGATTCAGAGACATTTGGTGCAATGTTACACATTTTTCACCTACTACAATGATATATTTCCGTACTTACGCAGTGTGGCAGCGTCTTCAGCGGCAGAAGCCTCTTTGTATAGAAAACCTGTAATACAATATACTAGATGAATCTTCTGTGCATGTATGACTATATATTATAACATATAATAATAATAATAATAATAATAATAAATTTTCTTTCTATAGCGCCGACATATTCCGCAGCACTTTACATTTCAGAGGGGATTTGTACAGACAATAGACATTACAGCATAACAATAATCACATACAGTAGATTATAACAAATACCAAGAGGAGTGAGGGCCCTGCTCGCAAGCTTACAGTCTATGAGGAAAGAGGGAGACACGAAAGGTGGGTGGTAACAGTTAACATTATGACTGGTCCATACAATCAGGGTAAGTGTGTAACAGTACAGACACAGAGGGCTAATGGAGGCATAAAGCATGTGGGAACATGATGCGGGGAACCTGGTTATGGTAAAACTTTTGGCTCTGCCACACAGGGATAGATTAGGTTAATGTGTTGGGGTGGTAGGCCAGTCTGAATAAATGCGTTTTCAGGACACGCTTAAAATTGTGGGGATTGGGGACTAATCGTATTGACCTGGGAAGTGCATTCCAAAGAATTGGCGCGGCACGTGTAAAGTCTTGGAGACGGGAGTGGGAGGTTCTGACTATTGAGGATGCTAATCTCAGGTCATCAGCAGAACGGAGGGCGCGTGTAGGGTGGTATACTGAAACAAGGGAGGAGATGTAGGGTGGTGCTGAGCCATGGAGGGCTTTGTGAGTGAGGGTAATAAGTTTATACTGAATTCTGGAGTGGATGGGTAGCCAGTGTAATGACTGGCACAAGGTAGAGGCATCGGTGTAACGATTGGTGAGGAATATGATCCTGGCTGCAGCATTCAAGACAGATTGGAGGGGGGAGAGTTTGGTAAGAGGGAGACCGATTAGAAGAGAGTTACAATAGTCGAGACGAGAATGAATAAGAGAAACAGTAAGAGTTTTTGCAGAGTCAAAGGTAAGAAAAGGTAGAATTCTAGAAATGTTTTTGAGGTGCAGATGACAAGAGCGAGCCAGTGATCGAATGTGGGGGGCAAAGGAAAGCTCGGAATCAAGTATGACCCCAAGACAGCGGGCCTGTTGTTGGGGAGTAATAGTGGAACCACACACAGAAATGGCAATGTCGGGTATAGGTACATTAGTAGAGGGAGGAAACACCAGGAGTTCAGTCTTTGACAGGTTCAGTTTCAGATATAGTGAGGACATGATATTAGACACAGCGTTTAGACAATCGCCGGTGTTTTCTAGAAAGGCTGGCGTGATGTCAGGAGAAGAAGCGTATAATTGGGTGTCATCAGCATAGAGATGGTACTGGAAATCAAATCTACTGATTGCTTGACCAATAGGGGCAGTGTACAAGGAGAAGAGGAGGGGGCCTAGAACCGATCCTTGGGGGACCCCAACAGTAAGGGGAAGATGAGAGGAGGAGGAACTGGCAAAAGATACAGTAAATATATATATATATATATATATATATATATATACAGTATATAGAAAAGACAGATAGCAGCACAAACTTGATCAAATTTTGGGTGCAATACTTCCTGAATAATGCAGTTGCCCAACGCAAAGTATAAATGGAAAAAGATCAGGCAGCACTCCAGTTCAAGGAAAAATTGTGGACTTTAATCCAGCACCAAGTGGTGCAATGTTTTCGATATCACAGCACGGTCTATGTCAAGCACAATGACTTGGTGCTTTGACAAAGCACGTACTGTGAGGGCGAAACGTTGCACCACTTAGTGCTGGATTAATGTCCACAATTTTTCCTTGAACTGGAGTGCTGCCTGATTTTTTCCATATATATATATGTCAGTCAGGTTTTTAACATGAGTATTAAGGAAGCTGCAGAGTGGAATTTGTCAATGTGCCAAAGTGAAGCTATTCGGCAAGAAACTTGGAGACTTCATTATTAGGATCCGCAGCATTTTTGGATGCCTGGAATTGCACCAAATCCACGATGTAGTGCACAACTAATGTTAATCAAGTGACTAGTGATTTGCCATTCGGTGATGTGGCCAGGACTGATCAGAATATTAAGTGGCTCAAAGCGATTGAATGTGGTAGAGCTGCAATAGCAAACCCATCCCATGGCAGGATCAGCCATAATTTTCTCATGCAACCCCCGTGGGATAGCACACTACATACAGTATATATCCTGCATACAGGGTGACTATTTAAATGCTACGTCTGCCTTTTTTTGTGCTAAAGGAGGTATCTCCTCTAAAGCCCCCCCTTTAATCTAACATTGGCAGATCCACGGGTCAATAAACGACCGTGTCAGGAACAGTAAAATCGGAGATTTGGGGATATAATCCGTGCTGCGAAATAAATAGGAATCCAGACATATTGGAGATAAAGGATGGTGGTTTATTTAATGCGTTTTAAAGTCTATATGACTTAAAGATGGCGCTGTTGTGATGATACGTTTCCAGTTGCACCTGATATAGCTAAACATAGCGCTAAAGTGTGTCACCCAGTCAGCGCTTCCATGTCTGCCTTGTGTGGGCGCACCTGTGATGTCAAATCGTGCTCCCAAGTCAATCTGCAGCCATTGCTTCACATTAGATTCCAGAAGGGACCAACCACCGACTCCATCTCGACTGTTTAGCTTTGCATTGCTGGGGAGGCTTCCTGAGGAGATGTTAAATGCCATCGGGACCCGGTGACTCTCTGCCAAAATTCACACTAGATCCGCTGGTGTCTCCCATTTGTATGGGAGACTAGAAAATTTACAAGTACTGTACATCCATACAAATGAATGGTTAAAGGCGTATCCACAGTCACCTCTCCACTTACTGTGGTGCACAACAGGACCTCGCTGTCCAGATAGGTGCAGGTCCAGTAGAGCAGGGTTCCCCAAGTCCAGTCCTCAAGGCCCACCAACAGATCATGTTTTCAGGATTTTTTTTGTATTGCACAGTTGAAGCAATTATCACCTGAGCAATACTAAGGAAATCCTGAAAACATGATTTGTTGATGGGCCTTGAGGACTGGAGTTGGGGAACCCTGCAGTAGAGGAACCCACGTCTATCAGACATTTATGGCGTAGCCTATTGTTTATGCTATAGATATTCATCATGGAAATATCACTTTAAAGGAATTATCTCCCGAAAGAGATACATGCCATATCAGTAGGTGAAAATACTCATGGTTGGATTCAGACCTCCTGTAGTAGTGATAGACCTCTCCACTCACTTGTGACTGGAACAAGGGATCAGGAGACAGCTGTTCTTTAGATAGATGCCAGTCCCTGTTGTGGGACACACATATATTTGATAATTACTGCATCTCCTTTGGGATTAGACAAGCCCTTTAACATAAATGTTAGTTGGGAAGTGAAGAAAATGTTTTATTAGGAACCTCGAGTTGAGAGGAAACATTGTCAGAACCTTGGTCCACTGGCCATATTGGTAGTCCATGGCTGCTATACCAGAACTCTGCAAACATGCCACTATCTGCGGCAAAACTGGTGGTCTCATTACATTGCAGTGTGGCACATGCCTACTAATTAGAAAAGGGGGTGCTGTATGGAGTAGGTGGCCACGGACGAGCACTGAGGGCAACTGAACCAGGGTCCTGCACTTTTTTGCACTCCTGAATACAGCAATTGCCAGGGTAAACCACCCCCACTGTCTCCCCATCCTGACTAGTCATTGTTTGAGTCCATGGGAAATGGAGTAAAAACAATCATTTTTCTGCATCACAAAAGAATGCCATACACATCAAGCAATCAGAGTAAATGTTCCGTACAGATGACCAACCATTGTATCAGGCACTAGAATACCTAACACACATTTGTAGTAGAGATAAGTTATCATCACGTTTTGCTGATGACAAACTCAGCTCTGCAATTCCTGTAAAGGTTAAAGCAGTAGCCAGAAACAAGAAGGAGCGAATAAAAAGTTAATGCCCCATCCATCCCCGTCAGTGTGAAGATCTGATGTGCACTCACCTAGTAATAGGCCACAGACGCCCCAGCCATGGCCGTTCATTGTGCAGCTGATGAGCGGACAGATGAACCCTATCGAGCAGATAACAGGTTTTGTTTCTTGTATATATCTGAGGAATGTGCAGGATCCTCCCCGACCAATCACTGACATTGTCTGCGGATGTGTCACCTCGAGGAAGACAACGTGTCACAGTATATGATCTGCCAAGATGTGAGATGAGGATACTCAGAATTATCTATACTTCTATCTATCCTTCTATCTATTATCTATATACTATCTATCTATCTATCTATCTATCTATCTATCTATCTATCTATCTATCTATCATCTATATATTACCTATCAATCTATTATCTATCTACTATTACAACTGCAAAAAAAATGAGGTGCTAAGGTATTTTGAGTGGATTTAGGGTATTTTGAGGGGACCGAATTCCAAAATCCTGTTACTTTTGCTGAATTGGTTCTATTTTATGGGATAATTCAGCCATGAATTCAGCCATCAGTCATGGATAACCCCAATGTGACTTGTGTGTGATGATAAACGCAATATCTTTTGATCTTTTCACTATTTAGTGTCTTAGGTAATGAAATATCACATATAATTATTTTGCATTTCAATTTGTAACTTACAATGCTATAAAAGAGACTTTTTGAAGCCCGAATTCTACTGTAATTGATTAACCATTAAATATCTCAGAAACTAGAGCCAATCTGGCAAAACCGAAGTCACATTCTTAATCCGTACCATACACATAATATAAAACCGATCAGACATCATTAGCACCAAAATCATTGTATACCAGTGTTGTCTATTCATAGTTGGAAAAATAAGTATTTGATACACTGCCAATTTTGCAAGTTTTCCTACCTACAAATAATGGAGAGGTCTGTAATTTTTATCGAAGGTATACATCAACTGTGAGAGACAGAACCTAAGAATAAAACCAGAAAATCACATTGTATGATTTTTATATAATTAAATTGCGTTTTATTGCATGAAATAAGTATTTGATCACCTACAAACCAACAAGAATTCTGCCTCTCAAAGACCTGTTAGTTTTTCTTTAAGAAGCCTCCTACTCTGCACTCATTACCTTTATTAATTGCATCTGTTTGAACTCGTTACCTGTATAAAAGATACCTGTCCACACACTCAATCACATTCCAACCTCTCCACCATGGCCAAGACCAATAAGCTGTCTAAGGACACCAGGGACAAAATTGTAGACTTGCACAAGGCTGAGATAGGATACAGGACAATAGGCAAGAAGCTTGGTGAGAACTTGAAGGCAACAACTGCTGGCACAATTATTAGAAAATGGAAGTAACACAAGATGACTGTCAATATGCCATTTGAAGTTCTCCAATGACCATCTGGATGATCCAGCGGAGGCATGGGAGAAGGTCATGTGGTCAGATGACAGTAAAATGGAATTTTTTGGCATCAACTCCACTTGCCATGTTTGGAAGAAGAAGGATGAGTATGAAGCGAAAACAACTTCTAAACCATGTAGCATGGTGGCAGAAACCTCATACTTAGGGGGATCCTTTTCTGCCAAGTGACAGGACGACTGCACTGTATTGAATGAAGAATGGATGGGGTGATGTATAGTAAGATTTTGGCCAACAACCTCCTTCCCTCTGTAAGAGCATTGAAGATGGGTCATGGCTGGGTCTTCCCCCATGACAATGACCCAAAACACACAGCCAGGACAACTAAGGAGTGGCTCCATATGAAGCATTTCAAGGTTTTGGAGTGGCCGAGCTAGTTTCCAGACCTGAACCCATTAAAAACATTTTGGAGAGAGCTCAAACTTGTAATGCCAGCGTCCCTGCGTGCCTTCTCCTCCTGGCAGGAAAACCAGTGTACTCACCACACCTGGCCATGCTGTAAGCTCTGTGTTCTCTACTTTATGTGCATTTTTCCTGGCAGCATGCTTAGGGTGCACACGCAGGAACTTCATAGTTTTTAAGAGACAGTGCATGCGCTCCAAAGTTGTCCCCAGCCAATACCTGGGAGGCATCTGGTACTTAAGCCACTATCCCCCATTGGGAGGTGCCTATTCAACAACTTGGACTTTAGTGTTCCTGCTTGACTGCATCTGCGATTTTCTGCTTGACCACATTCGTGGTTTCCTGCTTGACCGCATCTGCGGTTTCCTGCTTGTCCACATCTGCGGATCCCTGCTGGTCTGCATCTGCGGTTCCTTGCTTGTCTTCATCTGTGGTTCCCTGCTGGACTGCATCTGTGGTTACCTGCTGGTCCACATCTGCAGTTCCTTGTATATCAGCCTTGTCTGCCTGCCAGTATATCAGTTGGTTGTGCCCACCTGCACCAACCTGTCTGCATTCCAGCTGTGGCTGCCAGTACCTGCCTGTGAATCAGCTGTGTCAGACAATATACCTACAAAGCCTGCCTGCGCTTGCTGTTACAGTGTCCTGTCCCTTTTGGGGGTCAGCTGCTACTGCCGGACGCTGCCCTGGAGTGGTACCTAGCAGCTACCTGCTGCACAAGCATGATCTCACCATTAGAGGCTTCAGCGAAGACTAAGGTACCTGCTTACTCACACCCCTCTGGGGTAAGTCTGCTCTGTGGCACAGTAGGTACACGATCCACGCTCATGCTAAAAAGTCAGAGTGCAAGTGTAACAAAACTCAATGCTGCCCAGAAACAGTCCAGAAACCTGAAAGATCTGGAGATGATCTATATGGAGGAGTGGACAAAAATCCCTGCTGCAGTGTGTGCAAACCTGATCAAGAACTACAGGAAACATCTGACCTTTGTAACTGCAAAGGTTTCTGTACCAAATATTAAGTTCTGTTTTTCTACTGTATCAAATACTTATTTCATGCCATAAAATGTGAACTAATTATGTAAAAATACTACAATGTGGTTTTCTGGATTTTTTTTTAGTTTATGTCTCTCACAGGTGAAGTGTACCTACAATAAAAATTACAGACCTCTCCATTATTTGCAGGTGGGAAAATTTGCAAAATCTGCAGTGTATCGCATACTTATTTTCCCCACTGTATATTGCTATGTGTTTATCTATCTGGAGTATCTGTAGCTGCACCACATATCAGATGGACTCCTCTTAATAGAGATCAAACAGATGAAGAAGACAAGGTGAAGATCAAGGTGAACAGTGAAGTGACTGTAAAAACTCTGTCGAGCAAGCACCCGGCGTACCAGCAACCAGATTCAGGCCACAGCCACATGTTCAGTATCTGGTCAGTATTTTACATCAATATTTTTAGTCAAAACCAGGAGTGGAACAATCAGAGGAAAAGTTTAATAGAAACACATCACCACTTTTGCATGTTTCACCCTCTCCTGGTTTTGGCTTACAAATAGTGATATAAAATTCTGCCCAAATGCTGAATGTGTGAACATAGCCTAAGACTATTGACTGTGCTGCTCTAAGAAAAAACTGAGTAGTGCTGTGTAGACTGCAGTTACCGGTTAGTTGCTACTTCTGCTGAGATGGCACCATAATTACAAAATGTTTGTATCCATAAAGTGTGAAAGGCGTTCTGTGTGAATGGCTCGCACACCGCCAGACCTCATAATACAAACAGATAGAAGGAAGTTTTACTCTGCAGTAGCCCTGCTCCATCTATATGAGATCCATAGATGACTATTGTATGATATTCCGCAGAACACCGAGCCATTGTTCCTCCCTGCTGAATCGGTGATGTCAGACCGTGCTCCGGCCTCACCTTGTAAACATTATAGGGTTCACACCTTGTCGGATAAACATTTATCCTGGAGGACGAGAACACGGAAGAATGAATGTAAAGAGGGGACTAATGAAGACATTGTGGCGACAACACAACAAAGGGGAATCCATGTAAAGAGCAGACGACGTCCCGCAGGTCAATGTTGGATATTTAAAGTCTTTTAGGGCCAGTTGCATCAGCACAGTGTAATTTTAATAACCCAATTAACAGTTTATGCTTTTACATTCTGAGAGCTGCGTGAGGATTCATTTTTTGAGGTAGAAAACTGGAACAACAATAAGCGCAATAGAGTCTTATCTGGGTAAATATGGGGAAACCAAAGGTAATGGTACTCACTTGAAGTGGTAGGGTGACCACAACCACTGTAAAGGCTCAGGGCTGCTGCAGACCCAAAGCTAAGATAACATCAGAAATGGAGTGAGTGGTTAAAACTGCATTGCCATAATGATGATGGAAAAGGAAAAACGGAATCCTGAATTCTTATCTATTAGTCAACGCGTTTCGAGTTTTCAAACTTCTTCATCAGGAATCAGGACAAAAACCACTGTACTTTGTCCTGATGAAGAACTTTGGAACTTCGAAATGCTTTGACTAATAAATCACATTCCTTGATTCTGTTTTTCCTTTCCATCATCATTATGGCAGTGCAGTTTTAAACCATTCATTCAGGTTCTGAGGATTTATTTTTTGTATTTTATAAGGGAATCACTTCAGAGTAACATTTGAGGCCTTCAAGTGAGTGTTTCCCACAGACAATCGCAGACCAAATAAATATTACCAGTTCAATTTTACTGAACACAACAACAGATACAGTGATACACATTTGTTCTTTCTTTACTCCGATTTTGAGAAGCTTTAATATTTTTATGAGAAACAATGTTTAAATGTTGCGGAGCATACCAAACTAATAATAAAACTCAGAACCACTGCAATAAAGATACCAAATACCAGATATTTTGCCTGATGAAAATACCATTTCGGAATCTTGGTATCTGCTTTGGGTGTTCTTTATTTCCTGCACTAACCTTACCTAAAGTTCATCTCTACTTTATATTGAGCTTACTGAGATAGAGCACGCCTTATCTGTTTTTTTTTTAATTTTTGCAGTAACGATTCCTAGCATGTACTGCAACTATCAAGCTTCTGCACCTACGTGAGAAATGAAACCACCAAGAATGGAATAATGTTGTTTTTTAAAATAACAGAGTATAAAATCATGTTCTTTAATGAGAAATCCTTAAACCCATGGACAGATGTGCTAGGAGAAAGCCATGTTTTTGTAGCCTCCTACAATCCTTTTAAAAATAGTGTAAGATGGCCGCCGGATAAGTCCTTGAGGACTGTTAGCTGCAGTGATGTGAGCTCGGAAGTATGCTCCAGCACCTATAGGGCTGAGAGAGTTATTTGGGCCATTCGAGGGCCGGGTTTTATAAGTGGTCATAAGAAATGGGTGGGAATAACCGCTCACATATCCCAACCCCAGGGGCATGGTTTGGCAGATAAAATGGAGGCTGAGTCTCTCATTCAGTGTCTGTGGCTGGTGGTGAGCAGACCTCCAGTGTGTTGTTAAAGACACTGACCTGAGAGGGTAGACCCACAGGGCTATATAGAGTATTTACCTGCAGTTTGTGTTTACCTTCAGTGTGTGTTGCTAAAGGCACTGACCTGAGCAGGTGGTCCCGCAATACCACATGGACCACCTGTTTTCATTTTTTTTTCACTTTGTGCCAGAAAAGGCCCCCTTTTGTTTTTCCTCCCAGAGTGATTTATGAAGTGAAATAAACTTGCCCGGACTATTGCATGAAAACCGCCTCCTGTGCCTACTTCAAGAGCCACTGAGTGAGTACAGATCCCTACACTAGGGATAAGGAAAATAATAAAAACTTCACCTCTCTTGCCCTTACAGCCATTGTAGATTTGAAGACAATACCTGGTAGTCATGATCTAATTTAAAACACTTGTAAAACGATCACGGTCAACAATTGGAAGACCGCTAGTAAAACACTTGACCTACATTTGCGGACAAAAGGCTGTAAAAAAAGTATTTTCTCCCTATCTATAATAGTACTGTGCAAAGTAAATTCACATGCGCACAGAACACCGTTGTCAAACAATCGTAGATGGTACTGTTTTATTTCAGCTAAGGTCATCTTTAAGGATCTATGGTCTATTAATAGTTGAATAATTAATGATTTAGTTGGATATACCGGGTTACTCACATGGGTATGTGCCGTGCTTTAGTCTTCGAGGCACACCTTTGGATTTACAACTTTAATCGTAAAATCCAAATAGAAAACTAATAATAATTATAAGCAAGAAATGAGCCATATTTCTATGCACTGCTGGTAGTTAAGGCAGTACCTAAAGGGGAAAACCATTCATTAATCCAGTCCTGACATGACCTTAGAGACCTAAATATAAAAAATAAAACTCATATTGAGCAGAGATATTCCAGAGAATGACACAAAGAAAGTGAATATAATAAAGAGTCCAATTTGTTCCTGTTGTGTCCTTCTCTACCATTCTTCTTGTCTTGAGAAGAAAAAAAATGTTTTTTTTTTATGTTTTTTAAGGAGTTTAATATATATGTATATTTATATGGCCACCCAGTGGTTGGGATGTGGCTTGCAGCCTGTTCCGTATTTTTGCAACATGTGGCAATAAATCTGTGGCATGAGAAATGGAAGTTGAAAGGGTGAACACTGTAATTATGTGATGAAACTGGCTGCAGAAAATACTACGAGGCCGATTCATCAAGATTGGTGTTTTGTTATGTCATCCTTGATCTAGGCATAAAATTGTTGAGGGATCATTTGGTTAGGTAGATTCTCCAATGACAGGAAGAGTGGCATGGAATGGAGCAAATGAAGAAGTGGTGAGACATACTGGAAGGTAAAACGAGGATCAGGACAATGGGGATGGCATATTAAAAGCAAACCAAGAAGCACCAGATGAAGCAAAGCTGGGTGTATGGATAAATATGGGGAAAGAAGAGGGATAGGCAATCTGGTTCATGCTTAAATTGTTTGCAGAGTTATGGTTAATGATAGACATTTATGCAAAAAAAAAACTTGTAGCAAGGAAATGATTAACATAGGATAGTACTGAAATATTTTCAATCTTGTAGAGATGTCGGTCACATATAAATAGCACATATATTGGCAAACTGGAAACTTCCTTTTGTTGTTACCTTGATTGCAGAGACTAAGAAAAAGAGAACAAGAATTTTCTAATCTGAATTAGATTATCAGATTATAGAATTAATTAGATAACAATTATTAATAATAATAATATAATAAAATATAATAATCATAATTATAATAATAATCAGAATAATAAATCAGATAATATATTAATTAGATACTGTAATCAAATTATAATTAATTCAAATGATAGAATTCTTGTTCTCTTTTTTATCAAATTCTTCATATCTCCTCTTAATATCGAAAGATAGGGAAACCCCTGTAAAGCTACTATTGAAGACACAAGGTCAAACTATAATCATCACAGTGAAGGCCCCGTCACACACAGCGAGATCGCCAGCGAGATCGCTGATTTTGTAACGCCACAGTCATATCGCTGGCGAGATCGCTGTGTGTGACATGGATCAGCGACCGGCCCCCCTACTGGGTATTGCTGATCACGCTCGAACGTCCTGGGCCATTTTTTGATCATTGGTCTCCTGCTGGCCAGCGCGCATCGCTGTGTGTGGCAGCGAGAGACCAGCGATCAGCGACGCTGGGAACTGGTTTCGAATGTAAACAGCGGGTATCTAAGAATCGCGCGGCTCTTAGTTACCCGCTGCTTACCTTGGAAACCAGCTTACTCGCTGGTCCTGATCGTCGGTGGGTCTGTCTATGTGACAGCTCACCAGTGATCAGCTAACTATGTCCCAGCGATCCCATCCATGTCGGATCATTGGTGGGATCGCTAGGACATTGATAGGTGTAACGGGGCCCTTAGATAGTTTAGGTATCTGGTTCATTGACCACACTTTTAGTCTGTAGATGCCAGAGCAAGACTTTGCAAACAGCCTCCTATTGCCTAGATAATCTAATCTTCTGATTATAAATCCCAGCACAACATCCTTAAAGCAGTCGTGATGCCTACAGATGTCGGCAGGTATTAGAGGATTCCGATGCATGTGGTTCAGCAACTACAGAATACCAACATGGATCATAATGCTATATGAGGCAACTTTAACTGTGCAGCATGGGAGGAGCTCAGGACAATGAAGTTGCCAGATCTGACCAGCTATAGAGCAGCGCTTACAGGCTCTATAGTATACAGCTGCAAGTGCTGTAATCCGTGCCTTGAAATCCATCCAGCTATCAATTACAGACTGCGGAGGTAGCAGGTAACCTTGGCAACAAGCAAGAGAAGATTATTAATAAGTGAAAACGGCCTATATATTGTTCTTGCACAGGAACCATCTTCTGTCTGTGTCCATCAGTGACCAGCATCTAAGTCAAAGTTCAACTCTATAACTAGAGGTTGTGCCACAGAAATAGACCTCTGTTATTCTTGTGTGGTTTCTAAAGGATGATATTTATCGGGCCTTGGTCTTCAAAATTACCTTACACCAAAACTGTCTTCATTACCTATCATAAGCAATGAGTTTCATTTTCCTAGAACTGTGTAAGATATGACTGAGGTCCATCACCCCTTTCCCAGTTCTTGTAGAGGGCAGTAACATTTCTCATCCTCGACACCCTCTTTAGTGCCATGTAGGATGTTGTATGTGTTGTAGGCTCTGTGTGCTTTCACGTACCAAGCCTAGATTAATAATATGTTGATGATCTCATTACTAGGTTAAAGAGTTTAACAGGTATTCCCAGTATTATAAGTGCCCTAATTATAAGATACCTTCCTGGATGACTTTCAGCCCATTCCTAATGAGCCACAATCGTTGCCCAAGAATTTTTGATTGACCTACATTATTCAGATTAAGAAAAATGTTAAGTTGACAAATACGAGCAACTTAATTTATATAGAGATAATAAAACCAAAAGTTTCAACAAAACGTTTCTAGATCTTTCAAGTGATCACATAGAAAGAACATCTCAGTCACTAAGTACTATGTGTGGATGCATTGATTCTCCTGCACAGGTTGATCATATAATAGATGGTGTCCTCTTTGTTGGGCCATAGCAGACCCAAATCATTCTTGCAACCAAAAAGAGTAATTTCCCCATATTGATAGGATTTAATTGCTGGAAAAATGAAAATAAAAAGTAATTTAAAAAATATTGAAATTCATTTAATTATATAATACATAATTAGAAAATAGGCAATCCATTCACCAGAAACCATATTTTTCGGGATGGATAACTGGCACAATTCTGCTGGATTATTTTGAGAATGCAAGTCCTTCATGCTCATCTTCTTTACTTCCATTGCACCATTCTATTGCTAAGACCAATCTGAGTTCTCTGATTGGCCTCATACTGTACGTGGGGTGAGGACATATGTAATGACCAGCATGGAGTGGGGGAAGAAAAGAAGACCAGATGTAATATTTTTTAATTGCTTCCCCCTTCTTACATGCCAATCAGGTCAGTGTTAGGAACGGCGGAACGCACTAAATAAAAATAATAATAAAGTGCGTTCGCCGCTTGGGGTCCACCATGCAGTAGGTGTAACAACCTCTGCTGAGCAATGACAGAGGATCAATATAGCGATATGATGCGCATGGGTTTAACTTCACCCAAAATGCGCAGAGCGGGCTCTGTTCACACACAGAGGTGCCGATATGGCAGTACAATGCGCACGGGTTCTGTTTCACCCGGAGTGCACAGAGCGGGCTCAGTTCACACACAGAAGTGCCACAGCAAAAACATACAAAATGCTGAACCTGTTAGTGACACAGGCCTCAGGTAAATGCACACACGGTATCTGGTCACAGGAGCAGGACCCAAGACAGAGGAGCTGTGTCCCTCTAGACCTACCGTGTGTGCGGCGTCGCACCTGCAAGCGCCAAGAAGGGCTGCAACTGGAGCGCGGTGTAGGACACTGCCGCTCGACGACAAGGCCAGAAAGCAAGCGCAATGTCGGACGCTAGCATAGCGGTGCGGTGTGAACAGTGGCCTAAGGCTTGCCACTGACTGGCGCTGACTGCTAAACTAATTCCCTATCCACATGCGTAATATCAGAGGGAAGGGGTTTCAAATGAGTCAGTCACCAGAATGATACATCCGTCACCATTCACACATAGCAAGTATAGTCTATACTAGCGCATGGCGGAACAGCCATGCGCACTTTTTATAGCAACTGGGACCTTCCAGAAGCTTCCAGATCTCCGAGATGGACCAATGAGATCTGAAGCAGGACCTGAGCACATGACTCCCGATCTCCAATGGGAAATCGTCTCATGAGCATGCTTAATAGGAGCACAGAGGAACTTAGTTTCTGGAGCGGTCTGCTGCAAAGTAATCTTCTCTGCAGTAGATGGACAACAGAAGATCGCAGAATGTGAGGCTCTGGATTCCTGCAGAGCAGATGCAGAAACCAGAAGCCTAACAGTCAGTTTGTATAGAAGCTGACGGCCGAATTTGAGCGAATCTGCTAATCAAATCAAATTTCAGGAGTTATACTCATCTCCATATATTTTAGAAATCAAATGTTAAAAACTGCTAAATGTAGTAAAAATAGAAAAAAATACCCCAAAAATAATGTCGTTAAGAAAAAACCTAGTGGCGTGATTGTCTCCAACTTTGCCTCCATATGGGGTTGTTTTCTGCTTCAACAATGCTTTCTGAACTTTTCTATTAACAACCAAAACAACTTATGAGAAAGTTTTCTAACCTCTGATGATTTTTAGTCTTTTAGGAATACTTTAGGAGATTTTTAAAAATATTTTAGCACACACTGTAATTTTAAGTAATTTAAATGCCCCATATGACCCCTAAACCATCCTTTTGCAATATTTTTAGGGAGAAAAATTATTAAAACTAAACTTAGTATCAGAGTCCCAGTGGGTGTAAATTTACTAAACCTTGTAAGTTTGTGAATAGAGACCAGCGAACCTGAATAGTAAAGATTCAGGGTCCGCACCGAACACCTTGTGTCCATGCACGAATCAAGTATTGCCATGGCTGTGATTGGCCGGCGATGCACTGTTTTGAATAAATTTAAAAAAAGAAATGCGATCCCGTCTATTTTTGATAACCAGCAGAGGTGAAACTGACAACTGGGGGCTGCAGCCCTCAGCTGTCAGCTTTATCTTTGAATAGAGGGGTCCCCAAAACATTTTTTAAAATTTTTGATAGACAGACAAGTTAAAGCAGACAGCTGAGGGCTGATATTAGTAGACTTGCATGGGGTCATCAATATTTACCCCCTCTCAGACTAAAAAATCAGCACTCAGTCACTCTAGAAAAGGCACATCCATTAGATGCACCAATTCTGGTATTTTGCCCAGCTCTTCCCACTTGCCCTGGTGCTGTGGCAAGTGGGATAATAAATTGGGGTTGATGTCACCTTTATGAACTGGGATATCATCTGGTGTGTATGCAGCATGTTAGCCCACATTCACATTAGCCACTTAACATTAAAAAACAAAGACAGAAACATAATGATTGAATACCCTGTAGCACATAAATAAACAGCATAGTGCATGAAAATAATATAGAATACTTAGTTAACATGTTTTTTTTATCAAAAAATGCAAAAGCCATCCCACCACTCCACGGTGACCGTAATTGTAGTAGTGCTCATCAACCGATGCCTGACCGGCAGTAACGTTTTTACAGATGGTCACAGCTGCTTGCTCACACACTGCCCTCTGTGTGACAGTGGTGGGAACTGCAGCACACTGACCAGCGGTAACATGTAAGGTTAATGCCGATCATACCCGGCGTTTCCCGCTCTGTCACACCAATGGCAACATGAGAACTGACGGATATTAGGGTCTCCCATTTATTTGAATGGGGTCCGGGTTCGGGATCAAGTTCGAGTGCTATTTGGGTAAAAGAACCAAACTTTTTCCTAAAGTTTGTCCAAACCCGCCGGACCCGAACATCAAAGGGTCCACCCATCACTATTTGTAAACATGGATTGATGCAAGAGATAACAGATTGGGTCACTCACTGTGTAAATAGAAAGTGAGACGTAATCAGTGTTACAAGCAGATGCAGTTTGATGTCTGCAATGTATGAATCAGTAAAATAAATCCTAGCAAAAAGTTATTGTCTCCAAAGTCAAGTTCATATGGGGATGTTTTCTGCTTTTTTTTAACATTACACAAAAAAAATGAGAAAGTTTAGCCTTTCTAAGAAAAGTTTGGGAGATTTTCAAAAATATTTTCGCACACATGGCAATTTTAAGTTATTTAAAAGCCCCATAGGCTCCCAAAGTATCCTCTGGCTACAATTTTAGGGAAAGAATTATTAAAACTAATCTTAGTACCTGAGAACCAGTGGGTGCCAACTTACTAAGCCTTGTAAGATTGTGAACAAGGATTGATGATAACACATGGGGAAACTCACAGTGTAAATAGAAAATGATAACCAATTTTACAAGCAGATATTCCATAATCTATATGTGGACTCGGGCCAGGAGCCGGATATATCATCCATATGCCATAAACAAGTCAGATATTATGGATCACGGGATATCACGAGTTTATATAGCTGTAGTCAAACATTAATAATGAGAAACGGATTCTGCAATTACTGAATTTCATGACACCCATAGAATATTAAGTGGATTGTCAGATTTACAAAACCCACATTCATACACCCTACCGGGGAATTTCGAGTACATAAAGGAGGATCATTCATTTCTCTATTAGAAAGCAGCCAATAAAAACCTTTCTCACTCCAGAGGACCTGGCTACTCTAGTGAAATGTGTAGTGCTTCCACATTTCTGCCTCTTTGTCCATGTGAGGGCGCTTTAGTGGAGCTGAATACTTTTGTACTTTCCCTCCACATTCCTGCTCCTTTGTCCATGTGAGGGTGCTGTAGGGGAGCTGGATACTTTTGTCCTTTCCCTCCATATTCCTGCTCTATTGTCCATGTGAGGGCGCTGTAGAGGAGCTGAATACTTTTGTGCTTTCCCTCCACATTCCTGCTCCTTTGTCCATGTGAGGGCGCTGTAGAGGAGCTGAATACTTTTGTGCTTTCCCTCCACATTCCTGCTTCTTTGTCCATTTGAGGACGCTGTAGAGGAGCTGAATACTTTTGTGCTTTCCCTCCACATTTCTGCTTCTTTGTGCATGTGAGGGCGCTGTAGAGGAGATGAATACTTTTGTGTTTTCGCTCCACATTTCTGCTTCTTTGTGCATGTGAAGGAGTTGTAGAGGAGCTGAATCATTTTGTGCTTTCCCTCCACATTCCTGCTCCTTTGTCCATGTGGGGGCACTGTAGAGGAGTTGAATACTTTTGTGCTTTCCCTCCACATTCCTGATCCTTGTCCATGTGGTGGAGCTGTAGAGGAGCTGAATACTTTTGTGCTTTCCCTCCACATTCTTGCTCCTTTGTCCATGTGGGGGCGCTGTAGAGGAGCTGAATACTTTTTTACTTTCCCTCCACATTTCTGCTTCTTTGTCCATGTGGGCGCGCTGTAGAGGAACTGAATACTTTTATGCTTTCCCTCCACATTCTTGCTCCTTTATCCATGTGAGGGTGCTGTAGAGGAGTTGAATACTTTTGTGCTTTCCCTCCACATTCTTGCTCCTTTATCCATGTGAGGGTGCTGTAGAGGAGTTGAATACTTTTGTGCTTTCCCTCCACATTCTTGCTTTATCCATGTGAGGGCAATGTAGAGGAGTTGAATACTTTTGTGCTTGGAGCTGAATACTTTTGTATTTTCTCTCCACATTTCTGCTTCTTTATCCATGTGGGGGAGCCATAGAGGAGCTGAATCCTTTTGTGCTTTCCCTCCACATTCCTGCTTCTTTGTTCATGTGGGGGTGCCGTAGAGGAGCTGAATACTTTTGTATTTTCTCTCCACATTCCTGATCCTTTGCCCATGTGTGGGCGCTGTAGAGGAGCTGAATACTTTTGTGCTTTCCCTCCACAAATGTGTGGGTGCTGTAGAGGAGCTGAATACTTTTGTGCTTTCCCTCCACATTCCTGCTCCTTTGTCCATGTGGGGGCGCTGGAGAGGAGCTGAAAACTTTTGTGCTTTCCCTCCACATTCCTGATCTTTTCTCCATGTGGTGGCGCTGTAGAGGAGCTGAATACTTTTGTGCTTTCCCTCCACATTCTTGCTCTTTTATCCATGTGGGGGCACTGTAGACGAGCTGAATACTTTTGTGCTTTCCCTCCACATTCCTGCTTCTTTGTCCATGTGAGGGCACTGTAAAGGAACTGAATACTTTTGTGCTTTCCCTCCACGTTCTTGTTTCCTTTATCCATGTGAGGGCGCTGTAGAGGAGTTGAATACTTTTGTATTTTCTCTCCTCATTTCTGCTTCTTTATCCATGTGGGGGCATCGTAGAGGAGCTGAATACTTTTGTACTTTCCCTCCACATTCTTGCTCTTTTATCTATGTGGGGGCGCTGTAGAGGAGCTGAATACTTTTGTACTTTCCCTCCACATTCTTGCTCCTTTATCCATGTGAGGGTGCTGTAGGGGAGTTGAATACTTTTGTGCTTTCCCTCCACATTCTTGCTTTATCCATGTGAGGGCAATGTAGAGGAGTTGAATACTTTTGTGCTTGGAGCTGAATACTTTTGTATTTTCTCTCCACATTTCTGCTTCTTTATCCATGTGGGGGAGCCATAGAGGAGCTGAATCCTTTTGTGCTTTCCCTCCACATTCCTGCTTCTTTGTTCATGTGGGAGTGCTGTAGAGGAGCTGAATACTTTTGTATTTTCTCTCCACATTCCTGATCCTTTGCCCATGTGTGGGCGCTGTAGAGGAGCTGAATACTTTTGTGCTTTCCCTCCACAAATGTGTGGGTGCTGTAGAGGAGCTAAATACTTTTGTGCTTTCCCTCCACATTCCTGCTCCTTTGTCCATGTGGGGGCGCTGGAGAGGAGCTGAAAACTTTTGTGCTTTCCCTCCACATTCCTGATCTTTTCTCCATGTGGTGGCGCTGTAGAGGAGCTGAATACTTTTGTGCTTTCCCTCCACATTCTTGCTCTTTTATCCATGTGGGGGCACTGTAGACGAGCTGAATACTTTTGTGCTTTCCCTCCACATTCCTGCTTCTTTGTCCATGTGAGGGCGCTGTAGAGGAACTGAATACTTTTGTGCTTTCCCTCCACGTTCTTGTTTCCTTTATCCATGTGAGGGCGCTGTAGAGGAGTTGAATACTTTTGTATTTTCTCTCCTCATTTCTGCTTCTTTATCCATGTGGGGGCATCATAGAGGAGCTAAATACTTTTGTACTTTCCCTCCACATTCTTGCTCTTTTATCTATGTGGGGGCGCTGTAGAGGAGCTGAATACTTTTGTACTTTCCCTCCACATTCCTGCTCCTTTCTCCATGTGGGGGCGCTGTAGGGGAGTTGAATACTTTTGTTCTTTCCCTCCACATTCCTGCTCCTTTGTCCATGTAAGGGCACTGTAGAGGAGCTGAATACTTTTGTGCTTTCCCTCTAAATTTCTGTTCCTTTGTCCATGTGGGGGCACTGTAGCGGAGTTGAATACTTTTGTGCTTTCCCTCCACGGTCTTGCTCCTTTATCCATGGGAGGGCGCTGTAGAGGAGTTGAATACTTTTGCATTTTCTCTCCACATTTCTGCTTCTTTATCCATGTGAGGGCGCCGTAGAGGAGCTGAATACTTTTGTACTTTCCCTCCACATTCCTGCTCCTTTCTCCGTGTGGGGGTGCTGTAGGGGAGTTGAATACTTTTGTATTTTCTCTCCACATTCCTGCTCCTTTGTCCCTGTGGGGGTGCTGTAGAGGAGTTGAATACTTTTGTTCTTTCCCTCCACATTCCTGCTCCTTTGTCCATGTAAGGGCACTGTAGAGGAGCTGAATACTTTTGTGCTTTCCCTCCACATTCTTGCTCTTTTATCCATGTGGGGGCACTGTAGAGGAGCTGAATACTTTTGTGCTTTCCCTCCACATTTCTGTTCCTTTGTCCATGTGGGGGCACTTTAGCAGAGTTGAATACTTTTGTGCTTTCCCTCCACATTCCTGGTTCTTTGTCCATGTGAGGGCGCTGTAGAGGAGTTGAATACTTTTGTATTTTCTCTCCTCATTTCTGCTTCTTTATCCATGTGGGGGCGTCGTAGAGGAGCTGAATACTTTTGTACTTTCCCTCCACATTCTTGCTCTTTTATCTATGTGGGGGCGCTGTAGAGGAGCTGAATACTTTTGTACTTTCCCTCCACATTCTTGCTCCTTTATCCATGTGGGGGCGTTCCAGACTGCTCCGCACACAGGTACTACAGCAGCCACCATACAGCCGAAGGAGACAAGCCCAGGGCTCGGTAAAGGACCGCCGATCGCATGCGGTGATTGCATAGACTGTACGAGACCGCTAACACCCACACTGCTCCGCATACGGGTATCACAGCAGCCGCCATACAGCCGCAGAATGCTACCGCAGCCCGCCAAGAAGTGCTACATCTTCCCCGCCACGCGGAAGCTGCCATACATAGACTGTTTCCCACCAATATACTAAGCAGCACTCAGCTAAATGCACAATATCTCGGAAAAGTACATCTTCATTCAAAACAAGGTCACGAGCAAGCTCCAGCAGGTCGTCCTTAGCAGAGCTAGCTGCTGTCGCTCGCGCTGAGGCCGAAGCAGCCAAAGCGAGATCCTCCTTCGCCGAACGTGAGATGCATCTAAAGCTGAGACAAGCAGAACAAGACACAGAAGCCGCACAACTGCAGGCAGAGAGAGAAGCGGAAACTCCACGTTTGCAAGCAGAGCTAGAAAGACTTGCGGGCAGACAGCAGCTGCAATAGCTAAAGCAGAGTATTTGGAAGCTATGAAACATCCTGATTCTGAGAGACACAGCAGCATTCTCGGACCAGATCTAGAGCAGCAAGATCCAGCACAACGCGTCGCAGAGTACGTCCGTCAACATTCTGGCGTAGATGACAGCCCTGGTTCATCATATTGATCAGACCATGCCAATTACCAGTGATCCAACCCCGATCTTCACTACCATAGGCGAGGAGACGTCCAGTACAGAGATGTCGACTACAGATACCATTCCACTGAAAAGAAGGTACAGCTTCCATCCTGCCTTAAAGAGACACCTTGTTCACCAACAAGGTACTGCACAGACTATCTGGAGTCACAAGCGTCTTACAGGTATGGTGATGCACCACACACTAGACATGACTATCACACACCGGCTCATGCCAGCACTGATGGAGTCATCAAGGACCTTACAAAGTTCCTTGCCCATCAAGAACTGGTTACAAAGGGACTTGTACAGTTCACTGACAAACCCGAGAACTATCGGTCATGGCGAGCCTCATTCCGGAACGCTATTCATGGTCTGGACCTTTCTTGTGATGAGGAGTTAGATCTCCTGGTAAAGTGGCTCGGAAGTGGGTCAGTCGAGCATGCCAAAAGACTGAGAGACATTAATGTAAAGCATCCTCGCACAGCCCTACATAAGGTGTGGGAAAGACTCAATGAATGCTATGGGGCAGTAGAAGTCATAGAGAATGCTTTATATAAAAGAATTGAGGATTTTCCTAAGATAGGACCTAAAGGTTATCTAAAGCTTAGAGAACTGATTTGTTGAATGAGTTGCAGGTTGCTCAGCAGGAAGGAGACTTGCCCGGATTGGCATTCTTAGATACCGCTAGGGGTGTCAATCTGATAGTACAGAAACTTCCTTACAACCTACAAGAAAAGTGGATTACATGTGGTTCAGAGTATAAACACAATCATAATGTATCATTTCATTCTTTCAATGTATTTGCTGATTTTGTCACCAAACAATCTAGGATTAGAAATGACCCTAGTTTTGATTTTACTCTGTCGTTTTCCACTGCCACTGGTGTCAAACCCAGTAAGACTGGCGGGTAGAAGGGAGATGGCGATGACCACAGGGGAGAGTGCTGTAGCTGCGGGGACGGAGGAAGATGGCAAGGGAGGAGGTTGGAACGGGCTCTGGGAGAGATGCTGGCACAGTCGAACACAAGCAGGAACAGACAGGACCTAGAAGGGAACACAGGGAGGTCACAAGTGGAGAACAAACAGAGGACCAGGAATGGTACAGAGCGCAGAGACAGGGGAAACGCAGGAGAGCATGGACCCGAGATCAAGCATGAACCACAATTCATAGGCTCAGAGCATGGGTTGAGGCTGCCTGATAGAAGGCATGCTGCAGGACTTCCCGGTCATGGTGCACGCAGCATCATGGAGGCCAAGGGATAGGGTGGCTCAGTCTGGGAGAGGCGTGCCTTAATGCGTGGCATGATGTGTGCCTGCGTACCTGACAGGGGACGGAGGCCGGCCGCAGGACATGAAGGGAGGACATTGATTGACATGCGCCTGCAGTGGGGGCAGGCCGAGAGAGCCGGGAGCGCTGAGGAGCCCTGGGCGGCACGGAGACCAGGGAGGCGGCAGGAGCCGCCAGCGCCGTGACAGCGGGGACAGCGAGAGCTGCGGTGGAGGCAGCCAGAGCAGCGGCCGCAGAAGCAGCAGGGAGTGCGGGAGCCGTGGAACGGACGGTAGGCATGACAGTACCCCCCTCCTTACGCCCCCTCTTCTTAAGACTGGAAAGAAATTTGGCTAAAATACGAGGTGCCTAGATGTTTTCCCGGGGCTCCCAAGATCTTTCCTCAGGACTGAAACCCTTTCATTCGATTAGGAAGAGAGTCTTACCTCTAGATCTTTTCATAGCGAGAATGTCTTTAACTTCAAAGACATCCTGTGCGGACACAGGTGGAGGCGAGCAACCAGTGGAAGGATGAAAGTGGTTAAGCATGACAGGCTTTAAGAGAGAAGCATGGAACGAATTAGGAATCTGTAGCGAGGCGGGAAGTTTTAACTTGTAGGCCACATCATTGATACGGGCTAAGACCTCAAACGGACCTATCTACCGAGGGCCTAGTTTGTATGAGGGTTGCTTAAGGTGGACAAATCTTGAAGACAGCCATACTTTATCTTCACGTTGGTACAGTGGAGAATTCAGGCGTTTTTTGTTGGCATGTCTCTTGATTCTGCCTTGAGCTCGTTCAAGCATGGTTTTGGTCTCCTGCCAGACCCTGGAGAACTCCCTGTTCAGAAGATCAGCCGCCGGCACACCAGAGACAGGAGGTACTGGCAGAGGAACACCAGGATGTTGCCCGTAGACAATAAAGAAGGGTGACTTGGAGGAGGATTCACTGGTGTGGTTATTGTAGGTGAATTCGGCCCACGGGAGCAAGCTGGACCAGTCGTTCTGGTGGTCGTTGGAAAAATTCCCGAGATGAGTCACAAGGATCTGATTCGTACGTTCTGCCTGACCATTGGTTTGGGGATGGTAAGAAGAGGAGAAGTCCAACGTTTCTTCCATCATTCTGCACAGGGCTCTCCAAAACCGCTAGGTGAAATGAACCCCTCTGTCGGAAACGATGTGCTTGGGGAAGCCGTGAATCCGGAAAACATGGGTGATGAAGATCCTCGCCAACTCGGGAGCAAAGGGTAAACCTGGCAGAGCAATAAAATGGGCCATCTTGGAAAATCGATCCACCACGACCAGGATGACGGTGTGGCATGAAGACTGAGGCAGATCAGTAATAAAGTCCATTGCGACATGCTGCCAGGGGGCTGAAGGAACCGGAAGCGGCTGCAAGAGACCAGAAGGTAAGTGCCGAGGGACTTTGTTTTTGGCACACAATGGGCAGGAGGCGATAAAACTTCGGACATCCTGAGGAAGAGATTGCCACCAATAGAAGCGAGAGATGAGAAGGAGCGTTTTCTTGAGGTCTACATGGCCGGCTAGCTTGGAGGCATGACCCCAGCATAACACTTGCTTCCTCTCGCTTTCTTGCACAAAGGTCTTACCCTTTGGCAACGAAGTCAAACTAATGGGAGCGACCACGATGACATTACTGGGGTCTACAATGTGTGATGGCTCCTCCTCATTATCGGAGACCAGAAAGGACCTGGATAAAGCATCTGCTTTGAGATTCTTGTCACCGGGATGGAAATGAAGCTCAAAATCGAACCGGGCAAAGAATAGCGCCACCTGGCTTGCTGGGGATTAAGTCTCTGTGCTGACTGGATGTATGCCAGGTTCTTGTGGTCGGTGTAGATTTTAAATAGATGCACAGCTCCCTCCAGAAGATACCGCCACTCTTCCATGGCCAATTTGATAGCGAGCAGCTCCCTATCACCAATGGCATAGTTTCTCTCTGCGGTGGAAAACATTTTAGAGAAAAAACTGCAGGTGACTAATCGATCGGAGGAAGATCTCTGGGAAAGAACCGCCCCGGCTCCGATGGCAGATGCATCTACCTTGAGGATAAAGGGTTTGTTAACTTCAGGACGATGGAGTACGGGAGCTGAAGCGAAAGCTTGTCTCAAGGTTCGAAAGGCATTTTCGGCCTCCGGGAACCAAAGGTGAGGGTTAGCCCCCTTACGGGTCAAGGCGGAGATAGGTGCGGTCAAAGTATAAAAGTGTGAGATAAACTGCCGGTAGTAATTAGCGAAACAAAGGAATAGCTGGATCGCCTTGATTCACTGGGGATGCGGCCATTTGAGCATGGTGAACACTTTTTCAGGGTCCATACGTATGCCAGAGTCAGAAATTATATAACCCAAGAACGGCAGGGAGGACTGTTCAAAGGCGCACTTCTCGAGCTTGGCATAGAGATGATGCTTTCTCAAACGTAGTAAGACTTGGCAGACGTCTTTTCTGTGGGTAGCCAGGTCCGAGGAAAACACAAGGATGTCGTCCAAATACACCACTACACAGGAGTCAAGAAGATCCCAAAACACGTCATTGACAAACTCCTGGAACACTGCGGGAGCATTGCACAGGCTGAAGGGCATGACCAAATATTCATAGTGGCCGTCTCGGGTGTTGAAAGCGGTCTTCCACTCGTCTCCGGAACGAATGCGGATTAGCTTATAGGCCCCTCGGAGATCCAATTTTGTGAAGACCCATGCTCCCCGCAGACGGCCAAACAGCTCCGGAATGAGAGGTAGCGGATATTTGTTTTTCATGGTGATATCATTGAGGCCCAAGTAGTCAATGCAGGGATGGAGGGATCCATCCTTCTTCTTGACTAAAAAGAAACCCGCTCCTGCAGGCGAAGACGACTTGCGAATAAAGCCTCTGGCCAGGTTTTCTTGGATATTTTCGGTCATGGCCTGAGTCTCGGAGGGGGATAGTGGATAGATCCGACCCCGGGGTGGAGTAGAACCGGGGACAAGATCGATTGGGCAATCATAGGGCCGATGCGGGGGCAGAACCTCCGCCTCCTTTTTGTTAAAGACATCAGAGAAGGCCCAATAGGCCGAAGGTAAATCTGTAGAGACTGAAGTGGAAGGCGAGGAGTTCTTTGGCTGGACGAAAAGCAGACATTTGTCATGACAAGACTGTCCCCAACGCAGGATATCACCGGAGCGCCAGTCTAGGGTAGGCTCGTGGGTTCTCAACCAGGGAAGGCCCAAAAGGATGGTATGAGATAACGAGGGCAGCACGTAAAAGACTATCTTCTCCCGGTGTAAGGCTCCAATCTGAAGTTCCACCTCTTCGGTGACCAGAGTGACGGACATCCACATGGGTCGACCATCGACCAAAACAAACTGCTGAGGAGTCTCCAGGGATCGGACAGGGATACGAAGTCTCTTAACCGTCTCGAACTGAATAAAGTTGCCAGCTGCACCCGAATCAATGTAAGCCCACTCAGAAGAACGTTTGGAGCCTAGACGGAAATAATCAAGGGTAGAGAGGGATCACAATTACCTAGGGAGGCCTCTCTTACCTGTCCTAGGTGGAGGCATTTCCCGGGCGTATAGGACAGGAGCGAAGGAAGTGGGATGCACTCCCACAATAGAAGCAGAGCCTCTGTTCGACCCTCTCTCTCCGGCGCTCCTCCACCGGCTTGAGACGATCCACTTGCATGGGTTCCAGTGCAGAGGCGGCAGAGGCCGACACTGGGCGAGTGCTGGCTGGACTACGGGCGGCTGGAAGAAAGCAAGAAGGTCTTCTCTCTCTAGCTACCTCTCGGGATCGCTCCTGAAAGCGTAGGTCGATGCGGGTAGCCAAGGAGATCAGATCCTCCAGGGAGGTTGGAGTATCATGACTCGCCAGCTCGTCCTTGATTCGACCCGAGAGTCCCCGCCAAAAGGCTCCCACCAAGGCCTCATTGTTCTAACCCAACTCTGAGGACAGGGTGCAAAACCAAATGGTGTATTGACCTACCGAGAACGTGCCCTGGTGGAGATTAAAAAGCGCCTCGGTAGTAGAGACCAAGCGACCTGGTTCATGGAACACTTTACGAAAGGTGTCCAAAAAAAATGGGGAGTTGGGAGACTATGGGGTCATCCCATTCCCAGAGAGGGTTTACCCAAGCTCAGGGCCTCACCCTTTAAGTGGGACACAACAAAGGCCACCTTGGCCCGGTCAGTGGGGTACTGCTGAAGTGAAAGCTCGAAATGCAGCTGACATTGATTTAGGAACCCCCTGCACAATTTGCGATAGCCATCATACCATGGGAGTTTCGCCAAACGGGGTGGTGGCTGCGGGTCGCAGCCTGGGCTGGGGTAGAAGCCACGGTCTGGAGGGCAAGGAGATGGTTATCCACTGAGGCCATGTAATTTAAAATATGGGCCTGAGTGTCACGCTGCTGTGCGAGCTCCTGCTGAAGACCCGTCATCTGAGGGGCGCTAGCAGGGTCAGAGGCCAGTAAGGAGGACAGACGGGATTCCATAGATTTGAGGAAGGACATTATCCTCGTCTGATTCTCCCTTAAGAACAGGAATTCTTTTTGAGTTGGGGTCGAGGTACCAGCGGGGTCCATGGCCTGACTATACTGTGAGGTTGGAGTGCTCCGGGGGTTGAACCCTCAGGACCGCGACGACGAACCTCCCTCAGGTGAGCTGGCCAGGTGTGCCACCCCCTATACAGGGAGAGTTAGGGGCAGGCCCAGGGGAGACTATCGCCGTGGAGGCTGATACCTGGGGACAGCCGGAGGGAAACACAGGCGGAGGCCGTACTGGCGGGTAGAAGGGAGATGGCGACGACCACAGGGGAGACTGCTGTAGCCGCGGGGACGGACGTAGACGGCAAAGGAGGAGGCTGGAATGGCCTCTGGGAGAGACGCTGGAACAGGTGGACACAAGCAGGAATGGACAGGACCTAGAAGGGAACAGAGCGCAGAATTTCAGGGGAAACACAGGAGAGCGTGGACCCGAGATCAAGCGTGAACCACAATTGATAGTCAGGCTCAGAGCATGGGGTGAGGCTGCCTGATACAGTCATATGTTAAAGTTTGGGCACCCCTATTAATGTTAACCTTTTTTCTTTATAACAATTTTGTTTTTTGCAACAGCTATTTCAGTTTCATATATCTAATAACTGATGGACTCAGTTATATTTCTGGATTCAAATGAGGTTTATTGTACTAACAGAAAATGTGAAATCTGCATTTAAACAAAATTTGACCGGTGCAAAAGTATGGGCACCTCAACATAAAAGTGACATTAATATTTCGTAGATCCTCCTTTTGCAAAAATAACAGCCTCTAGTCACTCCCTGTAGCTATTAATGAGTTCCTGGATCCTGAATGAAGGTATTTGTGACCATTCCTGTTTACAAAACAATTCCAGTTCAGTTAAGTTTGATGGTCGCCGAGCATGGACAGCCCGCTTCAAATCATCCCACAGATGTTCAATGATATTCAGGTCTGGGGACTGGGATGGCCATTCCAGAACATTGTAATTGTTCCTCTGCATGAATGCCTGAGTAGATTTGGAGCGGTGTTTTGGATCATTGTCTTGCTGAAATATCCATCCCCTGCGTAACTTCAACTTCGTCACTGATTCTTGCACATTATTGTCAAGAATCTGCTGATACTGAGATGAATCCATGTGACCCTCAACATTAACAAGATTCCCGGTGCCGGCATTGGCCACACAGCCCCAAAGCATGATGGAACCTCCACCAAATTTTACTGTGGGTAGCAAGTGTTTTTCTTGGAATGCTGTGTTTTTTAGTCTCCATGCATAACGCCTTTTTGTATGACCAAACAACTCAATCTTTGTTTCATCAGTCCACAGGACCTTCTTCCAAAATGTAACTGGCTTGTCCAAATGTGCTTTTGCATACCTCAGGCGACTCTGTTTGTGGCGTGTTTGCAGAAATGGCTTCTTTCGCATCACTCTCCCATACAGCTTCTCCTTGTGCAAAGTGCGCTGTATTGTTGACCGATGCACAGTGACACCATCTGCAGCAAGATGATGCTGCAGGTCTTTGGAGGTGGTCTGTGGATTGTCCTTGACTGTTCTCACCATTCTTCTTCTCTGCCTTTCTGATATTTTTCTTGGCCTGCCACTTCTGGGCTTAACAAGAACTGTACCTGTGTTCTTCCATTTCCTTACTATGTTCCTCACAGTGGAAACTGACAGGTTAAATCTCTGAGACAGCTTTTTGTATCCTTCCCCTGAAAAGCTATGTTGAATAATAATCTTTGTTTTCAGATCATTTGAGAGTTGTTTTGAGGAGCCCATGATGCCACTCTTCATAGGAGAATCAAATAGGAGAACTACTTGCAAGTGGCCACCTTAAATACCTTTTCTCGTGATTTGATACACCTGGCTATGAAGTTCAAAGCTCAATGAGGTTACAAAACCAATTTAGTGCTTCAGGAAGTCAGTAAATAGTAGTTAGGAGTGTTCAAATCAAGAAAATGATAAGGGTGCCCATACTTTTGCACCGGTCAAATTTTGCTTAAATGCAGATTGCACATTTTCTGTTAGTACAATAAACCTCATTTGAATCCAGAAATATAACTGAGTCCATCAGTTATTAGATATATGAAACTGAAATAGCTGTTGCAAAAACCAAAATTGTTATAAAGAAAAAAGGTTAACATTAATAGGGGTGCCCAAACTTTAACATATGACTGTATAGGGCACGCTGCAGGACTTCTGGGTCAGGGTGTACGTAGCATCATGGAGGCCAAGGGATAGGGCGGCTCAGTCTGGTAGAGGTGTGCCTCAATGCATGGCACGATGTGCACCTGTGTACCTGACAGGAGACAGAGGCCGGCCGCAGGACAGGAAGGGAGGGCGTTGATTTATGTGCACCTGCAGTGGGTAAGGCCGAGAGAGCCGGGAGCGCCAAGGAGCCCTGGGCGGCGTGGAGACCAGGGAGGCGGCAGGAGCTGCCGGCGCTGTGACAGCGGGGACAGCGGAAGCTGCGGCGGAGACAGCCAGAGCAGCAACCGCAGAAGCAGCAGGGAGGGCGGGAGCCGTGGAACGGATGGTAGGCGTGACAATCTGCTTCAAATGTTGTGCCGCAACCTCTCACTTCACCAGAAACTGTGAAGCTAGCGTGAAATGTGCAGAATGCAGCAGCACAGATCCCAATACAGCCTTGCACCCTGGATCACCTCTACGAGTGTTGTCGCAAGCAGAGGAGCACGATGGAAAGCAGAAGGACACTGGCGAAGATACCCCAGATGTCAGCTCTAAATGTACTGAGATCTGTAGAGGACTCACAGGAGGAAGGTCCTGTTCAAAAATCTGCCTTGTCCGAGTTTATCCCGCAGGCCGCAAGGACAAAGCCTTCAAGATTTATGCAATCCTGGATGACCAAAGTAACAGGTCTCTAGCCAGGTCTATCTTCTTTGACAACTTCAGCATTGTAGGCCCTGGTTCTCCCTACACCCTGAGAAAATGTTCAGGTACCGTTGAGATGGCGGGGAGAAAAGCAACCGGATACAAAGTGGAGTCCATAGATGGCCAGACCTGCCTATCACTACCGACCATCCTGGAGTGCAACCAGATTCCTGACAACATCAGAAATATCTTCATGGGAGGTGGCGACATAACACCCCATCTAAAGCGTATAGCCCACCTGATACCTGAACTAGATCCAGGAACCCCAATAGCTCTACTTCTGGGAAGAGATATACTACAAGTCTACAAAGCTAGAGAATGTATAAACGGCTCCAGGAATGCTCCGTACGCACAGAGGCACGACCTTGAGTTGGTCATCATAGGGGACGTC
This sequence comes from Dendrobates tinctorius, assembly GCF_039654945.1. NCBI lineage: Eukaryota > Metazoa > Chordata > Amphibia > Anura > Dendrobatidae > Dendrobates > Dendrobates tinctorius. The sequence goes on from NW_027361825.1 coordinate 9,013,725, forward strand.
TGCCTAGGAGGAGCACACAAGCCGGCCTTAGTTGACAGCATGCTTACCAATACTCTTGAAAATGGATGTCCGTCTCTCCTCCAGCCACGTAAGAGTAGCTTCCTGGTAAAAGAGATGCCACACAATGCTCCTCTACCTTGTCCATTAGCTTATCCTTCCTGTGAAGACCACTCATGTGACGGCAACCAAGATCACATAGGGTGCACAGTTTTCCACAGAACAAAAGAGGACAACAAGATAGCAATGTCCATAGAAGACAGACTGTTTTTGGACATCATGGATCGAGAGATGATAAGAGATGAGTCAAAGAGTTGGATGGCCCCTCTACCATTTAAACCCCAGAGGCAACGCTTACCCACCAATGAGAAGTCTTATAAGGGTTGGCACGATTGCAAACACGCATTTACCGCTCCGAACCTGGAAAATGGCAAAAACACGATAATTTGTACCATACAACATGAGTGTTATGTCAAAGAAATAGACCACCTCAACAAAGGTCAACCCATTTCTAGAGACAGTGTCTTGAAAAAGCTTGATCCCATAATTCACCAAAACGAGCTGATAAGGATTGGAGGTCGTCTTCAGGAAGCCAAGGTGGAATTCGTGGAAAAACACCCTGTAATAATTCCTGGCCATCATCATGTTACAGAAGGGAAACTATGAACTGCTGGACTATGGATAGTCAGAGCAAAGAGATGTGTGACTAAACTCATCTTCAACTGTGCGACTTGTCGCAAACTCTGCGGCATGACTCAAAGCCCAAAGATGGCCAATCTCCCATCAGATAGACTCAATATGGATCCTCCCTTTACCAACGTTGGACTGGATGTATTCGGGCTGTGGTCTGTGGTTGCATGGCATACTAGAAGAGTCCAAGCCACCGCAAAACGCTGGGCAGTTATGTTTACCTGCATGTTCATCAGAGCGGTCCACATCAAAGTGATTGAATCCATGGACACATCAAATTTCATAAATGCACTCCGATGCTTCATTGCCATCAGAGGCACAGTGAAACACATTCGCTCTGACAGAGGCACAAATTTTGTAGGAGCAGTGAAAGAACTCCAAATTCCTTCCAACTTAGACATTACCAGTGTGGAAAGATACCTGAGTGAACAGGGATGTACCTGGACCTTCAATTTACCACACTCTTCTCACATGGGAGTTGCTTGGGAGAGGATGATAGGAATAGCACGCAGAATCCTAGACTCTATCTTCTTGCAAGAAGGTAGCACAAGACTCACACACGAAGGTGTGACTGCATTCTTGGCAGAAGTTTCGGCCATCATAAATGCCAGACAATTGACTGCACTCTCCAGTGATGCTGAAGATCCAACCATTCTCACTCCCGCCATGTTACTCACTCAGAAAACCGACACTCCTAGCGCTCCACTGGGAGAACTCAGCATCAAGGACCTCTACAGACGTCAATGTAGACAAGTTCAAAGTCTCTCCAATACTTTCTGGGACAGATGGAGAAAGCAATACCTCTCCACCTTACAGCCTAGGAAGAAGTGTCAGATCAACAAGCCGAACATCAAACCCGGTGATATTGTGCTCATGAAGGACAGTCAGTCACATCGAAATGAGTGGCCTCTGGACCTCATCACCAAGGTGTTCCCAAGCAAAGATGAGAAGGTGTGCAAGGTCGAGGTCAAAGTGTGGAAAGCTGGGGAGAGTAAACTATACCTCAGACCAGTTGCGGAGCTAATTCTATTGCTTTCGCCTAAACAGCCAGTAAGTGGCATCAGTTGATGCCAAGCGGGGAGTGTTCTGCCCTCTGATATAGGGCAGTCTGTTTTGTGTTATGTGCTCTGAATAAAGCAATATGTTTGTATTATGTGCTGGGTTAATTATAGCACCATCTAGTGGTGGCTGAATTTATAGCAGTGTCTTTGATAGCATTATATAGTCTGTGCCTTTAACAGAAACAATGCACTATGGGATTGAAGCAGTGCTTTGTGGAAAGGAAGCAATGTATTCTGGGATGAAGAAGGCCCATTTTGCTACTGTGTATATCATAGGATGCACGTGTTTACCTGTCCTCCATCTTAATTCTCCAACTTGAATTCGTTATCCGGTTAATACATATCTGGTAAGCTTAATCTTTCTTACAATGCAGTGTGTGCAGAGAGTTTATTAGCTGCACAGTAGTCAGTGCTCAGTAGACATAATTGGACATCTGTGTTTTCTTTCTATGTAAATTGCACCACACTGAATGCTTCCTGTATCTATGTTAACTGTGTGATCATCTGCCCAATATTTATGTATGCCATTGTATTCTTTACAGTTTTACCGCATGTTGTATACTCTTCACAAATAAACAAGTTAGACTACAGAGAACAGTCTGCTTATTTTGGAAGACAGAGCTGTGATTTATGCTGTATGCTGGATTGCACATCGTGTCAGCGTGCCTGAAGGCAGAATATTAGTGCTACAGTGTATAAGGAACAGCAAGCTAACTGATGGAAAAGGATGAAGAACTCATAAGCTAGATAGGTAATTTCTAATCATGACCTCTAATTAGCTCTTTGCTGCCTCAGTGTGGTCAGTTATGGAAACTATGCTCTATCTTTTTTTCTTGTCAAATGCTAATTTAAAATGAAATATTAAGCTGATTGCCCAGACGAAGCCCAGTGAATTCCAAAGGACCAAATACACTGGTCAAGGCTCAAAGACTTGACCTGTATCGGTCAAGATTCAGAGCCCAGACTATGGCTATCGACAGCCAGGACCCAGCCCTCTCTTCCCCAAGTCTAAGAGACACCTGCCGTCGGTCAAGCACCAAAGATCCGCGAGTAGGCGTTGACCAAAGGCAGATGCCTGCAGTTACAGAACGACGACACGAGTGAGTCGGGCTGTCACTTCCAGCCATAACATATGGGACAGGGGTTGACCTGGGTTAGGACAACAGGTGATGTGGGGGCCTGTTGGTACACAAGAAGCTCAGCGTTCCTTGACAGACTGTCATGCCCACCATGTCCGTTATGACTGTCATGCCCGCCATGTCTGCTATCCTGCATGACTCCTGGAGCAGTGTGCACGTGCACTGAATTCTCATGCACGTTATGTCTCATGCTGCAGGATCCCTGGAAGCAGTGTGCACACGCACCTCCTGACTGTTGTGCTGCAGGATACCTGGAGCAGTGTGCACGCGCGCCTTACCTCATGGCTTCACGCCGTTGCTAGGCAACCATCCGTCTGTCTGATTCTGCAATCCTCTCTGTGTTCCTGGAGCTCCTGATCATGTGACCTTTCCTATGTTCCAGACAGTCTGATTTAGCAACGCTCTCTATGACCCTGGAGGATCTGAACCAGAAGTCGTTCCCTGGTCCTGACTCTGAAATGCAGGTGCTATGGTGCTATTTCAGACCGCGCCTCCCTATGGTCGGGGCCTGAGTATCGTGTTGCTTCCCTGCATTGCTGCTTGGTCTGCTCTGTCGCTCTCTGTATTCTGTGCCCCTGCACTCTGCCCTGTAGTGCTTCTCTGCACACGCTCTGTGCTTGTATTCTGCCTCTTGTCTCGTGCCATGTCTTGCTTTGTCTTTTGTGCCATGTTTGTCCATGTTATTCTTAGACTTGTAGTCCTTCCTGTGTTCTCTGCCTTAGCCTGTTTTGCTATGTCTCGCCTTAGCTATTCTTTGACTTGTAGTCCTTCCTCTGTTCTCTGCCTTGCCTGTTTCACCATGTCTGCCCTTTGCTATTCTGAGCCTTGTAGTACTTCCACGTTCTCTGTCTCTGCCTGGTTTCCTTACTCTGTCCTATGGTGTTCTCTTGCACATTCCACGTCTAGTCTCAAGGTTGTGCCTATACCCGGCTATGGGCTTCGGCCTACTCTCCGCTGCTAGACTCTGTCCTATCATGCTCTCTAGCACATTTCATGGCTAGTCTCAAGGCTCTCTCTTGACCCAGCTCTGGGCTTCGGCCTACACTCCGCTGCTAGCCCTTTTCTCTCTCTGACCCCGCTGTGCTTCTGCCTACGTTCTGCTTCTTGTTCCGTACCTAGTCTAGCTTTGCCTTGTTTCTTGCCTTGCCTTGCCTTGTTTCTTTGTGTGCCCTTTGCATGCGCCTGGCCTTCCTAGACTCCTGTCTGTGCCTCAGCCGTGCCCGCCCTAGCTGTGCCTGCCTGCTTGTGCCTCAGCCGTGCTCGTCAGTCAGTGACAGCTGTGTCGCATGCTATGCCCCAACCGGGTTCGCTGGAGTCTTACCCGCGTGTCTGTGCTGCAGCCCGTCCAGCTAGCCAGTGCCCCAGCTGTGCTCTCTGTGCTCCCTTGCACCAACGCTATCTCTGCACTGTGCTTTGCGTGCTCCTCTCTTAGCACGCGCAGGCCCTCTCCTGCCCCGTGGCCTACCTCCCCATGCTTCTGTAAAAGTACGCGCAGGTCTTGCCATGTACCCTGTTGTGCCCGCTCGCACGCACAGGTCCTAGCCTGTACTCTGACCCTGGCGTGTCCTCTGCATGCGCAGGACTCTGCTTTTAACCCTGTCTCTGGCGTGCCCTCTGCACGCGCAGGACTCTGCCTTGAGCTCTGACCCTGGTGTGCCGTCTGCACGCACAGGACTCTGCCTTGAACCCTGACCCTGGCATGCCCTCTGCACACGCAGGACTCTGACTTGAACCTTGATCTCAGTGTGCCCTCTGCACACGCAGGACTCTGCCTTCAACCCTGACCCTGGCATGCCTCTCTGCACGCCAGGACGCTGCCTTGTACCTTGTGCCCTGGTGTACCTGTGCGTGTACCTCTCACACGCACAGGTCCTAGCCTCTACTCTGACCCTGGAATGTCCTCTGCTTGCGCAGGACTCTTCTTTTAACCCTGTCCCTGGCGTGCCCTCTGCACGTGCAGGACTCTGCCTTGAACCCTGACCCTGGCGTGCCCTCTGCACGCGCAGGACTCTGCCTTGAACCCTGACCCTGGTGTGCCTCTCTGCACGCCAGGACTCTGCCTTGAACCCTGACCCTGGCATGCCCTCTGCACGCGCAGGACTCTGCCTTGTACCTTGTGCCCTGGCGTGTCTTTACACACGCACCCTGTCTTGTATGTTGAACTTTGACCCCTGGAGTGTCCCCTACACACGCACCTTGCCTTGCACCTTGCCCTGGACCCTGGTGTGCCCCTAGCACGCACCCTGCCTGGAATCTTGCCTTGGACTTCTTCGTGTGCCCTAACACGCATAATATCTGGAGATCTGTCATGCCTCCTTGCCTGTACCCTGGTTTGCCTGCTGGATTCCCGGAACCTGCCATCACTGCCAGAGATCGCAAGCATGAAGTCTACAGCCTGATGCCCTGATCCCTTCCAGCTCTCCGGAGTCTGATGCCATTGTGTCTTTGCCGGTAACAGGGCTTGCCTTCTAGCACGTACTATTCCATGCACCTTTGCGTGCCATGCACGCACCTTGCTGTGTTTTGCTTGTTATCACGTTTTTGCACTGAATGTTATCCTGAATTTGCCTTAATGAAGATACCTTGAACTTACGTCTTGTTTTGTCTTGTTTCCTGCACGTCCTTTGTCGTCAGACACTCGTACCTAGTGTCTACTTGAGCCGGCCGTCTGGTGCCAGCAGCCATGGTGGCTCACCCCCTTGGTCTTGCCCCTGACACTCCCTGTATAGGGGGTGGTTCCTCACAAGGTCAGCTCGCCCTAGGTGGGTGCCACGACCCAGAGGGTCCACACTAAAGAAATCGACTCAGCGTAAGCTGACCTCGTCACACAGACTTTGTCAGGACTCGCAGCCTAGTGGCAAAACCCAGGGGTCCCCTCCTGGGGCCATAGTTACAGGAAGTGGTAACGTAGTAGCTCCTAGGAACTGATGTATTACCCTTGTAGGAATGACACAAACACAATTCTTGAGAGACATTCTGTTATTCTCATTGTATTCTTGAATTCATTGTATTTTTATTGTCGTATGGTTTACTGCTGTTTACTCTGTTTTATATCAGTAACTGTTTGCTAACCACTGCGAATTCCCGCTTATATTGTATAGAAATAAATCGTTCCTTGACTGTTTTCGCCTTGTGCCTACTGTGCGTTGCATTCGGTCTCCTGCTTTACATGACTAAAAACAACTATTTCACTGGGTATTTTTAACTCTAAAACAAGCAAAAACAGTTGGTTACAATGTAAAGGTTTTTTCAGGTGCGGTAATACGAAATGTGCAATGTGTAAATATGTGTAAATGGGTAAGAATTTCAATAATCAGGATGGTACCCAAACACATAATATTAATAACTTCATAAATTGCAATTCAAAAAACATTGGTTACAAAATTGAATGCACTGAATGTAATTTAATATATATAGGGTGTACTACTAGGAAATTAAAAACTTGTATCTCTGAACATGTCAGAGACATAATTAACAATAATATTAGTAACTGTAAAATTTCCATTGCCTCTAAGCATTTTATTTTACAGCATAATAAAACTATTTAATCATTTAGGGTTATAGGTTTGGAACAATTAGGAAATCCTAAACGGGGAGGTGATATTAGGAGACACCTCCTTACTCGGGAGGCGTTTTGAATTCATAGCCTGGAAACAAGATATCCATTGGGCTTAAATAAAAGAAACAAAATCATGTTTCATTACGGAGGATTTATAATGTTTTTGTATATATATGTTTTTTAATTTTTTTCTAATGTTTTTGTATTTTTCATTGTAATCAGTATATTGTGTGCAATGTTGTATTCTAAGGGTTAAAGGACCTGAATATTTGAATCATGTGATTTGGCCCTAAGACCCTATTGGTTAGTTTGGACTATATAATTATGTTTGGAATAGGATTTAGTCAGCTGCGATACAGAGCTTAATGATCAAAATGTGTCACTGCATTCCTGTATGCTTCATGTGCACTGTCACTGCTGAGGAGTAGCCATTTGTCAATTATTTTTAATGGATTTGTAATAAAGAATTTTTTCAAGTTTTAAGGAGCTTGGATGCCTCCCTTTTTGCCATGTCTCTGGTTGACTTCAATGCACTTACGAATCCGCAGCTACTCCATGGATATGTGAGAGGATGGAGAGGCGGCCTATCTTCCAAGTTGTTGATGGCCTGCTGTGCTGTAACTTGTTGCGCGTGTGCAAGGTTCTCTCTTCTGCGCTTTGTACATTTTGAATCTGGCTTATGTCTTGTAAATTTTAGATTGTAGACATGCTGTCACGATCCATTTTTGGATCTGTCAGTTTGGGCGGCTCACATTTAAACTTTTTTCCTTTCTGGCCTTTCTCTCTGGGGTTAAGGTCAGTTCTCCCCCTCGGTGGCCACTGGTGTTACTACAAGTTTGGTTAGTCTGCTGGTTGTTTTTTCCTCCCGGTGGCTGCTGGTGTTATGGCATGGTGATTAATTATCTATGCATGTGGGTGCCACTCCCACCTCCCTTTATATGGCCACCTGGTGCTGCAACTCACTGTTGGTAATACAGGTCATTTGGAAGCCAACCTTTCTGAAGAGAGAAGCTACCTTGAGCAGTGGTATTTGCAGTTGATCTGGAGCAGTGGTTTTCCTGCTGGAAGCTGTGTTTTGGTGCCTTACTCTGCGGTCCGGTGTATGACTGCAGAGCAAGCTAAGTGTAGTTTGTTTTTCCCCTGTTTGTTATCTTCCTTGGTGTCTTATTAGTACAGCAGTGCGACCAGTGTCCGCACTTGCCATTTCCCTATTAAGGGATAGGTGCAGGGCAAGTGAGGGACCAAGGTATCCTGGTCGGCGACAAGTTGAAAGAACCTGTATAGGGAACATGAGGAGAGTTCAGGGCTCTTTCTTAGGGGAGTGCAGGAGGTGTCCATTCCCCCATTCCCTATTGCAGGGCCCACCATTGTAATTGTTTCCCCGGTGTCCCCTTGTTTGTCTTTGTTGGTTTGGTGACCGACCGATCGTCGGGTCACGTCACGCAGCTCCAGTCACTTTGTGACATTATTACCAACCTTCCCATTTTTTCTGGTGAGCCATGGCCCAAATACAGGCCTTTGTCACACTGCTTCAGTCCCTCACTGATGATCTTAAGGTGCTGCAGGGTGAGGTGGTGCAGCAGCTGCAGCAGTTAGTGAGGTTCTGAGCCTCGGCTCAGGTTTAGGCTCAACCAGAACCCAAGATATATCTCCCTGACAGGTTTTCTGGAGGGAGAGAAACATTTCTTTTATTTCAGGAGGCCTGTAAGTTATATTTCAGACTCCGCCCCCGTTCATCAGGGAGTGAGGAACAGCGTAGGATGATTATTGTCTCCCTTCTTAAGGGTGATCCTCAATCCTGGGCCTTCTCCCTACTGACCGATTCACCATCGTTACGGTCGGCGGACGGGTTTTTTGCGGCTTTGGCACTGGTGTATGGAGATCCTGATGGTGTCTCCCTGGCGGAATCCCGACTCCGTAATATCAAGCAGGGGGGCCGACTGGCTAAGGAGTATTGCTCAGAGTTCAGGAGTTGGCCACCGACACACAGTGGAACGACCCTGCTCTTAGGAGTCATTTTGTGCAGGGTCTGTCCCCTAAGTTGCAGGATACTCTGGTGCAGTGCGCCGCCCCCAGGTCGTTGGAGGCCACCATGTCCCTTGCCTTCCGGGTGGATAGACGCCTCAGGGAGAAATATACACCAAATGTGCCCCCGGTAGTCCTTGTTAGGGACGAGGACACACCAGAGTTTACGGACGAACCCATGCAATTGGGAGGAGTTAGTTTCCAAACGGTGTCGCCTGTGGTTCATAGTTGTGTGGGGGCATGTTTTCACTGTGGGCAGATTGGTCATTTTATCGGGGTCTGCCCAGCTAGCGCCAAAACGTCTGTACCACCCAAGAAGCCGTGTCCTCCTGGTCGTAAGGAGGGAGGCAACCAGGGAGTGTATATTTCCTCCATTTTATGCTGCCTGGGGGCTACTGTCTCTGCCGTCATTCTACAGCTGTCTCCTTCTTCTCCAGTGTGGGCAGCAGAGGTGCTGCCAGGGAGTAGGGGCAAGTCTCAACCCTCACCATAAGCCAACCCTGAAAGGCGGAGTCCTCGTAGGAGGAGGGGTCGGAGGAGGGTGGTGGTTCCCTCTCTGAATTGTGGGGGTGTGAGTGTGGTGACACAGGGGGACGCCTTTGTTGTCAGCTCCTTGAAGAGTTCATCATCTTGTGGCATATGTGTGTGTGACAATAAACGTTCAGGTCCGGACCTGTGTGTGAACGAGTATGTATGGGTGTCCACCAAAAACATGTATTGGAAGTGTGCTGCTGGGGTCTGGAGTTCTCAGGTGATCGGGCCATATCGGGTGTCGGCCATCATCGGCCCGGGGACTTACCAGCTGGAGCTACCCCCAGTAATGTCCATACACAACTCATTCCCCAGGTCGGCGCTCTGGAGATTTGTGGTGCCTCCAGAGCATACGTTGCCACTTCCAGCTGCCCACATTTGCATAAACTTGAGAGTCAGGTGGTTGCTGAGGTGAACTCTGGTGGATCTAGGCATCCTCACTGTAGGCGGTTTTCTGGTGAGGTGCGGTGTTGAGGGTCCAGAGGCCCCTCGTAAGGGGGGTACTGTCACAATCTATTTTTGAATCTGTCAGTTTGGGCTCCTCACATTTAAATTTTTTTCCTTTCTGACCATCGGGGGGTAAGGTCAGTTCTTCCACCTGGTGGCCGCTGGTGTTACTACAACTTTAGTTAGTCTGCTGGTGGGTTTTCCCCCCCGGTGGCCGCTGGTGTTACGGCATGGTGATTAATTATCTATGCATGTGGGTGCCACTCCCACCTCCCTTTATAAGGCCACCTGGAGCTGCAGCTCACTGTTGGTAATACAGGTCATTTGGAAGCCAACCTTTCTGAAGAGAGAAGCTACCTTGAGCAGTGGTGTTTGCAGCCGATCTGGAGCAGTGGTTTTCCTGCTGGAAGCTGTGTTCGGGTGCCTTACTTTGTGGTTCGGTGCATGACCGAAGAGCATGCTAAGTGTAGTTTGCTTTTCCCCTGTCTGTTATTTTCCTTCATGTCTTCTTAGTACAGCCGTGGAACCAGTGTCTGCACTTGCCAGTTTCCTAGTAAGGGATAGGTGCAAGGCAAGTGAGGGACCAAAGTATCCTGGTCGGTAACAGGTTGAAAAAACCTGTATAGGGAACGTGAGGAGAGTTCAGGGCTCTTTCTTAGGGGAGTGCAGGAGGTGTCCATTCCCCCGTTCTCTATTGCAAGGCCCACCATTGTAATTGTTTCCCCTTGTTTGTCTTTGCTGGTTTTGTGACCGACCAATCATCGGGTCGCGTCACGCAGGGCCAGTCACTTTGTGACACATGCTAGCTAATGTTGAATGGCCTTTTTTTAATTTTTTTTTGCTTTTTATTAGCTTATTAAAATAAATATTTACTTTGTTTTTTGTTTTGCAACTAGTACCAGATCTTCCTTAAGGTTATTTAAGATGTTAATGAGAGGAGATCTTGGAGGTGAGAGTGCACAATATGTATGTCGTGAAACAAGAGGACATCTGATAAATTGAGCTTTTGTGAATAATGGAACAATCATAAAACATCACAGTAATTAACATATAACTTAACATATAATAAAGTCCAATGAACACTTATTTAAAACTAGATGGAGGCCCAATGCTATTGCATTGGGAGGGTGGTAATGTCACGATGAGGGCAGGCTTTGCAGCATTGAGAATCTCTCCCCACATGTGCTCACCCACCTATCCACTCTCTCTTTCCCCATGTGCTGACTTCTCCAGTCTGTGCTCTCTTCTTTGACCTGTCTACCCCATATGCTTTCCGCTTTGTCTGCTGTCTCTCTCCTTCCTGTGCTGTGTTCTCCCGTCATGTGCTGTCCCGTTTGAGCTGCCTTCCCCCTGTGCTCTGTCTCTCTCAACCCTGTGTCTGACCGTGTACAGAACGTACCACAGCTCCTGGGCAGGGGAGGAAGCAAATGACAATATTGACATTACAGCAGGAGATCGCAGAGGATACATTTTGTGAGGTAAAATATTGTTTAAAAACAGTCAGTGAAACATTTTACCTCGCAAAATGAATCCTCTGTGATCTCCTGCTGTAATGTCAGTATTGTCTTTTACTTCCTCTCCTGCCAAGGAGATGTGGTTTGCTCCGTACACGGTCAGATACAGACAATTTTTTAAATGAACTTTAGTTCATGGGAAAACCCCTTTAATGTGACCGGCTTCCTCTGCCGCCAGGATCAGCCGAATAATTCACTGCACCTGCGCGGAATTCGTGCAGGTGCAGTGCAACAGTATTCCTCTGGTGGTACCACGCAAGAGGCTGCGTGTGTGTGAGTGTGTGAGTGTAAATGTGTGAGTGTGTGAGTGTGTGTGTATGAGTGTATGAATGTGAATGTGTGAGTGTGAGTCTGAGTGTGTGAGTGTGCGAGTGTATGCGTGTGAATGTGTGAGAGTGTGAATGTGAGTGTGTGAGTGTATGAGTGTGAGAGTGTGAGTGTGTGTATGAGTCATGAAACCCTACTTTCAAGTCGGGTCGAACGAAATCGGCCGACTAGAGATGAGCGACTTTGCCTTTTTTAGGGTCAAATCGGGTTTCATGAAACCCGACTTTCTCAAAAGTCGGGTCGAACGAAATCGGCCGACTATAGGGAAAAGTCGGAGGCCGCCTGAAACACGAAACCCAATGCAAGTCAATGGGGAAGCAAAGTCGGCCCATTTCAATGCCAAAAACATCAATTCTTATTACTGAAGCTTGTAAACCTTAATTTACTTTATAATAATAGCTATGCACTGAAAACTGGGGGTTATTTTGATAAAGTTGTGGGGGGGTAGGGCTGGCTCCAGGTTTTCATGTGCCCTGGGCCAAAGAGCGCCCCTTTAACACATACAACTCATGATGCTCCGATATGGCACAGAAATATAGGTATAGTACAATGACAAATACTTCACTGCTTACATAACATGATTGATCTACTTTAAATTCTACAATAGCTCATAAAAAGGACAGTATATTACTCCATACAGTATTATGGCCACCACATTGTGCACCATACAGAATAATGAGCCCAATATATTTCTCCATACAGAATAATTGGTCACATATAATACTCCATACAGTATATGATGAGCTCCACATAATGCTACAGTATATGATGGTCCCCATGGACGATGCTCCAGTGTGTTATGGGCCCAAATAATGCTCCATATATAATGGGCCCCATTTCTAATGCTCCAGTGTATCTTGTGCCCCATAGATGCTGCTCCAGTGTCTGATCTGCTCCATTTGGAATGCTCCAGTATATGATGGGCCTCATGGATGATGCTCCAGTGTCAGATGTCCCCCATTTGGAATGCTCCAGTATATGATGGGCCTCATGGATGATGCTCCAGTGTCAGATGTCCCCCATTTGGAATGCTCCAGTATATTATGGGCCCCATAGATGCTGCTCCAGTGTCTGATCTGCCCCATTTAGAATGCTCCAGTATATGATGGACCTCATGGATGATGCTCCAGTGTCAGATGTCCCCCATTTGGAATGCCCCAATATATGATGGGCCCCATAGATGCTGCTCCAGTGTCTGATTTGCCCCATTTAGAATGCTCCAGTATATGATGGGCACCATTTTTAATTAACCCTGGCATGGTATGTGAAAAGAGCTCCATGGAGTAATCTGAAGTGTGTGCTGCCGCATCTTTCACTTTTGGTGTGGGTGAAGGACACAAGGAAAGTGGTTGCTCCTGACCAGAAGCCTGCACTTATGACTCAGTGCTTGCATTTTTTTAAACTTCAGAAGAGAAGGCAATAGAGCTGGAGGCTGTTTCAGCAATGTAAGCAAAAAACAGTTCCTAACGCTCTGGCTTTCAAAGCAGTCTACCTACTCCCAGAAAACGGAGACTTACAGGCCTTCCAGAGCTATACCATGATGCAGGCTCAACACCTCCTGCCTTAGCTGCTATTGTGTTTTTGGCACTATCAGCAGACGCACCACCACCACCATCAATACCAGGTGGCCCCCCATGCCCACGTCCGCATCCTCTTCCACCATATTTCCTCATGTTTTAGAAAATTGACCCAAAATACCATCAGATATATGGTACTTTATCAGAAGCGTACAGCTCTATACAGTCTAGGGATAAAACACCAATAAAACCTAAAAAAATGTCAATCCCATATATCGTACTATATTTATATATAAATATATATACACACACAAATAAATACCAAATACATGATATATGGTGACTGTTGGAAAGAATGGTAGACCATTCGAGATATTGAACAAACACCGAAAAAGAAAAACTCGAATTTACAGGTCTAAGAAAAAGGTCAATAAATATAAAAATATATTTAAAATTATAAATAAAAATTGCAAGATGGAGTATAAAATAATCGACCTATATTAGACATAATTGAAATACAATAACTATACAATAATATTAAAAACAGAACGTGCCGGTATTTGGATTTGTATAATTAATCAGAATGAAAAATAGTAAATATATATATATGACACGGCGGACCAAACATTTACATGATATATGAGTAAATTACACATGTAAAATAAAATTATATAGTAAATAGTCTATATTCCAAACATGTGTAATAAAAATCAAATATGTATAGAAACCACCACGCCAATCCTAATAATGCCAAAAAATTCAACGTGCATAATGTGTATGATACATAAAAAAGAAAAAATAATTATATATATAAAAAAAAAATTATTGAATCCACACAATTGTGTATATAAAAAAATCCCTTCACAAAAGTGATAACACAAGGTGAAATAAAAAGATGTATACCTAACATATATATAAGGTACTCACAATATTTATTAAAGTGCAGTGTGCAATAAAATAGAAGATGGCAATATATTTTTTATTTTTTGAAACAAAAAACCAGAGTGCTTTAGAGAAAGTGCAAACTGCAATAGGTCTGTCCAAGAACAGCACAGCCCCGACGTGCGTTTCGGATACGGCGATCCTTCGTCCGCTTGTTTAAAAACTATATCCTCCAATCCCTGAAGTTTCTTAAGGCTGCTTGTCTCATCTCTACTTAAATTATTATTATTATTATTGCCAATGGGTCGGCTTGTTATGCAACTCTTATCCTTTACCTTATCACACAACTTTTTTCTTTTTAAGGGGTCCTTCTACCTGCAGCTCCAGGGCACTGCTATGGGTGCTTCTTTTGCACCTTTTTATGCCAATCTATTCCTGGGGCTGTGGGAGAGGGACCTCTTCTTGTCAGATCATCTGTCATCAAAGGACCGCGTTCTATTCTGGACGCGGTACATTGATGATATTTATTTGATCTGGCAAGGTTCAGTTGAGTCATTGCAGGATTTTATGCTGTGTTTAAATCGGAATTCTTTTAATATACATCTTACTTATCAACAGAGTAAGAATCAAATTGAATTTTTAGATGTCTGTGTAAAGAGGGATGCTGAAAATTGTATTCAAGCAGACCTTTTCCGCAAAACAACTTCCGTTAACTCATTTTTGCATGCATCCTCTTGACATCCTCTGGCTTTGATATGTTCTATACCAATTGGGCAATTTCTGCGATTATGCAGGATATGCTCCAGTGATGAAGACTTCTACAGACAAGCTGATGATCTCAAACAGAGGTTTCTTAATCGTGGATATAGCCGCCGATCGGTGAAGAGAGCATTTAACCGCGCCAAAAATACTTCTCGCAACCAGGCACTTTATTCAACAAATCTCCAACTTCTAACCAATATATCACCCAATACCATGGATGAACAAATGTAATGGTTCAGTGTCTGGAAAAATCTTGGCCAATCTTGTTAGCGGACCCTATCATATCACAATATATTGGACCTAAACCTAATATTACTTATAGGAGATCCACAAATTTGTGTGATAAATTGGTAAGGAGTCATTATTCAACTGATTCTATTCTCCCTACTTTCTTGTCGGATACCAAACAACCATGGGGATGTAAACCATGTGGCAAATGCGTGGCATGTCCAAACATGTCGAGAGCTCAAACTTTTTTAAGCTCTGATGGCATTCAAACGTATAAAATTACACACCCAATAACATGTTCTACAAGGGCTGTGATATACTATGCCACTTGCCCTTGTTCACTTATAGATGTTGGTATGACTACACGACAATTAAAGGTTAGGGTTCGCGAACATGTATTGGGTATTACAGCTGCGAAGGAAGTTGAAGATGTCGATACCCTGAAAACCATCACTAAACACTTTAGGGCATACTACAATTGTGATGCCACCCTATTTAAAGTTATTGGCATAGATATGATTAAGCCAAATATTAGGGGGGGGAAAATAACTACCCCCTTGGCTCGTTTGGAAACCAAATGGATATGGATACTAAAAACAGTTTCTCCCTTGGGTTTAAATGAAAATTTATGCTTTGCTCCTTTTCTTTGATTTAGCATGTCTTGTGACCCCAATTCTATAACCTGAACCATCTTTTCCTCATTTTAACTGTCTTTATTTTTATTTTTATTTATTAGGTTTTTATCATGTGTGTGAACTTTACGGATTATACTGGTCCTTGGATGTGTCTCTTGATATGATACAACTGGATATTGCACAATATTTGGAGTGGATCTATATGAATATATGAATTTGCATCTTAACCCCTTCCTGACATGAGACGTACTATCCCGTCCACGGTACCCGGGCCCGTATGACCGGGGACGGGATAGTACGTCTACCGCGATCAGCGGCGCCCACGTGATGAGCGCCGCTGATCGCGGCCGGGTGTCAGCTGATTATCACAGCTGACACCCGGCACAATGTGTCAGGGGCGGTCACGGACCGCCCCCGACACGTTAACCCCTTGCACACCGCGATCAAACGCGATCGCGGTGTACCGGGAGTTAAAGGGAAGCATCGGCAGGGAGGGGGCTCCCTCCGTGCTTCCCTGAGCCCCCCACGGCAGCGCAATGTGCAGCGCTGCTGCGGGGGGCTCCTTTCCTCCAGGCCCCCGAATCCAAGATGGTGACGGGGGCCTTCGGGGGCCTGGGGAAGCTGGCTTCCTCAGTGCCTGCAAAGCCCAGGCATGAGGAAGCCTTGTGCACTGCCTGTGACAGATTGCTGATCTGTCACAGTGATCTGTGATGTGACAGATCAGCGATCTGTCACAGGACAGTGATGTCCCACCTGGGACTATGTAATAAAGTTAAAAAAAAATTAAAAAAAAGTGTAAAAATAAATTTAAAAAAATCGCCAAATAAATTAGTAAAAAAAAAAAAAAATATTCCCCAATAAATTCATTTTTTGAAAATAATAAAAAAAAAAAACAATAAAAGTACACATATTAGGTATCGCCGCGTCCGTAACGACCTGCCCTATAAAACTGTCCCATTAGTTAATCCCTTTAGCGAACCCCTTAAAAAATAAAAATAAAAAACGAAGCAAAAAATAATGATTTATTATCATACCGCCAAACAAAAAGTGCAATAACGCGCGATCAAAAAGACGCATATAAATATCCATGGTACCGCTGAAAACGTCATCTTGTCCCGCAAAAAACAAGCCGCCACACAGCATCATCAGCGAAAAAATAAAAAAGTTATAACTCGCAGAATAAAGCGATGCAAAAATAATTATTTTTTATATAAAATAGTTTTCATTGCATAAAACCGACAAAAACATAAAAAAACGACCTAAATGAGGTATCGCTGTAACCGTACTGACCCGAAGAATAAAACCACTTTATCAATTTTACCGCACGCGGAACGGTGTAAACGCACCCCCCCCAAAAGAAATTCATGAAACGCTGGTTTTTGTTTATTCTGCGTCCCAAAAATCGGAATAAAAAGCGATCAAAAAATTTCACGTGCCCGAAAATGGTACCAATAAAAACGTCAACTCGTCCCGCAAAAAATAAGACCTCACATGACTCGGTAGGTCAAAATAAGGAAAAATTATAGCTCTCAATATGTGGTGATGCAAAAACTATTTTTACAATAAAAAGCGTCTTTCAGCGTGCAACAGCCGCCAAACATAAAAACCGCCATAAATAGTAACTCAAACCCCCCCGTTATCACCCCCTTAGTTAGGGAAAAATAATAAAATAAAAAAAATGTATTTATTTCCATTTTTCCATTAGGGTTAGGGCTAGGGTTAGGGCTAGGGCTAGGGTTAGGGCTAGGGTTAGGGCTAGGGCTAGGGTTAGGGCTAGGGTTAGGGGCGTGTTGGGGTTCGGGTTGGAGTTAGAATTGGGGGTTTCCACTGTTTGGGCACATCAGGGGCTCTCCAAATGCAACATGGCGTCTGATCTCAATTCCAGCCAATTCTGAGTTGAAAAAGTCAAATGGTGCTCCTTCCCTTCCAAGCTCTGCTATGCGCCCAAACAGTGTTTTACCCCCACATGTAGGGTAGCAGCGTACTCAGGACAAATTGCAAAACAATTTTTGGGGTCCAATTTCTCCTGTTACCCTTAGGAAAATAAAAAATTGGGGGCAAAAATATCATTTTTGTGGAAAAAAATGATTTTTTTATTTTCACATCCGAGTGTTATAAACTTCTGTGAAGCACTTGGGGGTTCAAAGTGCTCACCACACATCTAGATAAGTTCCGTGGGGGGTCTAGTGTCTAAAATGGGGTCACTTGTGGGGAGTTTCAATAGTTTAGGTACATCAGGGGCTCTCCAAACGCACATGACACCCGCAGACCATTCCATCAAAGTCTGCATTCCAAAACGTCACTGCTTCCCTTCCGAGCCCCGACGTGTGTCCATACAGTAGTTTTCTCTCACATATGGGGTGTCAGCGTACTCAGGACAAATTGGACAACAACTTTTGGGGTCCAATTTCTCCTGGTACCCTTGGGAAAATAAAAAAATGGTGACTAAAAGATCATGTTTGTGGAAAAAATACGAATTTTTTATTTTCACGCCCGGGCGTTGTAAACTTCTGTGAAGCACTGGGGGGGTCAAAGTGCTCACCACACATCTAGATAAGTTCCTTGGGGGGTCTAGTTTACAAAATGGTGTCATTTGTGGGGGGTTTCCACTGTTTAGGTACATTAGGGGCTCTCCAAAGGCAACATGACACCCGCAGACCATTCCATCAAAGTCTGCATTCCAAAACGTCACTACTTCCCTTCCGAGCCCCGACGTGTGCCCATACAGTAGTTTTCTCCCACATATGGGGTGTCAGCGTACTCAGGACAAATTGGACAACAACTTTTGGGGTCCAATTTCTCCTGGTACCCTTGGGAAAATAAAAAAATGGTGACTAAAAGATCATGTTTGTGGAAAAAATACGAATTTTTTATTTTCACGCCCGGGCGTTGTAAACTTCTGTGAAGCACTGGGGGGGTCAAAGTGCTCACCACACATCTAGATAAGTTCCATGGGGGGTCTAGTTTACAAAATGGTGTCATTTGTGGGGGGTTTCCACTGTTTAGGTACATTAGGGGCTCTCCAAAGGCAACATGACACCCGCAGACCATTCCATCAAAGTCTGCATTCCAAAACGTCACTACTTCCCTTCCGAGCCCCGACGTGTGCCCATACAGTAATTTTCTCCCACATATGGGGTAGCAGCGTACTCAGGACAAATTGGACAACAACTTTTGGGGTCCAATTTCTCCTGGTACCCTTGGGAAAATAAAAAAATGGTGACTAAAAGATCATGTTTGTGGAAAAAATACGAATTTTTTATTTTCACGCCCGGGCGTTGTAAACTTCTGTGAAGCACTGGGGGGGTCAAAGTGCCCACCACACATCTAGATAAGTTCCTTGGGGGGTCTAGTTTACAAAATGGTGTCATTTGTGGGGGGTTTCCACTGTTTAGGTACATTAGGGGCTCTCCAAAGGCAACATGACACCCGCAGACCATTCCATCAAAGTCTGCATTCCAAAACGTCACTACTTCCCTTCCGAGCCCCGACGTGTGCCCATACAGTAGTTTTCTCCCACATATGGGGTATCAGCATACTCAGGACAAATTGGACAACAATTTTTGGGGTCCAATTTCTCCTGGTACCCTTGGGAAAATAAAAAAATGGTGACTAAAAGATCATGTTTGTGGAAAAAATGCGAATTTTTTATTTTCACGCCCGGGCGTTGTAAACTTCTGTGAAGCACTGGGGGGGTCAAAGTGCTCACCACACATCTAGATAAGTTCCTTAGGGGGTCTAGTTTCCAAAATGGTGTCATTTGTGGGGGGTTCCACTGTTTTGGTACATCAGGAGTTTTCCAAACGCGACATGGTGTCCGATCTCAATTCCAGCCAAAAACGTCAAATGGCGCTGCTTCCCTTCCGAGCTCTGCCATGCGCCCAAATAGTGGTTTACCCCCACATGTGGGGTATCAGCGTACTCAGGACAAATTGCACAATAACTTTTAGGGTCCTGTTACCCTTGGAAAAATAAGAATTGAGGGTGAAAAGATCATTTTTGTTGAAAAAATATGATTTTTTAATTGTATGGCTCTATGTTATAAACTTCTGTGAAGCCCATGGGGGTTCAAAGTTCTCACCACACATCTAGATAAGTTCCTTAGGGGGTCTAGTTTCCAAAATGGTGTCATTTGTGGGGGGTTTCCACTGTTTTGGTACATCAGGGGTTTTCCAAACGCGACATGGTGTCCGATCTCAATTCCAGCCAAAAACGTCAAATGGCGCTGCTTCCCTTCCGAGCTCTGCCATGCGCCCAAATAGTGGTTTACCCCCACATGTGGGGTATCAGCCTACTCAGGACAAATTGCACAATAACTTTTAGGGTCCTGCTACCCTTGGGAAAATAAAAATTGGGGTGAAAAGATCATTTTTGTGGAAAAAATATGATTTTTTAATTGTACCGCTGTACGTTATAAACTTCTGTAAAGCCCTTGTGGGTTCAAAGTTCTCACCACATATCTAGATAAGTTCCTTGGGGGGTCTAGTTTCCAAAATGGGGTCACTTGTAGGGGGTTTCCACTGTTTAGGTACATCAGGGACTCTCCAAACGTGACATGGCGTCCAATCTGAATTCCAGCCAATTTTGCATTGAAAAAGTCAAACGGCGCTCCTTCCATTCTGAGCTCTGCCATGCGCCGAAACAGTCGTTCCCCCCCACATATCAGGTATCTGCGTACTCAGGACAAATTGCACAATAACTTTTGCAGTTCAATTTCTCCTGTTACCCTTGGTAAAATAAAAAAAATTGAACCTGAAGTATTTTTTTTATGAAAAAAAGTTAGATGTTCATTTTTTTTTAAATATTCAAAAAAATTCCTGTGACGCACCTAAAGGGTTAATAAACTTCTTGAATGTGGTTTTGAGCACCTTAAGGGGTGCAGTTTTTAGAATGGTGTCACTTTTGGTTATTTTCTATCATATAGACCCCTCAAAGTGGCTTCAAATGTGATGTGGTCCTAAAAATAAAATGGTGTTGTAAAAATGAGAAATCGCTGGTCAAATTTTAACCCTTATAACTTCCTAACAAAAAAAAATTTTGGTTCCAAAATTGTGCTGATGTAAAGTAAACATGTGGGAAATGTTAGTTATCAAGTTTTTTGTGTGCCGTATCTCTGTGATTTAAGGGCATAAAAATTCAAAGTTGGAAAATTGCGAAATTTTCAAAATTTTCGCCAAATTTCAGTTTTTCTCACAAATAAACGCAAGTTATTTGAATGAAATTTTACCACTATCATGAAGTACAATATGTCACGAGAAAACAATGTCAGAATCACCGGGATCCATGGAAGCGTTCGAGAGTTATGACCTCATAAAGGTACAGTGGTCAGAATTGTAAAAATTGGCCCGGTCATGAACGTGCAAACCACCCTTGGGGGTGAAGGGGTTAAATATGGATATCTTAAAATGTCTGGACTGGATCCACATGAATATTAAAACTCGCTTTTTTATATTGCAAATTATATTTTTCTTGTTTACATTATGTATTATTAATTTTCCCCCTTTTTTATTTCTTTTTATTTATTTATTATATATATATTTATATTTTTCTTTTTTTCATTTTAGTTATAATTTGTTTAATTATTATTTTTATTTATTATTTTTTATATTTTTTTATTTTTTTATATATTTATTTTATTTTCTATATAATATTATTATTATAATTTTTCCTATTATTATTTTTCTATATTTCTTTATATTTGGATGCATATTTATCATGTTTCCTGCTTGTTTTTTCGTATTGTTTGTGCAATTTGGACAGTACTGCACTTGTTTTCCCCTTTGTTTACACAATAATTACCCATGTGTGTGGAGTCGAGGTTGTGCGCACGCGCCGCTGGTGACTTGCGCTTTTGTGTGGTGTATCGTACCCATGGCAACCCTGCTATAAGGTGCTGTGCACTATCACCGAGCCCCTGTCCTGCTGACGGCGCGCGCGCCATTATGCCATGTACTCGCACGCATTGGTCCCCTTTGATATCTATTTGACTGTGTCGCGGTTGTGTGCATGCGCCGTCTTTGGACCCGGCCTCCGGTGTCTGTGTCCTGGTTCCTAGGCAACGCCTTTGATTCCGGGTCGCGGGCGCTGGTTTGCTTCCGGCTTCATTCGACGGCGCATGCGCCGCATCCACCACTGCATCGGCTTATTGATTATCTCCTCATAATAAAAAGGCTCCGTTTCAGGTAACATGCCACCCCCTGACGAAGGATCGCTGTATCCGAAACGCGCGTCGGGGCTGTGCTGTTCTTGGACCGGCGGACCTTAAAGGTACAGACTCCCTTGCCAATCCCAACCTATTGCACTTTGCACTTTCTCTATAGCACTCTGGTTTTTTATTTGTTTCAAGAAATAAAAAATATATTGCCATCTTCTATTTTATTGCACACTGCACTTTAATAAATATTGTGAGTATCTTATATATATGTTAGGTATACATCTTTTTATTTCACCTTGTGTTATCACTTTTGTGAAGGGATTTTTTATATACACAATTGTGTGGATTCAATAATTTTTTTTTTATATATATAATTATTTCTTCTTTTTTATGTATCATACACATTATGCACGTTGAATTTTTTGGCATTATTAGGATTGGCGTAGTGGTTTCTATACATATTTGATTTTTATTACACATGTTTGGAATATAGACTATTTACTATATAATTTTATTTTACATGTGTAATTTACTCATATATCATGTAAATGTTTGGTCCGCCGTGTCATATATATATATTTACTATTCTGATTAATTATACAAATCCAAGTACCGGCACGTTCTGTATTTTAATATTATTGTATAATTATTGTATACCAATTATGTCTAATAAAGGTCGATTATTTTATACTCCATCTTGCAATTATTATTCATAATTTTAAATATATTTTTATATTTATTGACCTTTTTCTTAGACCTGTAAATTCAAGTTTCTCTTTTTCGGTGCTTTTTTAGTCTAGGGATAACAGTAAATCTCCGTATATATTTCATGAGTCATACACAGATGCTCACAGGCTCAGTATGGATTACCCAATAAAATAAAAAGGTGAAAAAGGGTACAGTATCACCAGATACAAGGTATATATAGTATAGTGTAAAGATTCTGAATCTCCATATACATTTCAGGAGGCAGACACAAACAATCTCAGGCCCAGTATGGATTACACAAGAATATGAAAAGCTGTTAATGGGTAATGTAACACAAGCGTACAGCTGTATACAGTGTTGGTCAAATTTGAAATCTTGGTATATATTTCCGGAGTCACCCTCAGACGCTCACTCAGTCTGGGTTTGACCATGATAAAAAATGTTGGAAAAAAGGTACTGGATAACAAGATAACAAGTATATATATTATAGAGTACAATTGAAATCTCCATATACATAGTCCCGTAGTCAGTCTCAGATGCTTACTCAGTATGGATTTGACCGTAATACTAAATGTCAAACAAAGGTACTGTATAACAAGATACAAGCTGTATCGAGTATAGGATAAAAATTGGTATCTCCGATTCACCGTATACATAGAAGGCGTAAACCACACACGCTCACTCACTATGGATGAAACCGTAATACAAAATTTTGAACAAAGGTACTGTATCAGCACATACCAGGTGTATCCAGTCTAGGGGTAATTTTGCATTTCCATCTATACTTCCGGAGACAGACACTCACAGGCTCAGTATATATTACACCAGAATTTATCAAATAAAAATAGGGAAAGGTAGTCGAAGCGTACAACAGTATACAGTGTTGTGGTACTTTTAAATCTTCGTATATATTTCAATCTCAGTAAGCCAGTCCAGACTCTCCACTACTGGAAACTACATGGATATAAGTGCAGATGGAAATTCGAGTGTTATCAGAAATTTGGGAATTACTCATCGCGGGAAAACCTCCCGGTAGATGTTGCAAAGGCGATGCAGACCCTCAAATACTGTGTCTGTGGAGACAGCGAAAATGGTTCTTTGTGAAGAAAGGATTGCTTTATCGCAGTAGCGTGGATCACATCACCGTTACTCGTCTCCATCAAACTGTGATCACAGGGAGAGATGTACACATGGTCCTCACTGCCTATCATGATGTGTCTGGTCATTTTGGAGTGCCAAAGACAGAAGCCACAGGCCATAGGCGATTCTATTGGATTGGCATGAGAGGAGACATTGAAAAATGGTGGCAGGAATGTCACACGTCTGTGACTATCACAACTGTGAAAGGTGATCATAAAGCACCACAGCATCCGCTTGTAAGTTGACGTCCATTACAAATGGTAGCCATTGATCATCTGAAGGTAGAGGCCAGCAGGACAAGGCATAGCTACATCTTAACCATCATCGATCAATACACCAAATTTCTTGTGGCTATCCCTGTGAAGAATTTAACTGCCCAGATTACACAGTAGTGGAGCAGGGAGATATAAGTATTGCAACTTGCAAGTGCTGTGGCCATGACCAAGCGGGGGCACACTTGTGGTCTACGGTACTGGCACAGGGCCCCTCATAGTACGCTGGTGTGTCTGACGGTGAGTGGGCCCCCCCACCATCAGAGACACTGTATTGTACTATGAGGAGCCCTGTGCCAGTGCCGTCGGCTATCTGTGGGCCCATCCACCTGTTCAGAGAAACAGCACTTGCCCAGGTGCACCAGGTGTTGACCCCAGCCATTGGGGGGGTGGGCAGCCCACTTAGGGAGTTTTAAAAAATGGCATATGTTGATGTGTTGGCTGGACATTCAGCTGCTGCAAAGGGCGGAATTGGCAAGTCCGAGGAAGAGGAGGACAAAAGCGAGGCAGTTTTCTGGGAACCTATGTGTCATCAGGGGAAGGTGGGACAAAATCCTTTGCAACCCATGCATGGTCCATTTTAATGACGGTTAGATTATCAACATTTTGGGTAGACAGACGGGTCCTTTTTTCTGTCAGGATTGATCCAGCAGCACTGAAGACTCTTTCAGATAACACACTAGCAGCAGGGCAAGCGAGCTCCTGTAAGGCATATTGTGCCAATTCAGGCCAGGCGTCCAGTATAGAGGCCCAATCGTCAAAGGGGAATGACTTGTGAGGGAGAACAACGAAATTGGAGGAGAAGTAGTTTGTAACCATAGTTGACAACTGCTGTCTCCTGTCACTTTTATTCGATGCAGTATTAGCAGTCGTGTCAGCGGTACTTGAGAAATCATTCCACAACATGGTCATTAAACCCCTGTCTCCAACGCAACTTCGGCTGTGTGCACCGCGAACACCTCTTCCATTGTGCCCACTATGGCTCGTGGGAGAAATAGCACCGCTGCTGTGTGCTGGGAAAGCCTCAAACAACCTTTTTACCAGAGTTGCCTGTTTGTTAGCCAATGTTATCTCTAGGTTCTCCTGTGGCATGATGTTGTGTAATTTGCCTTTGTAGCGTGGATCGAGGATGCTGGCCAGCCAGTAGTCGTCATCTCTCATCATTTTGGAAATGCGGGGGTCCCTTTTTAGGTTCAGCAAGGCATAATCGCACAGGTGGGACAATGTTCCAGGTGTCAATGATGCACTACCAGTGGTGGGTGGAGGAGCACTTTCTGGCAAATCCACATCCCTACAGTCATGCACAAACACTGTACCTGACCTTGGAATGCCAACATTTTCTATTGCCCCCTGGGAAGCATCCTCCTGCACAAAATAATCATCCCCCTCATCCTCCTCCTCCTCTTCTTCCTCCACCTCATCCAGGACAGTTCCCTGACCAGACAATGGCTGACTGTCATCAAGGCTTCCCTCCTTGTCCTTGCAGATGCCTGATCCTTAATGTGCGTCAAACTTTGCATGAGCAGACGCATAAGTGGGATGCTCATGCTTATGATGACGTCGTCTGCGCTTACCAGTTGTGTGCATTCCTCAAAACATTGAAGGACTTTACAGAGGTCTTTCAGCTTTGACCACTGCACACCCGACAATTCCATGTCTTCCCTCAAACTGTCTGCCCGTGTATCCTTCCACAAATGCATTACAGCCTGCCACTGTTTGCACAGCCTCTCAACCATGTGCAGGGTGGAGTTCCACCATGTTGCAATGTCTATGATTAGGGGATGCTTGGGGAGGTGGAGCAATCGCTGCAGCTTCTGCATACGACTGGAGTGTACGGCCGAGCGACGGATGTGCAAGCACAGTCATCGCACCTTATGGAGCAGGGATGTTAACTCCGGATAATTATTAAGGGAGCACTGCACCAACAGGTTCAAAGTGTGAGCCAGGCAAGGTATGTGTGTAAGTTTTGCACGGGCTATGGCTGCCACAAAATTACGGCCGTTATCACTGACTACCTTGCCTGACTCAGGATGTAGACTGCCCAGCCATGACTTGTTGCTGCAAGTAGTCGGCCAGTACCTCCGCGGTGTCTGTTGTCGCCCAAAGACATCATCTTTAACACAGCCTGCTGACACTTACCACTAGCTGTTCGATAGTGGAACACCTTGTGTGCAACACTGTCAGCTGCGAATGGAGTGCTCGTGCGACTGCGCTCTGTGGACGAGCTTTCGCTGATGGAGGAGGAGGAGAGACCAAAGCCTATCGCCAACTGTTTCCTATACCGGGGGCTAGGCAGCACTGTTCCACCGCCGCTGTCCCCTGCGGAGCTTGCATCCACCACATTAACCCAGTGGCAGTGATGGACATGAAACGACCCTGACCATGCCTACTGGTCCATGCATCTGTTGTGAGGTGCACCTTTCCACTCACTGCCTGTTTAGTGCATGGACAATGCGGTCTTTCACATGCCGGTGTAGGGCAGGGATGGCTTTTCGAGAAAAGAAGTGCCGACTGGGTAGGTCATAGCGTGGGACAGCGTAGGCCATGAGCTCGTGGAAAACTTTGCTTTCAACCAAACGGTAGGGCATCATCTCTAATGAGATTAGTTTGGCAATGTAGGCGTTGAAACACAGTGTATGCGGATGAGAGGATGAGTACTTTCTTGCCCTCCTCACAGTGTCTGGTAGGGTGAGCTGGACTGAAGAGCTGCATATGGGGGAAGTAGCGGTGGACTGGACGGAGTGAGAGGGGGTTGGTGATGGTATTGTTGGTGATGGCCTAGTTTCAGTGTTGTGTTGCAAAACCATAGTGATTCCCTGAGTGCTTGGGCCTTGCGATGACATCTCCACATTTGCTGCCGGTGGTGTGCTTAACGGTGGCGGTGGTCTTACAGTGGGGGAAGCGATGGAGCATTGCTGGCTACCTTCAGTCGCAGCAGGTGCACATGTGGTACCTGAGGTTTTGTAGTCCGTCCACGCTTGCAAGTGCATGTTGATTAAATGTCTAAGCATACAACTGATATTCAAATTTTGGAGTTGCTTACCTCGGATAAAGGCCCCTGCCGCACTTCTTACAGGTAACCTTTGCCTCATCAGTAGGATTTTGGACAAAGAAGTGCCACACTGCACTCTTCCTACTATGGTATACATTTACTGGACTTGCATGCTGTGCTAAGTTGACCGTCTGCCAGAATCTGACCCTGATGAAACTCAGGTGCCCCTTCCCGCATACTATACCACCTTACACGGTGACACAGAGAAAGGTGCACATGACATTGAAGAGGAGGTGATGGATGACCCAGTTGTTAAGCCAGATTGGCATCCATTGGGGGAAGAGGGTGCCGCTGCCAATAGCTCAGAAGAGGAGGAGGAGCATCCGCAGCAGGCATCGACATCGCAACAGCTGTTATCTGGCAGGCCCGTAGCAGTCCAAAAACAGGTTACATAATCCAAAAGAGTTGCAGGACAGCTTGGCCAGATGGTCAAATTAGCACAGCGTGCAAGGCCTCAAAAAGTCTTCCATAGTAGGAAGAGTGCAGTGTGGCACTTTTTTGAACAAAATCCTAATGATCAGGCAAAGGTTATCTGTAAGAAGCACGCAAAGACCTTTAGCCGAGGGAAAAATCTGAGAAATTTGAATACCAGTTGCATGCTTAGACATTTAACCACCATGCACTTGGCAAGCATGGACGGACTACCAAACCTCACGTACCACATGTGCAAGTGCTCCCAATGAAGGTAGTCAGCAACGCTACATCGTTTCCCCCACTGTAAGCCCACCGGTAAGCACACCTCCAACAGCAAATGTTGAGGTGTTGTCGCAAGGCCAAATCAGTTAGGGAATCACAATGTTATTGCTATGAAACACTGAATCTAGGCCATCAGAAAGACCACCAACTCCATCACCATCATCAACCCTCTCTCAGTCCGCCATGTCCACCGCTAGTTCCACCATATGCAGCTCTCAAGTCCAGCTCACCCTACCAGAGACTATGAGTAGGACAAGAAAGTACTCATCCTCTCATCCGCGTACACTGGGTTTGACCGCCCACATTGCCAAACTAATCTCGTTAGAGATGATGCCCTACTGGTTGGTTGAATGCGAAGCTTTCCGCGAACTCGTGGCCTACACAGTACCATGCTATGACCTACCCAGTCGGCACTTCACGTGAAAGACCGCATTGTCCATGCACTCAAGCAATCAGTGAGTGGAAAGGTGCACCTCACAACAGATGCATGGTCTAGTAGGCATGGCCAGGGCCGTTATGTGTCCATCACTGCGCACTGGGTTAATGTGGTGGATGCAGGGTCCACAGGGGACAGCAGGGGTGGGACAGTGCTGCCTAGCCCACGGTATAGGAAACAGTTGGGTGTAGGCGTTTGACCCTCCTCCTCCTTTAGCAAAAGCTCGTCCACAGAGCGCAGTTGCACGAGCACTCCATCCGCAGCTGCCAGTGTTGCACACTCGGTGTCCCACTATCAAACAGCTAGTGGTAAGCGTCAGCAGGCTGTGCTGAAGATGATGTGTTTGGGCGACAACAGACACACCACGGAGGTACTGGCCGACTACTTGCAGCAACAAACTGAGTCATGGCTGGGCAGTCTACATCTTGAGGCAGGCAAGGTAGTTAGTGATAACGGCCGGAATTTTGTGGCAGCCATAGCCCTTTCAAAACTCATACACATACCTTGCTTGGCTCACACCTTGAACCTGGTGGTGCAGTGCTTCCTCAATAATTATCTGGAGTTAACAGGCCTGCTCCATAAGGTCCGAAGACTGTGCTCGCACATCCGCCAGTCACCTGTACACTCAAGTCATATGCAAAAGCTGCAGCGATTGCTCCACCCTCCCAAGCACCGCCTAATTATCGACGTTACAACAAGATGGAACTCCACCTTGCGCATGGTTGAGAGGCTGTGCTAACAGAGGCAGGCTGTATTGCATTTGTGGGAAGATACACGGGCTGGCACTTTGAGGGCAGACATGGAGTTGTCAGGTGTGTAGTGGTCGAAGCTGAAAGACCTCTGTAAAGTCCTTCAGTGTTTTAAGGAATGCACACGGCTGGTAAGCGCAGACGACGCCATCATAAGCATGAGCATCCCACTTATGCGTCTGCTCATGCAAACTTTGACGCACATTAAGGAGCAGGCGTCTGCAGCCGAGGATGATGAGGAAGAGGAGGAGGGAAGCCTTGATGACAGTCAGCCATTGTCTGCTCCGGGCCCTTTCCTGGACGAGGTGGAGGAAGAAGAGGAAGAGGAGCAGGCGGATGATGATGGGGATGATTATTTAGGGGAGGAGGATGCTTCTCGTGGGGCAAGAGAAAATGTTGGTGTGGCAAGGTCTGGTACAGGGTTTGTGCGTGACTTGAGGAAAGTGGATTTGCCAGAAAGTGCTCCTCCACCCAGTACTCGCAGTGCATCATTGACACCTGGAACATTGGCCCACATGTCAGATTATGCCTTGCAGATCCTAAAAAGGGACCCCCGCATTGCAAAAAAGATGAACGATGACGACTACTGGTTGGCCAGCATCCTGGATCCACGCTATAAAGGCAAATTCCAAAACATCATGCCACAGGAGAACCTTGACCTAATATTGGCTAACAAACAAGCAACTCTGGTAAACCGTTTGTTTGAGGCATTCCCAGCACACAGCAGCGGTGATGGTTCTCCCACGAGCCGTAGGGGCCGGGGGCAGCATTGAAGGTGTTTGTGGTGCACACATCAGAAGTGGCATTGGAGACAGGGGTTTCATGACCATGTTGTGGACTGATTTTTCAAGTCCGCTCGCACGACTGGTAATACTGCGTCGATTGAAAGTGACAGGAGACAGCAGTTGTCAACTATGGTTACAAACTACTTCTCGTCCCATATCGATGTTCTCCCTCACAGGTCATTCCCCTTTGACTATTGGGCCGCCAAACTGGACAATTGGCCTGAATTGGCACAATATGCCTTACAGGAGCTCACTTGCCCTGCTGCTAGTGTGCTATCGGAAAGAGTCTTCAGTGCTGCTGGATCAATCCTGACAGAAAAAAGGACCCGTCTGTCGACTCAAAATGTTGATGATCTAACCTTCATTAAAATGAACCATGCATGGGTTTCAAAGGATTTTATCCCACCTTCCACTGATGACACATAGGTTGCCAGAAAAATGGCTCGCTTTTGTTCTCCTCTTCCTCGGACTTCTCCAATTCCTCCATTTGCAGCTGCTGAATGTCCAACATCAACATATGGCATTTTTTAAACCTCCCTAACTGGGCTGCCTCCCCCCCATGGCCGGGGTCACCTCCTACCGCATGCAACCGTGCGAGTGCCGTTGCCCTGGACAGGTGGGTGGGCCGACTTTTGGGCGCCGGCACTGGCACAGGGTCCCTCATAGTGCAATCAAGTGTCTCTGATGGTGGGGGTGCACACCCACCGTCAGACACACTGGCGTACTATGAGGGGCCCAGTGCCAGTACCGACGCCCACGAGTGGGCCCCCCTTGCTTGGGCAGGGCCCCAGCATTTGCAATATTTACCTTTCCCTGCTCCTCCGCTGTGTAGTCTGGGCTGTCAAATCCTTCACTGGGACTGCCACTACAAATTTGGTGAACTGATAGATGATGGTTAAGACGTAGCTATACCCTGTCCTGCTGGCCAGACTCTAGCTTCAGATGATCTATGGCTTCCATTTCTTATGGACGTCGACTCACAATGAGATGCAGTGGTGGTTTATCATCAGCTTTCACAGTTTTCCTACTCACAGACGTGTGACATTCCTGCCACATTTTTAAATGTGCACTCTCATGCCAATCTAACAGAATCGCCTGCAGCCTGTGGCTTCTGTCTTTTGCACTCCAAAGTTACGTGACAGATCATGATAGGCAGTGAGGACCATGTCTACATCTCTCCCTGTGATAAAAATTTGATGGAGATGAGTAACGGTGATGGGATCAACGGTACTGCGATACAGCAACCCTTTCTTCACAAAGAACTCTTTTCGCTGTCTCCACACACAAAGTAATTGAGGGTCAGCGTCGCCTCTGAGAATTCTCCTGGGAGTTTTTCCCGTGATTAGTAATTCCTAGATTTCTGCAATCACTAGACTTTATATCTGTACTTTTATCCATCTCATTTCCTCTTGCGGAGAGTCTGGACTGTTTTACTGAGACATAAATATATATGAAGATTTAAAAATACCCCAACAGTGTATACTGGTGTACGCTTCAAATACATTTTCTTTTTTCTACTTTTTAGATTGTTGTCTAATCCATACTGAGGCTGTGAGTGTCTTTGTCAGACTCCGGAAATAAACACGAAGATTTTAATTGTTTAAACTATGCTATATATACCTGTTATCCAGTGATACTGTACCCTTTGTCAACTTTGTACAATCTTGTCAAATCCATACTGGGCCTGAGACCGTCTGAGTCTGCCTCCTGATCTATAGACATGGATTTTTAATGTGTAAAGTATGCTATATATACCTGGTATCCGGTGATACTGTACCCTTTCTCAACTTTCTACAATCTTGTCGAATCCATACTGTGCCTGAGACCGTCTAAATATGCCTCCTGATTACAGATGAGTGGTGTTTGAGTGGAACTGTTAGCCAAGTTCAAATTCTAGCTGTTTTGGGCGGTGTTAGATCCATTCGTCGAACTACAACACTTTCATTAAAATTCAGCTGTTTGAGTTTCCTTTCGAGAAAGTTTCGTTAAACAAAAGCGTAACTTTATTTTCACATTAATAATGGTTTTCAATGATAATAGACAGTTTCAGGGCATAGTAGCGGTGTCTGGTAGCCAGTGGTGTAGTACACCTGTGAAGGAGCTACATCGTGTATGTTTCTAATAATTTTTTACAGCATATTGTCCTGAAAATTCTTTTGGGCCTAGTAACTGTGTCTGCTACTCAGCAGAGGAGCCCACCCGTGAACCGAACTATGCCGCCTGTTTATGAAAGAACCAGTTTTTGACTGCATTTGCACCACTTAATACTTTGGGCCTGGTAACTGTGTATGCTACTCAGCAGAGTTGGCCACCCATGAACCAAGCTATGCCGCCTGTTGATGTAAGAACTGTGTGCTACTCAGCAGAAGAGCCCTGCTGTTAAGCAAGCTAAAGCACCTGTGGTTTGGACTCTTAATTTTTTCACATTCTTTCTGGAATGCCGATTAGGCCTAATTCCGGAATTACGGTTAGCCTGCACTTACTGGGAAATGCTTGATCGCGGGGAAGAATTGTAATCCCAGATCCCTATCACTAACGGGGTTCAGCGTGTTATCCGCACCTGTAAGCGATACACGCTGGTCCTTTCAGTGTAGCGCGCGTGCAGCCCCGGACATGTAAGGGCATGACAGACCTGTTATTGGCCAATCTCGCGTGCCACAGCCTCGCGTGTCCCTCAAGTAAGCTGAACGCGAATCGCGGGGGCATGCCGGAGTCTCGTTAGTTAACGGAATTAAGCTTGCAATGTGTGCATCTTTTTTGTGGCTGGCAAGGTTGAGGTTGCCCGTGTTGAGTCCAATTAAGCCGCAGGCTCCACTCCTGGTGGTGCCCTTCTGGACATTCCTTTAAGGTTCAGCTTTGCAACCATACTGCCCCCGGAAACCAAACACTTTGACTTCATGGACGCTGTTTGGAGGGTCGTGACTCGTGGGAATAACGCCGCCCGATCGGTTTACCTGCTAGAGATCCTTCGTTGCTCACAAGCATGACATCACACTCCCTAGTAAGAAGGTAATGCCACTGTGGCGAATGTACTCTTTGGGGCACCACAAGTGCACAGATGCCCAGCCACTGCTAGATGATTCTGCTGGAACATTGACCCAGACCACTACATTCCTCTCGCACTCTACACAGCCAGAATCTGACCCTGATGAAACTCAGGTTCCCCTTCCCACATACTATACCACCTTACACGGTGACAAAGAGGAAGGTGCAGATGAAAGTGCAGGTTCCTTGAGCAGGTGGGGGGGGCATACTCATGGGCGACGGCACTGGCACAGGCCCCTCATAGTACGCAAAAGTGTCTCTGCCATCAGACATACCACCGTACTATGAGGGGCCCTGTGCCAGTGCCGTCGCCAACGAGTGGGCCCCCCTGCTTGCTAAGGATCACAGCACTTGCAAAGTTGAAATACTTACCTCTCCTTGCTCCAACGCCGTGACGTCTTCCTCGTTTCCTGACAGTGACATTCTGGTCCAAGTGCAGAGAGATGGAAGATGGGGACGACGAGGAGTCCAGAGTACAGGGATTCCCTAGCGAGAAGACTTATTTATTTGTTTTAAAGGTTGGGAGCAATTTTTGGGGAGCACAATACTCTGGAGAATGATATCTGGGGCCCACCATACACTGGAGCATTCCAAAGGTGGATATCAGTCACTGGAGCAGCATTTACAGGGCCCATTATACACTGGAGCATTAGAAATGTGGCCCATTATATATGGAGCATTATTTGCGCCCATAAGACAGTGGAGCTTCATCCATGGCGACCAACATATACTGTAGCATTATGTGGAGCTCATCATATACTGTATCGAACATTATATGGGACCAATGATTCTGTATGGATAAATATATGGGCCTCATTACTCTGTATGGTGCACTATTCAGTGGCCATAATACTGTATTTAGGAATATACTGTCTGTTTTTGGAGCTATTGAAGAATTTAAAATGGATATCAGTCATGTGATGTAAGAATTGAAGTATTTTTCATTGTACTGTACCGCTATTTCTCTGCCGTATCAAAGGATCATGAATTGTGTCATGTGATAAAGGAGCCTGATGACTCTCTTTGGCCCTGGGCCCACGAAAATCTGGAGCCAGCACTACCCCCCCACAACTTTAGCCAAATAACCCCCAGTTTTCAATGCCTAACTATTATTATAAAGTAAATTAAGGTTGACAAGCTTAAGAAATAATTGATGTTTTTGGCATTAAAATGGGCACTGTAGGTGTGTTTCCTGTCCTCCACTCACTGCCGACATTTCTTCCCCGTTGACTTACATTGGGTTTCGTGTTTCAGTCGGCCTTCGACTTTTCACAATAATTGGCCGATTTCGTTCTAACCGACTTTTGCAAAAGTCGGGTTTCATGAAACCCGACTCGACCCGAAAAAAGGCAAAGTCGCTTATCTCTAGCGGACAGCTCTAGGTGTAGGTCTGGAAAAATGGAAAATTTCCTCGGCTTGTTTTTCCAGAGTCACACCCAGATAGCTTCTATTTGTCCGTGATACCAGCCGGTACACGGTAGTGTGTGAGGAGCATACACCGCTATACGGAGTGTGAAAAAAAGAATGCTCGGTAACTCACCAGAACAAAATAATAAAAATTGGAGAGCTTTGAAAAAAGCAGTTTGAACAGCAGTATGCACACAGCAATGCAGCTATCAGGTAGCCTTAAAAGGCAGCCTAATCACCACCAGCGCTGCTGCACACAATAAAAATCCTCCCCTTTCACTGCACACTAACTGTACAGTGAAAAGCGCTATCAACAGAAGCAATTTTTTTTTTCTTCTTCCCTGCCTAGCGCTCCCCCTTTTTCAGAATCAGCAGCAGCACCTCTCTCTATTCTAAGATCGGCAGAAGTAAGATGGCGGTCGGTGGTCACGACCTTTTATAGCCACTGTGACGCCACACAAAGCCAGCCAATCACTTCAATGCCCTTCTCTAAGATGGTGGTGACCGCTGCCCTTGTCATCACGTTGCCCACACTGTGCGTTCACCTTCATTGGCTGAGAAAAGGCGCTGGAAGCATTATTTGAAACGCGACTTTGGCGCTCAGCTCGGCGACCTCATGGCCGACCTCATGCTATGGTCGGGTTTCGATCGGCGAAACCCGACTTTAGCTAAAGTTGGCGTTTTTTGAATTTCACTGACCCGTTTCGCTCACCTCTAGTCACAACCCTTGAGTGTCAGGCCAACAGTGGTACCTCTTTAAGCAGGGATGCATGATGTGCCTTGTTCACTACTGAAGCTACCGCTGGGCTACAAACATACTGGGTTGGAATGTGAAGAAAATCTGGTTGCCTCCGATCTGCTGTACCAAGATGGATAACTTTCCACCAGAGAAATTGCAAACCTGGAGAATTTGCAATTTTGACCTTTGGTAAATGTTGATTATTTGTAGTATATTTGGTCATTTTCAGATGGGATTTCAACATAAATCATTTTTAATTAACAGTTGTCCTAAATGGTGGATATATATTTCCTTAGTAGAGTTGAGCGAAACAGGTCAGTCAGATTCAAAAGTTGCCGACTTTCACCAAAGTCGGATTTCGCTGAGCAAAACCCGACCATAGCGTGAGGTCGGCCATGTGGTCGTCGACCCGAGCGCCAAAGTCGGATTTCACAGAATGCTTGCACGTGACTTTTTTTCAGCCAATGAGCAAGGACGTACACTGTGGGCAACAAGATGACATGTGCAGCATCTGTGGAGAGAGAGATTTTGCGCACTTTAAAAAAGCGGTCCGGCATGTAGGTGTCCTCCACTCCCTGCTGACTTTCCTTCCCCATTGACTTGCATTGGGTTTCATGTTTCAGTCGGACCTTTAACTTTTCCCGATAGTCGGACGATTTCGTTCGACTCGACTTTTGAGAAAGTCGGGTTTCAGGAAACCCGACTCGACCCTAAAAAAGGCAAACTCGCTCATCTCTATTCCTTAGTAGAAACATGATATAAATTTGACAAAAATTTGATTTCGAGACAGCATATTCATCTTTAGTCTGTGCAAGGAAACTAGCCGTCTTGGTCATATTGTTGTCATATATAGAACGTTTACTATCCTTCCTTAAGTAGCTCTTTGTGTTTCACCGCATCTACAGCACTCTAATAGTACATGTATTTGTTGAAAACTTACTCTCCAAAA
This sequence comes from Dendrobates tinctorius, assembly GCF_039654945.1. Classification (NCBI taxonomy): domain Eukaryota; kingdom Metazoa; phylum Chordata; class Amphibia; order Anura; family Dendrobatidae; genus Dendrobates; species Dendrobates tinctorius. Next base: position 9,049,171 of record NW_027361825.1, read on the forward strand.
TCATCAATCTCTTGGCTGAGTCTTGACATTATTGACTTCAGTGGCGATGTAGTGAATGCCATTCTCTTCCATGGTGCGCATGTCATGGTGGTTGAGGTGGTGATTGCCGCGGAGGATGCCTTGGTGGATGTGGGCTATGATGAGGTTCTCGAGTGTGGGGGCTATGGGTTATTGTTATAAAAGGTATTGTTGGGATAGTATGATGTGTAGGTGGAGGGTCCAAACAAAGCGCTTGTGATACCTGGCAGAGCGCTAGAGACACCTGGAGCAGCGCCTGAGCTTATAGCCAGAAAACCTGTAGGGTATACTGAAGACATGACCTGCAAGATAAAAAATTAAAGTTAGATTATCAATGTTTTATCACAAGACACCTCTGAGTAAGGGTAGGTTGTCTATGTTACCAAATTTTTTTACAAGCCTCTACTGTTACAGGTAAACTTTACATACATTTTAATACTTTTCCAAAATACTCAAAGTCTATCATGACCATCAATACTAAAGTAACAGATTTTTAGAATAATTTGAGCTAAGGTTTTTTTTTTTATTTCAACTACCGTAACTTCCATTTAGTTAAATTTTAACCTTTAAAGGACTTTCCTGTCTGTTGAACTCAACCTTCTCCGCCATATACCCTTATAATTCACTGTCTTTGGTCCCCTTTTTTAAAACAGAGCAGAAATATTTCTTCGCTTACTAAACTCAAACTTACCATGTATCATATGGATCACCATGGACTCAGAGAAGCAGCAGGAATTTAATAGATGCAACATGTGTTCATCTGTCAGTCGGTCAGTAAGATCAACACCCCACCCTACATATACAGTATGCGTATTCAGGACTTTGAAATCTAAATCCAGCAACACTTTTATTTCTTCTATCTGTTGCTGCATTCCAATGAAAGCACCATTTTAATTAATATATTAATATGCAATTTAGGTGTTAAAGGAGTATTCTGAAGATGTCTCCTGAGCAGCTCAGAGCTATGCCGTCTTGATTTCTGGCAGGGCAAAAGCTTGAGTGCCAGTTCTGGTGAGTAGCAGAGTTGTGATATTAGTAAAACTTTAATGCTTTGTTCAGCTTTGAAACACTCAACTATTAATGGTTTGTTCGGGAGTTTACACTGTTATCTCAGTATTTACATATGGAGATAACAGGGCATTTGAACAAGCTCATGGCTCATTAAAATGAGAGATGTGTTTCATAGACCTGTTCTGGAAGAACCTGATGCTGGGGCTGGTGATTTTGCAAGATTATTAACAGCAGCTAGTCAGGAACTGAGAAAGAGTGGGAGGGAGATGAGCAGATTAACTGCTGTATAGAAATCAATGGGTCAAAGAGAGGTGGCTATAATGTTAGGCTTTAACACCTCACCTGGATTTTATTTACTGTGTACTCTTGGCCAAGGTCTGCGCAGGTACTACTGGCTGAGTTCCATGGAAACAAGCTGTTCATTATGAAAGATAAAAGCTCATATTGCAGGATGATGACAGAAAATAGAAAAAGCAAGTAAATTCCCAACTTATTTTTATGCTAATTCAAGCATTTTAAGAACTTGAGAGTGTACCTTTTAATGCTCTGGTTGTGACAGAGCATGTCAGGAAAATATGAATAATCCCTAAAATTCTATTTACACTTCCAGTGCTCGTGCTGCTCCATTAAGTTTGTGCAGTGTGCACACAAAACCACATGTGCAGGCACAGCTCACAAATGTTTCCCTCGCAGCAGCACCAGCCACCTCTTTCTCCCTGTATGTGGAATGTCCACTCGACCCTCCCTGAAGGTAAACAAGCTTTGTGTAATGTGACCTCCTGACCGGTTAAATCCAGCTTTGTTTAAGCACATGTTAGAATAGTCATAGGGACAGGACCAGTATATTTCTGGAATCAGCATAATTGAAGCTATTTACAGCAGCGTTTTGTGACTCGTGCATCCACCAGAAGCTGAGGAAAGGGTATACCTCCCAGTCATACATAGACATATGAAAGAGAAATTTGTAAGCAAATATATGATACCACTGTCATCTCTCTATGAGCTTCCCAGCCAGAGATTTGGTGGCAGAAGTTTTATAATAAGTTTCTAAAGGGGGCATATCCAGCCCACCCCATGAGGTCAGTGAGTGGGGAGACCCTTGGTTTTGGGCAAAGGTATAAAGCTCAGATGCTCAAACAAAGGGGGGTCATTTGCCCGGAGAAGCAGCTAGCAGGAGTCTGTGCATATGAACCATTTTTCTTGGGAAGGTTCTCCTCCCCTCATCCACACATCATGCCAGTAACTGAGATGTAGTAAGTTCTTATCTTAATCCTCTTTTATTTGTAACTGTTTTGTATATACTGTATTCAGTCTTCATTTGTAATATCTTTTGTATTTTTGTAAACACTGCATATATTTTCTGAAGTAAATCTAAAAAATTTATTAGTTTTGTTTTCCTTGCTCTATGAAAGAAATGCCACATCCTCCCCGCTAAACTACACTATCGTGTGGGTGGGCTTCTGACCCGATATTGGTTTTAATGTCTAACGAGGAGCTGATGGCAGCAAAGTGTTCTGGGGGATTTGGGAGACCATGGCAGTGACGGAACAGAGGTTTATTTGTGTATTTCCTGCTTGAGACTGGGGACAAACACACGCCATCAGTGCAGAATGCCCAATAGCTAGTACAGGGCAAGGCAGCCTTTCCAACAACTACTTACCCTAGGTGCAGTTCCCTGACTGACCGGAGGGTAAGGGGGGCCAGAGACCTGTGAGTGCCAAAATGTTGTGGGTCATAACCCTGACAAATTGGTTGGCAATTAAATAAGAAATTCCTGACATATTTGTGTCAGAGTGGGATAGACAAATAAATCCCTGACAGAGTACTTTGTTATTCTCTGCATTCTGAGGTGTTTCCCTACCTAGTACAAACCTTTATACCTTAATTGATAGCTCATCAACATTGTGTCTTTATGTGCCAGGCGAGCAAATCAAATACCTGGCCATCAATCAAGCTAAAGAGGCACAAGAGTTGAAATGCTGATTTCTTGGAAATTCAGCAACAGATAAAAGATATAAAGGTGTTGATAAACTTAGCTTTCGAAGACCTGTGTGTCCATATATGCCTATTGTGGGTTGATCTTATTCACAGATTTACTAATAATCAGCAATTGACCCTATTTACATGGAAAAGAAACAGCAGAATAACCAAAATCTATAACAAATAACCCCAAAAAGGATGAATGCCTAGCGGCAGCTTCAAAAATTAAGCATAAATCAAAAGAAAAAGAGAAGCTTTGTGCCATAAAGGTATAAAAAGACAAAATCTGTGGGAAAAATAACCTCACTCAAATGTACATACAGCGGGCTCAATCAGCAAGAATATTATATATAATGTCACATGCAATAAAAATACTGTTTGCGCTAGAGTGATGACTGGAGAAAAAAATGTGTAAGATGGGGTCTTCAGAGCAGTGGGGTTTACATAATTGCACACACAAAAATGCCTGCAGAAACTGATTTAAAGATCCAAAATATCTAAAAGACCTACACTCCGGTAGGATTGTTGACAATACATGCACAGCAATACCTGCACTGGTTATGAAATTACAAAAAAAATAATTAAAGTTAAAAGTCAAAAGCCAAATGACTACCAAAATCAGATCATACACAGATCCAGACGTACCTTAGTCTTAGCAAAAAGGTGGGCAGTAAAAAATCCTTGGCTAAGAGGATCCAATAAGAGAGCACCGATATATGCCGCAACCCAGATAGAGCTATAGGTTTCCAAATGCTCCAAACACAGGATGATGGCGTGGGTATTGGACTCTGTCCCGGCCGGTGACAGACGTCCCGCTTACCGCGTGCCGACCGCTACTAAGAGATGGTAAGGACATCGCGTGTAAGCTGTAGCCGGCAAGGTGAAGCAGAAACCTGCAGGACCTTGCGTGACATCACGGTCACGTGTAGAGTCACGTGACTGGCTAAGGAGCGCTGAAAGGACCACACTATTCCACGTTGGGGTACCGCCACCGTCTGAGGTAATGTAGGCAACGCTTCACCTCCATCATTTATTTCAGTTTTCCCAATTGTCACATACTGTAATTTTTTTTTCCCCAGATTATTTCTGGTTACTGCTGCTCATTTGAGCTATATTTATTCTAGCTTATACTGCTGTGCATTTATATTTTGGGACTTATTTATATCATGGAAGGCCATTGTATATTATATTCTTGCTGAGAGAGCCCGCTGTATGTACATTTGAGTGAGGTTATTTTTCCCACAGACTTTTTCAACATTTTCCTACGGGCTTCTCTCGCATGCTTTAGCCTACTTACTTTAATTAGGTGTTTTTTTTGTGAATTGTGTCTCCATTTTCTGTAAACTGTTTTTATGGTAATTTTATTATTGTTCCAATAAAATTTTGTCTTTTTATACCTTTATGGCACATAGCTTCTATTTTTCTTTGGATTTATGCAAAATCTATAACAGTTGGAACCTTGAGATATTTGTCATCTTCTAGGATATAAAAGGCAAGTGAATATTATTATTCATGGTGTTCTAGTGTAAAATAGTTGGTACATGAGGGTTCAGGGTATATGAGGGTTTTTTTTTTACTCTTTTTCATGGTAGTGTACAGTAAAATAGAGGGTAATATCCAGTAGGGTACATAATCAATGTGAAGTAAATTTGCCAATTCAATCGTGCCTTGTTGTGCTTCAATATCCTGAGTCATGATGTCAGAAGCTTTCTCACAGCCGGAAGCACCGGCACAATTCGCTCAATGAAGGGGCTGCGCGGTCTCTTGTGCAAAAGTTTGGTAATTGGCCACCAATTTTACTAATTGACATGTTTATCGTGGGACACATTTGAAATTGCTTCTACTGAGGACCTTTCCCCAAATTTTTCATGTTGAACTGGACACACAATATATTAGTGGATGCAGAGCAGAATAAAACATTTTTTTTGTTTAACTTCTTAATTGTGGAGCAATCAAAATATTAGACACCTTATGAGTTAACTTTAGCTAAGTCCAAGCTGGGATGTTATCAGATAGCATCTCATACAGGCAAAAAAAGTACACGCCTCCAGTGTAAACTATCTGATGACACCCACCTGGACTTAACTCTTTAGGCGCTAAATACTTTGAACACTGATAACTTTGCAACGGAGAGACGAAACCAAAAAATTTTTGAAGAAAAATGTTTTATACTGCTTTGCAGCCACTATTATATCCTGTGTCCAGTCCGGCGTAAAAAATTTGGTGAAAGGCCCATATTCATTTTTAAATGTTATGCCTAAATGAATTGGTACTTATCAAAAATATACCAAGTGTCCCTAAAATTAAGCCAGCCACTACAGCTAATGAAATGAGAATCACTGCCCAGTACGACATGCCTCTAGCAACTATAAAACAAACATAACAGTTATAACAAATGGTGATCAAAACAGCTCAACCTGTTGGAAATTGAGCAGAAGTCTGTGAAAAAGAAGTCATACCAGGAGCAAAGCGTTAATAGCATAGGAATTGTAATGTTACTGTAAAAAAACTAAAATTGGAGTATGTTAGTCAACTAAAAGCCAAGCATGAGCAATTAATGCCAAGCAGCTGCTACAAAAGCACAGAAATGCTTATATAAAACAGAAGATACAAAAGTGAGGTTTAGGTTTTGGCTTCCTAAAGTGTTTAAATATTGGTATTAATTATGTTTTAAATCTTCTTGGAAATCCAAATGTCGAACTTTGCCAAGTCATGTCTGGCCAATGAATGGATAGATGAGCTGGTCCTAATTAATCGAATCTAATCTACTGTGCCACTCTCTACTCACATTCGAATCCCATCCATGATGACCTCTGATAGAGTATATGGGTAGCGGTTATCCTCATGAGACATCCTCTGCAACGGCCTAACATATTTCATTAGTTTAAAAAACAGAAATCCAAGATCACCTCCAATTGGAGTACAGATCAACACCAGAGCATTTCAAATGGTAAAATATAATTACTTTTATTAATACAAATATCAAAACATTAGAAGACATCCAAGTTTCCAAGATCAGTGCAAAAAGAGAGGGACCTGCAACTCCCATTACATGTGTTTTTCTGCTGCATGGTATAGAACCTCATAGCTAATAAGCAATCAGTTGATGTATGCTCCTGGAAAGCTATACTATAAATGTCTGCTGTTTACTCAAACATGCAGAGTATAATGACTACACAGCACAAGCTCATCGGCTCAGATAAACCAAAGTTATATAATAACATCCATGGTATACCTATGTAAACTAGTTAGCATTAAAGCTACTGAGGCCATTACCTGAATCCTGGCAGCGTTAATAGAAGTCCCCTGGGAGAAAAATCCCTCCACCCCGACATGCACTTTTCGCTCCCAGCTTCCTCGGGGGGCGTGTCTAAACAATGGGTGTGTTGAGTTTAAATACCAGCCTCAGCCAATCAGAAAGAATCTGTCTTCCATGCTTCAGCCAATGAATCAAACCCTTTCAAAAAGCACTATAGGGATGGTTGTATGGCGCATGTGCCGATCGCGCTCAACTCCACTTCACTAAAAGACATCCTGCCGCGGTCATAATGAACAGCCTCCTATCCCCCATCATCCAGTTGATGATGAGGGACGAACACCGTCAGTGTAACTGCCCACGGCACGCATGTCAGGAGGGTGCCGAACCGCACATGCACACTCCAATCCCATACTGCTCATATCATTGGCCCACATAACTAAACGGTTGAAGCGAAATTCAGTATATTAGTCATTGTAAAGCCTAAATGATCATTGTGCGTAAACATAATCACTATAATAACCTGAGCAAAGGGATTTCACAATATGAAAGTATTTGATATAAAAATATAATGTTAAGTATCGCGGAAATACCCACTAACTCTTCTCACAAAATTCGAAAGGACAAATATACATGCATAACACTTCAAAATGTCCATCAAAATATGCCCCATACTAAATGTGCATAATTATTACAAAGAATGTACAAAATTACCAATCACCAAACTATCGACAAAAAATGTCTGGAAATCCCAAGATACTATATTCTGAACCAAACCATTGTGAAAAATGATCAAGGTCCACCACATATAAAAAGCAGGAAGAAATCCTACATAGATGATTCTGTATAAATCCGTTTTCAGTATGGCTGCACTCGGATGGATTCCGATATCTTGCTTGTAGATTTTTCCCAGACGTCATGGATAAAGCTCAGATAAACACAGGAAGAAATTCTGCGTAGATGATCCTGTATAAATGCCGTTTTTAGTATGGCTGCACTCGGATGGATTCCGATATCTTGCTTATTGGTTTTAACCCCAAACTCTTCTTTCGTCATGGATGAGGCTCATATCAAAGCAGGAAGAAATTCTGCGTAGATGATCCTGTGTAAATGCCGTTTTTAGCATGGCTGCACTCGGATGGATTCCGATATCTTGCTTATTGGTTTTAACCCCAAACTCTTCTTTCGTCATGGATGAGGCTCATACCAACAAACCCAAAATAAAACAGAAAAATGTAAGTACAACAATAACAGAAACAATAAAAACACCCAAACCCTAAAAATGATCAGGAGAAAACCCAATAATATCCTATAGAAACGCACCAAAACCAGCATTTTCATTAAGACCTTGAGGTTGCAAAGTACCCAATTTAAATATCCACCTACACTCCAATCTGGCAAGTTCTTTACCTAAATCCCCCCCTCTAGAGTTTAATACAATGCTGTCAATACCTTTAATTTTTAGCAACTATGCCTTGCACCCATGGTATCTTTTAAAGTGTCTCGGTAATGTTTTGAGAACACTCTCATCTTCCACTGTTTTGGCCTTTTCTATATCTAAGCAATGCTCTCTGGTGCGAATTTTCAATTCACGGGTGTTAGGCCCACATACACTTTATTACACGGGCATGTAGCATGATATATTACCCCTTTACTTGAACATGTTAAATGTCTTCGGATTTCAAAAGATTTAGAACCATTGAAATTCTTAAAAGTATTAGCCCTGATCAAATTAGCACAAGCCTTACATACTCCACACGGAAAAAAGCCAGGATTATCACACCTAGTGGATTTAATCTTTTTGTTGGATTCAAAGTGGCTATGCACCAGACAATCAGGTAATGTCCGCGAGCGTTTGGCTACCATTGGAGGATATGGATCCAGAATTTTACTTAAGGTCGGGTCACTCAATAAAACATTCCAGTGTTTATTTAAAATATTCCTCAATTGACTCCATTGATCATGGAAAGTGGTTATAAACCTCACCTTGTTCCCTGATGAGTGATTATTCTGTGCCCTACACAACAGAGAATCCCTCGGCGTCTGTTTTGCTCTATTGTAACCTTTGCGAATACTCCTATGGCTATAGTTGCGTTCTCTGAAATGTTGTGATAACTCTTTGGCTTGTAATTCGAACTGATGGTCATCTGAGCAAATGCGTTTAATACGTAAAAATTGGCCAATCGGAATTCCTTGTATCAAAGTTTTTGGATGAAAGGATTCCGCATGCAAGAGGGAATTAGTAGCTGTTTTTTTGCGAAATACAGTCGTAGAAAGCTCTCCATCATCAGATGCTGAAATGAAAATGTCCAGAAATTCAATACTTCGACCAAACTTATGTGTCAAATGAATATTATATGGATTGGTATTAAGGACCTTTATTGTCTCATTCAATTCATTCAAGGAGCCCTCCCAAATAAACAATATGTCATCGATGAATCTGATCCAATTATGGATCTGCTTCATCCCTGGTATAGCATCATCAAGGAATATCTCCCGCTCCCAGAACCCCAAAAATAAATTGGCATACGAGGGGGCACAAGAGGCCCCCATCGCAGTCCCCTGTGTTTGTAAATAGATTTTTTTATTAAATGTGAAAACGTTATGTTTAAGTACAAAATCCAATAGTTGAATAAGCAATTCAACCATGGGTTTCGGAATGTTGCTCGATCTCAGAAACCATTGGACCGCCCTAATACCATCTTCATGTCGAATAGAAGAGTAGAGCGCCTCCACATCGGCTGTTACCAATAGCATGTTATCATTCAGTTGAACCTGATTAAAATGGTTTAAGGCCGCTGTTGTATCTTTAATACATGAAGGCAGCTCCTGGACCAATGGCTTCAGAAAGTAATCCACAACATCACAGATAATTTCGCAAAGACCCTCATTACTAGAAACAATTGGTCTCCCAGGAGGATTTTGAATATCCTTGTGAATTTTAGGAATCAAGTAGAAGGTTGGCAACTTAGGTTTCATGTTCTTAAAAATATCAACCAATCTCTTAGGAATGATGTGGTGTTCAAGTGCGGTTTCCAAGATCTCAATTAGCTCCTGTTGAAACTTCACTGAGGGATTGAATGTTAACTGTCTATAACAGTTCTTGTTGTTCAATAGTTTTTCAGCCTGCATTATATACATGCAATTTGGCCAGATCACTATATTACCTCCTTTGTCCGCCATCTTGAACACCACATCATCCCAGGATTCCATTGTCTGCAAAGCCCTCCTCTCCTCTACTGTTAAATTAGACTGACCAAATCGTGTTCGTGGTAAAGAGGCTATATCATTGGTCACCAGCTTGGTGAACACTTCCACCGCTGGGACCAATGATAGTGGAGGAAATTTCTTTGATTTACCTACCAAATGTTTAGGGAAAAGACTCGCTTCTGAAAATTGTTCTTCCATTAAAGATTGAAGATTAGCCAGTGCTTCCTGCTCTTCCCTTGAAGGAAATAACTCAAACTGGTCCGCTTTAAAATGAACTTTCTGTAAAATTAATTTTCTTGAAAAAAGATGTAAATCCTTTACTAATGTAAACGTGTCTGCATGGGATGAAATTGAAAAAGTTAATCCCCTCTGTAACACCGCAATTTGTATATCTGACAACTCATGTTGAGATAGATTAATTACCTTGAGATGATCCTCCCGTTTGGTCATATTCGTATTTTGCATGTCGGGGTGGAGGGATTTTTCTCCCAGGGGACTTCTATTAACGCTGCCAGGATTCAGGTAATGGCCTCAGTAGCTTTAATGCTAACTAGTTTACATAGGTATACCATGGATGTTATTATATAACTTTGGTTTATCTGAGCCGATGAGCTTGTGCTGTGTAGTCATTATACTCTGCATGTTTGAGTAAACAGCAGACATTTATAGTGATCTGCATGTTTGAGTAAACAGCAGACATTTATGGTATAGCTTTCCAGGAGCATACATCAACTGATTGCGTATTAGCTATGAGGTTCTATACCATGCAGCAGAAAAACACATGTAATGGGAGTTGCAGGTCCCTCTCTTTTTGCACTGATCTTGGAAACTTGTATGTCTTCTAATGTTTTGATATTTGTATTAATAAAAGTAATTATATTTTACCATTTGAAATGCTCTGGTGTTGATCTGTACTCCAATTGGAGGTGATCTTGGATTTCTGTACTTAATTTGTGGTGAGCATTACTATTGATAATTTGGCTAGGGTAGTAGTAATTAGTTTAAAAAAGTCAAAGGGTCCAGGCTTCAGATATAGATAGCAGGATAATCAATAGTGTTTGTTTTTTCCATAGTTAATTTTTCTCATATATTTCCTTTATTTTATTAAACCTTGTCTTTTTAAATATTTGAAAAACGTTTGGAAGACGTGTTTTTTCCGTTATTCATTAAATACATCCCAGGTAACCTCATCTGCCGGTGGTTTATTACTTTGTTCTGACTTGTAGTTATGGATGGTGCAATGCAAGTTATCAAATTTTCCTTGGATAGCAGCTAACTTATAGATTTGTGGAAAATCTGTCAGACTGGACCCCCCAAAGTTGGCCTGAATGGGGAACTCTTATGTCAATTAGAGTGGAATATCAAGTTTCATGTTCAATCACTGCTCTATTTGCTCTCTTCAGCTGCCACAAAAGGTGGAGAACTGTGCTCTGCTACTCCATTTTAATAGGGATAAAGGTTGCCTGTTCTGCTGATTGTAGGGAGTCCCATTGGTAGGATCCTCAATGATTTAGAAGTTTTCACTTATCCTGTGAATAAGTCATAACTTTTTCACCAATCTTAGACACTTATCTTTTTTTTTACTCCTCTGAACAATAGTTGTATTAACTACTCACTAGATGTCGATATAATACAATAAATGTGCTTCAGACAAATCATTCAGTAGAAGGAACGTCTCTGAAAATATTTTCATTGTATGAGAATAATGTTTAATTGTCATAGATGAACAGTTTTGAATCGGCCAATCATATGTACACAGCCCTCACCAGTGGCCCTGCCACAGTAGCACAGAGGATGTCAGGAGACCCTGCCACAGCAGCATAGAGAATGTCTCCAGAGTTCCTCTGTACTGCTGTGGCTGGCTCTCCTGACATCCTCTGTGATACTGTGGCTGGCTCTCCTGACATCCTCTGTGATACTGTGGCTGGCTCTCCTGACATCCTCTGTGATACTGTGGCTCGCTCTCCTGACATCCTCTGTACTGCTGTGGCTGGCTCTCCTGACATCCTCTGTGATACTGTGGCTCGCTCTCCTGATATCCTTTGTGCTGCTGTGGCTGGCTCTCTTGACATCCTTTGAGCTGCAGTGGCTGGCTTTCCTGATATCCTCTGTGATGCTGTGTCAAGTCTCCTGACATCCTTTGTGCTGCTAGGACCACAGCATCTCTCTCTCTTACATGGATGTTAAGTACAGGTCTCCTGGAAACATACTCAACTCCTTAAATGACTTACATTATGCTAGGTACTCGAGTCAAGCATCTGAGCTGTCTGACATGCTTGATTTGAGTACTGTGCACCCGAGCAGTTTACTGCTCGCTCCTCACTAAAGAATGCCCATTTTTATGTTTAATCAACATCAAAACCCTAATAAAATGAACTGCATAAAATTTCACTTACTTGTCTCAGAAGTTGTGGCTGTAGTTGGAGCAGTATTTGGTGTGTCGGTACTGGCAGTTGCAGTGTTTCTTGGAGCATAAGTAGTTGTTGAAGGTGCAGTAGTAGTGGGTGATGCTGTACTTGGGGGTGGTCCAGTTGTAGTAAGTGAGGCAGTAGTAGTGGAAGGTGCAGTTTTAGTGGGAGATGCAGTAGTAGTGTGAGGTATAGTAGTAGTTAGATGTGAAGTAGTGGTAGGTGATGCAGTAGTAGTGGAAGGTGCAGTTGTAGTGAGTAGTGGAGAAGTAGTGGTAGGTGCAGTAGTTGTGGGAGGAGCAGGTGTAGTGGTATGTACAGTTGTAGTGGGAGGTGCAGTAGAAGTGGGAAGTGCAGTTCTTGGGGGTGGTGAAGTTGCAGTATGGGGTACAATAGTGGTGGGACGTACAGTAGTGGTGGGAGGTGCAGTAGTAGTGTAACAACCCTGCTGGCATCACTGCATGGCCTCCCGTCCCCCGCACACCAACTTACTTTCTGCTTCAAGCCATGCTGTGAATTCTGTCTGTTGCCAGCTCTGTGCCTCTGCTCTCCATGTTTCCAGACTGTGTGTATAGGGGGGCGGCGCCTGAACTCTCTGGTTCTTATGCAGTCAGGGTGCACCTGTGTAATCTGTCCCTGACCAATCACCTGGAGCCCTTGACTATTTAGTTTCGCCTCTCCCACTGAAACATTGCCTGTGCAATGTCTAATCTCAGTTAGTATCTTGCTGCTGTGGAAGCCAGGCCCTGTTCTGTGTATCTCCTTCTCTGTAGGAATACTCTTTGTCTCGCTTTGTACCTTGTCCGACTGCCAGGAGGCAGAATATCCTGGCCCTTGAGTCTTGTTCCCAGTACCTTGACTGTACTCTGTCTGCCTGCCTGGAGGCAGAATATCCTGGTCCTTGTGTCTTTGTCCCTGTCTATCTGTCTGAACTCAGTCTTACCTTTTGTCTATCAGTCTCCCTTTCTCCTTGTCCGTGGCTCCCTTCCTTGCTGTGTCTTTCCTTGTGTCCTCCCTGTCTGTGCATCTGCACTCTCGCAGCTTTATCTGTGCATCTGCACTCTCGCAGCTTTATCTGTGCATCTGCACTCTAGCCGCTCTGTCTGCTCCATTCCTGCTGCCACTGCAGAACCTCTTGCTGCAGCTTCTCTCCACAGACCTTGTGGTTCAGCTTTGCTCCATTCCTGCTGCTGCTGCAGAACCCCTTGCTGCAGCTTCTCTCCACAGACCTTGTGGTTCTGCTTTGCTCCAGTCCTGCTGCCACTGCAGAACCTCTTGCTGCAGCTTCTCTCCACAGACCTTGTGGTTCTGCTTTGCTCCATTCCTGCTGCCGCTGCAGAACCACTTGATGCAGCTTCTCTTCACAGACCTTGTGGTTCAGCTTTGCTCCACTCCTGCTGCCGCTGCAGAACCTCTTTCTGCAGCTTCTCTCTCCACTCCTGCCTTCACCTGCACCTCCTGTGCGAACAGGTCCAAACCTGTTCCTTCTTATTTCACTCTTGCCTGCCTGCATCCATACCTGCACCTCCTGTGTGAACAGAGCCAAACCTGTTCCTTCATATTCCACTCTTGCCTGCCTGCATCCATACCTGCACCTCCTGTGTGAACAGGTCCAGACCTGTTCCTTCATATTCCATGCCTGACTGCATCCATACCTGCACCTCCTGTGTGAACAGGTCCAAACCCGTTCCTTCATATTCCACGCCTGCCTGCCTGCATCCATACCTGCACCTGCTGTGTGAACAGGTCCTACCTGTTCCTTCTCAAGCCGTGCCCGCCTGTCCTGTGTCTCAAGCCGTGCCTGTTTGCCCAGTGTCTTCAAGCCACGCCTGCTTTCCCTGTATCTGTCGTACCTTCTTCCCTGTGTCTCAGTCTGCCTGTCAGTCTCATCTGTCCAAGTGACTTGTCTCCAAGTGGGATCAGCAGCCACAGCCAGACACCACCCTGGAGTGGCACCCGACAGCTATCTGCCGCACAAGCCTGACCTCACCATCAGAGGCTCCAGTGAAGACCAAGGTAGCTGTCGCAGTCACGCCCCTTCCAGGGTAGTCTGGTCTGTGGCACAGTGGGGCCACAACCCCTGGCTCGCGCCATTCAGCCAAGGCGCGAGCGTGACAGTTTGCACAGGCCATGGTCCCCGCTGAGTCCCATGTCCTTCCGCTTGCGGAGCATGATGAACTTTCTCCCTGCCAGTATGAGCAAACAGAGGAATTTGTTCCATCCTGCGTGGTACCGATTGTGGAGACCTCTGAACCAATCATCATCTCCAATGCTCTCTACAATCAGCTCCTGGCCTATGAAGAGCACGACCTAGCAGACCCGCCTAGGTTCTATGGGGACCCTAAAGAGTGCCAAGGGTTCCTGAAGAAATGCCTGCACTACATCCTGCAGAATGCAGCTTGATTCCCCTCTGATCGGGTCAAGGTGGGATACATCATGTCCTACCTAGCTGGTGATGCCTTATTGTGGATCTGTCCCCTTTGGGAAGCAGGGGACCCTGTCATCATGAGCCTGGGGGCCTTCCTGGTGGCCTTCCGTAAAGAGTTCGACATGCCTCGTCCAGCTGTTCTTGAAAAGTCTTCCCCTCCAAGCTTCCAGAGACAAGAGGAACCTGTGGGTGAATCGTCTCAACCACCTATGACTGTCCAGCCATCACCTGTTCCACAGTCTGCCGATGCGGCCTCCCGTGCAAGATCCAAGAGGTCTAAAAAGAAGCGGGCCAAGTTGCAGCCGGAATCTGGCCTCTGCTGTTGTGAGTTCATTTTCCCCTTCGTCACTGGGGTCTGGTGAACTCCCTATTCTGGTAAAGGAAGGTAATGAGCCTGATTATCAGGCACCTGAGTCTAATGAGGATGACTGGCTGAGTGGAGTCACGGACTGGATAAAAGGCTGCCAACGCCCTTCTGCCCTGCGGGTGATTTCTCTGTGGACTTCTAGGACACCAGTCTGATTCCTGCTCCTCTAAAGCTAAGTTTCTGTTTTGCCTGTTAGCTTTTTGTTTTGTTTTTTGTTTTCCTTGCTTTTCAGTATTCTGCCATTCCCTGCTGGGGTGAGCTGAATCTCCTTTTGCCTGTAGCTCTGTCTTCAGTATATTCCTGAGTACTGACATAACTTTTTTGAAGCCTAGCATCTTCATGGCCTTTTTCACTGTCAGTCTGTTGGCTCTTATTTTCATAGGGTTTTTCACGGATTGCAGACAGCAGCCTTCCTGTCCTTTTCTATTTAGTTAGCTTGGGCCCCTCTTTGCTCAGTCTTTCTTTCTGTCTGTGTTAGTATTTTCATCTTGCTTCACCATCATTATATGTTGGGGGCTGCCTATTGCTTTGGGGTCTGCTCTGGGGCAGTTTAGATTTCCCCTTTCTTTCTTTAGGCCTATTTAATTCTCCGTCTGTGATCGAGGGGTCTAGGGCATCGTAGGAACCCCCCACGGCTACTGCTAGTTGCGTTGATAGGTTCAGGGGTCTGCAATCCGATAGCTGCCAACTTCTCTGGTTTTCTGGACTTAGTTAGCATTTCTGTTTTTGCCTCCTACGGTTACTCAATCATAACAGAATCACCCACCATACCGCAGATCCTAGGGTACTCAATAGCAGGAAAGAATTGTGTTTAAAAAAAAAAAAAAAAAAAGTGTGTGTATATTCTTTCCTCTATATCTCTGAGGCCGTAGGGGGAATTTTTTTTTCTCTCTCAATGGAGATAAAGCAATTGTCTGATCGTGTGGAGCAGCTCGCTGCGGAAGTGCGTGAATTTCCGCCTACCTTGCTCGTTCGCATGCTGTTGAACCAAAGATCCCAACACCTGATGTATTTTTTGGGGATCGATCTAAATTTTTGAGTTTCAAAAATAATTGTAAATTATTTTTTGCCTTGAAGCCTAACTCGTCAGGGAGCTCCGCGCAGCAGGTTAAAATTGTCATCTCTTTGCTGCGTGGCGATCCCCAGGATTGGGTGTTTTCTTTGAAACCAGATGATCCTATTCTGACTAATGTGAATGCATTCTTTCAAGCTTTGGGGTTGTTGTATGACGAACCTAATGCTGTTGATCAGGCTGAAAAGACCCTGTTGGCATTGAACCAGGGTCGAGATTCTGCAGAGTTGTACTGTCAAAAGTTCCGAAAGTGGGCGGTCCTTACTACCTGGAATGATAATGCCTTGGCTGCTCTCTTTCGGAAGGGTTTGTCAGAAGCCGTAAAAGATACTATGGTGGGATTTCCTGTTCCCTCTGGTCTTGACGATTCTATGTCATTAGCCATTCAGGTTGATCGGCGTTTACGTGAATGCAGGTTTGCACGAGAGGTGTTGCCACCGGTTGAACAGACGTCTGAACCTATGCAATGTGATAGAGTTTTGTCTAAGACGCAACGTCAGGAGTTCAGAAGGCGTAATAAGCTGTGTTTTTTCTGTGGAGATGCCTCGCATATTATTTCTGTTTGTCCTAAACGAGAGAAACGCTTTGCACACACGTTTTCTGTTGGTGGTGTTCAACCTAAGTTTCTTCTGGCAATTACTCTGATCTGCTCCCTGTCCACATTTTCCGCCAAGGCTTCTGTGGATTCGGGAGCAGCGCTAAACCTAATGGACTTGGATTTTGTTAAACGTTGTGGATTTCCGATGACACCTCTGCAGACGCCTATCCCTTTGAGGGGGATTGATGCTACTCCTTTGGCTAAAAATAAACCTCAGTTTTGGACCCAGGTGGTCATGCGGGTCGCCCCAGACCATCAAGAAAATTGCAGATTTTTGGTATTGCATGGTCTGCATGATGCCGTTGTTCTGGGGTTTGCCTGGTTGCAAATTCATAATCCAGTTTTGGATTGGAAATCTGTGTCTGTGGTGAGTTGGGGTTGTCGGTGTGCCTTTAGTGAGGCTCCGGTTTTTTCCACCTCTCCTCAGTCGCATGATGTTCTTGACTATTTGGCGGACTTTTATGATGTATTTAGTGAGAATGAGTCTGCGTCCTTGCCTCCTCATAGGAGTTATGACTGTGCAATTGAACTAAGCCCGGGGTGTAAATTTCCCAAGGGTCGGCTCTTCAATTTATCTGTACCCGAGCCCGAGGCTATGCGGTCCTATATTAAGGAGGCGTTGGAGAAGGGTCATATTAGACCATCCTCTTCTCCCTTAGGTGCCGGTTTTTTTCTTGTGGCCAAAAAGGATGGTTCTTTAAGGCCTTGTATTGATTATCGTGCCCTCAATAAAATTACTATTAAATATCAGTATCCGTTACCCCTGATTTCGGATCTAATCTCTATAGTTAGAGGTGCTTGCTGGTTTACCAAGCTTGACCTCAGGGGGGCGTATAATCTTATCCGCATTAAGCAGGGGGATGAATGGAAGATGGCATTTAATACTCCGGAGGGACATTTTGAGTACCTGGTGATGCCTTTTGGGCTTACTAATGCCCCTTCTGTCTTCCAGTGCTTCATGAACGATATTTTCTGAGACTTTTTCGATAAATTTTTGATTATCTATCTGGATGATATTTTGATCTTCTCCAAGGATTGGGATTCTCATGTGGAACATATTCGGACTGTGTTCCGGATCTTGAGGGAGAATTCCCTGTATGTCAAAGGATCGAAATGCCTTTTTGGAGTACAGAGGATTTCATTTTTGGGATTTATTTTGTCTCCGTCAACTATTGAAATGGACCCGGCCAAGGTACAGGCCATTTATGATTGGGTTCAGCCCACTTCTTTGAAGGCCCTCCAGAAGTTTTTGGGTTTTGCTAATTTTTATC
The DNA here is from genome assembly GCF_039654945.1 of Dendrobates tinctorius. Classification (NCBI taxonomy): domain Eukaryota; kingdom Metazoa; phylum Chordata; class Amphibia; order Anura; family Dendrobatidae; genus Dendrobates; species Dendrobates tinctorius. The sequence goes on from NW_027361825.1 coordinate 9,066,790, forward strand.
GGAAATTTATAGCAAAATTTTCTAGTATTGCCAAGCCATTGACTGATCTGACTAAGAAGGGTGCTGATGTGTTGAATTGGTCTCCTGAGGCTGTTGCTTCCTTTCAGGAGCTGAAGTGAAGATTTACCTCCACCCCAGTTTTGCGGCAACCTGATGTCTCACTCCCATTCCAGATAGAGGTGGATGCTTCTGAGATTGGTGCAGGAGCTGTTTTGTCCCAAAAGGATCCTGTAACATCTAAAATGAATCCCTGTGCTTTCTTTTCCCGAAAGTTCTCTCCATCTGAACGTAACTATGATGTGGGGAATCGGGAACTGTTGGCCATGAAATGGGCATTTGAGGAGTGGAGACATTGGTTGGAGGGAGCTAAACATCAAGTTGTGGTCCTCACTGACCACAAGAATTTGATTTACCTAGAGTCGGCTAAACGCTTGAACCCTAGACAGGCTAGGTGGGCCTTGTTTTTTACACGTTTTGATTTTGTGGTCTCTTTTCTTCCTGGAACTAAGAATGTCAAGGCAGACGCCCTCTCTAGGAGTTTCTTTGCTGATTCTCCTGTGGTGACCAAGCCTGCTACCATCTTAGGCGAAGGGGTAGTTCTTTCTGCCATCTCGCCCGATTTGAGACTTGCTCTGCAAGAGTTCCAGGAGGACAAACCTGAGCGTTGTCCCAGTGGAAAGTTGTATGTTTCTGACCAGTAGAAGAAGAGAGTGATGTCTGAAGTTCATTGCTCTGCATTGGCTGGTCATCCAGGTATTTTTGGTACTAGAGATCTGGTGAGTCGCTCTTTTTGGTGGCCCACCTTGTCTCATGATGTCAGGAATTTTGTGCAGTCCTGTGGGACTTGCTCCCGGTCTAAATCTTGTTCTCGCTCTAGTGGGTTGTTGATGCCTTTGCTGGTCCCCAGGAGGCCATGGACCCATATTTCAATGGATTTCATCTCTGATATGCCGGTCTCTCAAAGAATGACTGTTATTTGGGTGATTTGTGATAGGTTCTCTAAGATGGTTCATCTTGTACCACTCCCTAAGTTGCCATCTTCCTCTGAGTTGGTGCCCCTGTTTATGCAACAGGTGGTTCGCTTACACGGGATTCCTGAGAACATTGTGTCTGACAGAGAAGTTCAGTTTGTGTCTAGATTTTGGAGGACTTTCTGTTCCAAGCTGGGAATTCAGTTGTCCTTCTCCTCTGCTTTTCACCCTCAGACCAATGGGCAGACAGAGAGAACAAGCCAGACCTTGGAGTCGTATTTGAGATGTTTTATTTCCGCTGATCAGGATGATTGGGTTTTGTTTTTGCCCTTGGCCGAATTTGCTTTAAATAATAGAGCTAGTTCTGCCACTTTGATGTCACCTTTTTTTTGTAACTTTGGGTTTCATCCTCGATTTTCTTCAGGGCAGGTGGAGCCTTCTGCCTGCCCAGGTGTTGACACTGTGGTGGAGAGAATGTACCTGATCTGGGACCAAGTGGTGGATAAGTTATCTCTCTCCCAGGAAAAGGCCCAGTGGTTTTCCAATCGACATAGGACCATTGGTCCCCAGTTTAAGATTGGTGATATGGTGTGGTTATCATCAAAAAATATTGCTATGAAGGTGGCTTCTCCTAAGTTTAAGCCTAGATTTATTGGACCTTACAAGATTTTGGAGATTATTAATCCGGTCTCTTTTCGTTTGGCTCTTCCTGTCACATTTAAAATCCATAATGTGTTCCATAAATCCTTGTTGAAGAGGTTTGTTGAACCAGTTGTTCCTGGGGTGGCACCTCCAGACCCTGTATTGGTTGAAGGTAACATGGAATATGAGGTAGATAAAATAATGGATTGCCGTCTGGCTAGACGGAGACTCCAGTATTTGGTTAAGTGGAAGGGTTCTGGTCAGGAGGATAATTCCTGGGTCTCTGCCTCTGATATTCATGCCAAAAGATTGGTGCGTGCATTTCATCGGGCTCACCCTGATCACCCTGGTGGCGTGGTTGAGGGTTCGGTGACCCCTCCTCAAGGGGGAGGTACTGTTGTGAGTTCATTTTCCCCTTCGTCACTGGGGTCTGGTGAACTCCCTATTCTGGTAAAGGAAGGTAATGAGCCTGATTATCAGGCACCTGAGTCTAATGAGGATGACTGGCTGAGTGGAGCCACGGACTGGATATAAGGCTGCCGACACCCTTCTGCCCTGCGGGTGATTTCTCTGTGGACTTCTAGGACACCAGTCTGATTCCTGCTCCTCTAAAGCTAAGTTTCTGTTTTGCCTGTTAGCTTTTTGTTTTGTTTTTTGTTTTCCTTGCTTTTCAGTATTCTGCCATTCCCTGCTGGGGTGAGCTGAATCTCCTTTTGCCTGTAGCTCTGTCTTCAGTATATTCCTGAGTACTGACATAGCTTTTTTGAAGCCTAGCATCTTCAGGGCCTTTTTCACTGTCAGTCTGTTGGCTCTTATTTTCATAGGGTTTTTCACGGATTGCAGACAGCAGCCTTCCTGTCCTTTTCTATTTAGTTAGCTTGGGCCCCTCTTTGCTCAGTCTTTCTTTCTGTCTGTGTTAGTATTTTCATCTTGCTTCACCGTCATTATATGTTGGGGGCTGCCTATTGCTTTGGGGTCTGCTCTGGGGCAGTTTAGATTTCCCCTTTCTTTCTTTAGGCCTATTTAATTCTCCGTCTGTGATCGAGGGGTCTAGGGCATCGTAGGAACCCCCCACGGCTACTGCTAGTTGTGTTGATAGGTTCAGGGGTCTGCAATCCGATAGCTGCCAATTTCTCTGGTTTTCTGGACTTAGCTAGCATTTCTGTTTTTGCCTCCTACGGTGACTCAATCATAACACTCTGCCCTGTGAAGCCTGTACTCCAGAACCCTGGGCCAGTAGAAGAGGCTGTCCCTGGCGAGACTACTCCCTCTCCATTAAACTTTTTAACTGTTTCTCTGCCTTCAGGGAGCTTTGGTGTGTTTAAGTCGCCAGTCTTACAGAGTCAGTGTGTGGTCTCTGTCATACAGCTCCCGAAGCCGGCATGGGCGTTGTCTCTAGGTGGCCGAGCCCTATTGGAGAACAGTCTAGTCCTGCAAGGACAACTACAGCTCCAGGTTGGAGCTTTATACATGAAGAAGTTCATCTTCCACTTGCTGACTGGTATGCCCATGGGTCATTCTGATCCAGAGATTCTAGCACCCATTTATATCTGGAGACCTAGCAGGGCACCGCGCTTGAAACAATCAAGTGACAAGAGGTGTCTGGTTCCCTTGCGTCGCATTCAGTCAGCAAGTTCATCTTCTTCGCCTGGTTTGCTAGTCGCCGAGTCATGGTGTGAGGATGCCTCTGAAGAGGGGGAGGCGGTCTCAGTCTCCTCACACATCCCCAGCGACTATACCAGTGTTCTGCTCCCAAGAGCACCCCTGCCTCTTGGTTGTCTTCCCCAGGATAAAGGGCTGAAGATGGATCCAGAGTGTATGCCTTCAGCTCCCCTGTGGCCTAGAGGTGAAGGTCCCAAGACAGAGCTTCACTCATCCGCTAACCAGGAAGATGTGGTCCAGTTTTTTCAGGGTAACAGGCTGAAGTGGCTCCCTGTATGTATGCCTCCAGCTTCCATTTGGCAGGTGGGTGAAGATGTTGGAGCAGTGACCTACCTATCTCCATTTCTCACCAACCGGGAGGAGGAGGTCCAATTTTTCTGGCATATCGGGCGGAAGTCGGACTCGGTGATGGTGTCTTCTGTTTCTAGCTGGCCGACTGATGTAGGGGTCAAGTCTGAAGCTTCCAGGTCCCTGCTCTCTGCCAATCAGGAGGAAGAAGTCTTTGTACCCTCTGTGTTGGAAACTGACTCCCTTAGGCACCAAGAAACTGGGCAATCTGGGATTCCTGATGGCACACATACTTCACCCTACCTGAAGGATGTTGTGTCAACCTGGACTGTGTGTGGTCCCGTACTCCTTCTTCTGGTCATTCTGGCAGGCTTGAGGAAGAGGGGCCATAAAGGGGGGGGTACTATAACAACCCTGCTGGCATCACTGCATGGCCTCCCGTCCCCCGCACACCAACTTACTTTCTGCTTCAAGCCATGCTGTGAATTCTGTCTGTTGCCAGCTCTGTGCCTCTGCTCTCCATGTTTCCAGACTGTGTGCATAAGAACTCTCTGGTTCTTATGCAGTCAGGGTGCACCTGTGTAATCTGTCCCTGACCAATCACCTGGAGCCCTTGACTATTTAGTTTCGCCTCTCCCACTGAAACATTGCCTGTGCAATGTCTAATCTCAGTTAGTATCTTGCTGCTGAGGAAGCCAGGCCCTGTTCTGTGTATCTCCTTCTCTGTAGGAATACTCTTTGTCTCGCTTTGTACCTTGTCTGCCTGCCAGGAGGCAGAATATCCTGGCCCTTGAGTCTTGTTCCCAGTACCTTGACTGTACTCTGTCCGCCTGCCAGGAGGCAGAATATCCTGGTCCTTGTGTCTTTGTCCCTGTCTATCTGTCTGAACTCAGTCTTACCTTTTGTCTATCAGTCTCCCTTTCTCCTTGTCCGTGGCTCCCTTCCTTGCTGTGTCTTTCCTTGTGTCCTCCCTGTCTGTGCATCTGCACTCTCGCAGCTTTATCTGTGCATCTGCACTCTCGCAGCTTTATCTGTGCATCTGCACTCTCGCAGCTTTATCTGTGCATCTGCACTCTCGCAGCTGTATCTGTGCATCTGCACTCTCGCAGCTTTATCTGTGCATCTGCACTCTAGCCGCTCTGTCTGCTCCATTCCTGCTGCCACTGCAGAACCTCTTGCTGCAGCTTCTCTCCACAGACCTTGTGGTTCAGCTTTGCTCCATTCCTGCTGCTGCTGCAGAACCCCTTGCTGCAGCTTCTCTCCACAGACCTTGTGGTTCTGCTTTGCTCCAGTCCTGCTGCCGCTGCAGAACCTCTTGCTGCAGCTTCTCTCCACAGACCTTGTGGTTCTGCTTTGCTCCATTCCTGCTGCCGCTGCGGATCCTCTTGATGCAGCTTCTCTCCACAGACCTTGTGGTTCAGCTTTGCTCCACTCCTGCTGCCGCTGCAGAACCTCTTTCTGCAGCTTCTCTCTCCACTCCTGCCTTCACCTGCACCTCCTGTGTGAACAGGTCCAAACCTGTTCCTTCTTATTTCACTCTTGCCTGCCTGCATCCATACCTGCAACTCCTGTGTGAACAGGTCCAAACCTTTTCCTTCATATTCCACTCTTGCCTGCCTGCATCCATACCTGCACCTCCTGTGTGAACAGGTCCAGACCTGTTCCTTCATATTCCACGCCTGCCTGCATCCATACCTGCACCTCCTGTGTGAACAGGTCCAAACCCGTTCCTTCATATTCCACGCCTGCCTGCCTGCATCCATACCTGCACCTGCTGTGTGAACAGGTCCCTACCTGTTCCTTCTCAAGCCGTGCCCGCCTGTCCTGTGTCTCAAGCCGAGCCCGCCTGTCCTGTGTCTCAAGCCGTGCCCGCCTGTCCTGTGTCTCAAGCCGTGCCCGCCTGTCCTGTGTCTCAAGCTGTGCCCGCCTGTCCTGTGTCTCAAGCCGTGCCTGTTTGCCCAGTGTCTTCAAGCCACGCCTGCTTGCCCTGTATCTGTCGTACCTTCTTGCCCTGTGTCTCAGTCTGCCTGTCAGTCTCATCTGTCCAAGTGACTTGTCTCCAAGTTGAATCAGCAGCCACAGCCAGACACCACCCTGGAGTGGCACCCGACAGCTATCTGCCGCACAAGCCTGACCTCACCATCAGAGGCTCCAGTGAACACCAAGGTAGCTGTCGCAGTCACGCCCCTTCCAGGGTAGTCCGGTCTGTGGCACAGTGGGGCCACAACCCCCGGCTTGCGCCATTCAGCCAAGGCGCGAGCGTGACAGTTTGCACTGGCCATGGTCCCCGCTGAGTCCCATGTCCTTCCGCTTGCGGAGCATGATGAACTTTCTCCCTGCCAGTATGAGCAACCAGAGGAATTTGTTCCATCCTGCGTGGTACCGATTGTGGAGACCTCTGAACCAATCATCATCTCCAATGCTCTCTACAATCAGCTCCTGGCCTATGAAGAGCACGACCCAGCAGACCCGCCTAGGTTCTATGGGGACCCTAAAGAGTGCCAAGGGTTCCTGAAGAAATGCCTGCACTACATCCTGCAGAATGCAGCTTGATTCCCCTCTGATCTGGTCAAGGTGGGATACATCATGTCCTACCTAGCTGGTGATGCCTTAATGTGGATCTGTCCCCTTTGGGAAGCAGGGGACCCTGTCGTCATGAGCCTGGGGGCCAAGGCCATTCAGCCAAGGCGCGAGCGTGACAAGTAGTAGATGATGCAGTAGTAGTGGAAGGTGTAGGTGTAGCTTCAGTAGTAGTGGGAGGTGCAGTTGTAGTATGGGGTGCAGAAGTGGTGGGAGGTGCATTAGTGGTGGAAGGTGCAGTAGCAGAAGATGATGCAGTAGTGGTGGGAGGTGCAGTAGTAGTAGATGATGCAATAGTAGTGGGAGGTGTAGATGTAGTTGGTGGTGCAGTAATAGTGGGAGGTGAAGTTGTAGTATGCGGAGCAGTAGAGGTGAGAGGTGCAGTAGTAGAAAATGATGTAGTAGCAGTGGGAGGTGCAGTTGTAGTAAGAGGTGCTGTAGTGGAAGGTGCAGTTATAGTTGGTTGTGCAGTTGTAGTTGGTTGTGCAGTGGTAGTGGGATAAGCAGTTGTATTGGGAGGTGCAGAAGAAGTAGGAGGTATTGTAGGAGTGGGAGGTGCAGTTGTAGTTGGTTGATCAGTTGTAGTGGGAGGTGCAGTTGTGGTTGGTTGTAGTAGGATAAACAGTTGTAGTGGGAGGTGCAGTAAAAGTGGGAGGGATCGAAGTAGTGGGAGGTGCCGTTTTTGTTGTAGTTGGTTGTGTAGTTGTAGAGGCATAAGCAGTTGTATTGGGAGGTGCAGTAGAAGTGGGAGGTATAGTAGTAGTGGGAGGTGCAGTTGCAGTTGGTTGTGCAATTGTAGAGATAGGTGCCGATGTAGTTTGTTGTGCAGTTGTAGTGGGAAAAGCAGTTGAAGTGGGAGGTGCAGTTGTAGTTGGTTGTGCAGTTGTGGTGGGATAAGCAGTTGTAGTGGAAGGTGCAGTAGAAGTGGGAGGTATAGTAGTAGTGTGAGGTGCGGTTGTAGTTGGTTGTGCAGTTGTAGTGTGAGGTGCAGTTGTGTCATGTCGGACACTGTTCACACCAGGGTGTCCGGCAGACAGCGGTAATACCCTATTCCACTACAGTATTGTCATGTCGGACACTGTTCACACCAGGGTGTCCGGCAGACAGCGGTAATACCCTATTCCACTACAGTATGCTCAGGGACTTTGTTGGGTATTCTGTTCCAGTCGGGATAGGGTTAACCAGGTTGTCATGCTGGCTGAGGGCTGGACCACGCCCTTGGTCTTTAAATAGTCCGTCCTGACTATGGGCGTCGCCGACTATAGCTTTTGCCTAGTGCTAGCAATACCAGTCAGCAGTGGTGGTTTTGGAGCGTCTGATATCTGGTGCAGTATATCTCTCAGTTGTTCTTTCTCCTGTTATATATATATATTTGGTTGCCCTTGCACATTATTGTATTCCCTTGTGTATTAACAGTGTGGTGTTTCTTTTACCCCTGTCCATACGTATTTGTGGGGTCTGGTGTCTGGTGTCTGGTCCCCTCACTGGGTGGAGGGTGGTGGGTTCAGCTTAGGGCTGGACAGGAGACAGGGACAGGGTTGAGGCCCAGGCAGGCACACCTTCAGTGTAAACCCTGGGTTGAGGGACAGACAGGGTTTTCCCTAGTCTGAGGGACACCGCAGGGGTCCCGGGGTTTTAGCCTAAAGTAACCTAGGCATACCATGACATTATAGTCGGCCCAAATACTAAAGTGAGAAAAAAAAAAAAGTATAGATAGGGAATATAGGGGTTACTTACTATGGATCCTATACTTTCCCTAACCAAGCAGCTGGAGGCTCTTTCCATACAGGTCACTGAACTTAGGGGGGCGGTCCAGCAACAAGGCCTCAGCTCCTGCAGTACCTGCTGAGGCTGCAGCCAGGGCAGCTGAACCCAAGTTTCCCCTTCCTGAACGATTTGCTGGTGATCGTGGTAAGTTCACGGTTTTTCGTGAATCATGCAAATTGTGTTTCCGTATGCGTCCACATTCCTCAGGTAATGAGGCTCAACGCGTGGGCTTGGTGATTTCTTTGCTGAGTGGTGATCCACAGGCTTGGGCCTTTTCACTCCCTTCTGACTCACCGGCATTTGAGTCTGTAGATTTTTTTTTCTCTGCTCTGGGTTTGATCTATGACGATCCGGATAGATTAAACTTGGCAGAGTCTAAGATACGCTCACTACTACAGGGTGAGCGACCAGCTGAGGATTACTGCACAGAATTCCGGTGCTGGGAGGTGGACACACAGTGGAATGACCCTGCGCTTAGAAGTCAATTTTTGCATGGGGTTTCTGGAAGGGTTAAACAGACTCTCCTAATGTACGAGACTCCCGCCTCTCTGGAGGTTGCGATGACACTTGTAGTACGCATAGACTGCCGTCTCCGTCAGGGAGCGCTGGTTTCGTTGCCTCCGGGAGGTGGGGGAGTTGTAGGTGAGGTTGCCTCGGGTAAATCCGTGGAACCCATGCAGATCGCTGGTATAGCACAGTCACAGAGTAACAAGCCTAAACGTCCTTGGCACAGAAGGCAGGGGGTTTGTTTTTTTTGTGGCAAAGGAGGACATTTTATTAACGCTTGCCCCCTGGTACCTAAGAAGGGCGCGCCGGCGGAAAACTGATAGGCTCAGACGGTTTGGAGGAGTCTAGTCTGAGCCTTTGTGTATCCTCCGTCATGGTTTCCCAGTGTATGCTCCCTGCTAGGGTAGCACTTGGGGGGCAAATGCTCTCTATTACAGTGTTTGTTGATAGTGGCTCAGCTGCCAATCTCATTGATGAGAAGTTCGTGCATACAGCGGGATTTCCGGTGGAGAAATTGCCGAACCCCATCCGGGTGGTTACCATCAATGCTTCCCCATTGTCTCAAGGGGAGATCACAGAGTGTGTGTTGGATATACAACTCCACATTGGAGTATTACACTCAGAGCGGGTAACTTGTAAGGTGCTTAGTAACTTACCGGCTCAGATGGTTCTGGGCTTTCCATGGTTGTCAATGCATAATCCTGTTATTGATTGGAAGACCCAGGACATAATTCAGTGGAGCAGGGAGTGTCAGGAGAGGTGCCTGGCTACATGTATTTCCGCTTTGACTCCCAGTATCCCAGAGCCGTTGCTGGACTATGCGGATGTATTTTCTGAGAAAGGTTGTTCAGAACTACCACCGCATCACCCCTATGACTGTGCTATTAGGTTGAAACCAGGGGCCAAGTTACCTAAAGCTAGAATGTTTAATATCTCAGGTCCCGAGAGGCTAGCTCTCAAGGAGTACATTGTGGATAGTCTGAGCAAGGGTCATATTAGACCTTCCTGTTCTCCTCTGGCTGCTGGCTTCTTCTTTGTTAAAAAGAAGGACGGCGGTTTACGCCCGTGTCTGGATTTCAGAGAACTCAACCAGATTACGGTTCGTGATCCTTACCCTATGCCACTTATACCCAATTTGTTCAACCAAGTGGTTGGTGCCAAGTGGTTCTCCAAACTGGACCTCAGGGGGGCGTACAATCTTATAAGAGTCCGTCAGGGGGATGAGTGAAAGACGGCATTCAATACCCCTGAGGGTCACTTTGAGAGTTTGGTAATGCCGTTTGGGTTGACTATGGCACCGGCGGTCTTTCAACATTTCATAAATGATGTCTTCTCTCATTTGTTGGGGAGATTTGTTATAATTTATCTAGACGACATCCTCATTTTCTCTCGCGACCATGATACACATATAGAGCATGTTAGACAGGTCCTGCAGTTGCTCAGAGAAAACAGGCTCTATGTCAAGCTTGAAAAATGTGTGTTTGTCGTACAGGAGCTACCGTTCTTGGGTTATATAATCTCCGCCTCAGGGTTTAAGATGGACACCGCAAAGGTGCAGGCGGTACTACATTGGGATCGGCCTGATAATCTTAAGGCGCTTCAGCGATTTTTTGGCTTCTCAAATTACTATAGGAAATTTATTAAGAATTTCTCTATGATTGCCAAACCACTTACTGACATGACTAAGAAGGGTACCGACTTTTCTGACTGGTCTGAGCCTGCAGTACAGGCGTTTGAATTCCTCAAGAATAGTTTTGCCTCAGCGCCCATTCTGGTGCAGCCCGATGTCTCCTTACCGTTTGTCATGGAGGTGGATGCGTCGGAGGTTGGAGTGGGGGCTGTACTGTCTCAGGGCCCATCTTGGGCCAAGTTGCATCCGTGTGCCTACTTCTCCAAGAAGCTGTCGCCTGCGGAGCGTAATTATGATATTGGCAACAGGGAATTGTTGGCCATCAAATTTGCATTTGAGGAGTGGCGACACTTCTTGGAGGGGGCTGTTCATCAGATTACTGTGATAACCGACCATAAGAATTTGCTGTATTTAGAATCTGCTAAGCGCCTGTCCTCCAGACAGGCTCGCTGGGTATTATTCTTCACCCGGTTCAACTTCATTGTTACCTATCGACCTGGTTTGAAGAATATTAAGGCAGATGCTTTATCCAGGTGTTTTCCTGGTGGAGAGTTATGTGAAGAGCCGGTGCCTATTCTCCAAAAGGGTGTGGTGGTATCTGCCATCACGACAGAAATTGAGGCAGAGATTGCGGAGGCTCAGGAGGAGGTACCGCCGGGGTTGCCTGCTAATAAATCTTTTGTGCCACTACATCTACGCTCTAGAGTGTTAGGCGAACATCACGACACAGTACTGGCAGGTCATCCAGGGGTTAAGAGCACTCTGGAACTGGTATCGCGTCGTTTTTGGTGGCCTAAAATCCGGCAGGATGTGGCCTCATATGTGTCTGCCTGTACCACGTGCGCACGGGCCAAGACTCCTCGTTCCCGTCCCACTGGTAGGTTGCAGCCTCTCGGGGTGCCCAGTAAGCCATGGACTGAGATTTCCATGGATTTTATTACAGACTTGCCCGCCTCGGCGGGGAACTCGGTCATTTTGGTAATTGTTGATAGGTTCTCCAAAATGTCACATTTCGTTGCTTTACCATCTTTGCCCAATGCTAAGACTCTTGCTCAGATATTTATTCGCGAGGTGGTCAGACTTCATGGTGTCCCGTCTGACATTGTGTCTGATCGAGGTACGCAGTTTGTGGCAAAGTTTTGGAGAGCTTTTTGTTCTCGCCTTGGGATCAAATTATCTCATTCATCGGCTTTCCACCCTCAGTCGAATGGGCAGACTGAGCGGATGAACCAAAACCTGGAGCAATACTTGCGCTGCTTTGTTTCCGACAATCAGGAAGAGTGGTCAGCATTTCTTCCTCTGGCAGAATTCGCAATAAACAACCATTACCAGGAATCGTCTGGGGAATCACCTTTTTTTTGTGTGTATGGTCAACATCCTCAATTTTGCACCTTGCGTCAGGGGTGCTCGGTTGGCGTCCCTGAGGAGGACCAGTTGGGAGCTCAATTGTCGTCTGTTTGGAGGAGAGTCAAGCAGCGCTTGTTCAAGGTGGGTTCCAGGTACAAACGGGTGGCTGACTGCAGACGTGTGCCAGGTCCGGACCTGTGTGTGGGTGATTGGGTGTGGTTATCTACAAGGAACATCAAGCTCAAGATACCGTCACTTAAGTTGGGTCCCAGGTTCATTGGCCCATTTAGGATCGCCGCAGTGATCAACCCCGTGGCATTTCGTTTGGAGTTGCCGGCTGTGTATAAGATTCATAATGTGTTTCACAAAGCATTGCTAAAAAATGTCGTGGGTTTGGTGGATGGTTCTCCCGGGCCACCACCTCCCGTCTTGGTGGATGGCGCGTTGGAATTTGAGGTGTCCAAAGTGGTGGACTCTAGGGTTGTGCGTCGCACTCTACAGTACCTGGTCCACTGGCGTGGCTATGGTCCTGAGGAGAGGACATGGGTGCCGGCCTCAGACATTCATGCTGATCGACTGGTTACTATGTTCCATCGTCGCCATCCGGACAAGCCAGGTCCTCGACATGGTGAGGTTCCGGAGGTCCCTCGTAGAAGGCGGGGTACTGTCATGTCGGACACTGTTCACACCAGGGTGTCCGGCAGACAGCGGTAATACCCTATTCCACTACAGTATTGTCATGTCGGACACTGTTCACACCAGGGTGTCCGGCAGACAGCGGTAATACCCTATTCCACTACAGTATGCTCAGGGACTTTGTTGGGTATTCTGTTCCAGTCGGGATAGGGTTAACCAGGTTGTCATGCTGGCTGAGGGCTGGACCACGCCCTTGGTCTTTAAATAGTCCGTCCTGACTATGGGCGTCGCCGACTATAGCTTTTGCCTAGTGCTAGCAATACCAGTCAGCAGTGGTGGTTTTGGAGCGTCTGATATCTGGTGCAGTATATCTCTCAGTTGTTCTTTCCCCTATCTGTTATATATATATATATATTTGGTTGCCCTTGCACATTATTGTATTCCCTTGTGTATTAACAGTGTGGTGTTTCTTTTACCCCTGTCCATACGTATTTGTGGGGTCTGGTGTCTGGTGTCTGGTCCCCTCACTGGGTGGAGGGTGGTGGGTTCAGCTTAGGGCTGGACAGGAGACAGGGACAGGGTGGAGGCCCAGGCAGGCACACCTTCAGTGTAAACCCTGGGTTGAGGGACAGACAGGGTTTTCCCTAGTCTGAGGGACACCGTAGGGGTCCTGGGGTTTTAGCCTAAAGTAACCTAGGCATACCATGACAAGTTGTGGTTGGTTGTACAGTTGTAGTAGGATAAACAGTTGTAGTGGGAGATGCAGTAAAAGTGGGAGGAATAGTAGTAGTGGAAGGTGTACTTGTAGTTGTAGATGGTTGTGCAGTTGTAAAGGGATAATCAGTTGTAGTGGGAGGTGCAGTAGAAGTGGGAGGTATTGTAGTAGTGGGAGTAGCAGTTGCAGTTGGTTGTGCAGCTGTAGTGATAGGTGCAGATGTAGTTGGTTGTGCAGTTGTAGTGGGATAAGCAGTTGTAGCTGGTTGTGCAGTTGTAGTGGGATATGCAGTTGTAGTGGGATATGCAGTTGTAGTGGGAGGTGCAGTTGTAGTTGGTTGTGCAGATGTAGTGGGAGATGCAGTTGTACTTGGTTGTGCAGTTGTAGTGAGACGTGCTGTTGTAGTAGGATAAACAGTTGTAATGGGAGATGCAGTAAAAGTGGGAGGGATAGTAGTAGTGGAAAGTGTACTTGTAGTTGTAGATGTTGTGTAGTTGTAGTGGGATATGCAGTAGAAGTGGGATATGCAGTTGTAGTGGGAGGTGCAGTTGTAGTTGGTTGTGCAGATGTAGTGGGAGATGCAGTTGTACTTGGTTGTGCAGTTGTAGTGAGACGTGCTGTTGTAGTAGGATAAACAGTTGTAATGGGAGATGCAGTAAAAGTGGGAGGGATAGTAGTAGTGGAAAGTGTACTTGCAGTTGTAGTTGGTTGTGCAGTTGTAGCGGGAGGTGAATTTGTAATTGGTTGTGCAACTGTAGCGGGATAGGCAGTTGTAGTGAGAGGAGCAGTAGAAGTGGGAGGTAAAGTAGTAGTGGGAGGTGCAGTAGTAGTTGGTTGTGCAGTTGTAGTTAGACGTGCTGTTGTAGTTGGCTGTGCAGTTGTAGTGGGATAATCAGTTGTAGTGGGAGTTGTAGTAGAAGTGGAAAGTATAGTAGTAGTGAGAGGTGCAGTTGTAGCTGGTTGTGCAGTTGTAGTGGGGGGTGCAGTTGTAGTTGGATGTGCAGTTATAGAGGGATAAGGAGTTGTAATGGGAGGTGAAGTAGGAGGTATAGTAGTAGTGGGAGATGCAGTTGTAGTTGGTTGTGCAGTTGTAGTAGGAGGTGAAGTTGTAGTTGGTAGTGCAACTGAAGTGGGATAAAGAGATGTAGTGGGAGGGGCAGTAGAAGTGGGAGGAATAGTAGCAATGGGAGGTGCAGTTGTAGTTGGTTGTGCAGTGGTAGTGGGATAAGCAGTTGTAGTGTGAGCTGCAGTAGAAGTGGGAGGTATAGTAGGAGTGGGAGGTGCAGTTGTAGTTGGTTGATCAGTTGTAGTGGGAGGTGCTGTTCTGGTTGGTTGAACTGTTGTAGTAGGATAAACAATTGTAGTGGGAGGTGCAGTAGAAGTGGGAGATGTAGTAGTAGTGGGAGGTGCAGTTGCGGTTGGTTGTGCAGTTGTAAAGATAGGTGCAGATGTAGTTTGTTGTGCTGTTGTAGTAGGATAAGCAGTTGTAGTTGGTTGTGCAGTTGTAGTGGGATAAGCAGTTGTAGTTGGTTGTGCAGTTGTAGTGGGAGGTGCAGTTGTAGTGGGAGGGGCAGTAGAAGTGGGAGGTATATTAGCAGTGTGAGGTGCAGTTGTAGTTGGTTGTGCAGTTGTAGTGTGAGGTGCACTTGTGGTTGGTTGTACAGTTGTAGTAGGATAAACAGTTGTAGTGGGAGATGCAGTAAAAGTGGGAGGGATAGTAGTAGTGGAAGGTGTACTTGTAGTTGTAGATGGTTGTGCAGTTGTAATGGGATAAGCAGTTGTAGTGGGAGGTGCAGTAGAAGTGGGAAGTATAGTAGTAGTGAGAGGTGCAGTTGTAGTGGGAGTTGCAGTTGTAGTTGGTTGTGCAGTTGTAGTTGGATAAGTAGTTGTAGTGGGAGGTGCAGTGGAAGTGGGAGGTATAGCAGTAGTGTGAAGTGCAATTGTAGTTGCTTGTGTTGTAGTAAGATAAGCAGTTGTAGTGGGAACGGCAGTAGGAGTGGGCAGCATAGAGGTAGTGGGAGGTACAGTTGTATTTGACTGTGCTGTTGTAGTGGGAGGTTCAGTTGTAGTTGGAAGTGAAGTTGTAGTGGGAGGTGAAGTTGTAGTTGGTTTTGCAACTGTGGTGGGATAAGCAGTTGAGAGAGGAGCAGTAGAAGTGGGAGGTAAAATAGTAGTGAGAGGTGCAGTTGTATTTGGTTGTGCATTTGTAGTGAGATGTGCTGTAAAATTGGGTGTGCAGTTGTAGTGGGATAAGCAGTTGTAGTGGGAGGTGTAGTAGAAGAGGAAAGTATAGTAGTAGTGGGAGGTGCAGTTGTAGTTGGATGTGCAGTTATAGAGGGATAAGGAGTTGTAGTGGGAGGTGCAGTAGAAGTGGGAGGTATAGTAGTAGTGGGAGGTGCAGTTGTAGTTGGTTGTGCTGTTGGAGTGGGAGGTGAAGTTGTAGTTGGTTGTGCAGTTGTAGTGTGAGGTGCATTTGTGGTTGGTTGTACAGTTGTAGTAGGATAAACAGTTGTAGTGGGAGATGCAGTAAAGTGGGAGGGATAGTAGTAGTGGAAGTTGTACTTGTAGTTGTAGATGGTTGTACAGTTGTAATGGGATAAGCAGTTGTCGTGGGAGGTGCAGTAGAAGTGGGAGGTATAGTAGTAGTGAGAGGTGCAGTTGTAGTTGGTTGTGCAGTTGTAGTGGGAGTTGCAGTTGTAGTTTGTTGTGCAGTTGTAGTTGGATAAGTAGTTGTAGTTGGAGGTGCAGTGGAAGTGGGAGATATAGAAGTAGTGGGAAGTGCAATTGTAGTTGCTTGTGTTGTTGTAGTAAGATAAGCAGTTGTAGTGGGAACGACAGTAGGAGTGGGCAGCATAGAGGTAGTGGGAGGTACAGTTGTATTTGGTTGTGCTGTTGTAGTGGGAGGTTCCGTTGTAGTTGGAAGTGAAGTTGTAGTGGGAGGTGAAGTTGTAGTTGGTTTTGCAACTGTGGTGGGATAAGCAGTTGTAGTGAGAGGAGCAGTAGAAGTGGGAGGTAAAATAGTAGTGAGAGGTGCAGTTGTATTTGTTTGTGCATTTGTAGTGAGATGTGCTGTTGTAGTTGGTTGTGCAGTTGTAGTGGGATAAGCAGTTGTAGTGGGAAGTGTAGTAGAAGAGGAAAGTATAGTAGTAGTGGGAGGTGCAGCTGTACTTGGTTGTGCAGTTCTAGTGGGAGGTGTAGTTGTAGTTGGATGTGCAGTTACAGAGGGATAAGGAGTTGCAGTGGGAGGTGCAGTAGAAGTGGGAGGTATAGTAGTAGTGGGAGGTGCAGTTGTAGTTGGTTGTGCTGTTGGAGTGGGAGGTGAAGTTGTAGTTGGTTGTACAACTGAAGTGGGATAAGGAGTTGTAGTGGGAGGGACAGTAGAAGTGGGAGGAATAGTAGTAGTGGGAGGTGCAGTTGTAGTTAGTTGTGCAGTTGTAGTGTGAGGTGCAGTTGTAGTTGGTTGTGCAGTTGTAGTGGGATAAGCAGTTGTAGTGGGAGGTGCAATAGAAGTGGGAAGTATAGTAGCAGTGTGAGGTGCAGTTGTAGTTCGCTGTGCAGGTGTAGTGGAATAAGCAGTTGTAGTAGTAGGCACAGTAGAAGTGGGAGGTATAGTAGTAGTGAAGGGAGCAGTTGTAGTTGTTTGTGCAGTTACAGTGGGAGGTGCAGTTGTAGTTGATTGTGCAGTTGTAGTGGGATAAGCAGTTGTACTGGGAAGAGCAGTAGAAGTGGGAGGTAAAGTAGAATTGTGAGGTACAGTTGTAGCTGGTTGTGCAGTTGTAGTGGAAGGTGCAGTTGTGGTTGGCTGTACAGTTGTAGTGGGATAAGCAGTTGTTGTTGGAGATGCAGTAGAAGTGGGAGGTGTAGCACTAGTGGGAGGTGCAGTTGTAGTTGGTTGTGCAATTGTAGTGGGAGAGGCAGTTGTAGTGGGAGGTGCAGTAGAAGTGGGAAGTATAGTAGTAGTGTAAGGTGCAGTTGTAGTTGTTTGTGCAGTTGTTGTGGGAGGTGCAGTTGTAGATGATTGTGCAGTTATAGTGCGATAAGCAGTTGTAGTAGGAAGTGCAGTGGAAGTGGGAGGTATATTAGTTGACGCAGGTGCAGTTGTAGTTGGTTGTGCAGTTGTGGGAGGTTCCGTTGTAGTTGGAAATGAAGCTGTAGTGGGAGGTGAAGTTCTAGTTGTTTGTGCAGTTGTTGTGGGAGGTGCAGTTGTGGATGATTGTGCAGTTGTAGTGTGATAAGCAGTTGTATTGGGAAGTGCAGTGGAAGTGGGAGGTATATTACTTGATGGAGGTGCAGTTGTAGTTGGTTGTGCAGTTGTAGTGGAATAGCCAGTTGTAGTGGGAGGTGCAGTAGAAGTGGAACTAATAGTAGTAGTGGGAGGTGCAGTTGCAGTTGGTTGTGCAGTTGTAGTGGAAGGTGCAGTTGTAGTTGGTCGTGCAATTGTAGTGGGAGGGGCAGTTGTGGCTGGTTGTGCAATTGTATTGGGATAAGCAGTTGTAGTGGGAAGTGCAGTAGAAGTGGGAGTTATAGTAGTAGTGTGAAGTCGAGTTGTAGTTGGTTTAGCAGTTGTAGTACAAGGTGCAGTTGTGGTTGGCTGTACAGTTGTAGTGAGATAAGCAGTTGTTGGAGGTGCAGTAGAAGTGGGAGTTGTAATAGTAGGAGGAGGTGCAGTTGATGTTGGTTGTTCAGTTGCAGTGGGAGGTGCAGTTGTAGCTGGTTGTACAGTTGTTGTGGGATAAGCAGTTGTAGTGGGAGGTGCAGTAGAAATGGGAGGTATAGTAGTAGTGGGAGGTGCAGGTGTAGTTAGTTGTGCAGTTGTAGTGTGATAATCAATTTTAGTGGGAGGTGCAGATGCAGTTGGTTGTGCGGTTACAGTGGGAGGTGCAGTTGTAGTTTGTTGTGCAGTTGTAGTGGAATAAGCAGTTGTAGTAGTAGGCACAGTAGAAGTGGGAGGTATAGTAGTAGTGAAAGGAGCAGTTGTAGTTGTTTGTGCAGTTACAGTGGGAGGTGCAGTTGTAGTTGATTGTGCAGTTGTAGTGGGATAAGCAGTTGTACTGAGAAGGGCAGTAGAAGTGGGAGGTATAGTAGAATTGTGAGGTACAGTTGTAGTTGGTTGTGCAATTGTAGTGGAAGGTGCAGTTGTGGTTAGCTGTACAGTTGTAGTGGGATAAGCAGTTGTTGGAAATGCAGTAGAAGTGGGAGGTGTAGTACTAGTGGGAGGTGCAGTTGTAGTTGGTTGTGCAGTTGTAGTGGGATAGGCAGTTGTAGTGGGAGGTGCAGTAGAAGTGGGAGTAATAGTAGTAGTGGGAGGTGCAGTTGTAGTTGGTTGTGCAGTTGTACTGGAAGGTGCAGTTGTAGTTGGTTGTGCAGTTGTAGTGGGAGGGGCAGTTGTGGCTGGTTGTGCAGTTGTACTGGGATAAGCAGTTGTAGTGGGAAGTGCAGTAGAAGTGGGAGTTATACTAGTAGTGTGAAGTCCAGTTGTAGTTGGTTGAGCAGTTGTAGTAGAAGGTGCAGTTGTGGTTGGCTGTACAGTTGCAGTGGGATAAGCAGTTTTTGGAGGTGCAGTGGAAGTGGGAGTTGTAGTAGTAGGAGGAGGTGCAGTTGTCATTGATTGTTCAGTTGCAGTGGGAGGTGCAGTTGTAGCTGGTTGTGCAGTTGTAGTGGGATAAGCAGTTGTAGTGGGAGGTGCAGTAGAAGTGGGAGATATAGTAGTAGTGGGAGGTGCAGTTGTAGTTGGTTGTGCAGTTGTAGTGGGAGTTGCAGTTGTATTTGGTTGTGCAGTTGTAGTGGGATAAGTAGTTGTAGTGGGAGGTGCTGTGGAAGTGGGAGGTATAGCAGTAGTGGGAAGTGCAATTGTAGTTGCTTGTGTTGTAGTAAGATAAGCAGTTGTAGTGGGAACGGCAGTAGGAGTGGGCGGCATAGAGGTAGTGGGAGGTACAGTTGTGGTTGGTTGTGCTGTTGTAGTGGGAGGTTCTGTTGTAGTTGGAAGTGAAGTTGTAGTGTTAGGTGAAGTAGTAGTGGAAGCTATCTTTGTATTAGGAGCTGTAGCAGTAGTTTGTGCTACAGTAGTTGTTTGTACTTCACAAATGGTTAGACCTGCAGTAGCAATTTAATAGAAGTGAGATTTCAAAATAATATTTTCACATATATTATTACAGATTCTGTGCTACGGACCTTGATGTTACATGCTTCTTTATATATTAAAGTAGGATGGACATTCATGTTTCCAGCTCACTGCACCACAATAAATAATAATTTAGTGTGGCACTATGTTTAAGTAATATGTAGCACGGCAGCACGGTGGCTCAGTGTATAGCACCAAGGACGACATCTGCAAGGAGTTTGTATGTTCTCCCCGTGTTTGCGTGGGTTTCCTCCCACACTCCAAAGACATACTGATAGGGAATTTAGATTGTGAGCCCCATCGGGGACAGCGATGATAATGTATGCAAAACTGTAAAGCACTGCAGAATATGTTAGCACTATACAAAAATAGAGATTATTAAAGATTATTATTATATGTACAATATTATGTAGTATTCCATGATCCTCAAGTATATAAACACTCAACTCCCTGCAGTAAACAGGGTGTCCTGACTGTAATGGGTGGATCAAACTTGTCCAGGTTTGTTGTTATCAAACTGCTTCATTATTAATCAAAGAAAAGGAAATTGTACTTGAATAATGGAAATAAAATTGGATGGACTCGGAATTAACCGTGATATTTAAGGAAAAGATTGTATAGGTGTCAATTACGACATCTCTGTAACACGGTCACAATTCACGAATGATAAACAGCTATCATGCTGAACTTCAAGAGCTAAGAGTGCAGAGGGCATACGCAAGGCCGGTTTTATACAAAGTGTGCCCTGGGCAAAAGTTTAAAGTGGGGTCCCAAATGCTCACATATTGCAAATACAGTATAATTCAGCGCTCCCACAAAAACACACAGTATAGGGCAGCCCTCCCCACACACAGTATAATGCAGCCCCCCACACAGGATAATGCAGCCCCTCACACAGTATAATGCAGCCCCTCACACACAGTATAATGTAGCCCCCTCCCAACACACACAGTATAATGCAGCTCCCCCACACAGTATTATGCAGACCCCCCTCTCCACACACACAGAGTATAATGCAGTTCACACACAGTATAATGCAGCCCCCACACACACAGTATATTGCAGCCCCCACATACACATTATAATGCAGCCCCTCACACACACAGTATAATGCAGCACACACAATACTTACCTCTCCTCCTCGTTCCACTATTGCTCTAGCTTCTGCAGAGCATCTTATCATCTCCACTGCTGACACATGCTAAGTCAGAGGCAGAGGGGGAGGGATGGGAGAGGGAGCGTCATGTGATGCTCTCTCCTCCATCACTGCGTTCAACTGTATTGAAATCTTTGCTGCTGTTAAGTTGAATGCGCGATGCGGGGGGAGTGGGGTGGGGGTTGGTGCTGGGACCCTCTTACTCAGGGGCCCCATAGCGGCCACCTGGTGTGCCGCTATTAGTGGCATGCCATTGGCTGGGGACCCCTGGAGGAATAGTGACCCTGGACTGCTACCTGGTCTGCCTGAGCTTAACGCTGGCCCTGGCCATACGTAACTCTTGTCATATGCCAGCTACATCCTTGAAAAGTTGCAATTCACATCACAACCTGTGTGTGGCCACAAGTGATGAGTGGAGTTGAGCGAAACGGGTCGGTCAAATTAAAAAATTGCCGACTTCAGCGAAAGTCGGGTTTCGCCGATCGAAACCCGACCATAGTGTGAGGTCGGCCATGAGGTCGCCGATCAGAACGCCAAAGTCGCGTTTCAAATAATGCTTCCAGCGCCTTTTCTCAGCCAATGATGAAGGACGCACACTGTGGGCAATGCGATGACATGGGCAGCGGCCACCACCATCTTAGAGAAGGCATTGAAGTGATTGGCTGGCTTTGTGTGGTGTTACTGTGGGTATAAAAGGCCATGACCGCCGACCGCCATCTTACTTCTGCCGATCTTAGAATAAGGAGAGGTGCTGCTGCTGCTGATTCTGAATAGGGAGAGCATTAGGCAGGGAAGAAGAAAAACAAAGTTGCCTCTGCTGATAGCGCTTTTCACTGTACAGTTAGTGTGCAGTGAAAGGGGAGGATTTTTGCTGCTGCCTGACAGCTGCATTGCTGTGTGCACACTGCTGTTCAATCTGCTTTTTTCAAAGCACTCCAAATTTTATTATTTTATTCTGATGAGTTGCTGGGCGTTCATTTTTTCACACACCGTATAGCAGTGTACGCTCCTCACACACTACCGTGCACCGGCTGGTATCACGGACAAATAGAAGCTATCTGGGTGTGGCTCTGAAACAACAAGCCTAGGAGATTTTCCATTTTTTCAGACCTACACCTTATAGAGCTGCCTGCTTTTCAAACAGTTTTGTATATCTGCTGTTTGATTACGGTCAAAACTAGACAGAGACAATGGTGTCAGTCCGTATACAAATAGACGGAGATTGACAATTTTACATACAGACACCGCATAGCGGTGTACGCTCCTCACACACTACCGTGTACCGCCTTGTATCACGGAAGCTATCTGTGTGTGTCTCTGGAAAAACAAGCCGAGGAGATTTTCCATTTTTCCAGACCTACTGTCATGATCCCAGTGCAGGTTTTTGAGCTACACGTCAGGGATTAATGTCTGGAGCTCAGTGCAGGTTTTGACCTGCACACCTGGGGTTAATGATTGTGGCCTCTTTCTGGTTCTGGGAGAGCTTCTTAAACCCCTGGGATGCTCCAATCCCTGCCAGTTATACTTTTGCCTTTGGCCGAGTGTGCTGACCTCTGTGTACCTGTGCCTGTTCGTTGTTATAGCTTGTTTATATGGTTCTGACCCGGTTCTGTTTCCCATTGTGAGTCTGCCTGTTGATTCTGTACTGTGCTATCCTCTCTGTGTATGACTCATTGCCTGTGATCTGACTACTCTCTGCTCGCCCCTCTTGTACCTTGCAGCTATCTCTGTGTATAACTCATTGGCTACGTCCTCACTATCCTCCCTGTCTATGCCCCTTGGTAACTTTGTCTCGCAGTTACCCTACTAGGAGTTCTCTTGCAGCTCCTAGCTCTCTGGAGTTTAGGCCACGCCCCTAGCAGTCACGTGCTTCAGGTCTTGCGGCTCTGAAGTACGCATCTACTCGGCTGCTGCCCGCACCACAGGTAACTTTGAGCACAGTTCGCTTTACTCAGGACATGCACACTGGCTCAGTGAGCAAGTTCAGTGCGGTGTTTCTGACATTATAACTGGCCTGCTATTTTTTTTTCATTCCTCACTTCTGCAGCATGGACCCAATGTGTGCTTTATCTGAGCAGGTGAAATGCTTGACTCAGTCACTGCAGAAGCTTAGTTTGGAACAACAAGCTCTGGCCCAGTCCCAACGGCGGGTTGAGGACTCAGTTCAGGGATACTTTCCGCAGGCTTCCAGCAGGTGGGGAATAGAGATGTCATTTTAGTCCCACCCGAATCCCCGGTTAAATTGCCAGATACGTTTTCTGGTAACAAAGATGATTTCAGAGCATTTAAGGAGGGCTGAAAGCTCTTTTTCTCTTTGAGACCCCGCTCCTCTGGGGATGAGAAACAGAGGGTGGGGGTGGTTATGTCCCTGCTTAGGGGGTCCCCACAAGCCTGGGCATTTTCGCTTTCCTCTTCTGCCCCTGAAAGAATGTCTGTGGATGTGGTTTTTGAAGCCTTATGGCTTATTTATGATGAGCCTGATAGAGCGCGTTTGGCTGAGGACAAGGTGATGAGTGTCTGTCAGGGGGAGCACTCGGCCGAATGGTTCTGTACTGAATTCAGATGCTGGGCAGCCGAGATTTCCTGGAGTGATGCCGCCCTTCGGGGGCTGTTCCGTAGAGGCCTGTGTAAACATCTGAAGGATGCTTTGGCACTCCATCCTCCGCCTGACTCCCTGGAGGATGCCATGACCCAAGTGGTCCGCATGGATCGCAGACTGCAGGCTAGAGGTGTTATGCAATGGGAAACACCATTATTCTTCAGTGGAGATGAGACCCGGACTCTTCCTGTGGCTATGGAGGTGAGCGCTGTCACCTGTCAGGAAAAGGAAAGAAGACGCCGCCGGGAGAAGCAGTTGTGCTTCTATTGTGGAGAATCTGGACACTGGAAGGACTGCCCCTCCTGTCCGTCATCCTCCAAGATGGCGGGAAACGACTAGGTCTGAGTAGTAGTCGAGGAAACTACTCAGACCTTCAGGTACAATTTTCCGCACGTGCAAAAATGGTGCTGCAGGTGGAACTGGAACTTGGTAATGGTTCGGTTCAGACTACTGCTTTTGTTGACTGTGGTTCTGCTGTGAACCTGATTGATAGCAAAGTTATGACTCTTAATAAGATAGGGACAGTCAGGCTTCAGGATCCTGTTAAATTTGTGGCAATTGACTCGTCTCCTCTTACCCAGGACGGTATCTGTTGTAGGTCTGAACTTTTTTCTCTAAAAGTGGGTTCCACTCATGTGGAAAAACTAAGTTGTCATGTGCTAGCAGAAGAGAATGACGATGCAACTTTTTTTACAGCAACGGTTTGCTATTTTATAGTGCGCATGCCCGGCAGATTTCCCCTGCCGAGCATATTAACCCTAAATACCATTCTGGAAGCACCGGAAAATCTCTCTCTCTCTTTCTCTCTCCTCTTCTGGACCGCGGTTCCTTTAAATTTCGCCCACATGCTGACTCCAGCAGATCCGTACACAACACGGATCCAGTGATGACCGTTTAACCCACAACGGCAGCGGATCCATTTTTAAAAACTCTAGCGGATTTGGCCTTCCGTGACTATGGAAAAACAAGCAGAGGAGATTTTCCATTTTTCCAGACCTACTCCTTAGACAGCTGTCCATTTTTCAAACAGTTTCGTATATTTGCTGTTTGATTATGGTCAAAACTAGACAGAGACAGCGTGTGTCAGTCCGTATAAAAATGGGAGATTGACAATTTTCCATACACACACCGTATAGAGCTGTCCAATTCTCAAACAGTATTGTAAATCTGGCGTTCACATTACAGTCACATCTAAACAGAGTCAGCGTGTGTGTGTGTGACACTCCGTAAATACATATACGTAGATCGTTAGTTATACAAAAAATGTATACAGCTGTACACTTCTGATACAGTTCCATATATCTGCTTGTTGGATTACGGTCAAATACATACTGTGAGAGCGTCTGTGACTAGCAAAATATATACGTAGATTTAATTTTTTTTAATACACCTTACACAGGTGGATGCTCCTCATACAGTACCATCTCTCTGCTGGTATTTTTGGTACATTTTCCCAAACATGAGGAAGTATGGTGGAAGAGGCCGAGGACGTGGGCAGGGGGGCGCAGCTGGAACTGATGGTGGTGGTGCATCGGCTGGTTCTGGCAAAAGCACAATAGCAGCTAAGGCAGGAGGTGTTGAGCCTGCGTCATCGTCTGGCCCAAGAAAGCCTGTACTGTTACCTTTTCTTGGAGTAGGAAAACCGCTTTTAAAGCCAGAGCATCAGGAACAGGTTTTTGCGTACATTGCCGAAACAGCCACCAGCTCTATTGCCTCCTCTTCTGAACGTTCGAAATCTGCAAGCACAGGGTGGTCAGTGCAGGGTTCTGGTCTGGAAAAACACCTTTACTTGTGTCCTTCACCCCCACCAAAAGTTAATGATGTGGCAGCCCACACTTCAGACTACTCTATGGAGCTCTTTTCACATACCATGCCTGGGTTATCCAGTCAAAATCTGAATTCCCCAGTCCAAGATGAATCTGACATGGAGTGCACTGATGCACAGCCACTGCTAGATGATTCTGCTGGTACATTGACCCAGAGCACTACATTGCCCTCGCAGTCTATTGAGCCAGAATCTGACCTTGATGAAACTCAGGTGCCCCTTCCCGCATACTATGCCACCTTACTCGGTGACACAGAGCAAGGTAAAGAGGAAGGTGCAGATGACTTTGAAGAGGAGGTGATGGATGACCCAGTTCTTGACCCGGATTGGCATCCATTGGGGGAGGAGGGTGGCGCTGGCAATAGTTCAGATAAGGAGAAGGATCCGCAGCAGGCATTGATATCGCAGCAGCGGTTATCTGGCAGGCCCGTAGCTGTCCAAAAACGTGGACAAAAAACTAAAAGAGTTGCAGGACAGCTTGGCCAGACGGTCAACTTAGCACAGCGTGCAAGGCCAGAAAATGTATACCATAGTAGGAAGAGTGCAGTGTGGCACTTCTTTGTCCAAATTCCTACTGAAGAGGCAAAGGTTACCTGCAAGAAGAGCGGAAGGACTTTTAGCCGAGGTAAACAACTCAGAAATTTGAATACCAGTTGCATGCTCAGACATTTAATCAACATGCACTTGCAAGCGTGGATGGACTACAAAACCTCAGTTAGCACATGTGCACCTGCTCTGACTGAAGATAGCCAGCAATGCTCCATCGCTTCCCCCACTGTAAGACCACCGCCACCGTTAAGCACACCACCAGCACTAAATGTGGAGGTGTCATCGCAAGGCCAAAGCACTCAGGGAATCACAATGATTTTGGAACACAACACTGAATCTAGGCCATCACCACCAATACCATCACCAACCCCCTCTCACTCTGTCCGGTCCACCGCTACTTACCCCATATGCAGCTCTCCAGTCCAGCTCACCCTACCAGACACTCTGAGTAGGACAAGAAAGTACTCATCCTCTCATCCGCGTACACTGTGTTTGAATGCCTATATTGCCAAACTAATCTCATTAGAGATGATGCCCTACCGTTTGGTTGAAAGCGAAGCTTTCCGCGAGCTCATGGCCTATGCTGTCCCACGCTATGACCTACCCAGTCGGCACTTCTTTTCTCAAAAAGCCATCCCTGCCCTACACCGGCATGTGAAAGACCGCATTGTCCATGCACTTAACAGGCAGTGAGTGGAAAGGTGCACCTCACAACAGATGCATGGACCAGTAGGCATGGTCAGGGTCGTTTCATGTCCATCACTGCCACTGGGTTAATGTGGTGGATGCAAGCTCCGCATGGGACAGCGGCGGTGGAACAGTGCTGCCTAGCCCCCGGTATAGGAAACAGTTGGCGATAGGCTTTGGTCTCTCCTCCTCCTCCATCAGCGAAAGCTCGTCCACAGAGCGCAGTCGCACGAGCACTCCATTCGCAGCTGACAGTTTTGCATACAAGGTGTTCCACTATCGAACAGCTAGTGGTAAGTGTCAGCAGGCTGTGTTAAAGATGATGTCTTTGGGCGACAACAGACACCGCGGAGGTACTGGCCGACTACTTGCAGCAACAAACAGAGTCATGGCTGGGCAGTCTGCATCCTGAGTCAGGCAAGGTAATCAGTGATAACGGCCGTAATTTTGTGGCAGCCATAGCCCGTGCAAAACTTACACACATACCTTGCCTGGCTCACACTTTGAACCTGTTGGTGCAGTGCTCCCTTAATAATTATCTGGAGTTAACATCCCTGCTCCATAAGGTGCGAAGACTATGCTCGCACATCCGTCGCTCAAACGTCCACTCCACTCGTATGCAGAAGCTGCAGCGATTGCTCCACCTCCCCAAGCGTCGCCTAATCATGGACGTTGCAACAAGGTGGAACTCCACCCTGCACATGGTTGAGAGGCTGTGCGAACAGAGGCAGGCTGTAATGCACTTGTGGGAGGATACACGGGCAGGCAGTTTGAGGGAAGACATGGAATTGTCGGGTGTGCAGTGGTCAAAGCTGAAAGAACTCTGTAAAGTCCTTCAGTGTTTTGAGGAATGCACTCGGCTGGTAAGCGCAGATGACGCCATCATAACCATGAGCATCCCACTTATGCGTCTGCTCATGCAAAATTTGACGCACATTAAGGATCAGGCATCTGCAGCGGAGGAGGAGGAGGGAAGCCTTGATGACAGTCAGCCATTCTCTGGTCAGGGAACTGTCCTGGACGAGGTGGAGGAAGAAGAGGAAGAGGAGGAGGATGAGGGGGATGATTATTTTGGGCAGGAGGATGCTTTTCAGGGGGTAAGAGAAAATGTTGACGTTCCAAGGTCAGGTACAGTGTTTGTGCGTGACTGTAGGGATGTGGATTTGACAGAAAGTGCTCCTCCACCCAGGAGTGGCAGTGCAGAGTTGACACCTGGAACATTGGCCCACATGTGCGATTATGCCTTGAGGATCCTAAAAAGGGACCCCCGCATTGCCAAATTGATGAGGGATGATGACTACTGGCTGGCCAGCATCCTCGATCCCTGCTACAAAGGCAAATTACACAACATCATGCCTCATGAGAACCTAGAGATAATATTGGCTAACAAACAAGCAACTCTGGTAAACCGTTTGTTTGAGGCTTTCCCAGCACACAGCAGCGGTGCTGGTTCTCCACAAGCTGTAGGGGGCACAATGGAATAGGTGGTCGGGGTGCACACAGCCGAAGTGGCGTTGGAGACAGGGATTTAATGACCATGTTGTGGAATGATTTCTCAAGTACCGCTCACACGACTGCTAATACTGCATGGATTAAAAGTGACAGGAGACAGCAG
This sequence comes from Dendrobates tinctorius, assembly GCF_039654945.1. NCBI lineage: Eukaryota > Metazoa > Chordata > Amphibia > Anura > Dendrobatidae > Dendrobates > Dendrobates tinctorius. Next base: position 9,094,087 of record NW_027361825.1, read on the forward strand.
TTGTCAACTATGGTTACAAACTACTTCTCCCATATCGATGTTCTCCCTCACAGGTCATTCCCTTTTGACTATTGGGCCTCTAAACTGGACACTTGGACTGAATTGGCACAATATGCCTTACAGGAGCTCGCTTGCCCTGCTGCTAGTGTGTTATCTGAAAGAGTCTTCAATGCTGCTGGATCAATCCTAACAGAAAAAAGGACCCGTCTGTCAACCCTAAATGTTGATGATCTAACCTTCATTAAAATGAACCATGCATGGGTTTCAAAGGATTTTGTCCCACCTTCCCCTGATGACACATAGGTTGCCAGAAAACTGCCTCGCTTTTGTCCTCCTCTTCCTCAAACTTGCCCAATTCCGCCCTTTGCAGCAGCTGAATGTCCAGCCAACACATCAACATATGCCATTTTTTAAAACTCCCTAAGTGGGCTGGCCACCCGCCCCCCAATGGCTGGTGTCAACACCTGGCGCACCCGGGCAAGCGCAGTTGCTCTGAACAGGTGGATGGACCCACTGATGGCCGACGGCACTGGCACAGGACCCCTCATAGTACAATACAGTGTCTCTGATGATGGGGGGGCCCACTGGCCATCAGACACACCAGCGTAGTATGAGGGGCCCTGTGCCCCCCCTGCTTGGTCATGGCCACAGCATTTGCAAGTTGCAATACTTACCTCTCCCTGCTCCACTGCTGTGAAGTCTGGGCAGTTAAATCTTTCACAGGGACGGCCACTAGAAATTTGGTGTATTGATCGATGATGATTAAGATGTAGCTATGGCCTGTCCTTCTGGCCTCTACCTTCAGATGATCAATGGCTACCATTAGTATTGGACGTCAACTTACAAGCGGATGCAGTGGTGCTTTATGATCACCTTTCACAGTTGTGATAGTCACAGACGTGTGACATTCCTGCCACCATTTTTCAATGTCTCCTTTAATGCCAATCCAATAGAATCGCCTATGGCCTGTGGCTCCTGTCTTTTGCACTCCAAAATGACCAGACACATCGTGATAGGCAGTGAGGACCATGTCTACATCTCTCCCTGTGATCACAATTTGATGGAGACGAGTAACGGTGATGTGATCCATGCTACTGCAATAAAGCCATCCTTTCTTCACAAAGAACTGTTTTCGCTGTCTCCACAGACACAGTAATTGATGGTCTGCATCGCCTCTGCAACATCTACCGGGAGGTTTTCCCGTGATGAGTAATTCCCAAATTTCTGATAACACTCGAATTTCCGTCTGTACTTGTATCCATGTAGTTTCCAGTAGCGGAGAATCTGGACTGGCTTACTGAGATTTAAATATATACGAAGATTTAAAAGTACCACAACACTGTATACTGTTGTACGCTTCGACTACCTTTCCCTTTTTCTACTTGTTAATTTCTGGTGTAATACATACTGAGCCTGTGAGTGTCTGTGTCTGACTCCGGAAGTATAGACGGAAATTTAAAATTACCCCTAGACTGGATACACCTGGTATGTGCTGATACAGTACCATTGTTCAAAATGTTGTATTACGGTATCATCCATAGTGAGTGAGCGTGTGTGGTTTATGCCTTCTATATACAGTGAATCGGAGATACCAATTTTTACCCTATACTAGATACAGCTTGTATCTTGTTATACAGTACCTTTGTTCGACATTTAGTATTACGGTCAAATCCATACTGAGTAAGCATCTGAGAGTGACTACGGGACTATGTATATGGAGATTTCAATTGTACCCTATAATATATATACTTGCTATCTTGTTATCCAGTACCTTTTTTACAACATTTTTATTATGTCAAACCCAGACTGAGTGAGCATCTGAGGGTGACTCTGGAAATATATACCGAGATTTCAAATTTGGCAAACAATGTATACAGCTGTACGCTTCAGATACAGTAACCTTTTTAGCTATTTAGATTCAGGTGTAATCCATAATGAGCCTGTGAAGTTCTGTATGTTACTCCGGCAATATATTAGGAGCTTTAAGATTACCCCAATACTGTATACAGCTGTATGCTTGTGTTACATTACCCATTTACAGCTTCTCATATTCTTGTGTAATCCATACTGGGCCTGAAAGCGTTTGTGTCTGCCTCATGAAATGTATATGTAGATTCAGAATGTTTACACTATACTTGTATCTTGTGATACTGTACCCTTTTTCAACTTTTTAATTTATTGGGTATACCATACTGAGCCTGTGAGCGTCTGTGTATGACTCATGAAATATATATGGAGATTTACTGTTAACCCTAGACTGTATAGAGCTGTACGCTTCTGATACAGTACCATATATCTGCTGGTATTTTGGGTCCATTTTCCAAAACATGAGGAAGTATGGTGGAAGAGGATGCGGACGTGGGCGTGGGGGGGCCACCTGCTACTGATGGTGGTGGTGGTGCATCTGCTGGTAGTGCCAAAAACACAATAGCAGCTAAGGCAGGAGGTGTTTAGCCTGCATCATGGTGTAGCTCTGAAAGCACACAATTAATGAACCCCTAAAAGTTAACCTTTAATTCAATGTTTTAAGAAAATTTTTAGAAAAACTAAAATACTGGGTAATATCGAGTTTACAACAGTGCCATGGAATACTATTAATGCTGTTTACAATGACCCTTTGATGGACTACTAGGTCCGATTTATACATATTGTTTTTTGCTACTGTTGGTCTGCAATTATTTGGAGGAAATGTTGCTGCTAATGCTGGAGTTTATTCAGCCTGTCTAGACTGGTTTATGTTGTACTGTAGACGTTTTTTTAAAGCATTAACATTGTTATATGGTCTGTCCTTTTGCAGCATATGCATTTTTCATTACGAGATAAGATTGATGAGCTGCATGGACTGCAATTTTTTTGCAGCATACGTATTGTTTACTATGAGATAAGTTCTATGAGCTGCATTTCTTCTATTTTTTGAGTCTTTTTTACTACGAGATAAGTTTACAGCACTTCAGCACTTTTCTCCTATGAGACTTATTTATGTCTACCCATTAGGGGTGTTTTTGTCCGGTATATTTGTATGTGTGTGGTTTTTTGTGTATCCCTTTTTTTGTTTTGCTTGGGTAATAAAGGGTCTCTAGGGCTACCGATGTTGAGCCGGGGCGCCACATCGTCAACAACTAGGGTGCCAACCTCTGCGGTCAGGAAGGGACACATTAGGGTTTATTAGGGTGAGGTTCCCCCCTTCCTTTGATAAATATCTTTTCTTTTTTTGGTGTCAATTCCTTGGAACTGTTGTAAACTCGATATTACCCAGTATTTTAGTTTTTCTAAAAATTTTCTTAAAACATTGAATTAAAGGTTAACTTTTAGGGGTTCTTTAATTGTGTGCTTTCTTGGTTTCTTATTTGGATATCTTGGTCCCCATACATACTTTTTCTGAGGTTTTTTTGTAGCTCTGGAAGGCCTGTAAGGCTCCGCTTTCTGGGAGTAGGCAGACTGCTTTTAAAGCCGGAGCAGCAGGAACTGTTTTTGGCTTACATTGCTGAAACAGCCTCCAGCTCTATCGCCTCCTCTTCTGAAGTTTAAAAAAATGCAAGCACTGAGTCTTAAGTGCAGGCTTCTGGTCAGGAGCAACCCCTTTCCTTGTGTCCTTCACCCACACCAAAAGTGAAGGATGCGGCAGCACACACTTCAGATTACTGAATGGAGCTCTTTTCACATACCATGCCTGGGTTAATTAAAAATGGGGCCCATCTTATACTGGAGCATTCAAAATGGGGGACATCAGACACTGGAGCAGCATTTACGAGGCCCATTATAAACTAGAGCATGAGAAATGGGGCCCATTATATATGGAGCATTATTAGGGCCCATCATACACTGGAGCATCATCCATGAGGCCCATCATATACTGGAGCATTATAAATGGGGCAGATCAGACACTGGAGCAGCATCTATGGGGCACATAATACACTGGAGCATTAGAAATGGGGCCATTTTATATGGAGCATTATTAGGGCCCATCATACACTGGAGCATCATCCATGAGGCCCATCATATACTGGAGCATTCCAGATTGGGGACATCAGACACTGGAGCAGCATTTACGGGGCCCATTATACACTGGAGCATTAGAAATGGAGCCCATTATATATGGAGCATTTTTAGGGCCCATCATACACTGGAGTATCATCCATGAGGCCCATCATATACTGGAGCATTATGTGGCGCTCATCATATACTGTATGGAACATTATATGTGACAAATTATTCTGTATGGAGAAATATATGGGGCTCATTATTCTGTATGACGCACAATGTGGTGGCCATAACACTGTATGGAGTAATATACTGTCCTTTTTTGAGCTATTGTACAATTTAAAATAGATCAGTCATGTCATGTAAGCAGTGAAGTATTTGTCATTGTACTATACCTATATTTCTGTGCCGTATCGGAGCATCAGTATGTGTTAAAGGGGTGCACTGACACTCTTTGGCCCAGGGCACACGAAAACCTGGAGCCAGCCCTACCCCCCCACAACTTTAGCCATATAAGCCCCAGTTTTCAGTACGTAACTATTATTATGAAGTAAATTAAGGTTGACAAGCATCAGCAATAAGAATTGATGTTTTTGGCATTGAAATGGGCACTGTAGGTGTGTTTACTGTCCTCTACTCCCTGCCGACTTTGCTTCCCCATTGACTTGCATTGGGTTTCGTGTTTCAGTCGGCCTCTGACTTTTCCCTATAGTCGGCCAATTTCGTTCGACCCGACTTTTGCAAAAGTCGGGTTTCATGAAACCCGACTCGACCCTTAAAAAGGCAAAGTCGCTCATCTCTAGTGATGAGCAAATTGTTTGGAGTAGAACCAAATTCTCCTTGAACTTTACAAAAGATTCCTATTTCCCAAGATCCAATTGTTTTTAATTTCCCATTACAATCCACGCTATTTGGCAATTTTAAATATCGTCAGAACCACTCGCCTCTAATGGTAACCGAATCTGCCAAAAATTTGAATTTGATAATTTGCTTAAATTTGACCAGGAAATTTGATTTGCATGCACAGCGTCATCCTGTTCGTAGCTGTGTCTGGAATTCCAAACCTAAGCTGTGAATCATAAAGATGCGGCACACAACATGATGTGACAAACGTCGTCGTTACCTTAAAACATGCATGCTCAAAGACATCCCGGCTCGTCGCGCACTCTAGTCTGGGACTACCAGCCATATCAGGGACCTACAGCTTGTCATCTCAGATCAATCATCTAGTGGCTTGTTGACTCAAGTGGAAAATTAGGAAAGGACACATTTGCATTATGCTACACTTCAGGGACCAAGAATGGAATGTGTATTTTGAAAGTTCTGACCTTGTCACGGAGATCCAGCCCCACCCATGACCTAGATTGATATGTTTGATAGTGTCAAGCATCTGCTGAGAAGGAGCATATTTTTATTTCTGATTTGACGCCGCCCCACACATTTTTAAGCCCAACTAGCTATAAGGTAGACCTCACTCCTGCATCAAGGCTGAAGTTCATCAGAGTCATTATCCCTTCAGTTATAATTTATCAAAAGTTTGTGATCCTACAATGGGAGATGGAGGCAGACATATTATCATCTCTTCCTCATGGAATGATGGAAATGATGTGGATGAATAACAATGTACGGTAGAACCGATCTTCCAATGAGTTGCGTATCCACATGGGTGCATGGGTTGCAGTTGCAACGCTGCGTGTGTCACATAAGAATACAGTATTATATCCACCACATAGAAGATGGGGAACTTATTACAGTTTTGCTAATAAGCACTTTGGCAGCAGATTCACTTTCTTCATATTTGTGTGTTTACACGGTGTGTCCATAGAAGAGGCATTTACTGATTGGAGAATCTGGCAGTCATAGATGTTAGTGCTTTGCTATGTTACTTAATTATATATCACAGATTGTATTGGAATATTCAGAGGCAGCATCTGTCATAATAAGAGTAGCATATGTCAGGTAGGAAACACAGCATTTAGATTTGTGTGATTGTACATTTTTTATAATATATATTTTTATTCAAATAACATGGACAACAGTACAGATATATAAATACTTTGCATGAGCAGGAACAGTTATTTGACAATCTGTATGTCGTAGGAAATATAAGGTTTAACTAACAGAGTCAAACCCGATAATATAACACAAGTATTAACCAATACAGAACAATGCAGTGGTACAGGTGTAATAAGGTAATACGAGATAGAAGTAATATGTCATCATTAACAGGTAGACAGGTATTGAAGTCGATTAATATTAAAATTACAAAGTGGGTCTGGATGAGGGACATGCCAGCACCTAGGATGGGGGTCATCTAACTGTAGATGATACTCAGGGCAGATGGATGGAAGTAAAGGCTTGTTAGAGAGCAGGTAAAGATCAGGAAACATCAGAGGGCTCTATTGAGCGTATTTTTGTCTCCATGAGTACCAAGCCTTTAAGAAAAATGGATGTGAGTGAGACTCCCAACTTGAGAGCTCTTCTAATCTATATATAAGCTTTACTTTCTCAATCCATTCGGGTAAGGAAGGAGGAGATGGGTCCCTCCAATGGGTTGAGATAAGTTGCTTAGCAGCGCTCAGCAGCAGAGCCAAGGGTTCATGCTTCTTCAGTTTGCAATCAGATGAGGGACATGAAAGCAGAACCTCCTTAGGGGAATGGGTTTTAGCAGTTAGTTTAAGGCCTTTTAATGTTTTGTTGACCCACGACAAAAATTCAAGAAGTTGAGGACAGGACCAGTATATGTGTGACATGTTGCCCGTTTCGAAGCCGCACCTCCAACATAATTTTGATTTAGTTAGTCCAAGATGGTGAAGAAACTCGGGCATTCTGTACCATCTCGAAAAGATTTTGTACGCGTTTTCTTGTAGCAACGTGCATCTAGAAAAGCCTTTTGAGTTGGTTAGGATGTTGCGCACCTCTAGATCAGTTAACGAAATGTCTAGTTCTTTTTCCCAAGAGAGGAGGCATACTGGTTTTGATACGGCGGGAGGAGAAATTATGTTTTTGTATATCTTGCAAAGCAATTTGGGAATAGGCAATCGGAATTTCAACAGTAATTCACTCCAAGTCCAGTCTCTGGTCTTAGTAAATTTAGCATTAAATTGTTTTAGAGTTTCCAAGGCATGGATTTCTTGTAGGAAGTTCTTAGGGTGAATGTGGGAGTTTGTAGGCCAGATGTCTAAAGGAGAAATGTTGCCTAAGTCTAGTTGGGAAATTGCCCGATAAGGCAGATGGTGCCAAAGGTTAAATGCATCAGTATAATTGGGATTAAGAAGATACGGAATTACACCAGTAGGAGTCACTGCGGAAAGTCCCTCATCTGTGAATTTGGGTTTAGATAGGTCATTTTTGATTTTAAAAGTTGTCAGGGTGATTGGGTCTAGCTTCAGATGGGGAGGGGGAGTTATATCATTCCATATGTACTGGTGCATGTTATTTTCGAGTAGAAGAAGTTCTAAATTATGTTGTGAGGACTGATAAGCTGAAGCGAGTTTTGACCATCTACTCATATGTATCGCTTTATGATATGAGGTAAAATCTGGGAGACTTAAGCCTCCTGATGGTCTCGGAAGAGTACGGAGTCTGTGAGAGAGTCTTGGTTTTTTAAACTTCCAGATGTATTGCGAGATTATTCTCCTAATGGAAGAAAAAAAAGTTTTGGGGAAAGGTATTGGCACCAGGGACATTGTATAAAGAATTTTAGGCGAGATATAGGTTTTAATTATGTTTATCCTTCCTAACCAGGAGAGATATGGATGGTTTGACTTCTTTAATAGTTCCACGACTGTCTTGTTTAATTTAATTAGTTTTCTCTATAGAGATCTAGAGGTTTTTTGGTAAGAATAATCCCTAGGTATTTGATACAGTTTGTTGACCATTTAAACGGAGCTAAACTCTTCAAGAAAGAGGCATCCTCATCTGAGGCGGATATATTAAGTGCTTCTGATTTATCCCAATTGAGTTTGAAGTCTGAAACTTCACTGAATCTTCAGAAGAGGTCTACTACACTATGAGCCGCTGTTTTAGGGTTGGTTATTTGGATGAGGAAATCATCAGCAAAGGCAGCACAGTTTTGTTCTGTATCTCTAACTTTTAGTCCCTTAATGTCAGGATTTTGACGTATTGCTTGCAGTAGTGTTTCTATTACTAATATAAAGAGGGTGGGTGATAGGGGGCAGCGCTGTTGTGTGCCGTTGTACACTCACTGGCCACTTTATTAGGTACACCTGTCCAACTGTGTGTTAAGACTTAATTTCTAATCAGCCAATCACATGGCGGCAACTCAGTGCATTTAGGCATGTAGACATGGTCAAGACAATCTCCTGCAGTTCAAACCGAGCATCAGTATGGGGAAGAAAGGTGATTTGAGTGCCTTTGAACGTGGCATGATTGTTGGTGCCAGAAGGGCTGGTCTGAGAATTTCAGAAACTGCTGATCTACTGGGATTTTCACGCACAACCATCTCTAGGGTTTACAGAGAATGGTCCGAAAAAGAAAAAAAATCCAGTGAGAGGCAGTTCTGTGGCCGGAAATGCCATGTTGATGCCAGAGGTCAGAGGAGAATGGGCAGACTGGTTCGAGCTGATAGAAAGGCAACAGTGACTCAAATTGCCACCCGTTACAACCAAGGTAGGCAGAAGAGCATCTCTGAACGCACAGTGCGTCGAACTTTGAGGCAGATGGGCTACAGCAGCAGAAGACCACACTGGGTACCACTCCTCTCAGCTAAGAACAGGAAACTGAGGCTACAATTTGCACAAGCTCATCGAAATTGGACAGTAGAAGATTGGAAAAACGTTGCCTGGTCTGATGAGTCTCGATTTCTGCTGCGACATTCGGATGGTAGGGTCAGAATTTGGCATAAACAACATGAAAGCATGGATCCATCCTGCCTTGTATCAACGGTTCAGGCTGGTGGTGGTGGTGTCATGGTGTGGGGAATTTTTTCTGGGCACTCTTTGGGCCCCTTGGTACCAATTGAGCATCGGTGCAACGCCACAGCCTACCTGAGTATTGTTGCTGACCATGTCCATCCCTTTATGACCACAATGTACCCAACATCTGATGGCTACTTTCAGCAGGATAATGCGCCATGTCATAAAGCTCGAATCATCTCAGATTGGTTTCTTGAACATGACAATGAGTTTACTGTACTCAAATGGCCTCCTCAGTCACCAGATCTCAATCCAATAGAGCATCTTTGGGATGTGGTGGAACGGGAGATTCGCATCAGGGATGTGCAGCCGACAAATCTGCGCCAACTGTGTGATGCCATCATGTCAATATGGTCCAAAATCTCTGAGGAATGCTTCCAGCACCTTGTTGAATCTCTGCCATGAAGAATTGAGGCAGTTCTGAAGGCAAAAGGGGGTCCAACCCCTTACTAGCATGGTGTACCTAATAAAGTGGCCAGTGAGTGTAGATGTTGAAGGATTGAGAGAACACTCCATTGAGTTTTATCTTTGCGGATGGGGCCGAATATAGAGAAAATACAGCTTTGACAAAGCTACTGGGGAATTCAAATTTTTCAAGTGTTTTTTTCCATAAAATGCCAATTAACACAATCAAAGGCCTTTTCGGCGTCAGTTGATAGGAGTGTGAGGGGGGATTTTTTTTTAAAAGCATGATTAATGGCATGAAGGATCCGAGCTGTGTTGTCCTTCCCCTCCCTTCCCTTTACAAATCCCGCCTGGTCAAAACGTACCAGTTTGGGTAAAAGATTGCTTACTCTGGTGGCTAAGATTTCTGCCTAGAGCTTAATGTCTGTGTTTAACAAGGATATGGGACGGTAGCTACCACACAGTTCAGGATCCTGCCCCTCCTTGGGAGTGATGGTTATATAAGCTTCTAATGCTTGTTTGGGTAGGGCAGAGCCTTTTAAGAGATTATTAAACAGGTTAGACGTGTGGAGCCAAGATTTCTGCAAATTTTTTGTAGTATATAATCGGGAAACCATCAGGGCCTGGTGATTTGCCTTTGGGTATTGATTTTAAGGTCTCCAAAATTTCTTGCGGTGTGATTGGTGCCAATAGCATGTCTTTGTCTTCTGGATTCAGTTTGGGTAGATTAATGTCAGAAAGAAAGGAAAGGATTTTGTTCTCTGCTGCCACAGGGTCAAGCAAAGAGGGGGGTCTGGATAAGTTATAGAGGTTTTCATAAAACTTCATGAATGTATGTGCTATACCGGCTGTATTTGAGATAGTTTGGGATTGATTATTTTTGATTTTCCGGATAAAAGTCCGGTCTGTTTGCTTTCTTAAGAGCGAGGAGGTAAGTTTGCTTCCCCTGTTACCATGCATGTAAAATGTCTGTTTGCTCCTTAAGTAAGTTTTGGCGGAGCGCACATTCAATACATCTTTCAATTTGTTACGCAAGGCTTTTACGGATTCTTGCGCTTGGGCGGCTAGAGATTTTTTGTGAACAGTTTCCAAAGTATTTATTTGATGTATAATAGATGAGATCTCTTTATGTCTATTTTTCTTAATGTAGGAGCCCAAGGCTATGAGTTCCCCTCTAACCACCGCCTTATGTGCTTCTGAAATCATGGGGAGGGGTGAATCTAGTTGTGAATTTTATTTAAAGAACAAATTGAATCTATTTTTAATTTTTTCTAGATTTTTATCGTTGTCTAGAAGGGTTTCATTTAACCTCCATGTTCCCATAGGCCTAGGGAGAGAAGTGATTGTGATTTCCAGATATATGGGTGCATGGTCTAATAGTGTAATAGGACCAATGTGAGTTTTTTGTATTAGAGGAAAAGAGTGATCCTGAACAAAAAGGTAATCTAGTCTTTGGTATGAGTTATGAGGGGGAGAGAAGAAGGTGTAATCTTTGGTCTCAGGGTTACTTGTTCAACATGGATCGATTAGATTCAGGGAGTTCAGGGAGACATGGATCTTCCTGATAGCCTTTTGGGAGACATTTTTAGAGCCCGAGGATGAGTCCAGTGAGGAATTAAGGGTTACATTCAAATCTCCCCCCACCACCAACAGACCTTCTTTAAACAGTTCCAAAATACCCAGGGTCTTAGATAGCCACAGGTCCTGCTGCTTGTTAGGAGCATAGAGGTTACAAAGGGTCACCATATTGTTGGCCAGGTGGCCCTTAATCATAATGTAACGACCCTCTGAGTCTGAGAACGTGTCCTTCCACTGGAAGGGGAGATTCCTTGCCAGAGCTATACTGACTCCCTTGGAAGCAGAAGAGCTCTTGCTATTGAACCATATCGGGAATTGGGAACGGGAGGCATCTGGGGAGCGACCTTGTTTAAAGTGAGTTTCTTGCAGGAAAGCAATTTTGGTTTTACTTTTTTTAGGAGAAGCATGATTTGGTTCCGTTTAGCCGGGGAGTTTATGCCCTTCACATTAAAAGAGGCTATTGTCAAATTATCTAGCGTGTTTTGATGTGTCATGGAGGGAATGTACATAGACTGACCTGAATGACCTAAGTTGTACCAATGCAAGGAATACAAGGAAAATATTCAACAACATAACACATATTAACAGTTGAGATCTTATCTGCAGCAGGGGGGGTCCCAGCCTCGAACAGAGAGCAGACAAGACAGTCCATAGGGGAAAGGATAGACGTCCAGTGGTGATCTCCTGTAAAACTTGAGATGTGGGGTAAAAGTACATTAAACACAAAAACTATCAATGGCTGTACTAAATCAAAAGTGCAAAAAGCAATTAAAAAAAGAACACCAACATCAGAACCGAAGCCTATGAATCGACAGGGAGAGGGGTGACACTCCTGCACCAAGATTTCGGAGTGTCTTTCCTTCTTCATATTCCTCCCCGGTTAACACAGGTGGCAGTTTGTTAAAGAGTTCATCTTCAAAGAATCAAGTAGAAGGGCTTCTTTGGTCCTGTTTCTTGAGCTTGGGGGAGCCTGTCTTTTTCCGGACAGACCAATCTTCAGTGCGATGGAGTTGTGGGTAGGTGTGAGTCGACTCCAGAGGCATCCAGGATGAAACTTCCACAGGAGGAATTTGCAGAATATTCCACGCTTTGTGCACGTCTTCAGGCGAACGTATAGCGATTTGTTTTCCATCTTTAATGATTGCGACCCCGAACGGAAACAGCCATCTATAGGGAAGCTTGTGTACTGTATCTTCAGAGTGTCAAGCAAGGGTTTCATCAGCCGTCTCTTGGCCAAGGTTGAAGGTGCTATGTCTTGAAATATTTGGAAAGGAGAATTATTGTATGTGAGGGGGGCTTTTTCTCTCGCTTTGGTGAGGATGGCATTCGCGTCTACAAAGCTAAGTAGGCCACAGATGATATCTCTTGGAGGGTCCGGGGGTTTGGGCTTTAGTGCTCTGTGTACTCTTTCTATGACTATCTTGTCCGCTCTGTCTTGGCCCACCAAAGATGAGAAAATTTCCATTGTGACTTTTTCAAGAGCCTCTGCAGCAAGGGTTTCAGGAATTCCTTTCATTCTAATATTTTTTCTCCTGCTTCTGTTTTCCTGACGTGTCAGAACGCGACTGATCCATTGTTTGGTTTGACAGTTTTTTCAGTGAAGGCTGTTGATTCAAAGTTTTTTCTTTAAGAATTTCTCAAGTTCCCCTTGTTTGTGTTCCTTGTTATTATTTGGGAGCACTTTGGCTTTGACATGCTCCCTGCCTGTTTTAACCATATCGAAAATTATGAGCGTGTCAGCATGAAATCACCACTGGGTCATCAGACTATATTACTGCATCATTGGCAGATTGAGCATGTTGGATGCTTTTAAGAAAGCTGCATATGTATCATGAAAAGAGATGGAGACTATGATGGAGGGGGAATACAGAAAAACAAACGCAGTAACTTTGACCCGTCAGCAGGTGGCGCCAGAACCACACGTCTGAGGCCACACAAGGCAGCAAACTGTCCACTCCAGAGAATGTATTAGGGTAAAAATAGCGTAAAAGAAAACAAAAATATCTCTCAGTCCTAGACCAGTGAGTTATGTCTGCACATTGAGAGAATTTCTTCTTATCTTAAGAAGGTGGTGGAGGCGCTGGGAAGAGAAATAAACAGGTCACTCAGCCCAGGTTTCCCAATTCATTTTCCCTGGTGTATTTACTCCCTGTGAGGCTAGTGAGGGGAATGATGGCGTCTTCTCCTCCCTGATCAGTGGGGAATTGGCGCCAAAAAGCAGTCTTATTAAATATTTGCTCCGTGCATGGAGGTTTTTGAAAATATTAATATAAAAGGAAGTTCAGAGGGGTTTGGAGCCACATGGAGCTCCCATCCACCCATGGGCTATTTAATGATGTAAATCCTGTGAGGTCACAGGTGTCTTAGGGGTCCCCATCTCCTACCTTGTGTTCCTCTGTCCTGGGCCTCTCAGTGGCAGGGGAGAGAGAGCTGTGTCCGGTATTTCCTTCTAGTGTACTTCAGCCTCTCACCCCTGTGGCTGTGGAGCTAGTCTTAGAGGCCGGTAAAAAGGCTCTCCCGGGGTCTGGAGATCTTGGTGGGTCTCCTCAGGGAATCTGGTGATATACCCCTGGAACAATTAGTCGCTTGTTTTAGCTTTCTTTTCCTTATAATCTGGTCTAGGAACAGGAGCTGGGACTCCACACGTCCTTTCCTGCTCATGCCTAGGCCACGCCCTGTGTGATTGTACATTTTGGAAGGTTTTTTTGGTCTTGAGGGGCAGATATACAGGTACGTTCTAGTCACCTACTATCTGGTGCACCCTTGGAGTTTGGTGTTCACTTTTATAGATAGAAAACATCATTTATCCTCTGGTTGCAATTGCTTGGTTGGCCACTAATTGCTAGAATATGAGGCCAAAACATCTAATCACTATGAACGTGATGGTCAACAGGTCCTTCCACCCATTAGGTTCATAGTGATAAGACATTTCATAGAGTAGCAGTAAAATGCTACCGATTCATACAGATCTCTCACCAGTTTTCACTATACAAACTGTGTCAATAAATAGATCTTTAAGACTTGATTATGCAGGTACACTTACTTTGAAAATCCCTCTCCAAATGGCTGTATACACTTATTGGAAAGCCGCACCTCTCTTATATTTTATAATGAGCATTTTTCAACCTCAGCAGGACTCATATAATACTCATTATCATTTCAGGATTATACAGTTGTTTTAATATGGATTTTCAATTCAACTATACCAGCCTCATCAGGTCTCAGAGATCTACTCAATAATGAATACAGTTTGTATTATGAATCCTAGTGATGTCTTAAAGAGGTGCGGAAACAGCCTTCTAAAAGTACACACTGACTGCTTAAATAATATACAATTTTAGACATTTCCCAAAAAAATAAATTGTGGGATTTAAAATTTATCTTACCTTTGTTTTTATGTTTTTTTGTTTGTTTGGTTTGTTTGTTTTTAACTTTGTCATTGCTATTAGCTAATAGTTTTTACTCTCATTTTATTTCTTTTCACCCATAATTAAATCCTCTATTTTAAAAATTCTAATAGTCTCTAATTTATCTGGTCTGGCTTTCTCCACTAACTGAATGACCTAAGTCCTATAAAAAATGTTATTTTCATCTTAATAGTATTATTGTATGTTTTGGGGGGTTTTTTTTAGAAGGAAGTAAGAAAGGAACATCAGAAGAAATCTCACAGTAAATTCCTGCCTTGGTTGTGGGACTACATATAAATGATAAACTTCACCCCATCCTAAACTACCTTGTTCAGAATGGAGGACTACCCACCAGCCACCTGTTGCCTTCATTTTCCTAAATTATTAATTCAGATTGCTTCCAAGGAATTAAAAGCCTGGATGGATAACTTTTAGTTTCTGGATAAATTAATTCAATTTTTTAAAATATTTATTTTAAGTATTGACCTTATGTTTGAATATTTTTATGTTATATTTTGGATCACCGTAGAAAATGTCTTTCATTTTCTATTTCTATTTATTGTCAACTTCAACTTTTGAAATAGTTTTTTTTGAAAAATCTAAAAATAAAAAGATCCCATCATCCTTTTTGCCTGTGTTATTTGTTCCTATTTTTGTCAAATCTTATTGAAATCTTATCTCTAAGCCTCTTTAAATAATTAAATTGGATCCAAATTAATTGCAATAGTATCGTCTTAGATTTAGTTAATAATAACTGTACTGACTATACTAATTTTTTTAAGCTATTTTACTAATTAAAATAATTTTAAATTAATTAGTCTATCTAAAATGAATCCAACTTGTTGGGTACTTACCTTTAAGCAATAAGAGGAACAAGAGAACAAGCCCATTGGGCCTCGTTCTGCTCCCCATGATGCCTATCGCTTAGTTCTGTGTCTAAGATAGTAGATAAGGAGTATCACAAACTTTTAGAAACAGGAAATAGTATCTTTATGTAGTCTTTGTGATGGGATGATAGACTTCATAAACAATGTCCGATGTGTCACATTACAAAAATATCACATTCGGACAGCCCCTATTACGTTTTATAAATCGATCTTCAATTCACTTAAGCAATTTAAAGCAATTATGAGCTCCTAACAAAGTATGTTATTTGCCTTCTCCATGTCTGACTCATCTGATTCATACCATTGGAATGTAGAAAGTATCAGGGCTCCCTTTTCTCCTGACTATAATGATGTATGATCTCTTACTTAGAAATCAGTTATAATAAAGACGCATGTAATATGACAAATAAAATCTTTACTGAAACTAATGATATCTATAAACAAAAGCATAGATGGTCTGCGGAGCACCGATACCAACAATAGGCTTATCACCTAGTTTAGATGAGCCACAGCTTTCTTGGTAAACCAACACAAAAAGTTAGAAACACAGGAACAAATCCAAAACAGCCATCATAATTATATGTTACTAAAGGGGTTTTACAGTACTATTTCATCTTCTTCCCAGTGGGCTAAGAACTAACAGGCAGGGAGATGCCAACTACCAGCCCGTTTTGTCCGACATCGATCTCTGCTGGTTCAGCAATTTTGCTGCTTCATGTCAAAAGAGCTGCTCTTTCTCTTCCAGGCTGCTCTGTTGGTGGGACGAGACTTCTGATGTCATAGTGGTTCACAGTCTAGTTCCTCACAGTTATGAAATGGTGAGCTGGCTTTCAATCAGCATGACATCATCAGTGACGCTTTGACAACAGAGCAGGAGAAAAGTAATTGCTGTGTCAACTTGTCATCTCCAGAAGCCACAGATTCGATTTTCAGGTCTGTAGCCACTCTTAGCAACCAGATATTGACACCAAGCGCAACAGGCAGGTAGTTAGCAAAATTCCTGCCTGTATGTTCGTAGGCCCATAATAAAAAAATTAAAGAGTTCTGGATAACACCATAAACTGATTCGACAATACTATGTTGTCATCTGGGGGCCATCCCAGCTGCCAATTAATCCACATGGGAAAAACCCTCAAAAGGCTGTAAATCACAGCCCAACCTCATATTGATCACACAAGGACACATAAGCATTTCCCAACAACTTATGGCTTTGCCAATGTTTTTCAACATTGGTCATTTCATGCCACTCATTATCAGATACGTAAAGCCAAGAGAGAAGGTATGGAAGGAAACATTGATGCTTATTTCTCCATGGAAAAAAAAGACAGAGATGGTATTAATTGGTCTGCAAGGACCCAATCCAGTGGTAATGTCAGTAATCTGTGGCCGCTGGATGGGGGCCCTGTGAGCTGAAACCTACCTGTCAGCATCGGCCATTCTTCTTTTGATTAGCAGGCCTGATTCGTCATCATATGGGATGATGTCAGGCCGGCAAGCCAAAAAAGGAGCTGGAGATGTCCATTAAGTAAGAGACTGTTCCCAGGGTACTAGTCTAATGGCCACATAGTTTAATGGGATTTTTAACAATTTTCAGAAGAGCCACTTACATATAGTTTGATTGTCCTGCGTAATCCAACAAAGTCACCAGGTCTCTCATCACGAGCCCAAACACATAGAAGAATCTTGCTCAGATGACCATTAATAACCTCACTAATATGAGCCAAGGTTGCAAGCGCAGGAATATCTGCGTATGGGGCTCATTCTCCATCCTGAGTAGTGTTGACCATTCCGATACCGCAAGTATCGGGTATCGGCCGATATTAGCTGTATCGGAATTCCGATACTTAGTTCCGATACTTTTTTCATATTGAATACCGGAATCGGAAGTTCCCATAATGCTAGGAGCCCGCTCAATTTGATTCAGCCAATGGGGATCCTCAGAAGTGTGGGCACATCCTGTTAGGCATGTAGGCATGTTACCTACTGGCATGGCTGTGATTGGCTGCTGAAATGATGTCATGATGCACTATAAAAACCGCTGCAGCCGCCATTTCGGGTTCACTCTGCTGTGAATTCAGTTAGGGACAGGCTGCTGTTGAAGACTGTGAGGGACAGTTAAAAATAGCGATCATCAAACATATCTATTGCTCTACCCAGGCTACATAATCCACCACTGTAGCATTTTTTTAGCCCAGCAGCGCTGTTTTAATAGCTGTCTGCAAGGGCTGTGTGAGTGCAGACCTACGCTGTGTAGTGTGTCCTGCAGGCACGTCTGCTTGTAGGCTGCCCAGCGTGTGTCTCTGCCTCATACACATTTTTCTTTTATTGCTGCTTTTTTTCTCCTGTATAGTGTGCTTCCATACGTATCCATATACGTTGGTTGCAAACACTAAAGGAGTGAACAGTGGAGCCTTTCAGCAGCCTTTCAGCGCTATAGCTCATTTCTCTGCACTGTTTTTGGCTGTCTGATAGGTCTCCCTGTGTGTGAGTGCAGCTCACGTTGCAGTGTGTTCTACAGCCACCGCTGGTTGTAGTCCGCTCAGCGTGCGTCACTGCCTCATACATAGTCCTTTTTTTGCAGCTAATTTGTCCAGATTTTTGCTCCTATATTAGTGTGCTTCCATCCGCATCCATTGCCATTGGTTGGTTGCAAACAATATATAGGATTACATAGAGGAGCCTTTTTGCTGGCTTGTGCCCTTCAGGGCCAGCCAGACTAGTATCACCCTATTTTTTGGAGCCTCATCAATTGCATTGTAGGTTAGATTCCTGCATTGTAATCGCTCCAAAAAGTTTGTGATACTATAGCTTTCAAACTTTGGTCACATCCTTTTATTTTCCCCCCCCCCCAAAAAAAAAGGAAATAAAGTTCACCAAACACTCCACTTTAGAGTTGTGTAGGCCACATTAGATCATATTAAAGTGTAGTACACACACTCTTAGCAAAATTAGTGTTTCTTATACTGGTTAGCAGGTGTTCAGGAATAAGAACACTAAGCCCCCCTTTTTTACTTTTCTGCCTATCTTTATCAGTCTACCAAGATGAAGAAGGCAGGGAGTAAGGCACGTGGTCGTGGCCGTGGAGTTTCAGCAGGGAGAGGACGTGGGGATTCGGTGTCTGCTGCGGCCACCAGTGACCCGGCATCCCCCACTTTTACCAGGCAACAGTCCTTCATGCGCAGCTTTGTAGGACCTCGCCGTACCCCACTGCTGCGTGACGAACAAATTGAAGCCGTTGTCGGATGGATGGCAGCTAACACATCCACTTCAATGACTTCCGCATCCTCTCAGGGCCAGAGCACTGAAGAGCAACCATCTATCTCTTCACCACCTGCCAAATTGCCCAGGCAGTCTGAGAGCCCTGGACAGGAGCCATCTCAATCTTTACTTCTGTTCTCAGAATCTGTTGGCTTGGAAAGAGGTGGCCAGCCAAGCAGCATTCTAGAGCGTGAAGCAGAGGGAGTATGCAGTGATGCGCAACTGCTTTGTCCCTCTGAATCTGAAGAGGCGGGTGGGCCAGTGCCTATTGTCAGCACACCTCAGTACTCATCTGATGATGATGAGACTCAGTTGCCAATTTCTGGTGTGTACGGGGCTGACGAGACAACCCAGGACCAGCCTGTGCTGGAAGAGGGGAGTGGAGATGATGAGGTCCTTGACCCATCATGGCGTCAGCCACAGGAAGGTGGTGGGAGCAGCTCTGAGGAAGAGATTCCCCGAACGGCCAAAAGAGGAGGGAGAGGGCGGAGGCAGACTTGGTTGCCTGTAGCCTCCACTTTGGCACCCGTGAGGAGCAATCCTCTTCCAAAACACAAAACGGGCGCTCCCAGGACTTGCAGTGCGTGGTCTTTTTTTGACACAGTTGCAGATGACATTTGCTTTGTCAAATGCAAGCTGTGTCATCAGAAAGTTAAAAGAGGGAAAAATGTGAGCAACCTCAATACCACAAATATGTGGAAACATGTGCGTACCAAGCACGAGGTGGAGTTACACAGACACACTGAAGATGTAGGCCAACTTTCAGCAGCACCTACCACCTCTTCAGCTCGTGTTGGGGCCTCTTCCTCCAGCTCACACACAGCTGGTTCGGCTTCCTCACTGGAGCACCCTGGAAGAACCTCTGCCACTGTTGTCCAGAGACCCAGTGAAATTCCACCCACTGAACCACGTTCTCAGTCATCAGCACACTCCCAGGCCACTCACCAGCAATCGGTAGCACAGGCATGGGAGAAAAAGCGGCCATACTCGGCAAACCATCCCCGAGCACTGGCTCTGAATGCCGGCATTGCCAAACTACTGGCCCTTGAGATGCTGTCATTCAGGCTGGTGGAGACTGACACCTTCCGGAACTTGATGCATTGGCAGTTCCACAATACAATGTGCCCAGCCACTTTTATTTCAGCAGGCAAGCCGTCCCTGCCCTGCAAAAGCATGTGGAGGGAAAAATTAAAAATGCGCTACTAAATGCCATCAGTAGCAAGGTCCACCTGACCACCGATGCGTGGACCAGTAGCCATGGACAGGGACGATACCTTTCCCTCACTGCCCATTGGGTCAATGTTGTGGAGCCAGGTACAGATCTGGAGAGTGGCTCTGTACGTATTCTGCCAACTCCAAGGATTGCAGGAATGCAGTCTGTACATATTGAGTCCTCCTCCTACTCTAGTTCCTTGGAATCAGCACTGCATGAGCCTGTTAGGCCAGATATGAGCACAGGTGTGGCCAAACGTCAACAGGCCGTCCTTAAATTAATTTCTTTGGGGAATCGGAGCCACACAGCACAGGAGCTCTGGAATGCCATCAAGCAGGAGAGCTATGTGTGGTTTGTGCCAGCGAATCTCCAGCCAGGTTTGGTAGTGAGTGACAATGGCCAAAATCTAGTTGCAGCTCTGGGCCTAGGCAACCTCACTCACATACCATGTCTGGCACACGTGCTCAATTTGGTCATGCAGAGCTTTCTGAGGGACTATCCGGATCTTGATGCACTGCTGCACAAGGTTCGCCTAGAGTGTGCTCACTTGCGGCGTTCCAGCATGGCAAGATCGCGCATTGCATCTCTGCAACGCCGATTCCGCCTGCCAGAACATCGCATCATATGTGACCTCCCCACCAGGTGGAATTCAACATTACATATGTTGGAGCGTTTGTGTGAGCAGCAGGCAGCAGTAATGGAGTACCAGCTGCATCAGGCGCAAACAAGTCGCACTGTGCGCCGGACACACTTCAAACCACTGAGTGGGCCACTATGAGGGACATCTGCCAAGTTTTGCGTGCCTTCGATGACTCCATGCGGATGGCCAGTGCAGATGATGCACTAGTCAGCATGATTGTCCCCCTTATCTGTCTGCTTCAAAAAACCTTACAAGCACTAAGTGAGGAGGTTTTTGAAGAGGTCGAGGATGAGGAGTCAGAAATGCCATCTGCTTCTGGCAAGTCTGCGCAACGTGCTTCCACACAAAGGCCCAGGCAGGGGACACTTAGTGAGGAGGATGGCAAGGAGTCAATGGAGGAGGAGGAACACATCTCTCCAGAGGAGGGAGGTACACAAGGCTCTAGTAGTCAGTGTGTACAGCGAGGGTGGGGTGATGCTGAGCAGGCAGAGATGCTGCCTAAAGCTGGGGACAGCGTTTCCGGTCCAGTTGGCAGTCTGCAGCACATGGTTGATTTCATGCTGCAGTGCTTGTTAAATGACCGACGCATCGCCAACATTCTCCACATGGCTGACTATTGGGTGTACACCCTCCTAAATCCTCGTTACTGGGACAACTTACAAAGCCTCATACCACAGTTGAATCGGGAGCGTAAAATGCGGGAGTACCAAGAAACACTTGTGCAGGCCATCATGTTCTCCATCCCCCCCGCAAGTGTTGCTGGTAGTGCTTTTCAAAGCAGCCATGTGGGTAGAGGCAGTGGAGGAAGCACTGCACAAAGAGGTAGCAGAGGCAGTGCCGCAGGACAAGGCAAGGCCAGTATGGCCCAAATGTGGAAAAGTTTTGTGGGACTGCCACAAACGGCTACACCATCACAGACGGCACCAGTCAGCAGGAGGCAACGTTTCCGTCAGATGGTGACAGACTACTTGTCTTGCTCTGTTAGTGTACTCCCAGACGGCTCTTCCCCGTTCAAGTTTTGGGTCTCTAAGCTGGATACATGGCCAGAGCTTAGCCAGTATGCATTGGAGGTGCTGGCTTGCCCTGCTGCCAGTGTATTATCGGAACGTGTCTTTAGTGCTGCAGGTGGTGTGGTAACAGACCGTCGCACGCGACTATCCGCCGATAATGTTGACCGGCTTACTTTTGTGAAAATGAACAAGGCCTGGATCTCAACTGAATTTGCCAGTCCTCTTCCAGAATAAATAATTGCCTGGCAACAGGATCCAGGTCTCATGTTGTGTTCATGTTTCTATGACCTGAACTTTATTTCCTGGGCTACAGCAACGCCCGTTGTTGCTCAGAAGTGCTGTCCACACATACAAACACTCGCTCATGTGTAAGTGGGGTTTGGTAACGTCAGCTGATCCCCTGCTGTGTGTATGGCAAAGTGTCCTGCTCCCTCCTAACTCAAAGTACCTCAGATTTACACCTGGCTTCAAGTAGGCCTCGGCCTACTACCTGATTTTCCCTGGGCTCGGACAACGCCAGTTGGTGCTCAGAAGTGCTGTCCACACAGAAAAAACACTTGTTCATGTGTAAGTGGGGTTCGGTAACGTCTGCTGATCCCCTGCTGTGTGTACGGCAAACTCTCCTGCTGCCTACAACTTCTGACTACCTCTGATTTAATATGTTCTCTGATTTGCCCTCTGTCTCCACTCTGTTTTGAGTATTTCCTCCGGCCGACAACACCGCCTGTTTCTGCTCTCAAGTGCCGTCTGCACAATCCACACTTGTTCCTGTGGTACCTGGGTCCTGTAACATCAGCTCATCTCCAGAGGTGAGTCCGGCAATGTCTCCTGCTTTGTCTACATTCCCACTACTTGTAGTGGAAAAGTGGACAGAGCAGGAGATATTGCCTGACTCACCTCTAGGGAGAAGCTGCTGTTACAGAACCCCAGTAACACAGGAACAAGTGTTGGTTGTGCAGACGGCATTTCAGAGCAGCAACTGGCGTGGTTGGAAGCCAGAGGAAATACTCGAAACAGAGTGAAGACAGAGGCCTAATTGGAGTACGTTGACAGTTAGTAGTAGTCTAGAAACAATCTAAAACTGCCACCAAGTAGGCCTCAGCCTACTACCTGATTTTCCCTGGGCTCCGACACCGCCAGTTGGTGCTCAGAAGTGCTGTCCACACAGAAAAAACACTTGTTCATGTGTAAGTGGGGTTCGGTAACGTCTGCTGATCCCCTGCTGTGTGTATGGCAAAGTGTCCTGCTCCCTCCAAACTCAAAGTACCTCAGATTTACACCTAGCTCCAAGTAGGCCTCGGCCTACTACCTGATTTTCCCTGGGCTCTGACACCGCCAGTTGGTGCTCGGAAGTGCTGTCCACACAGAAAAAACACTTGTTCATGTGTAAGTGGGGTTCGGTAACGTCAGCTGATCCCCTGCTGTGTGTACGGCAAACTCTCCTGCTGCCTCCAAATTCAAACAACGTCTTATCTTAAACTGCCTCCAAGTAGGCCTCAGCCTACAAAATGACTATCCCTGGGCTCCAACATCGTCAGTAGTGTTGAGCATTCCGATACCGCAAGTATCGGGTATCGGCCGATATCAGCGGTATCGGAATTCCGATACTTAATTCCGATACTTTTTTCATATCGGATTCCGGGATCGGAATCGGAATAGGAAGTTCCCATCATGCTATGAGCCTGCTTGCTTTGATTAAGCCAATGGGAATCCTCCGAAGTGTGGGCACATCCTGTTAGGCATGTAGGCATGTTAACTATTGGCATGGCTGTGATTGGCTGCCGAAATGATGTCATGATGCACTATAAAAGCCACCGCAGCCGCCATTTCTGGTCACTCTGCTGTGAATTCAGTTAGGGACAGGCTGCTGTAGAAGACTGTGAGGGACAGTTAGAAATAGCGATTCTAAAAACAATATTGTGCTTTATCCAGGCTACATAAACCACCACTGTAGCTTGCTTTTCCCTAGCAGCGCTGTTTTCACAGCTGTCTGCAAGGGCTGTGTGAGTGCAGCTCACGCTGTGGAGTGGGTCCTGCAGCCACGTCAGGCTGTAGGCCACCCAGTGTGATCACTGCTGCCTCATACATCTTTTATTTTTTGAGCTGCATTTTTTAAATAATTTCAATCTAGTGTGCTTCCATCCGTATCCATATACGTTGGTTGCAAACACTAGTAGTAGACAGCGGAGCCTTTCTGCAGCCTTTCAGTGCTAGTGTCCACTTTGCTGCACTGTTCACGGCTGTCTGAGAGGTCTCTGACTGTGTGTGAGTGCAGCTCATGCTGAGTAGTGTGTCCTGCAGCTACGTCTGGCTGTAGGACGCTCAGCGTGCGTCACTGCCTCACACATATTTTTATTTGAGTGCAGCTCATTTTTTCTTCTATTAGTGTGCATCCATCCGTCTCCATCTACGGTGGTTGCAAACACTATATAGGAGTACACAGCGGAGCCTTTCTGCAGCCTGTCAGTGCCAGTGCCCACTTAGCTGCACTGTTGACGGCTGTCTGAGAGGTCTCTGACTGTGTGTGAGTGCAGCTCACGCTGAGTAGAGTGTCCTGCAGCTACGTCTGGTTGTAGGACGCTCAACGTGCGTCACTGCCTCACACATATTTGTCTCTGAGTGCAGCTCATTTTTTCTTCTCCTATTAGTGTGCATCCATCCGTATCCATCAACATTGGTTGGTTGCAAACACTATATAGGAGTAGATAGAGGAGCCTTTTTTTCTGGCTTGTGCCCTGCCGGCGCAGCCAGATTAGTATTACCCAATTTTTTTGGAGCCTCATCTTTTGCATTGTAGGTTACCTGCCTGCATTGTAATAGCTCCAAAAAGTTGGTGATACTATCAGTTTCAATTCTTTGTTCTCATACTTTGAGTTTGTTTCAAACAAAGAAACCACATAAAAAGTTCACCAAACACTACATTTTGAACTTGTGTAGGCCACATCAGCTCCTATTAAAGTCTAGTCCACACACACACACTTCATAAAATTAGTGTTTCTTGTACCTGTAACCAGCTGTTCAGGAATAAGCACACTAAGGCCCCCCTTTGTCCTTTTTTGCCTATCTTAAGCAGTCTTGCAAGATGAAGAAGGCAGGGAGTAAGGCGCGGGGGCGTGGGCGTGGAGTTTCAGCAGGGAGAGGACGTGGGGATTCTGCAGGGAGAGGACGTGGGGATTCTACAGGTAGAGGACGTGGGGATTCTGGGCCTGCTGCGGGCACCAGTGGATCAGCATCCCCCAGTTTTAGCAGGCAACAGTCCTTTATGCGCAGCTTTGTAGGACCTCAACGTACCCCACTGCTGCGGGAGGAACAAATTGAAGCCGTTGTCGGATGGATGGCAGCTAACGCATCGACTTCAATTACTTCCGCATCCTCTCAGGGTCAGAGCACCGAAGAGCAACCATCTGTCTCTTCACCACCTGCCAAAGTGCCCAGGCAGTCAGAGAGACATGGACAGGAGCCATCACAATCTCTACTTCTGTTCTCGGAATCTGTTGGCTTGGAAAGAGGGGGCCAGCCAAGCAGCATTCCTGAATGTGAAGAAGAGGGAGTATGCAGTGATGCGCAACTTCTTTGTCCCTCTGAATCTGAAGAGGCGAGTGGGCCAGTGCCTATGGTCAGCACACCTCAGTACGCATCAGATGATGACGAGACTCAGTTGCCACTTTCTGGTGCGTACGGTGCTGGCGAGACAACCCCGGAGAAGCAGCTGTTTGAAGAGGGGAGGGAAGATGATGAGGTCCTTGACCCATCATGGCGTGAGCAACAGGAAGGTGGTGGGAGCAGCTCGGAGGAAGAGATTCCCCTACCGGCCAAAACAGGAGGCAGAGGGAGGGGGAAGACTTGGTTGCCTGTACCCTCCACTTCGGCACCCGTTAGGAGCATTCCTCCTTCCAAAGGCAAACCGGGCGCTCACAAGAGTTGCAGTGCGTGGTCCTTTTTTGACACAGTTGCAGATGACATTTGCTTTGTCAAATGCAAGCTGTGTCATCAGAGAGTCAAAAGAGGGAGAAATGTCAGCAACCTCAATACCACAAATATGTGGAAACATGTGCGCACCAAGCACGAGTTGGAGTTGCATAGACACCCTCAAGACGTAGGCCAACGTACAGCACCACCTACCACCTCTTCAGTTCGTGTTGGGCCCTCTTCCTCCAGCTCACACACTGCTGGTTCGGCTTCCTCACAGGATCGCCAAGGAAGAACCTCTGCCACTGTTGTCCGGAGACCCTGTCAGATTCCACCCATAACAGCACGTTCCCATCCATCACAGCCATCGGTAGCACAGGCATGGGATAAAAGGCGCCCTTACTCGGCAAACCATCCCCGAGCACAGTCTCTGAATGCTGGCATTGCCAAACTTCTGGCAGTTGAAATGCTGTCATTCAGGCTGGTGGACACTGACACCTTCCGGGACTTAATGGCATTGGCAGTCCCCCAATACAACGTGCCCAGCCGCTTTTATTTCAGCAGGCGAGCCGTCCCTGCCCTGCAGAAACATGTTGAGGGCAAAATAAAACATGCGCTACTAAACGCCGTTAGTAGCAAGGTCCACCTGACCACCGATGCGTGGACCAGTAACCATGGACAGGGACGATACCTTTCCCTCACTGCCCACTGGGTCAATGTTGTGGAGCCGGGTACGGATCTGGAGAGTGGCGCTGTACGTGTTCTTCCAACGCCACGGATTGCAGGACTCCAGTCTGTACACATAGACTCCTCCTCCTACTCAAGTTCCTCAGAAACAGCAGAGCAGGAGCCTGTTACGACCGATATGAGCACAGCCGTGGCCAAACGTCAACAGGCTGTACTCAAATTAATTTCTTTGGGGAATCGAAGCCACACAGCGCAGGAGCTCTGGAATGCTATCAAGCTGGAGAGCGATGTGTGGTTTGGGCCAGCGAATCTCCAGCCGGGCTTGGTAGTGTGTGACAATGGCCGAAATCTGGTGGCAGCTCTTGGCCTAGGCAACCTCACACACATCCCATGTCTGGCACATGTTCTTAACTTGGTCGTGCAGAGCTTTCTGAGGGACTATCCGGATCTTGATGCACTGTTGCACAAGGTCCGCATAGAGTGCGCTCACTTGCGACGTTCCAGCACGGCAAGATCGCGCCTCGCTGCTCTGCAGCGACGATTTGGCCTTCCAGAACATCGCATCATATGTGACCTACCCACCCGGTGGAATTCAACGTTACATATGTTGGAGCGGTTGTGTGAGCAGCAGGCAGCAGTCATGGAGTACCAGCTGCATCAGGCGCAAACAAGTCGCACTGTGCGCCGTTCACACTTCAGCACCATTGAGTGGGCCTCTATGAAGGACATCTGCCTCGTTTTGCGTGCCTTCGATGAATCCACGCGGATGGCGAGTGCAGATGATGCACTAGTCAGCATGACTGTCCCCCTTATCTGCCTGCTTCAACAAACACTGCAAGCACTAAGGGATGAGGTTTCAGAAGAGGTGGAGGATGAGGAGTCCCAAATGCCATCTGCTTCTGGACAGTCTGCGCTACGTGTTTCCTCACAAAGGCCTAGGCAGGGGACACTTTGTGAGGAGGATGAGGAGGAGTCGATGGAGGAGGAAGACATCTCTCCAGAGGAGGGAGGTACACAAACCTCTACTCAGTATGTACAGCGAGGGTGGGGTGATGCAGAGCAGGTCGAGGTCACGCCTCAAACAGGGGACAGCGGTTCTTTGGCAGTTGGGAGTCTGCAGCACATGGTTGATTTCATGCTGCAGTGCCTGAGAAACGACCGCCGCATCGCCCACATTCTCGTCTCGGCTGATTATTGGGTGTACACCCTCCTAGATCCTCGCTACCGGGACAGCGTACAAAGGCTCATACCAACGTTGAACCGGGAGCGTAAAATGCGGGAGTACGAAGAGTCACTGGTGCAGTCCATAATGTTTTCCATTCCACCCGACAGCATTGTTGCAAGTGCTTTACAAAGCAGCTCTGTGCGTCGAGGCAGTGGAGGAAACTCTGCACAAAGAGGGAGCAGAGGCAGTGCCGCAGCACAAGGCAAGACCACTATGGCCCAAATGTGGCAAAGTTTTGTGTGTCCACCACAATTGTCTACACCATCAGCGACGCCTCGAGTCAGCAGGAGGCAACGCTTCCGTCAGATGGTGTCAGACTACATGTCTTGCCCTGTCGCTGTACTCCCAGATGGCTCTTCCCCCTTCAAGTTTTGGGTCTCTAAGCTGGATACATGGCCAGAGCTTAGCCAGTATGCATTGGAGGTGCTGGCTTGCCCTGCTGCCAGTGTATTATCGGAACGTGTCTTTAGTGCCGCAGGTGGTGTACTAACAGACCGTCGCACGCGACTATCTTCCGATAATGTTGACCGGCTGACTTTTCTGAAAATGAACAAGGCCTGGATCTCCAAAGACTTTGCCATTCCTCTTACAGACTAAATTAGTGGTTGGCAACTGTATCCAGGTCTGCTGGTGTGTTCATTTTTCTACCACCTGAACTATAATCCCTGTGCTTCAACACAGCCAGTTGTCGCTCAGATGTGTCGTCTGCACAGAGAAACACACTAGCTCCTGTGTTACTGGGGTTCAGTAATGCCAGCTGATCCCCTGCTGTGTGGACGGCAGAGTCACCAGCTCCATCAACATTCAAACCACTACTGATTTTTAACCGTGCCCAACTTAGGTCTCTGGCTCCACTGTCTCTACTATTTCCCCTGACCTCCAACCCCGCCATCTACATCTCTGAAGTGGCGTCAGCACAATCTACACTTGTTCCTGTGTTCCTGTGGCTCAGTCCCATCAGTTTATCCCCTGATGTGTGTCCGGCAAGGTCTCCTGCTCTGTCCACATTCCCATAACCAGTAGTGGGAATGAGGACAGAGCTGGCGAACTTGCCGGACAAACATCAGGGGATCAACTGATGGGACTGAGCACCAGTAACACAGGAACAAGTGTAGATTGTGCTGACGCCACTTCAGAGATGTAGCTGGCGGGGTTGGAGGCCAGGGTAAATAGTAGAGACAGTGGAGCCAGAGGCCTAAGTGGAGCATGGTTAGAATCAGTAGTAGTCCACAACCTCCATAAAAACCGCTGCCCATTGGCCTCTGCATGCGGCATGCGTAATCCTGGGCACCAACAGCGTCAGTTGGTGTTCAGAAGTGTCGTCTCCACAGAGCCAAACACATTCGTTCAAGTGTTAGTGGGGTTCAGCACTGCCAGCTGTTCCCCTGCTGTGGAGATGGCAAGTCTCCTGCTGCCTTCACCTGCCCAAATCCAGTAGGCCCCAGCCTGCTCCTCGCCTAATCCTGGGCTCCAACAGCGTCAGTTGGTGTTCAGAAGTGTCGTCTCCACAGAGCCAAACACATTCGTTCAAGTGTTAGTGGGGTTCAGCACTGCCAGCTGTTCCCCTGCTGTGGAGATGGCAAGTCTCCTGCTGCATTCACCTGCCAAAATCCAGTAGGCCCCAGCCTGCTCCTCGCCTAATCCTGGGCTCCAACAGCGTCAGTTGGTGTTCAGAAGTGTCGTCTCCACAGAGCCAAACACATTCGTTCAAGTGTTAGTGGGGTTCAGCACTGCCAGCTGTTCCCCTGCTGTGGAGATGGCAAGTCTCCTGCTGCCTTCACCTGCCAAAATCCAGTAGGCCCCAGCCTGCTCCTCGCCTAATCCTGGGCTCCAACAGCGTCAGTTGGTGTTCAGAAGTGTCATCTCCACAGAGCCAAACACGTTCGTTCAAGTGTTAGTGGGGTTCAGCACTGCCAGCTGTTCCCCTGCTGTGGAGATGGCAAGTCTCCTGCTGCATTCACCTGCCAAAATCCAGTAGGCCCCAGCCTGCTCCTCGCCTAATCCTGGGCTCCAACAGCGTCAGTTGGTGTTCAGAAGTGTCGTCTCCACAGAACCAAACACATTCGTTCAAGTGTTAGTGGGGTTCAGCACTGCCAGCTGTTCCCCTGCTGTGGAGATGGCAAGTCTCCTGCTGCCTTCACCTGCCAAAATCCAGTAGGCCCCAGCCTGCTCCTCGCCTAATCCTGGGCTCCAACAGCGTCAGTTGGTGTTCAGAAGTGTCGTCTCCACAGAACCAAACACATTCGTTCAAGTGTTAGTGGGGTTCAGCACTGCCAGCTGTTCCCCTGCTGTGGAGATGGCAAGTCTCCTGCTGCCTTCACCTGCCAAAATCCAGTAGGCCCCAGCCTGCTCCTCGCCTAATCCTGGGCTCCAACAGCGTCAGTTGGTGTTCAGAAGTGTCGTCTCCACAGAGCCAAACACATTCGTTCAAGTGTTAGTGGGGTTCAGCACTGCCAGCTGTTCCCCTGCTGTGGAGATGGCAAGTCTCCTGCTGCCTTCACCTGCCAAAATCCAGTAGGCCCCAGCCTGCTCCTCGCCTAATCCTGGGCTCCAACAGCGTCAGTTGGTGTTCAGAAGTGTCGTCTCCACAGAACCAAACACATTCGTTCAAGTGTTAGTGGGGTTCAGCACTGCCAGCTGTTCCCCTGCTGTGGAGATGGCAAGTCTCCTGCTGCCTTCACCTGCCAAAATCCAGTAGGCCCCAGCCTGCTCCTCGCCTAATCCTGGGCTCCAACAGCGTCAGTTGGTGTTCAGAAGTGTCGTCTCCACAGAACCAAACACATTCGTTCAAGTGTTAGTGGGGTTCAGCACTGCCAGCTGTTCCCCTGCTGTGGAGATGGCAAGTCTCCTGCTGCCTTCACCTGCCAAAATCCAGTAGGCCCCAGCCTGCTCCTCGCCTAATCCTGGGCTCCAACAGCGTCAGTTGGTGTTCAGAAGTGTCGTCTCCACAGAGCCAAACACATTCGTTCAAGTGTTAGTGGGGTTCAGCACTGCCAGCTGTTCCCCTGCTGTGGAGATGGCAGTCTCTCCTGCTGTCTCCGCATTACAAAGACAGTAGGCCTCTGCCTACACCCTCCTATTTCCTGGGCTTCAACACAGCCAGTTGTAGTTCGGAAGTGCCGTCCACACGGAAAGAGATACTTGCTCCCGTGTCTCAGTGGGGTTCAGTAACGTCAGCTGATCCCCTGCTGTGTGGATGGCAGTCTCTCCTGCTGTAAACTCATTCAAAATACAGTAGGCCTCTGCCTACACCCTCCTATTTCCTGGGCTTCAACACAGCCAGTTGTAGTTCGGAAGTGCCGTCCACACGGAAAGAGACACTTGCTCCCGTGTCTCAGTGGGGTTCAGTAACGTCAGCTGATCCCCTGCTGTGTGGATGGCAGTCTCTCCTGCTGTAAACTCATTCAAAATACAGTAGGCCTCTGCCTACACCCTCCTATTTCCTGGGCTTCAACACAGCCAGTTGTAGTTCGGAAGTGCCGTCCACACGGAAAGAGACACTTGCTCCCGTGTCTCAGTGGGGTTCAGTAACGTCAGCTGATCCCCTGCTGTGTGGATGGCAGTCTCTCCTGCTGTAAACTCATTCAAAATACAGTAGGCCTCTGCCTACACCCTCCTATTTCCTGGGCTTCAACACAGCCAGTTGTAGTTCGGAAGTGCCGTCCACACGGAAAGAGACACTTGCTCCCGTGTCTCAGTGGGGTTCAGTAACGTCAGCTGATCCCCTGCTGTGTGGATGGCAGTCTCTCCTGCTGTAAACTCATTCAAAATACAGTAGGCCTCTGCCTACACCCTCCTATTTCCTGGGCTTCAACACAGCCAGTTGTAGTTCGGAAGTGCCGTCCACACGGAAAGAGATACTTGCTCCCGTGTCTCAGTGGGGTTCAGTAACGTCAGCTGATCCCCTGCTGTGTGGATGGCAGTCTCTCCTGCTGTCACCTCATTCAAAATTCAGTAGGCCTCTGCCTACACCCTCCTATTTCCTGGGCTTCAACACAGCCAGTTGTAGTTCGGAAGTGCCGTCCACACGGAAAGAGATACTTGCTCCCGTGTCTCAGTGGGGTTCAGTAACGTCAGCTGATCCCCTGCTGTGTGGATGGCAGTCTCTCCTGCTGTCACCTCATTCAAAATTCAGTAGGCCTCTGCCTACACCCTCCTATTTCCTGGGCTTCAACACAGCCAGTTGTAGTTCGGAAGTGCCGTCCACACGGAAAGAGATACTTGCTCCCGTGTCTCAGTGGGGTTCAGTAACGTCAGCTGATCCCCTGCTGTGTGGATGGCAGTCTCTCCTGCTGTAAACTCATTCAAAATACAGTAGGCCTCTGCCTACACCCTCCTATTTCCTGGGCTTCAACACAGCCAGTTGTAGTTCGGAAGTGCCGTCCACACGGAAAGAGACACTTGCTCCCGTGTCTCAGTGGGGTTCAGTAACGTCAGCTGATCCCCTGCTGTGTGGATGGCAGTCTCTCCTGCTGTAAACTCATTCAAAATACAGTAGGCCTCTGCCTACACCCTCCTATTTCCTGGGCTTCAACACAGCCAGTTGTAGTTCGGAAGTGCCGTCCACACGGAAAGAGATACTTGCTCCCGTGTCTCAGTGGGGTTCAGTAACGTCAGCTGATCCCCTGCTGTGTGGATGGCAGTCTCTCCTGCTGTCACCTCATTCAAAATTCAGTAGGCCTCTGCCTACACCCTCCTATTTCCTGGGCTTCAACACAGCCAGTTGTAGTTCGGAAGTGCCGTCCACACGGAAAGAGATACTTGCTCCCGTGTCTCAGTGGGGTTCAGTAACGTCAGCTGATCCCCTGCTGTGTGGATGGCAGTCTCTCCTGCTGTAAACTCATTCAAAATACAGTAGGCCTCTGCCTACACCCTCCTATTTCCTGGGCTTCAACACAGCCAGTTGTAGTTCGGAAGTGCCGTCCACACGGAAAGAGACACTTGCTCCCGTGTCTCAGTGGGGTTCAGTAACGTCAGCTGATCCCCTGCTGTGTGGATGGCAGTCTCTCCTGCTGTCACCTCATTCAAAATTCAGTAGGCCTCTGCCTACACCCTCCTATTTCCTGGGCTTCAACACAGCCAGTTGTAGTTCGGAAGTGCCGTCCACACGGAAAGAGATACTTGCTCCCGTGTCTCAGTGGGGTTCAGTAATGTCAGCTGATCCCCTGCTGTGTGGATGGCAAAGTCTCCTGCTGCCTACACAGTCGTACCACTACTGATTTTTAACCGTGCTCCAATTAGGCCTGTGGCTCCACTGTCTCTCGTATTTCCCCTGTCCTCCAACCCTGCCAGTTACAGCTCCGAAGTGGCGTCTGCACAATCCACACTTGTTCCTGTGTTACAGGTGTTCAGTCCGATCAGTTAATCCCCTGATGTGTGTCCGGCAATGTCGCCTGCTCTGTCCACATTCCCATTATCGGAATGTGGACAGAGCAGGCGACATTGCCGGACACACATCAGGGGATTAACTGACCGGACTGAACACCTGTAACACAGGAACAAGTGTGGATTGTGCAGACGCCACTTCGGAGCTGTAACTGGCGGGGTTGGAGGACAGGGGAAATACGAAAATCAGTGAATCCACAGGCCTAAGTGGAGCTTGGTTCAAATTAGTAGTCTACAACCGATCTTAAAATTTCTTCAATGCAGCCTAAGCCTGCTCCGTGCTTGTCCCTGGGCTTCAACACAGCCAGTTGTTGCTCGGAAGTGCCGTCTTCACAGAGTAAAACACTAGCTCCTGTGTTTGTGGGGTTCAGTAACGTCAGCTGTTCCCCTGCTGTTTTGATGGCAATCTGTCCTGCTGCCTCCCAATTGACAGCACATCAGGCCTCAGCCTGCTAAGTGCTTGTCCTGGGCTCCAACATCGCCAGTTGCTGCTCATAACTGACTTTGGCACGGGTACTCCCTCCTGCCCAGCTTGGTTCCAGCCCTGCCTGCTGTTTCCGGGAAGTGTCAATGTCAGTTTGCCACCCCAAGTTGCCATGTCGTGTTGTGGTTGGGTTAGCCGAGGCTAGGGTGCCAGCAGTTTAGGTGCTTCCTATGTGGACTGCGGGTTCTGGTAAGAAAGGTTTGTTCCATAGTGCCAGTAGGACAAGCACCCCCTGTAGGACTGTGTGATTCGGTAACTGCGGCCAGCTTGCGGCATGCCAACTTTGCTTTTCAGGGGTAACTTCTGATACCCCTCCGGGTTCCAGCACCGTCAGCTGGTTCTCATCAGAGCCTTTGGCCTAGGTGCCTCCATCTCGGTATCCGAGTTCCAGCAACGTCTGCTGGTCCTTGGTAGTGCTTTGTAGCACAGGTACCTCCTGCTTAGTAACCGGGTTCCAGCACCGTCAGCTGGTCCTCGGTTGTGCCATTGGCTCTTATTCCTTCTGCTGCCCCTCCGGGTGCCAGCACTGTCAGCTGGTCCTCGCTATTTCCATTTGCTCTTGCAGCTTATGCTACCCCTCCGGGTTCCAGCACCGTCAGCTGGTTCTCGTCAGAGCCTTTGGCCTAGGTGCCTCCATCTCGGTATCCGAGTTCCGGCAACGTCTGCTGGTCCTTGGTAGTGCTTTGTAGCACAGGTACCTCCTGCTTAGTAACCGGGTTCCAGCACCGTCAGCTGGTCCTCGGTTGTGCCATTGGCTCTTATTCCTTCTGCTGCCCCTCCGGGTGCCAGCACTGTCAGCTGGTCCTCGCTATTTCCATTTGCTCTTGCAGCTTATGCTACCCCTCCGGGTTCCAGCACCGTCAGCTGGTTCTCGTCAGAGCGTTTGGCCTAGGTGCCTCCATCTCGGTATCCGAGTTCCGGCAACGTCTGCTGGTCCTTGGTAGTGCTTTGTAGCACAGGTACCTCCTGCTTAGTAACCGGGTTCCAGCACCGTCAGCTGGTCCTCGGTAGTGCCATTGGCTCTTGTTCCTTCTGCTGCCCCTCCGGGTGCCAGTACCGTCAGCTGGTTCAAGAGGACAAAGAACAGGAAGACAACCACCAAGATGCAGAACAACAAGAGAGAGAAGACAAAGAAGCATAAAAAAAACAAAGCAGAAGAACATTAAGCATAAGACTAATACTCTGAGCAAATGATATTATCTTATTTATAAGCAGAAGAAGACTAAGCAGTGTATGGGGGTGAGTCCGTTCCTCCTCGTGGTGCCCCTGGAAAAGGCCTGCTTCTGCAGGCCAAACTGAACGCGGACAAATCCTGTTGTAAATCTTTTGTGACAGGCAGAACGGAAGGTGTAAACTTCTAACTTTTCTAGATAACAACTACAGGAATGCCTGACACAAACAAGAATATGATGAAGAAGAATAGGAAGAAGATGAAGAAGCTGAATATGTAGAATAATAATTGTTGAATAAGAAGAATATGAAGAATGTAAGAAAAGGAAGAAGAAGAAGAAGAAGAAGAAGAAGAAGAAGAAGAAGAATGTAAAAAAAGGAAGTAGAAGAAGAAGAAGAAGAATGTAAAAAAAGGAATAAGAAGAAGAATGTAAAAAAAGGAAGTAGAAGAAGAAGAAGAAGAATGTAAAAAAAGGAAGTAGAAGAAGAAGAAGAAGAATGTAAAAAAAGGAAGTAGAAGAAGAAGACATACATGTCTGGCAAAATATAAATGAGGCTAACATAGTCAATATCTTTGTAACTCCTAACATCTTTAAAAAAAAAAGTTTAATTCCTGCTATTCCATTTGATTGGGCTAAACCTCTATGGCTTTAATGTCTCCTCCACCTCCCACAATACATTCTACATTATTCTTAGTTGTTTTTCTTCATGTAGAATTAACCTACAAGGAAAGAAAGGTTTTTTTTTAATTCCGATATTTTGGCCCCATTGACTTGCATTGGTTCCCGGTATCGGAATCGGCGATACCGATACTTTTTTTTAAGATCGGCCGATCCATTCCGATCCGATATTTTCAAGTATCGGCTGGTATCGCTCAACTCTAATCGTCAGTTGTTGCTCGGAAGTGCTGTCCACACAGAAAAAAACACTCGTTCATGTGAAAGTGGGGGTCAGTAACGTCAGCTGATCCCCTGCTGTGTGGAGGGCAAACTGCTGCTGCCTCCAAATTGTTACTACTTCTGATTTAAACATTCTCTGATTTGGCCTCTGGCTCCACTCTGTCTCTAGTATTTCCCCTGACCTCCAACACCGCCAGTTCCTGCTCACAGTTGCCGTCCACGCATTCCACACTTGTTCCTGTGTTCCTGGTGTTCTGTTATGTGAGCTGATCCCCCAATGTGTGTCCGGCACTGTCTCCTGCGCTGTCCACCTTCCCACTACAAGTGGTGGGAATGTGGACAGAGCAGGAGACATTGCCAGACACACATCAGGGGATCTGCTGACATTACAGAACCCCAGTAACACAGGAACACATGTGGATTTGGCAGACATCTACTGTACACATAAAACTGGCGGTGTTGGTGGTCAGGTGAAATCCTGGAAACAGAGTGGAGACAGATGCCTAATTGGAGCACGTTGACAGTCTGTTGTAGCCTACAAACGATATAAAAATGCCACCAAGTAGGCCTCGGCCTACACCATGATTGTCCCTGGGCTCCAACAATGCCAGTTGGTGCTCGGATGTGCTGTCCACACAGAAAAAAACACTCGTTCATGTGAAAGTGGGGTTCAGTAACGTCAGCTGATCCCCTGCTGTGTGTATGGCAAAGTGTCCTGCTCCCTCCAAAGTCAAAATACCTCCGATTTACACATGGCTCCTAGTAGGCCTCAGCCTACACCATGATTGTCCCTGGGCTCCAACAACGCCAGTTGGTGCTCGGAAGTGCTGTCCACACAGAAAAAAACACTTGTTCATGTGAAAGTGGGGGTCAGTAACGTCAGCTGATCCCCTGCTGTGTGGAGGGCAAACTGCTGCTGCCTTCAAACTGTAACTACTTCTGATTTAAACATTCTCTGATTTGGCCTCTGTCTCCACTCTGTCTCTAGTATTTCCCCTGACCTCCAACACCGCCAGTTCCTGCTCACAGTTGCCGTCCATGCATTCCACACTTGTTCCTGTGTTCCTGGTGTTCTGTTACATGAGCTGATCCACCAATGTGTGTCCGGCACTGTCTCCTGCGCTGTCCACCTTCCCACTACAAGTGGTGGGCATGTGGACAGAGCAGGAGACATTGCCAGACACACATCAGGGGATCTGCTGACATTGCAGAACCCCAGTAACACAGGAACACGTGTGGATTGGCGGTGTTGGTGGTCAGGTGAAATCCTGGAAACAGAGTGGAGACAGATGCCTAATTGGAGCACGTTGACTGTCTGTTGTAGTCTACAACCTATATAATACTGCCAACAAGTAGACCTCGGCCTACACCATGATTGTCCCTGGGCTCCAACATCACCAGTTGCTGCTCAGAAGTTTCGTTGGCACGGGTACTCCCTCCTGCCCAGCCTGGTTCCAGCATGCCAGCTGTTTCCAGGTAGTGTCAAGGTCACTTTGCCACCAATCCGTTGTCCTGTCGTCTTGCGGCCGGGTTAGCCGACTCTACGGTGCCTGCAGTTTAGGTGACTCCTATGTGGACTGCGGGATCTGGCACTGAAGGCTGTATCCGTAGTGCCAATGGGACATGGACCCCCTGTAGGACTGTGGGATTCGGTAACTGCGGCCGGCTTGCGGCCTGGCTACTTTGCTTTGGATGGGTACCTTCTGCTACCCACCCGGGTGCCAGCACTGTCAGCTGGTTCTCGCCAGAGCCTTTGGCCTAGGTGCTTCCATCTTGGTATCCGAGGTCCAGCAACGTCAGCAGGTCCTTGGTAGTGCTTTCTAGCACAGGTACCTCCTGCCTAGTAACCGTGGTCCAGCACCGTCAGCTGTTCATCGGTAGTGCCATTGGCTCTTGTAGCTTTTGCTACCCATCTGGGTTCCAGCACGTCAGCTGGTTCTCGGCAGTCTCTTTGGCACGGGTACTCCCTGTTGCCCAGCCTGTTTTCAGCACGCCAGCTGTTTCCGGGTAGTGTCAAGGTCACTTTGCCACCAATCCGTTGTCCTGTCGTCTTGCGGCCGGGTTAGCCGACTCTACAGTGCCTGCAGTTTAGGTGACTCCTATGTGGACTGCGGGATCTGGCACTGAAGGCTGGATCTGTAGTGCCAATGGGACATGGACCCCCTCTAGGACTGTGGGTTTCGGTAACTGTGGCCGGCTGGTGGCCTGGCTACTTTGCTTTGGATGGGCACCTTCTGCTACCCATCCGGGTGCCAGCACTGTCAACTGGTTCTCGCCAGAGCCTTTGGCCTAGGTGCCTCCATCTCAGTATCCGAGGTCCAACAACGTCAGCTGGTCCTTGGTAGTGCTTTTTAGCACAGGTACCTTCTGCTTAGTAACCGTGGTCCAGCACCGTCAGTTGGTCCTCGGTAGTGCCATTGGCTCTTGTTCCTTCTGCTACCCATTCGGGTGCCAGCACTGTCAGCTGGTTCTCGCCAGAGCCTTTGGCCTAGGTGCCTCCATCTCAGTATCCGAGGTCCAGCAACGTCAGCTGGTCCTTGGTAGTGCTTTTTAGCACAGGTACCTTCTGCTTAGTAACCGTAGTCCAGCACCGTCATTTGGTCCTCGGTAGTGCCATTGGCTCTTGTTCCTTCTGCTACCCATTCGGGTGCCAGCACTGTCAGCTGGTTCTC
Source organism: Dendrobates tinctorius (assembly GCF_039654945.1). NCBI lineage: Eukaryota > Metazoa > Chordata > Amphibia > Anura > Dendrobatidae > Dendrobates > Dendrobates tinctorius. The sequence goes on from NW_027361825.1 coordinate 9,131,834, forward strand.
GCCAGAGCCTTTGGCCTAGGTGCCTCCATCTCGGTATCCGAGGTCCAGCAACGTCAGCTGGTCCTTGGTAGTGCTTTTTAGCACAGGTACCTTCTGCTTAGTAACCATGGTCCATCACCATCAGTTGGTCCTCGGTAGTGCCATTGGCTCTTGTTCCTTCTGCTACTCATCCGGGTGCCAGCACTGTCAGCTGGTTCTCGCCAGAGCCTTTGGCCTAGGTGCCTCCATCTCGGTATCCGAGGTCCAGCAACGTCAGCAGGTCCTTGGTAGTGCTTTCTAGCACAGGTACCTCCTGCCTAGTAACCGTGGTCCAGCACCGTCAGCTGTTCCACGGTAGTATCATTGGCTCTTGTAGCTTTTGCTACCCATCTGGGTTCCAGCACCATCAGCTGGTTCTCGGCAGTGTCTTTGGCACGGGTACTCCCTGTTGCCCAGCCTGTTTTCAGCACGCCAGCTGTTTCCGGGTAGTGTCAAGGTCACTTTGCCACCAATCCGTTGTCCTGTCGTCTTGCGGCCGGGTTAGCCGACTCTACGGTGCCTGCAGTTTAGGTGACTCCTATGTGGACTGCGGGTTCTGGCACTGAAGGCTGGATCCGTAGTGCCAATGGGACATGGACCCCCTGTAGGACTGTGGGTTTCGGTAACTGCGGCCGGCTTGCGGCCTGGTTACTTTGCTTTGGATGGGTACCTTCTGCTACCCATCCGGGTGCCAGCACTGTCAGCTGGTTCTCGCCAGAGCCTTTGGCCTAGGTGCCTCCATCTCAGTATCCGAGGTCCAGCAACGTCAGCAGGTCCTTGGTAGTGCTTTTTAGCACAGGTACCTTCTGCTTAGCAACCGTGGTCCAGCACCGTCAGTTGGTCCTCGGTAATGCCATTGGCTCTTGTTCCTTCTGCTACCCATCCGGGTGCCAGCACTGTCAGCTGGTTCTCGCCAGAGCCTTTGGCCTAGGTGCCTCCATTTCGGTATCCGAGGTCCAGCACCGTCAGCTGGTCCTTGGTAGTGCTTTTTAGCACAGGTACCTTCTGCTTAGTAACCATGGTCCAGCACAGTCAGTTGGTCCTCGGTAGTGCCATTGGTTCTTGTTCCTTCTGCTACCCATCCGGGTTCCAGCACTGTCAGCTGGTTCTCGCCAGAGCCTTTGGCCTAGGTGCCTCCATCTCGGTATCCGAGGTCCAGCAACGTCAGCTGGTCCTTGGTAGTGGTTTCTAGCTCAGGTACCTCCTGCATAGCAACCGGGGTCCAGCACTGTCAGCTGTTCCTCAGTAGTGCCATTGGCTCTTGTTCCTTCTGCTGCCACTACGGGTTCCAGTACTGTCAGATGGTTCTTGCCAGTTTCTCAGCCTTCTTGTACCTTCTGCTACATTTCCAAAATCAAGCTTTTTGAAATTGTCTTTGGTAATCCTTATTGATCTCCATGACGACGACCCTGAAGACCACACCAAAGAAGACCAGAAATATGACCCTAAATAATATGACCAAGAGGACAAAGAACATGAAGACAACCACCAAGATACAGAACAAAAGACAGAAGAACAAGAAGCAGAAGAAGCAGAAGAACAGAAAGCAGAAGAACATTAAGCATAAGACTAAAAATCAGCATAGAAGATATCAAAATTATAAGCAGAAGAAGACTAAGCAGTAAATGGGGGTGAGTCCGTTCCTCCTCGTGGTGCCCCTGGAATATGCCTGCTGCTGCAGGCCAAACTGAACGAGGACAAATCCTGTTGTAAATCTTTTGTGACAGGCAGAACGTAAGGTGTAATCTTATAACTTTTATAGATAAGTACTACAGGAATGCCTATCACCATAAGAAAATGAAGAAAAAGAAGAATAGGAAGAAGATGAAGAAATAGCATATGAAAATTAATAATAGCTGAATAAGAAGAATATGAAGAATAGAAAAAAAAAAAAAAGGGAAGAAGGTGAAGAAGAAGATGAATAAGGTGAAGAAAAAGTTGATGAAGAAAATGCTACTGCTGCGGATCATGAAGGAGAAAGTGTGGGAGAAGTACAAAAGAAGGTGAAGAGCATGGAAGTTGTGAAACATACATGTCTGACAAAATATAAAAAAGTTAACATAGTCAATATCTTTTTAACTCCGAACGTCTTGAAAAAAAAAATTGGAATTAATGCTATGCCATGTGATTTGAATAAACCACTATGCTTTTAATGTCTCCTCCACCTCCCACAATACATTCTACATGATTCTTATTTGTTTTCAATTATGTAGAATTAGCCAACAAGGAAATAAAGGGCTTTTTTTTAATTCCGATACCGGAAGTCCCATTGACTTGAATGGGATTTCCGGTATCGGAATCGGCGATACCCGATATTTTTTTCGTATCGGGCGATACCATCCGATACGATATTTTTGGGTATCGAACGGTATCGCTCAACGCTAATCCTGAGTAAATCGAGATGTTTTGAAAATATTGTTTCTATTTTTTAATCATTTGGATATCACTAACTTGTCTCCAGTCTGTGATTTCCATACTTCGACTTTATCTTCTTGGCTTTGTTATTTTAATGTTGCGGAGTGTGTGTATACTATGCTAGCCTTCAGGGCTCATTCACATGTACTTAGTTTCATCATTGATTTTATGCAATGCAATGATTTTTTTTATTCCAGAAAATATAGCAAACATGTTATGCTGTATGTATGAGTGCTATCAGCAAAAAACCCTGAGAGCACTCAAAACTCAGGCATGTAAGTGAGCCCCTATTATAACCTTTAGCAGACCACAAAATGAACATCACATTCAAAAATAATAAAATTAGACTTTATTTGTTTCTTGTTAAATATACAATATAATATATTCAATAAGTGGAAATATATGTATAACTAACATCCACATAATTCTGTCTCAGTATAAAAATACATTCTGATAGATTTCTTATCAAGTAAACATTTAAAGAAGTATTTTTGGGAGCATGAATAAATAAATTATACCCGTATATCAGCCAGCCCTGCTGGCTATTAAAGTATGTCATACAGCAGAAACTAAAATAATTATCAGGTTAAGCAAAATGGCAGCTAACGATCTTTTGTAAACTACTGCAAGGGGTATTCCCAGCTTGTAAAATTATGGCATAAATTAAATGCACAATATGAGAATACCTGTTTAATGGAAATTCATATACAAAGAACTAGAAAGTGCATAACAAATATGAAAACTGTTGCTTAATGTTTAACTTCTATGCTGAGATATGAGTGATTAAAGTTTGTGCTCTGAAGCTTGGAGTGCAATATGGTGCTCAAATAATACCAACATACACTGATCAATTAACAGTATTATACAGTAAGTAATACAAAACCAGTGCTATACAACCACTAAGGAAGTTATAGTACTATGAATGTTATTTCTGGTGGCCACAACCCTTGAGTGTCAGGCCAACGGTGGTGCCTCCTTAAGCAGGGTTGCATGCTGTGCCTTGTTCACTGCTGAGGCTACCGCTGGGCTTCAAACATACTGGATTTGAGTGTGAAGAAGGTTTGGCTGCTTCAGGTCTTCTCTTCTAAGATGGATAAGACTCCAACAAAAGAATGTTGACATTTTTGAAAATGTGCAAAACTAGAGAATTTTCAATTTTGGTGTTTGGTGGTAAATATTGAATTTTCAGTGTGTTTGCTCAATTTCAGACGGGGCTTCAACATAGTTCCATGTTAATCATCAATTGTCCTAAATATAGATCCTTAGTAGAAACATGAGCTAAGTTTGCCCAAAATTTGATTTTTAGTACTTCATAGTGTAAGGATACCAATAGCCTTGATCATATCGGTGCCATATGTGGAACATTTACGGTGCCTTCCTTAAGTATGTCATCTTCCACTACTTTTAAAGCACTCTAATAGTATATGGCATTCGTGGCATGCTGGAAACTTACTCTACAAATCATTAAGGAACACAATTTCTTGGTTTAGTCTTGTCCATTATTGATCACAGGAATAGACCTTAGCAGAGCTGGCAACAGTCACTCAATGATCCATTGGATAATTTCCATACTGGAAATGAGTACTACTGTACATGTTAATTAAAATAAATACAAATGCCACATAGATATTAGTATTCTTGACAATTATGTTGTGTTTACACTCTAGGTCCTCGTCCTCCTTCAAAGGTTGGATTGGTTGGTTGATTGTAGGGGTTAAAGATGCCATGACTTGAATGATGATGGTCATGTCGTGGTGACCGTGGTGGTGAATGGCGTTCTCTTCCATGATGCTCATGTCGTGGTGGTCGTGGTGGTGAATGCCGTGGAGGCTGTCTTGGAGGATGGTGATGATGAGGTTCTGGATGAAAGTGTGGGGGTTGAGGGTTATTGTTATAAAAGGTATTGTGGGGATAGTATGACGTGTAGGTGGGTGGACCAGGCACAGCACTTGTGGCAACTGGCAGAGCGCTGGAGACAGCAGGAGCTACACCTGAACCTACAGCCAGAAAACCTGAAGAGTATACTGAAGACAAAACCTGCAAGGACAAAAAGTCAAGTCAGATCATCAATATTATTCACAAGACGCCTCAGAGTAATAGTTGTCTATATTACGAAATTTATTTGACAATCCTCTATTATTACAGGTAAAGTTTAGATAATTTTTTGCTTTTCTAAAATGCACAAAGTCCGTCAAGACTAGTCAATGTCTAAGTTGTAGATTTTTACTACTATTCAGTTTACTTTGACCTTTAACGGAGTTGTCCTGTCCCATGAACTCAGCCTTCTCCATATGCCCTGTTACTTCCCTTTCTTGGGTGTTCTTTTTTGAGCCACTTCTCTTTTTCATTTTTGAAACCCCCCCATATAGTTCCAGAGATTTGGGACTTTTAATTTGGTTGGCTGAATAATATATGCAAACTTTTATGGTCTTTAATAAAAGGGCATTGCTTATATCGCAATTATGCAGCGCATCGTAAATACCCACCCCAAGGAGTACTGTGAGACACAACTACCTTTGAAATGTCTATAAAAATCAGCACTTAAAAAAAATGCCAAAGTCTATAAAACCATATGGAAAAAAAACAAAGGCAACAGAATACTCAGGGTAGCAGTGGGAATATAATAAGAGCAATAACTGCATGTTTTGGTCCCATGACAGGTTCTCTTAAAGATAATTTGTTAGTAAGATCTACCCCACAAAACCACATATATGAACATGCAAGTCTTGAAAAGAGAAACTCATTGACACCTTTATATATTTTATCTGTTGCTGCATTCCCGATAAATCAACATTTTAATAAATATGAAAATGAGTTGTTAAGGGATTTGTGCATGACAACACTTTCTGAGCCTCTGCCATCTGAGGTCATTTTTCCACTCAACTCCAACCTTTTTATCTTTTATCTTGATTGATACCTCACTGTGAGATATCAAGTGCCAGGCATGGAAATAAGACAGTGGGCTGTCAATCAAGCTTAAGAGGCACACGAATTAAAATGCTGATGTCTGGGGAATTCAATAAAAGTTAGTGATGACCATATCTGCCAATTCAATTGTTCTTCATTGTGCTCTGATATCGTGAGCAATTATATCAGAAGCTTACTCAGAGCCAGAAGCCCCAGCGCAGAGTAAAGATGGTGGTAGAGGTCACTGCATGCCATGGAGAAATGAAGAAGTGGACTAAGGGCAAAGTGCAAAGGACTGGATGGAAATCTGTGTTAATGGGACAGATGAACCATGTGTATTATTTATCTTATTTTTTTCACCCCTTTCCAACTCTCCATAAATCGGTACAATAATGTCTTGCCAGCCTCCATTTTGCTGAATTTGGATTTGGGAGATTAAGATTTAAAAACAAACTGAAGTCAACACAGTATAACACAATACCAATTGGATCGTTTTTATCTGAAATGGATCAACGTTTTTTTTTTCCTGGTGGTCTAAAGAAAAGCATGTGGTCAATAATTGGCAGACTGGCAGTTTATTCATCTCCCGAAGATCCAGTTGTATTATGTCCTGTCTGGATGTTCAGTCTCAGAGGAAGCTGAAAGCAATGCGTTCAACAATTCAGCTTTGTCTCCTGCCCTGATCATTTAGATCAATGCCAGGAAGAAAAAGGAAGGAAAATGTAACTATAGCAAGAATAGCTTATCAACACTCAATGATGGGGCTGAGCACTTTATGACTGTTCCGCCTAATCTTTCAGGAAGTAAGTCTGGTGATGCTGGGCACTCTAACCTGTACTATAAGGCCGGGGTCCCATTAGAGAGCATTGGATACGATATGCTAAGGACAATCAGCTTACACTCTGCTGCGCGTGTTAATCTGAGTGTAATTTTACCGATATCCCATCCTATTGCATGCGTGAATCGGATTACAAGTGAGAAGGAGAGATTAATCTGAGTGCAATCTGATATTTTGCATGCACCCATTAACTTGCCAGATATGCTGCGAAATGCAGCATGCTGTGATTTTTTTTCTCATGCTGAATCGGCATGAGAAAAGATTTACAGATCTGCTTAGTCTCGTTGATTTTCTCGTATTGCGCTTCTCTGCATTATTCACCAGTGTGAGCGAGCCCTAAGATAAATAATTTTGTAGCCAAAGATTTTCTTGTGTAAAACTTGTGTTAAAGTCCACCAAATACCATTACGGATTTGTTTGTAATTGGACGCCCTTGACATGGATTCTACTTCATGAAAATAAATTACATCCTTTTTTAATGTAATCCGTAAATAAAATGATACTTACTGCACATATACCAATTATCCCTAAAATCAAGCCAGCAGCTACACCTAACGATATGAGAATCACTGCCCAGTAGGAAAGGCCTCCTGAACCGGTATCTATAAAACAAAGAGAAAAGTTGGCATAAAAGGTGGTCAAACTTATAGAAAATAGAGCACGTCTGTGAAATGTAAGTCATAGAGTCATAAAGGAGCAAAGTGATACTAACACTGGAATTGTAAAGTAACTGTTAAAAAAGTACTAAAACTGTATTATACTATTCAACTAAAAGCTAAGCTTGAGCTATCAATGCCAAGCAGCTGCTGCAAAAGGTAAGAAAACTTAATATATAACCAGAGATACAAAATGAGGTTTAGGTTTGGCTTCCAGAAGTAGACAAGACAACCATTGTAATGGTCAAATTTAATTAGTTTTAAGAATAGAAGGTAGGATAATATATTCTGCTCAAAAAAATAAAGGGAACGCCTAAACAACAAAATGTAACTCCAAGTCAGTCACACGATTGTGATTCAGTTTCTCCTGCTGTTGTGCCAATGGAATAAACAACAGGTAGAAATGATGGGAAGGTCACTAACATCCATGTGTCTGCTCAGTAAGAGTGACTAGGGTTCCCTTTATTCTTTTGAGCAGTGTATAATCAATAGAGATTTTTCCATAATTCATTATTTTGTTTATTGAATTTTTCATTTTCTTTTTAAAGATTTCCTTTTCAATGTCAGAAAAAAACCTTTGGAGAACTTTATACATATATAAATATTTGGTAAACCTCATCTATCGAAAATGTAGTCTTTAAAGGTTTGTCCAATGAAAAGAAGTTATCACCAATCCTCAGGGTAGGTGATAAGTTAGAAATCAGGAGATATCCGACTGACTGGCCAACTTGACCCCCAACTGATTGCCATAAGAATGGAGAGCAAAGTGTATATTAATTCCTTCACTCCCGGACTTTTTTCGATTTTTCGTTTTCGTTTTTCGCTCCCCTCCTTCCCAGAGCCATAACTTTTTTATTTTTCCTTCAACATGGCCATGTGAGGGCTTATTTTTTGCGGGGCGAGTTGTACTTTTAAGCGACACCATTGGTTTTACCATGTCGTGTACTCGAAAATGGGAAAAAAATTCCAAGTGCGGTGAAATTGCAATCCCACACTTGTTTTTTGCTTGGCATTTTTGTTAGGTTCACTAGATGCTAAATCTAACCTGCCATTATGATTCTCCAGGTCATTACGAGTTCATAGACACCAAACATGTCTATGCTCTTTTTTATCTAAATGGTGAAAAAAAATTCCAAAGTTTGCTAAAAAAAATAATAAAAAATTGCGCAATTTTCTGAAACCCGTAGCGTCTCCCTTTTTCTTGATCTGGGATTGGGTGAGGGCTTATTTTTAATGTGCAGGGCTGACGTTTTCAATGATACCACATTTGTGTGAATGCATTCTTTTGATCGCCCATTATTGCATCTTAATGCAATGTCATGGCGACCAAAAAAACATAATTCTGGCGTTTTGAAATTTTATTGATAGATCGGGCGATTCTGAATGCGGTGCTACCTACTATGTGCATGTGGGATTTTTTTTATTGTTTTGTTTTGATGGGGGCGAAAGGGGGGCGATTTGAGCTTTTAGGTTTTTTTATTTTTTTTATTTTTAAACATTTTTTTCACTTTTGGCATGCTTCAATAGCCTCCATAGGAGGCTTGACGCATGCACAACCCGATCGTCTCTGCTACATATGGGCGATGAGCAGATCGCCCATATGTAGCAGATTTACTGCTGTGCATTGAGGGCTGAACAATGGGCGGCGGTCAAAGCCATCTGCCTGGAACAACCATAGAGGTCTCTATGAGACCTGTGGTTGTCCAGGCAATGTGACGCCGACCCCCGATCAAGTGACGGGGTCGGCGATGAGCTCATTTCTGGCCCCGCGGCTGGAAGTGCTATTTAAATGCCCGCTGTCAGCTTTAACAGCGGGATTTAACTAGTTAATAGGCGAGGGCAGACGGCGATTCCGCTCGCGCCTATTGCGGGCATATGTCAGCTGTTCATAACAGCTGACATGTCACGGCTTTGATGTGGGCTCACCACCGGAGCCCACCTCAAAGCAGGGGATCCTTACCGATGACGTACTATTCCGTCATTGGTAAGGAAGGGGTAAAACCATAGCTCTCTACATTAGCAAGGCAATGCTGCTCCAGATAACAGAGCCCTGTTCCACTTATTTCTGGCATTCCCAGTAGTTGTACATCCAATTATCTATAAATTTTCACCTATCACAGAAAAAAGTTATAATTTGTTTTCACCAGACAAAACCATTAAAGTGGTTGTCCACTACTAAGACAACTGTTTCATGAACTTGATGTTTGGCTCCGATAAAATAATAAAGCTGATACTCATCTCCTGTGTTGCCACCATTCTTGCAGTGTTGGCACTCGCTTTCCGGGGGCTCTGTTTTGGTTGTTGTGACATCACCCAATCAGCACTGGCATCACAGTATCCGCCTTCGTACAAACTGAACATGAAGAGGAAGTCCGGACTGCAGGTGCTCCCTGGCTTCCTCATCATTTCAGTTTGTCTGAAGGCGGAGACAGTGACATTAGTGCTGAATGGGCACCAATGTCACATGTCACAACACTGCACAAGTTCTGTGTGGAGAGTGTGTGCCGACACCATGGGAACGTCACTGGCACGGGAGGTGAGTATAGGTTTTATTATTTTATTGGGGCCAAAACATTTAGTTCAAAAAGGGGTTGCACTAGCAGTGGAGAACACCTTTAATTTTTTTATTTTTTCTTTACTCCTCTGTAAAAAAGTTTTATTACTGCACACTAGATGGTGGTATAACAATGAATGTGAGCCAGCAGTATTCCTCAGTAGAAGATATTCCTTTCTTTTAAAATATTTTCAAACTGCTTCTGAGAATACAGCTTAATTGTTGTATAATGAACAGTACTGAAATTTTCTGATATACTGTACTTTGAGCGAAAACTATGAACAGCCAAGCCATGGATTTAGAGAAAAAGTGCAGCTTATTGTGCTAACCTTATTTTAAACTTCAATTCACCTTAAAAATGACCAAAACAATGTTGCCTCACAAAGATGAATGCTCATATTTCAACCATAAATGACAGAGATGGAAATACTCATTTATATTTTTTGACATCATAAAAACATTGAATAAATAGAATGAATAAAATGGCACTTACTTGTCGCTGAATTTGCAGTTGTAGTTGGAGCAGTAATTGATGTGGTGATACTCGCAGTAGCAGTGTTTGTTGAAGCTTCCATGGTACTGGAAGGTGCAGGAGACATTGGACTTGAGGATAAAGTGGTAGGTGCAGTAGTAGAAGGAGGTGCAGGACTAATGGAAGGAGTCGTAGTAGTGGGAGGTGCAGTAGCAGTAGGAGGTGAAGTCGTAGTTGAAGGTGAAGTCATAGTTGAAGGAGCAGTTGAAGTGGGAGGTGCAGTTGTAGTGGGAGATCCAGTTGTAGTGGGTGGTGCACTTGTAGTAGGAGGCGCAGTAGTAGTGGGAAGTTCAGTTGTAGTAGGAAGTGCAGTTGTTGTAGGAGACGCAGTTGTAGTTGGAGGTGGAGTTGTAGTGGGAGGTATAGTTGTAGGTGGTGCAGTTGTTGTGGGAGGTGCAGCTGTAGGTGGTGCAGTAGTAGTAGGAGGTGCAGTAGTAGTGGGAAGTTTAGTTGTAGTGGGAAGTCCAGTAGCAGTGGGTGGTGCCGTTGTAGTAGGAGGTGCAGTTGTTGTAGGTGATGCAGTTGTAGTAGGAGGTGCAGTAGTAGTAGGAGGCGCAGTTACAGTTAGAGGTGTAGTTGTTGTAGTTGGAGGTGCAGTTGTAGTGGGAGGTCCAGTTGTAGTGGGTGGTGCAGTTGCTGTGGAAGGTCCAGTTGTAGTAGGAGGCGCAGTAGTAGTGGGAAGTTCAGTTGTAGTTGGAAGTGCAGTTGTTGTAGGTGGTGCTGTTGTAGTAGGAGGAGCCGTTGTGGTAGGAGGTGCAGTTGTTGTAGGTGGTGCAGTAGTAGTAGGAGGCGCAGTTGTAGTTGGAGGTGCAGTTGTAGTGGGAGATAGAGTTGTAGTGGGTGGGGCAGTTGTTGTGGGAGGTGCAGTTGTAGTGGGAGGTGCAGTTGTTGTAGGTGGTACAGTAATAGTAGGAGGCGCAGTAGTAGTGGGAAGGTCAGTTGTAGTAGGAAGTGCTGTTGTTGTAGGTGATGCAGTTGTGGTAGGAGAAGCCGTTGTAGTAGGAGGTGCAGTTGTTGTAGGTGGTGCAGTAGTAGTAGGAGGAGCAGTTGTAGTTGGAGGTGAAGTTGTAGTGGGAGGTTCAGTTGTAGTGGGTGGTGAAGTTGTTGTGGGAGGTGCAGTTGTAGTTGGTGGTGCAGTTGTAGTGGGAGGTTCAGTTGTAGGTTGGGCAGTAGTAGTACGAGGCACAGTAGTAGTGGGAGGTCCAGTTGTAGTGGATGGTGCAGTTGTTGTGGGAGGTGCAGTAGTAGTGGGAGGTCCAGTAGTAGTGGGTGGTGCAGTTGTTGTGGGAGGTGCAGTTGTTGTGGGAGGTGCAGTTGTGGTAGGTGGTGCAGTAGTAGTTGGAGGTGCAGTTGTAGTGGGAGGTCCAGTTGTAGTGGGTGGTGAAGTTGTTGTGGGAGGTCCAGTTGTAGTAGGAGGCACAGTAGTTGTGGGAAGGTCAGTTGTAGTAGGAAGTGCAGTTGTTGTAGGTGGTGCAGTTGTAGTAAGAGGTGCCATTGTAGAAGGAGGTGCAGTTGCTGTAGGTGGTGCAGTAGTAGTATGAGGTGCAGATGTAGTTGGAGGTGGAGTTGTAGTGGGAGGTGCAGTTGTTGTAGGTGGTGCAGTTGTTGTGGGAGGTGCAGCTGTAGGTGGTGCAGTAGTAGTAGGAGGTGCAGTAGTAGTGGGAAGTTCAGTTGTAGTGGGAGGTCCAGTTGCAGTGGGTGGTGCCATTGTAGTAGAAGGTGCAGTTGTAGTAGGAGGTGCCGTTGTAGTAGGAGGTGTAGTTGTTGTAGGTGGTGCAGTAGTAGTAGGAGGCACAGTTGTAGTTGGAGGTGCAGTTGTAGTGGGAGGTCCAGTTGTAGTAGGTGGTGCAGTTGTTGTGGGAGGTCCAGTTGTAGTAGGAGGTGCAGTAGTAGTGGGAAGTTCAGTTGTAGTAGGAAGTGCAGTTGTTGTAGGTGGTGCTGTTGTAGTAGGAGGTGCCGTTGTGGTAGGAGGTGCAGTTGTTGTAGGTGGTGCAGTAGTAGTAGGAGGTGCCGCTGTAGTAGGAGGTGCAGTTGTTGTAGGTGGTGCAGTAGTAGTAGGAGGCGCAGTTGTAGTTGGAGGTGCAGTTGTAGTGGGAGGTCCAGTTGTAGTGGGTGGGGCAGTTGTAGTGGGAGGTGTAGTTGTTGTAGGTGGTGCAGTAATAGTAGGAGGCGCAGTAGTAGTGGGAAGTTCAGTTGTAGTAGGAAGTGCAGTTGTTGTAGGTGATGCAGTTGTAGTAGGAGGTGCCGTTGTAGTAGGAGGAGCAGTTGTTGTAGATGGTGCAGTAGTAGTAGGAGGCGCAGTTGTAGTGGGAGGTCCAGTTGTTGTGGGAGGTCCAGTTGTTGTGGGAGGTGCAGTTGTAGTGGGAGGTGCAGTTGTTGTAGGTGGTGCAGTAATAGTAGGAGGCGCAGTAGTAGTGGGAAGGTCAGTTGTAGTAGGAAGTGTTGTTGTTGTAGGTGATGCAGTTGTAGTAGGAGGAGCCGTTGTAGTAGGAGGTGCAGTTGTTGTAGGTGGTGCAGTAGTAGTAGGAGGAGCAGTTGTAGTTGGAGGAGCAGTTGTAGTGGGAGGTCCAGTTGTAGTGGGTGATGCAGTTGTTGTGGGAGGTGCAGTTGTAGTGGGAGGTTCAGTTGTTGTAGGTGGTGCAGTAGTAGTACGAGGCACAGTAGTAGTGGGAGGTCCAGTTGTAGTGGGTGGTGCAGTAGTAGTGGGCGGTCCAGTAGTAGTGGGTGGTGCAGTTGTTGTGGAAGGTTCAGTTGTGGTGGGTGGTGCAGTAGTAGTTGGAGGTGCAGTAGTAGTGGGAAGTTCAGTTGTAGTAGGAAGTGCAGTTGCTGTAGGTGGTGCAGTTGTAGTAGGAGGTGCCGTTGTAGTAGGAGGTGCAGTTGTTGTAGGTGGTACAGTAGTAGTAGGAGGTGAAGTTGTTGTAGGTGGTACAGTAGTAGTAGGAGGTGCAGTAGTAGTGAGAAGTTGAGTTGTAGTAGGAAGTGCAGTTGTTGTAGGTGGTGCAGTAGTAGTAGGAGGAGCAGTTGTAGTTGGAGGTGCAGTTGTAGTGGGAGGTCCAGTTGTAGTGGGTGGTGAAGTTGTTGTGGGAGGTGCAGTTGTAGTGGGAGGTGCAGTTGTTGTAGGCGGTGCAGTAGTAGTAGGAGATGCAGTAGTAGTGAGAAGTTGAGTTGTAGTAGGAAGTGCAGTTGTTGTAGGTGGTGCAGTTGTTGTAGGAGGTTCCGTTGTAGTAGGAGGCGCAGTTGTTGTAGGTGGTGCAGTAGTAGTAGGTGGCGCAGTAGTAGTTGGAGGTGCAGTTGTAGTGGGAGGTCCAGTTGTAGTGGGTGGTGCAGTTGTTGTGGGAGGTGCAGTTGTAGTGGGAGGTCCAGTTGTAGTGGGTGGTGTAGTTGTTGTGAGAGGTGCAGTTGTAGTGGGTGGTGCAGTTGTTGTGGGAGGTGCAGTTGTAGTGGGAGGTGCAGTTGTTGTAGGTGGTGCAGTAGTAGAGGGAGGTGCAGTAGTAGCGGGAAGTTCAGTTGAAGTAGGAAGTGCAGTTGTTGTAGGTGGTGAAGTTGTAGTAGGAGGTGCCGTTGTAGTAGGAAGTGCAGTTGTTGTAGGTGGTGCAGTAGTAGTAGGAGGCGCAGTTGTAGTTGGAGGTGCAGTTGTAGTGGGAGGTTCAGTTGTAATGGGTGGTGCAGTTGTTGTGAGAGGTGCAGTTGTGAGAGGTGCAGTTGTAGTGGGAGGTGCAGTTGTTGTAGGTGGTGCAGTAGTAGGAGGCGCAGTAGTAGTGGGCGGTCCAGTAGTAGTGGGTGGTGCAGTTGTTGTGGAAGGTTCAGTTGTGGTGGGTGGTGCAGTAGTAGTTGGAGGTGCAGTAGTAGTGGGAAGTTCAGTTGTAGTAGGAAGTGCAGTTGCTGTAGGTGGTGCAGTTGTAGTAGGAGGTGCCGTTGTAGTAGGAGGTGCAGTTGTTGTAGGTGGTACAGTAGTAGTAGGAGGTGAAGTTGTTGCAGGTGGTACAGTAGTAGTAGGAGGTGCAGTAGTAGTGAGAAGTTGAGTTGTAGTAGGAAGTGCAGTTGTTGTAGGTGGTGCAGTAGTAGTAGGAGGAGCAGTTGTAGTTGGAGGTGCAGTTGTAGTGGGAGGTCCAGTTGTAGTGGGTGGTGAAGTTGTTGTGGGAGGTGCAGTTGTAGTGGGAGGTGCAGTTGTTGTAGGCTGTGCAGTAGTAGTAGGAGATGCAGTAGTAGTGAGAAGTTGAGTTGTAGTAGGAAGTGCAGTTGTTGTAGGTGGTGCAGTTGTTGTAGGAGGTTCCGTTGTAGTAGGAGGCGCAGTTGTTGTAGGTGGTGCAGTAGTAGTAGGTGGCGCAGTAGTAGTTGGAGGTGCAGTTGTAGTGGGAGGTCCAGTTGTAGTGGGTGGTGCAGTTGTTGTGGGAGGTGCAGTTGTAGTGGGAGGTCCAGTTGTAGTGGGTGGTGTAGTTGTTGTGAGAGGTGCAGTTGTAGTGGGTGGTGCAGTTGTTGTGGGAGGTGCAGTTGTAGTGGGAGGTGCAGTTGTTGTAGGTGGTGCAGTAGTAGAGGGAGGTGCAGTAGTAGCGGGAAGTTCAGTTGAAGTAGGAAGTGCAGTTGTTGTAGGTGGTGAAGTTGTAGTAGGAGGTGCCGTTGTAGTAGGAAGTGCAGTTGTTGTAGGTGGTGCAGTAGTAGTAGGAGGCGCAGTTGTAGTTGGAGGTGCAGTTGTAGTGGGAGGTTCAGTTGTAATGGGTGGTGCAGTTGTTGTGAGAGGTGCAGTTGTGAGAGGTGCAGTTGTAGTGGGAGGTGCAGTTGTTGTAGGTGGTGCAGTAGTAGGAGGCGCAGTAGTAGTGGGAAGTTCAGTTGTAGTAGGAAGTGCAGTTGTTGTAGGTGGTGCAGTAGTAGTAGGAGGTGCAGTAGTAGTAGGAGGTGCAGTTGTAGTTGGAGGTGCAGTTGTAGTGGGAGGTGCTGTTGCAGTAGGAGGTGCAGTTGTTGTAGGTGGTGCAGTAGTAGTGGGACGTGCAGTTGTTGTTGGAGGTGCAGTTGTTGTAGGTGGTGCTGTAGTAGTAGGAGGTGCAGTTGTAGTTGGAGGTGCAGTTGTAGTGGGAGGTCCAGTTGTAGTGGGAGGTCCAGTTGTAGTGGGTGGTGCAGTTGTGGGAGGTGCAGTCGTGGTTGGAGGTGCAGTAGTAGTGGGACGTGTAGTTGTAGTGGGAGGTACAGTAGTTGAAGGTGGTGCAGCTGTAGTGGGAGGTTCAGTTGTAGTGGGAGGTGATGTAGTATTTGACTGTGCTTCACAACTGGTTAGAGCTGCATTAATCATTTAAAAGAAAATATTAAAATTGAGTTTGAAAATGTTTTTCTCATTATGCATTATGTATCATATTCAGATCAGTGCACAACAGAAAATCATTTGTGATCCACTAGATTATTAAAACTGTTGCATGGTATGTAAGCATCATATTCAGCATTTTATTTTATTCCCTGGTGCTCAAGTATATAAAAACCTACAATATGTAATACACAGCAGCATAACATCTCTCTTTTCTCATAGTTAGGAGTCCCTTGTGTATGATGTCCGTACCCTCTTATATGATGCTGTAAATAAACAATGGTTGCCCGCTTGGATCACACATTATCTCATTTTTATTTTGCCTTGCAGTCTTATGATCTTTAGAATATGCATTAATCTTGTGGTGAGTCGGGACCCAATGTAGTTCCTTTTGGAAGCTTGGGTTCTCTTAGGTACAAACAAATGAAATCTGCACTGGAATCCTATAAACTGAATGTATTAGATTCTAAAATGGCAATTAAGGGACAGATTGAGAAGGTATTAAAAAAGGATGCCCCTGCCTGTAAAGTGGTCAAAATTTGTGAACGATGAACAGCTATCATGCTGAACTGAGAGCCAAAAGCGAGGGAGGGATTTAAGCTCCAATTCACATCACGAACTTTAAATGGTCACATGTGATGAGTTATTTGCTGGAACGTGAACTGTTTTCTCCTAAAACTTCACAAAATTTCAGGTTTTGTAAAATCCAATTATTTATGATTTGACAAATTTTGAGGTCTACTTAAAAAAATGAAATAAATAAATAAATTGTGCTTAAATCTGCCCAGTCCTTTAGACCCACCATATTCCTCATTCAATGTAGATTAAATTCATGACTTTTTTTTAAAGCTAGTTATCTAACCCTGATCATCTCGAGATATGTTTACTACAGTGGAAAGGTAAAAACAGACACATTTGTATTATGATAAAACTACAGGTACCGAGAGTAGGAGGTGGATTTTGAAGGCACTGCTCTTCTGAAGAAAGAAGTGACTCAGGTTGTTGCAAGTGTGATAGTGTCAAGCAGCTGTTTTGATGCCTCCCTGTCCATTTTAAGGCCAACTAGCTAGAGGGTGGAGTTCACACCTGTATCGAGGCTGACGTTCTTCAGATTCTCCCTTATGTTATTATTTACCAAAGGTTTACTATCATCCCAAAAAGAAAGACAGAGGCAGATATATCTATTGATGTGGATGAACAACGACATATTTTAGAACCAATCATCCAATGAGTCGTGTAGCTCCATGGGGGCAGTGGTTGCACTGGTACCAAAGGGGTTCAACGTCATAAGTGTCACATGAGAAGACATAACTATTATATATCTCATATAGAAAGTGGGGAACTTTTTACAGTTTGATTCACGTAAGAAGCAGTTTGGCGGCAGCTTCACTTTCTTCATGTTTGTGTGATTACAAGGTGTTTCCATGGAAGAGGCATTCATTAATTGGAGAATTTGGCAGCCATAAATGATTGATGGTGCCTCATTAAGTTACTTAATTATAGGTTACAGATTGTGATGGAGTGTTCAGAGGCAACATCTGTCATAATATGAGCAGCAGCATCTGTCAGGTAGGAGACACCGTGGGATTGTATGTTTTAGTTGGTGTTTGTGGTCTCGAGGGGCAGATATGGCTTCTGGTCTCCTACTATCTGGAGCACCCTGGGAGACTGGGGTTCACTTTTGTAGGCAGAAAACATTATTCTCTAAGTTCTATTGATTTGATAGACTTTAATTGGTAGAGTAAAAGGCTAATCCTGCTCGATACACGATTCGTCATTATTAGCATAATAGTCACTAGGTCCTTCCCTCAATCATATTCACAGTGATAAGATATGTCAATGAGCAGCAGCAAAATGCTATATTCATACAGATCCGTCCACAAATATTACCATATATTATTAAATGGATCTCTTAGACTTGATGAGGAGGATATACTTACTTTGAAAATCCATCAATGCAAAAGGCTATATACTCCTTTTTGAAAGTCCCTCTCTCCTATATTGCAATGAACATTTTACGTGTCCCATTTCAACTCGCAAAATGTAAAATTTTATTTCAGGATTTTCTAGGTATTCTAACATTGATTTTCAAAGTGAGTACATCAGCTCTATGAGATCTATTTAATAATGTATGCAGTTTGTCATATTAAATTTAGGGACACTTTAAAGAGGTGAGAATACTTGCTGGCATTTAAAAGTATATCAAACTTCAGACACTTCCCCAAAAATGTTGCTTAAAGATGAAAGCTTTATTGTGGGATGTACGATATATCTTTCCTCTTTTGTTTTGTTTGTTATTGCTTTTCCTTGTGACTAATCTTTTTATGCTCTTGTTTTATTCCCCCCCATAATGTTATCCTTTGCTTTATAAATCCTAATATTCATTCGGAGATGATCAATTTTCTTCATTAATTCAATGACCTAAAATGTTTGATTTCTTCTTAATAATATCGTCTTCAGGCCATTTTATATGGAAGAACATCTAAGCAAACCTCACAGTAAAAGCTGAGGTTGAGAGATAAAATAGAAATAATAAATCTCACCCCATTCTAAAATGCTTTGTCCCCTGAAATTCTGAATGGAGGACTACCCACCAGGCAAATGTTGCCTTCATTTTCCTAAATTATTATTTCAAATTGATTCGTAGGGATTACTAGTTTACGGTGATAATTATTAATTTATAGATAAATAACTACATTTTTGAAATATTGACCTTATATTATTTTATTATTTTTATATTATTTTATATTATATATTATTTGATACTATATTATATATTTTAAATCCCATTAGAAAATGTATTTTATTGATCATTTTTTTTATTATGAACTTCAAACTTAAAAAAATAAAGAAACATCATAAAAAATTATCTTCATATTTTTTTCTAGTTTTGTTAAATCACTGCTAAATCTTATCTATCTCTAAGCCCATTCACGTGCTTAAATTGGATCCTAATTACGTGTCATGTCAATATCTTAAATTTAGCTGATAATACCAAAGTTACTGTAGTGTCTAAACTATCTTTTTAAGCTATTTGACTAAAATAATTTCAAATGAATTACAATGTATCTAAAGCAAATCTAACTTGTAGGGTACTTACCTTTGAACAATAAGAGGAACAAAAGAAAAAGCCCATAGGGCCTCGGTCCGCTCCCCATGGTCACAATCACTTAGTCCTGTGTCTTGAAGAGGCAGATGGAGAATATCCCAAAGTCCTAGAAATAGGAAACACTGTCTTTATATAGTCTTTGTGATGGGATGATGGACTTTATAAGCAATGTCCGATGTGTCAGATTACAAAAATCTTACACTCAGACAGCCCTTATCACATTTAGTAAATTGATCTTCAATTCACTTAAGTAAAATATTAAAGCAATTATGAGCTCCCAAGAAAGTATTTAACTTGCCTTCTCCATGTCTGACTCATCGGATTCAAACCATTGGAATGTGTAACATATCTGGGCTTCCTTTCATCCTATAGTGACATTTAATTGATAATTATCTCTTGATTAGAAATCAGTGATAAAAAGAAACTTGTGATATCACAACTAAAATCTTTCTTCAAACTAATGAAATCTGTCAAAAAGGTGAGTTAGGTCTACCGGCAACCAAAACCTAATATGCTGGGGCTTAATACCCAGTTTCACAAAAAGGACACTTATACTATGACGTGTATGAAATAAATGAAAGTTGACCAAAACTTTTTTTGGAAACCAACACCAGTACTGCTTTATGTTTTTCCTAGTGGGCTAAGAACTGACAGGGAGGTAGTTGCTAAATACTTGCTTGTTGTGCCAGGCATTGATTTTTGTCGGTTCAGAGCAGTCACTAACAGCTGCTGATGAAGATTCTGCTGCTTTACGTCAACAGAGCAGCTCTTCCTCAACAGACAGTGCCCCATGCACTGTCCATGGGGCGTGAATGTCGATATCATGCAGAATGACAGCCTACATTGCATAGTTATAAAGAGGTGCTTCTTAAAAAATTAGAATACCATCAAAAAGTTAATTTATTTCAGTTCTTCAATACAAAACTTCATATATTATATAAAGTCATTACAGAGTGATCCATAAGCCATAATCATCAACATTAACAGAAATAAGCACTTGGAATAGATCACTCTGTGTGTAATGACTCTATATAATATATAAGTTTCACTTTTTGTATTGAAGAACTGAAAAAAATTAACTTTTTGATATTCTTATTTTGTGAGAAGCACTTGCATATGCAGTGGGGAGCCGACTGTTAATCAGCATAATATCGACAGTTTCAACCACAACAACAGAGCAGAGCAGAAAAGAACCAGCTTCTCTTTGGATATGAAATCATCTGAAGCAGCAGGAGCGATCCATGGCTGTTCAAACTGGCAGTGATCAGTGCCAAGCTTAACAGGCAGGTAGTTAACAATTACCTGCCAGTAATTTCTTAATGAGAAAAAAATTAAGTAGTTCAGATAATCCAATTAACTGGTTTGTCATTGCTATGTTAAGGCCCCGTTACACATAACAATGTACCAGTGATCCCACCAACGATCCGACATGATGGGATCGCTGGTGAGCTGTCACAAAACAGCCCCTCCAGCGATCAGAACCAGTGACGCTGGACGCTGGTTTCCAAGGTAAACATCGGGTATCTAAGAGCCGCGCGACTCCTGGATACCCGCTGTTTACCTTGGAAACCGGCGTACACACTGGTTTCCAAGGTAAACATCAGGTATCTAAGAGCCGCGGCTCCTGGATACCTGATGTTTACATTAGAATCGAGCGTCCAGCGTCGCTGATCGCTGGTCTCTCGCTGCCACACGCAGAGATGCATGCTGGCCAGCGGGAGACCAGCAATCGAAAAATGGCCCAGGCCGATCGAGCACGATCAGCGATACCCAGCAGGGGGGCCGGTCGCTGATCCCCATCACACACAGGGATCTCGCTGTCGAGATCGCTGTGGCGTCATAAAATCAGCAATCTCACTAGCGAGATCACTGTGTGTCACGGGGCCTTTAACATCAAGTGGCCATCCCAGCTGTCAGTGAATTCACAAGGAAAAAACTTCATCTTCATCAAACTCTCAAAAGTCTGTAAGTCACATCACAACCTGCTCACCAGTACCGGAACTACCGCCTCAACATCACCAGAGCTGCTGCAACCCCCCCAACCTACAGTCTCCTTCCCCACCATTCTGTAGAATGTAAGCCCGAAAGGGCAGGGTCCTCTTTCCCCTCTCTATCAGTCTGTGATTGTTAGTTTGTTTACTGTAAGTGATATCTGTATTTTGTATGTAACCCCTTCTCATGTACAGCACCATGAAATCAATGGTGCTTTATAAATAATAATAATAATAATAATAAATAATAATAATAACAACCCCATGGTGATCTCATGCTACTCATTGTTGGATATTCCCTTCAGAAAGCAGTGCATGAAATATGCATGGAAGGAGTCTTCTTTACATCATGTCTCAATCATGCTTAAGTAAGCACAAATGCATATGCACTTTTTATTGTAGAGTTTTTTCTTTTTGACTATATTTGATAATATAGTTCCCCTTTGAGGTATTTATTAATTAATTTTTTAATCACCAAGCAATCTTTCTTACTAAAGCCCAATTCCTATGTGTCTACTCATGTGTTTTACATTTTCCTGGCATACGTATAAACATGATGGAATATGTACGGTATTTTAAACAAATTTAATAAATAATATAAAGGGCCTTGAATAAGTTTTCAAACCTTGAAAACTTTTTCATATTTTGTCACATTACACCCTCAAACTTAAATGTTTTTATTTGGAATTTATGTAATGTACTAACACAAAGTAGCAAGTATTTGTAAAGTGTAAGGTTTAACATATGTGGTTTGGTAAGTATTTTAAAAATGTATCCCCCATGCCAATATTTAGAAGGACCAATTTTCCCTACAATTACTGCTGCAGTCATTTGACACATGTCTCTACCACTTTTGCTCATCTAGAAACTGAGATTTTTGACCGTTTCTGTTGGTAAACTCACTCTTGCTAAGTGAGATTGGATGGAGACATCTGTAAATAGAAATGTTGAAGTCTTGTCACAGATTTTCAATGGGATTTAGGTATGGACTTTCACTGAGACTGAACTATTCCAATAAATGAAAATAATATAATTTAAACAATTTCATTGTAGCTCTGTCAGGATGTTTAGGGTCATTGTCCAGCTTGAAGTTGAACCTATGCTCCAGTCTCAAATCTTTTGCAGCTTCTAACCTGTTTTCCTCCAGGATTGCCCTGTATTTAGCTTGTTCCATCTTCTCACCAACTCTCACCAGCTTCCCTGTCTCTGCTGAAGAAAGACCACCCCACTGCATGATGCTGCCACCACCATGTGTGACGATGGGGATGGTGTTTTCAGGGTGATGTACAGTGTTAGATTTCTGCACACATAATGTTTTGCACTTAGCCCCAAAAGTTCTACATTTAATACAGGAATATCCACTCAGTTACCAGGAATGCCACTGTCCGGAGCTTCCTCGTCACACACCACAGGGCTCGCTAGTGATAGACTTTACTACTGAGGACATATTCATTTGAAATCCTGCTGAGCACACTTCCACAGTGCCACACAAGAGATCCCCTTTTGATATCCTGGCACCGTTCTACTGCTGCTGCGTGAAACAGTTGTTATGTGGCAACAGATCTATTCTAGTGAAACAAAAGAATTTTGGGCATTGCGAATTAAAAGATATATAATACACTAGAGGTGTGCCCGATGCACCTGGGAGGGAAGAGTGTGTGTGGGGTGTGTGTCCCGCCGCTGCCTGCCCACCCAAATGTGCAGTCACAGCTAGCAGGAAAGACGGTGGTTTGCGGCCTGTGCTGGAGATGGGGTGCAGCACCACGTAGGGCTTATAAAGTTGGAGGAAATCCAGCCCTTGTTCAATTTTAAAAGAGTCAGCCTGTCTGCATTTTCCGTTGATAGGTGTGTGCGCCTACCCGTTATGATTGCACCAGCCAAACTAAAAACCCGCTCTGACAACACACTAACAGCAGGGCTTGCCAGCACCTCCAATGTCTACATGGAGAGGTGGGGCCAAGTGTGCAGCTTGGACAACCAATAGTTAAAGGGCACAGAAGAAACAGGAAAGATGCTGGTATGGCAACTTAAAACTCCTTAATTACCGCCAATACATCTTTTTACTGACCTGCGATATAAGAGAGTAGCATCCCCATAGAGGTGACATTCCAGCAGCTGTCGGCTGTACACTATAGCTGACAACTTACTGCATCAGCCACGATCAGTGTTGGCACTGTCCATACCTGTTTAATCCTTCAGATGCTGCTGTCAATAGTGACTACATCATATAAATGGTTAACAGAGTGTGGGGGGTTTCCTCTTTATCCCCATTGGCTCCCTGAGATCATGATTGTGTGGTCCTGATGTTTGCCATGGCAATTCACGATCAAATAGTGGCCTTAGAGTGTCACGCTCGCGCCTTGGCTGACTACCCTGGAAGGGGCATGACTACGACAGCTACCTCGGTCTTCACTGGAGCCTCTGATGGTGAGGTCAGGCTTGTGCGGCTGGTGTCTGGCTGTGGCTGCTGATCCCATTCGAGGACAAGTCACTTGGATGGATAGAAGCTACAGACAGGCAGGCAGGTAGGCACGACGGGCTCGACTGAGACATTGGGCAAGAAGGTGTGGCTTGAAGACACTGGGCAAGCAGGCACGGCTTGGAGACACAGGCCAAGCAGGCACGGCTTGGAGACACAGGGCAAGCAGGCACGGCTTGGAGACACAGTGCAAGCAGGCACGGCTTGGAGACACAGGGCAAGCAGGTACGGATTGAGACACAGGACAGGCAGGCATGGATTGAGACACAGGGCAAGTAGGTGTGGTGTGAGAAGGAACAGGTAGGGTCCTGTTCACACAGCAGGAGCGGGTTCTGGCTGGAAGGAATGGAATATGGAGGAACAGGTAGGGTCCTATTCAAATAGGAGGTGCAGGTACGGGTATGGATAGGAGAGTGGAATATGACAAAAGCAGGAGTGCAGAGTAGGCGGAGCCGCAGGAGTGCTGAGTAGACGGAGCCACAGGAGTGCGGAGTAGGCGGAGCCTGCAAGAGTGCAAGGTAGGCGGAGCCTGCAAGAGTGCAAGGTAGGTGGAGCCTTCAAGAGTGCAAGGTAGGCGGAGCTTGCAAGAGTGCACGGTAGGCGGAGCTTGCAAGAGTGCAAGGTAGGCGGAGCTTGCAAGAGTGCAAGGCAGGCGGCGCTTGCAAGAGTGCAAGGTAGGCGGAGCCTTCAAGAGTGCAAGGTAGGCGGAGCCTGCGAGAGTGCAAGGTCGGCAGAGCCTGCGAGAGTGCAAGGTAGGTGGAGCCTGCAAGAGTGCAAGGTAAAGACAGGGAGGACACAGGGAAAGACACAGCAGGGAAAGGAACCACAGACAAGGAGACTGACAGACAGAGGTAAGACAGAGTTCAGACAGAGACACAGTACAAGACAAGGTACAGGGACCAAAGGATACAGGGACCAGGATATTCTGCCTCCTGGAGGGCGAGCAAAGACGTACCAGGCAAGTGCTCAGACAAAGCTAGGATAAAACAGAGACCAGGATATTCTCCTCCTGGCGGGCAACCAGAGTGTACAAGACAAAGCTAGGAGTGAGCCTCTCAGAGAAGGCAAGACATAGGACAGGGCTTAGCTTCCTCAGCAGCAAGGAGCTAACTGAGTTTAGACATTGCACAGGCAAAGGTTAGTGGGTGTGGTGGAACTAAATAGTCAAGGGCTCTAGGTGATTGGTCAGGGACATATTACACAGGTGCACCCTGACTACTTAAGAACCAGAGAGTTCTGGCGCCGCCCCCTATACACACATAGCTTGGAAGCATGCAGGAGAGCAGAAGCATGGAACACAGGACTGGCAACAGACAGAATTCACAGCATGGCTTGAAGCAGAAAGGAAGTTGGTGTGCAGGGGATGGGAGGCCATGCAGTGATGCCTGCAGTGTTGTTACATAGAGTCTGATGGCTGTTGTAACCTGTTTAGAAATTAGCGACATTTAGGTGGTAAAAATACTCATTTTCATTCCTGTCAGGTCACTTTGCATTAATTCCTGAAAATTACCTGAAGGTTTAATAAACTACCTGACAGCAGTTTGTGAGGGTGCTGTTTTTAAAATGGTACAACTTTTGGGGGTCTCCCAATATATGGGACCCTTAAAGTCACCTCAAACCTGGATAGGTCCCTAAAAAAATAAATTTTGTAAATTACCTTGAAAAAATTAAAAATGACTGCTACATTTTTATTTTCAAAATATTTTTGTTAGGCATTTTTACAGATTTTACAAAACATGCTCTTTGTTTGTGTAATAATTCGCATTGATAAGTAGGGAAAAGGGGAAGGAAAGGGTTTGGAATAGGGAAGGGAGAGAAAGAATTTTTAATAGTAACAAAGACAGATCTGTAAAGACTTGAATATCTACTTCAATATTGAACTGTTTTGGTCTTCCATGAATTTCTATGTTCAAACTATGTACATTGAAAATAGCAAGAAAGCTACCTTTAACACAAAAAAAGAAAAAAGTCATCAACAAAGAAACCTTAACTAATCTAAGACTTGGTATTTAGTGTTCCATAAGCTCCATTTTTTGTCGTATTTATGCAAGCATCCATTTGCTATTGAGAATTTTAAGTCCAAGGTATTATGCGTGTTTAGTCTATCCACAATGTCAGAGAACCTTGGTATGTCAGTTCTCCTCCAGAAGGTGGCTATCATATTTTTAGTTATCAGTAAAAGATGTATTATGACTTTTTTAGTTGAGTGGTGTACGTCCTCCATGTCTAAGAAAAAGAGAGCTGTTTGAGGGGAAAGAGTAAAGTTCTTATCAAGAAGTCCACCAATATATATGGAAATCTTATTGCATAACTCTGTGAGAGCTGGGCATGTCCAGAATATGTGTTTCAAATCTCCCTTGAACCCACACCCTCTCCAACATAATGGGGATGAATCTGGTTTGAAATGTGCTATCCTAGAGGGAGTAAAGTACCATCTTGTTAATAATTTGTAAAATGATTCGTGAAGCGGTATTGATATATTTGAAGAATATGAATCTTTTATTGCCCTCTCCCATTGATATTTTGTGGCGCAGAACTGGAGATCCTTCTCCCACTTGAACATATATTTGTTTTTTGTGAAATTGCTATCCTTATTGAAAGAGCTGTAGAGGAATTTAGTGCTCCAGAAAATTTTATGGTTTGAATTGTTTAAAAGGAAGTGAATTACTTCTGTTTTCGGAGGGACCATGCTAATAAATTTTTGTAGGTACTCCTTGATTATGCAATATTGCATAAAGCCTGAGGAGGGTAGATTGAATTTGTTTCTAATCTCGGAAAAACTGAGTACTTTATCCGTTGCGAGAATATCTCCCAACTTTCGAATGCCATTTTTTGGCCATATTTCAGGTACAGAGAATCCGTAGACAGAAGCAATCAGGGATATTGGGAAATTTTCTTTCAGTTTTGACTTCCCAGTTTTATTCAGTGAGGCAAGATGATCCCAAGCTTGGGTAATTGCCAGAAAAATAGGGTGATTTAGTCTGTATTTTTTTAGATTGAATATATGGTTGAGAAGAATATTTTTAAGGGGGCATGAAGTGCTATGGTCTCTTTCTAGTACCATCCAAGATGGTTTGACATCCTCATTTATCCAGTATTGGCTTTGTTTGATTAGAATGGCGTGGTAATAAGCTAGGATGTTTGGGATCCCCATTCCTCCATTGTATTTATGTTTATATAGAATTGTTCTGTCTACTCTAGCTCTTTTCTCTCCCCAAACAAAGGAGAAGATTTTTTTGTTGCAGCTATTAAAGAATGTTATTGGAAAGGTAAGAGGCAGAGCCCTAAAAATGTATAATAGTTTCGGGAGAATCACCGTTTTTATTGCTAGCACTCTGCCCATCCACGACAAGCCTATGCTTTTCCAGGGTTGGATGTCTTTTGTGATAGTGGCCAGAAATGTCACGCAATTTGCATTAACTGTGTTGCGTACTGTTTTTTTAAACACAATACCTAGGTGTGATATTTGTTCCTCTTCCCAACCAAACTCTGATTTATTTTTAGTAGTTTATTGTGGTGTTTGAAAGGTAGAATTGCAAGATTTTCGATTTACTATTATTAATTTTAAAGTTTGATATTTGTGAAAATTCCTCTATTATCTCGAGCAATGTTGCAATGGATTGTATCAAATTTGTGAGTGATAGCAACATATCATCTGCAAATAGACTTATTTTGAATTGTTTAGACGGGGTGTTGATCCCCGTGATTTTTTCATTTATGCGAATTGCTTCGGCTAATGGTTCTATCTCCAAGGCGAACAGCAGTGGCGAGAGGGGGCACCCCTGTCTTGTCCCATTATTTATATAGAATGATTTGGATAAGGTGTTATTTGTGTAGATTTTGGCACTTGGCTGGGAGTATAAAGTGAAAACCGTTTCTATCCATTTGTTGTTGAAACAAAAATTTAGAAGAACAGTTTTTAGGTAAGACCAGTTGACCCTGTCAAAAGCCTTTTCGGCGTCTAATGTTAGGAGTATTGAGGGGGTTCGGGTAGAGTTAATTCTATTAATAATGTTGATAAGCCTCCTAGTGCTGTCAGATGTTTGTCTGCCTTCAATGAAGCCTGATTGGTCATCGTTGATTAGTTTTGGTAGGATTCCTTTTGATCTTGTGGCTAGTATTTTGGAAAAGATTTTTATATCTGAATTTATCAGGGAAATTGGGCGAAAGTTTTTCACTTCTTCTAGATTATTTGGTGTCTTGGGCATCACAATGAGAGTTGCTTCCAACATCACCCCAGGGAAAGTCCCCCCCCCCGAAACTTGGTTAAAAATTTTTGCCATATAAGGGATAAGAATATCTGCAAAATTTTTGAAGTATTCGTTTGTTAGACCGTCTGGGCCAGGCGATTTTTGTAACTTTAGTGAGTTTACCGTTTCTATAATTTCTGAGATTGGTATAGGTGAGTTAAGTTGTAAAAGGTCTGGTGGGCTGATTTTAGGAAGTTGTAGTTTCTTAATGAACTCATTTATTTTTTGGGGATCTGGTTGAGGAATTGCGTTCTCTCCGTTTATGTTATATAGTTTTCTATAGTAAGATGCGAATTCCTTTACAATATCAGTCGGGTGTTGTTTTGTATCTCCGGCTGCGTTTTTAATTTTGTATATTCTACTACGGACTCTCTCATTCTTCAGTTTGGACATCATGAATCTCGTTGGCTTGTTCGTTTCAGAGTATACTTTAAACTTTGATACTTTAACGATTTTATCAAAGTCATCAAGGATAGCCCTATTTAATTCTTGTCTCAAATTGAGGATTTCCCTGTAAATTTGCTGTGATTTTATGTTAGTTTTAGAGAGATCATTTTCCTTTGAATTTATTTGTTTTTGTATAGTTTTAATTTTTTCTCTTTTTTTCGAATTGTGTCTTGCTGCAATTTGGATCAATTTCCCTCTTATTACCGCCTTATGTGCACACCACACTGTGAGTGGGTTCACCTCCTCTGTGTCGTTTTCTTTAAAATATTGTTTTAATGTCGTGGAAATTTCGTTTCTATATTCTGGGATGTTCAGTAGGAAATTATTGCACCTCCATAATGTGAAGCAGCAAAAGGAAATCAGTGCATAGATGTCCAAGGTATGATAAAATCACAAATCTTTATTAGATAACACAGGTAGAAAAGCACAAACAATGACAAACAAAGGGTGACACAAGCAGAAGCGTCTTGAGGAGATCATTTGCATATTCCCAGTGCCTTCTGGGATAAGTGAAGAGTCTCCGCGAGCTCAACGAATTTTGGCTCATCTTTCATCGTTTTTAAGAAATCTCAAGATGGAAGAGGCCAGGAGCCATTTGGTGAGCTGCATTTCTTGCTACATGTTCACAGACTTACCAGTGGAAAAGCCAAACTTCACATACCACAAATGCAAGCTTGTGTCCCTGTTGGAGGAAAAGTTGCAAAATCTCGAAGAGAGGTTAGCTACGTTGAAGATCATTAAGGAAGGTGAAGAGTTCTTGGACAGAGCAGAATTATCTCTTCATGTTACAGAAAGAGAAGAAATTCGAAGTACACCTGAAGAAACAGAGTAATGGAGACATGTGACCCAGAGAAGCAGGAGGATCAGGAGGCAGTCAGCACCCATACTGCTCAGGAACCAGTACCAGGCTCTCATGCAGGAAAACGATGAAGAAATACATCAGGATAAGACTTTGCCAACAAACAGCAACCTTGTACGCCTTCAGAGTCCTCCTGGATGGAGAAAGAAAAATGTTGTGAAGAAGAAACGGAGAGTGGTGGTCATGGGGGATTCCCTGTTGAAAGGAACAGAGGCCGCTATCTGCAGACCGGATATAACTTCAAGAGAAATGTGCTGTCTTCCAGGTGCAAAAATTAAAGATGTGTCTGACAGGATATCAGGACTCTTCAGACCTACAGATGACTACCCATTCCTGCTACTACATGTGGGGACAAATGACACCGCAAGAAATGACCTGGAAACCATCTGCAGAGACTTTGAAGACTTAGGCAAGAAAGTGAAAGAACTGGGAGCGCAGGTGGTCTTCTCTTCCATCCTCCCAGTGGATGGCCATGGAACAAGGAGGTGGAATAAGATTCTGCAGGTGAACAACTGGCTACGTCGATGGTGCCGTCAGCAAAGATTTGGATTTCTGGATCACGGAGTGAATTACTTATACGATGGACTACTTGCTAGAGATGGGGTGCACCTTACGAAGACTGGAAAACATGCATTTGGAAGTCACCTTGCTACACTTGTAAGGAGAGCTTTAAACTAGAACAACATGGGAAGGGAAGCAAAAGACCAGAAAAAGCCATACACCTGACAAATGCTATTGAGAGCTCTGCTATTAGAAGTGAAAAGGAAGAACAAAGACAAAAGAATCTAATTAATAAAAATATTAGAGAAAGAGAAACCAATCACAAACTAAAATGTTTCTATACTAATGCACAAAGCATGGGCAACAAACAAGGAGAATTGGAACTACTAACACAGGAAAAGAAATATGATGTCATTGGAATCACTGAAACTTGGTGGGACAATACACATGATTGGAATACAAGACTAGAAGGATACAACTTATTTGCAAGAAACAGACTTGATAAGCGAGGAGGAGGTGTCGCATTGTATGTTAGAAACGCGTATATCTGCACAGAGATTGAAGCTTCAGAGACTGGGAGTTCTGTGGAAACTGTTTGGGTAAGAATACAAGGACAGAACAATGGAAAGGACACCATTGTAGGCATTTACTACAGGCCGCCTGTGCAAGCTGAAGATATGGATGAACTCTTTATGCATCAAATGGCCAAGTTCTCCCAAAAATATGACATAGTTGTAATGGGAGATTTCAACTATCCAGACATTTGTTGGGAATCTCTCTCAGGCAAAACTAACAGGTCAATGAAATTCTTATCCTCTCTTGCTGACAACTTTATCTTCCAGAAGGTAGGGGAGAAAACAAGGGGAACTTCTACCTTGGATCTAATCCTTATAAACAGGGAGGAAATGGTTGAGGAGTAGTGTTGAGCATTCCGATACCGCAAGTATCGGGTATCGGCCGATACTTGCTGTATCGGAATTCCGATACCGACTTCCGATATTTTTTCAATATCGGAATTCGGCATCGGAATCGGAAGTTCAGTTGATTGACGGCCTGACGTCATCATGATGCGCGGTGTGTGCGCATCATGATGCGCCGTCATTTCGGGCCTTCCGGGGGTCTCTGCCGGCCTGCCGGGGGGCTGTGCCGGCCTGCCGGGGGGCTGTGTGGACTGCCCGGGGTCTGTACCGGCCTGCCGGGGGGCTGTGCCGGCCTGCCGGTGGTCTGTGCACCCTGTGGGGGTCTGTACCGGCCTGCCGGGGGGCTGTGCCGGCCTGCCGGGGGGCTGTGCTGATGTCCGGGGGTCTGTGCAAGCATCGTCCGATGGGACTACAAGTCCCATCTGGCGATGCCTGCTACCATGACAGTGATTGACACATTAGCCAATGATGGGACAGTAGTAGTCCCATCATCCGGCTAATGTGTTAAATGTTAAAAAAAAAAAAAAAAAAAAAAAAAATACTACATACATACTACATGCATGCTACATACATACTACATGCTACATACATACTACATATATACTACATACATACTACATACATACTACATGCATGCTACATACATACTACATATATACTACATACATACTACATACATACTGCATGCTACATACATACTACATACATACTACATACATACTACATATATACTACATGCATGCTACATACATACTACATGCTACATACATACTACATATATACTACATACATACTACATGCATGCTACATACATACTACATATATACTACATACATACTACATACATACTGCATGCTACATACATACTACATACATACTACATACATACTACATATATACTACATGCATGCTACATACATACTACATGCTACATACATACCACATACATACTACATACATGCTACATACATACTACATATATACTACATGCATGCTACATACATACTGCATGCTACATACATACCACATACATACTACATACATACTACATGCTACATACATACCACATACATGCTACATATATACTACATGCATGCTACATACATACTACATATATACTACATGCATGCTACATACATACTGCATGCTACATGCATGCTACATACATACTACATACATACTACATGCTACATACATACCACATATATACTACATACATACAATACATTCATACAATACATACATAGACATACAGTACATATAACATAGAGTAACATACTTACCAATACTTGTCACATTGTTCCCCGAAGCCATTGTCGTCTACGGAATAAATATTAACATAACAAACCACAAAAATACTCACCCACGATCCGAAGCAGTCCACGAGTGTGTCCCACGACGATCTTGGGTAGAGAACTGCAGCATCAGCTGTTGCTGCCGTTCTCTACGGGCTGCAGGAATCCAATGACGGAAGGTAGGTATCCTTCCGCACTGTATTCCTCCGCCACTTAAAAAAAAAAAGTCCCTAGTCTCACTTTATGCCATTGCTGCGTGGGAATTTCCCACACAGCAATGGCATAAAGTGAGACTAGGGACTTTTTTTTTTTTAAGTGGCGGAGGAATACAGTGCGGAAGGATACCTACCTTCCGTCATTGGATTCCTGCAGCCGGTAGAGAACGGCAGCAACAGCTGATGCTGCAGTTCTCTACCCAAGATCGTCGTGGGACACACTCGTGGACTGCTTCGGATCGTGGGTGAGTATTTTTGTGGTTTGTTATGTTAATATTTATTCCGTAGACGACAATGGCTTCGGGGAACAATGTGACAAGTATTGGTAAGTATGTTACTCTATGTTATATGTACTGTATGTCTATGTATGTATTGTATGAATGTATTGTATGTATGTAGTATATATGTGGTATGTATGTAGCATGTAGTATGTATGTAGTATGTATGTAGCATGCATGTAGCATGCAGTATGTATGTAGCATGCATGTAGTATATATGTAGTATGTATGTAGCATGCATGTAGTATATATGTAGCATGTATGTGGTATGTATGTAGCATGTAGTATGTATGTAGTATGTATGTGGTATGTATGTAGCATGCAGTATGTATGTAGCATGCATGTAGTATATATGTAGTATGTATGTAGCATGTAGCATGTATGTAGTATGTATGTGGTATGTATGTAGCATGTAGTATGTATGTAGCATGCATGTAGTATATATGTAGTATGTATGTAGTATGTATGTAGCATGTAGTATGTATGTAGTATGTATGTAGCATGCATGTAGCATGCAGTATGTATGTAGCATGCATGTAGTATATATGTAGTATGTATGTAGCATGCATGTAGTATATATGTAGCATGTATGTGGTATGTATGTAGCATGTAGTATGTATGTAGTATGTATGTGGTATGTATGTAGCATGCAGTATGTATGTAGCATGCATGTAGTATATATGTAGTATGAATGTAGCATGTATGTAGTATGTAGTATGAATGTAGCATGTATGTAGTATGCATGTTGTATGTATGTAGCATGTAATTTTTTTTTTTTTTTTTTTTTTTTTTTACATTTAACACATTAGCCGGATGATGGGACTACTACTGTCCCATCATTGGCTAATGTGTCAATCACTGTCATGGTAGCAGGCATCGCCCGATGGGACTTGTAGTCCCATCGGACGATGCCTGCACAGCCCCCCGGCAGGCCGGCACAGCCCCCCGGCAGGCCGGCACAGCCCCCCGGAGCCTGCACAGACCACCGGCAGGCCGGCACAGACCACCGGAGCCTGCACAGACCCCCTAGCAGGCCGGCACAGCCCCCCGAAAGGCCCGTACAGACCCCAGAGAGGCTGTACAAGGGCAGGAAAGGGTTTTTCTTATTCCGATACCGGAAGTCCCATAGACTTGAATGGGACTTCCGGTATCGGAATCGGCGATACCGATACTTTTTTTAAAGATCGGCCGATACCATCCGATACGATACTTTGAAGTATCGGACGGTATCGCTCAACTCTATTGAGGAGGTAAAAGTGGCTGGGAGCCTAGGAGGTAGCGACCATGCTATTTTAGAATTTTGGATAACTAGAGGCGGAAGACCTGTGAAGACTCAGACGTCAAGGTTAGATTTCAGAAAGGCAGATTTTAAGGGATTCAGAAAGAGAATTGGAGGGATCAAATGGCTGGATATCCTTAAAGACAAAAATGTCCAGGAAGGATGGGAAATCTTGAAAAATGAAATTCTCAAAGCACAGTTGTTAACAATTCCGAAAAGAGGGAAGAATAGGAAGCATTTAAGGAAACCAGGATGGATGAACACAGAACTTAAGCACATGCTAAAAAGGAAGAAAAATATGTTTATAAAATGGAAAGAGGGAGGCATATCTAAAGAAGAATATAATGCTGTCTGCAGAACCTGCAGGGCACAAATCAGATTAGCTAAAGCTGAAAATGAATTGAGGCTTGCAAGAGATGTCAAAAGCAATAAAAAAGGATTTTGGGGATATGTCAAAAGTAAAAGAAAAGTCAAAGATGCTATAGGATTTTTACAGGATGAAAATGATGAAATGGTAAGACAGGATGTTGAGAAGGCCGAACTTTTAAATTCCTATTTTGCATCTGTTTTCTCTCAGAAAGGAAATGTAACATCAACTGTTCTTCACTGTCCTATTAAGGGAATAGAAGAATCCAGGATATCTATAAACAGAAAGATAGTGAGGAAACACTTAGCTAACCTAAATGAATTCAAGTCTCCAGGTCCAGATGAATTACACCCCAGAGTACTGAAGGAGATAGCAGAAGAAATTTTTGAACCCCTCTCCATAATCTTTGAAAATTCTTGGAGAACAGGAGAAGTGCCAGAAGACTGGAGAAGAGCAAATGTTGTTCCTATCTTCAAAAAGGGGAAGAAGGTGGACCCAGGCAACTATAGGCCGGTGAGTCTGACTTCTATACCAGGAAAGATCTTTGAACAAATTATTAAACAACATGTATGTCAGTACCTGGATAAGAATGAAGTGATTAAACAGAGTCAGCATGGGTTTGTAACTAATAAGTCATGTCAGACTAACTTAATTTCCTTCTATGACGGAATCACTGATTGGGTGGATCAAGGAAATGCTGTAGATATAGTATATCTTGACTTCAGCAAAGCATTTGACAAAGTCTCTCATACAATCCTTATTGAAAAAATGACTAAGTATGGAATGGACAAGGCAACTGTTAGGTGGATTCATAACTGGCTTAGTGATCGGACCCAAAGAGTGGTCGTAAATGGCTGCACATCCAGTTGGAAGAATGTCTCAAGTGGGGTACCACAGGGCTCTGTCCTGGGCCCTGTATTGTTCAACATCTTTATCAACGATTTAGATGAAGGAATTGAGGGTAAACTGATTAAATTTGCTGATGACACAAAGCTAGGAGGGATAGCTAATACTAGAGAAGAGAGAGAGAGGATTCAAAAAGATATAAATAAACTGGAGAAGTGGGCAGCAACTAACAGAATGGTTTTTAACAGGGAGAAATGCAAAGTACTACATCTGGGCAATAAAAATGAAAAAAGCATATACAGAATGGGAGGAATAGGGCTAAGTGACAGCACATGTGAAAAAGACTTGGGTATACTAATAGATCACAGACTGAATATGAGTCAACAGTGTGATGCAGCAGCAAAAAAGGCAAATGCAATTCTAGGATGTATTAACAGAAGCATACAGTCTAGATCACGTGAAGTCATTATTTCCCTCTACTCCTCTTTGGTCAGACCTCATCTGGAATATTGTGTCCAGTTTTGGGCACCACATTTTAAAAAAGACATCAACAAACTGGAGCAAGTTCAGAAAAGAGCGACCAGAATGGTGACCGGTCTGCAAACCCTGTCTTATGAGGAAAGGCTGCAGGATTTGGGAATGTTTAGTTTGCAAAAGAGAAGACTGAGAGGAGACTTAATAGCTGTCTACAAATATCTAAAGGGCTGTCACATTGTAGAAGGATCAACTTTATTCTCATTTGCACAAGGAAAGACTAGAAGCAATGGGATGAAACTGAATGGGAGGAGACACAGATTAGATATTAGAAAAAACTTTTTGACAGTTAGAGTGATCAATGAGTGGAACAGGCTGCCACGAGAAGTGGTGAGTTCTCCTTCAATGGAAGTCTTCAAACAGAGGCTGGACAGACATCTGACTGGGATGATTTAGCGAATCCTGCTTTGAGCAGGGGGTTGGACCAGATGGCCCAGGAGGTCCCTTCCAACTCTACGATTCTATGATTCTATGATTCTATGATTCTAAGCAGAGCAAAGGGGTATACAGTGTCAAAAACCTCACTCTGACCCTTATTGTGAGTAAACACCTGGTGGTAAAGATAAATAAGTATCCAAGTATAAACACCCAATATATAACAGGCAGACCAGTGAAAAGCAGTAAGGGGTAAAATCCCCAGCTGGACAGCCATATAATCAGGGGTGAAGTTACAAAGACACAAAAGCAAGGTAAACATACCAGGAGGGGAGAGGGGAGAGACACTGAATCCCAAGCTCAGCTGACCCCGACGTACGTTTCAGAAATGATCTTCCTTCCTCAGGGGGCATGTCAATAGGGTGTTAATTGCGGTTTAAATAGGGGAAGTAAAAACAAGCACCAATCATGAGGGGTGACACTGACCAATCCCCCTACATCCCCCATCGCTGCCTGGGCTGGCGCTGATCAGCACGGGGCCCCATGACGTCAGACGCCAGACCACAGGCAGACGGGGGTGGGACAGGAAGCGCGTCCACCCACACATGTACAGGAACAGGAAAGACGGCCGCGGCCATCTTGGATATGGGCAAAAGGCAGGAAATCTGCCAGAACTGTGAAGGGGAATAGTGAGCGTCCCTGAAAGGACCTTACAAGATAGAAGCGGGCTGAATAGCGCTACAACTAATGAAGTACCCTAATATAACAATGTAGTAATGCATCACCAATGATATACAAATTAATTAATATATAGGGGAGCGCAAATAGGGCATTAACAAGAAATGGAAATGTAAACTAAGTGTATAAATTACACCTGGGCAGCAAGAATAATCGGTAAGATGAGAGGCAGAGCACATAATATTACAGAGTTAATAACAATAACCAGTGTTCAGTGCCCATACCTATCATATATAATCGAATACATGATTTTAAATACATAAAGCCGCACAAAAGCTGTATACGTGTCGATATATACATCAGTATACACATCCATAATATTGAGCCATAAAATCCACCTACATATGGATACAGCAACATCATTAGTCCAGCATTCATAATAATGAGATGGAGAAAAAATAAGGACTAGGGCACCACCATATTCTCCATGAAAATGTGCCATAAATTAAACTTCTACCCCCCTGAAGAAGAAGCGTTATGCTTCGAAACGCGTAGGGATTAAAGGGTTAACTTTTTTAACCTTGTGTGGTTATTGAATTCGTCTAGCAGCGCACTCAAAGTCCAAGAATATATTCCTTATTTGAATTGTGGTACGGTTCCGTTGTGGACCGCTGGACGTGCAGCAGGCTGACTCACTATATAAGCTTTATTTTATCTTTGAGAAGGTGAGTTTAATACATTCAGTAATTGAATATTTTACCCGGATAAGACCCTATTGCGCTTTTGTTTCAACCTTCTAGTGAAAATAAACCTATAAATTAAACTTGCACATAAATACAGAGACATTATTAAACCAACATTCATAGTATTGTGATGAAAAAAAGATGAGGCCTTGAAACCGCCAAATTCTCCATTCAAAATGTCCCATAGAGTAAACTGGTACATAAATACAGAGGCATTATTAGTCCAGCATTCATAGTATTGCGATGAGGGAAAAATGAGGCCATGAAACCGCCATATTCTCCATACAACAATGGAGGAGTAGATGTATCTTCATCTTCCCAAGTAGGATATCCATCCAACCCAACAAGGAAAGCCAGAAGAAAACCATCAGACAGGTGCCTGCAATTAAAACTAAAATAAAAACAAATGTTAAAACCAAAGACACAAAGAGTCACCCAACTGGCAGCAGCAGAAAAGGGGATAGAGAGGATAATCATAAAAATGGAGCAAATGACAGACACTCATTAAGACCCCTCGGATGAACCGTTTGCAACTTCCAGATCCACTTGGTTTCCAATTGACCCAGCCTTTTAGATAGGCCCCCACCTCTGATATCTATTCTCAGAGCCTCTATGCCACGCACTTTAAATAAAGATGCGTCACATTTATGATGATCTTTGAAGTGCTTGGGAATAGTTCTCAGGGTGGAGACATCCATGTGGTCCCGTGCCGCCTGGATCCCCAACACATGCTCCCGCACACGGACCTTTAGTTGGCGTGTTGTAAGGCCAACATAAATAAGATCACACGGACAAGTGGTGTAATAAATTATGTATCTTGTTGTGCATGTGATTCGTTGTTTAATGGTGAAAGTTTTATCACCATCCGAGTTGGTGAAATCATTGCATCGCAATATGTTGGGGCAGGCAACACAGTGACCACATGGAGAACAACCAGCCCTGAGAGTAAAGGAGTCCAGGAATGAGGGTCTAAAACCACCAGAATAGTGACTAGAGACCAAATGATCTCTTAAACTTTTTGCCCGTCGAAATGCCAAAGACGGTTTTTCGGTGGTGAATTTATTAATGACTGGGTCAATCCGGAGTATAGGCCAGGCCTTTTGTAAAGCCGTCCGAACGGCATTAGATCTGGAGTTGTAAGTGGTAACGAACCTCACAACCAGCCGATCCCTAGACTCAGTAGATGACCCCGTTTTATACAGTAAATCTTGTCTAGAAGTATGTTTGGCACGATTAAAGGCTCACTTCAGTGATCTATGGCTGTATCCACGATCTAAGAAGCGTTGACGGAGATCATTTGCACGATGGAAGAAAGTTTCATCCATCGAACAAATACGACGTAATCGTAAAAATTGTCCAACTGGGACAGATTTAATAATATGTTCTGGATGAGATGACGTGGCGTGAAGTAAGGAGTTGGTAGCCGTAGTCTTTCTGAAAATGTCCATCTGTAAAAACCCGGCAGGGTCCCTTCTAACAGTAACATCTAGAAAATCCAAAGCCTCTTAACTATACGTAAATATTAAATGGATGTTACGGTCATTGCTGTTCAAAGTGGTCATCAACCGCTCAAGGTCGACGGGCGTGCCCTGCCAGATGAAGAAGACATCATCAATGTACCGCGTCCAAAAGGGGACGCGGCCCATTGACGAAACCTCATCTGACAGAAAGAGGTCCCTCTCCCACAGCCCCAGGAATAGCCCCGCATAGGAAGGCACGAAGGCCGCTCCCATTGCGGTACCCTGGAGCTGCAGGTAGAAGGACCCCTTGAACACAAAGAAATTGTGTGTGAGAGTGAACTCTAATAGCTCCAGCAGAAGGTCCCT
Source organism: Dendrobates tinctorius (assembly GCF_039654945.1). NCBI lineage: Eukaryota > Metazoa > Chordata > Amphibia > Anura > Dendrobatidae > Dendrobates > Dendrobates tinctorius. The sequence continues at coordinate 9,170,039 of NW_027361825.1, forward strand.
TAGGCCTAATGATAGGCCAGATGTATTCAGGAAAAATCTCAAGGCTCTCAATCCGTCAGTATGTTTGATGTTAGTATAAAGGGACTCTACATCTGCTGAAACTAAAAGAGTATCACTCTCAAGGCAAAGCCCTTCGACCCTGCGCAGAAGATCCCCAGTGTCACGGAGGAAGGAAGGAAGGCTGGACACAAGAGGTTGCAGATGGTAATCTATCCATTTATTAACATTCTCCAGGAAATTGCCCCGTCCAGATACAATCGGTCGTCCGGGTGGTACGGAGGCATTCTTATGTATCTTAGGGAGTAAGTACAACGTAGGGATCGCAGGTTCAGATACCAATAATGCCGAACATAGCGGCTTAGTGATAATGCCGTCCTGCAGAGATCTTTTTAATATAGTTTCCAACTGAGATGAATAGGCCGAGAGGGGGTTATACGTCAACTTCCTGTAACAGGATTTGTTGTTTAACTGACGAAATGCCTCCCTCTCGTACATCTCAGTTGGCCACAGGACAACATTACCACCCTTATCAGCCGGTTTAATAAGAACACCTGGCAGTTTTTGTAAATATCCCAAACGCTGTCTTTCCTCCCTATTAAGGTTATCTCCAGCAATAAAGCTGGGAATTTTGTACAGTTCATCCGTAACCACCCGGACGAACATATCAATATTGGCACACGAAGATAACGCAGGAAACTTAGTTGATCGTGGGCGAATTGAAGGAGGGATCTTACCTCCATCAGGGCAATTTTCCAAGGAGAGTTCCTCAAGTATCCTCAAAGCCTCCTGTTCCTCCTCTGTGGGAAAAAATGTAGAAGCATCATTAGAATCAAAGTACCTTTTGAACAGCAACGACCTAGCAAAAAGATGTACATCCTTAATAGTCCCAAAAAGGTCAAAGTGAGGGGCTGGACTGAAGGCGAGACCCCTGCCGAGGAGACACAGATCGGCATCAGAGAGACTTAGCTCACTTAAGTTAATCACCTTATTGTCACGCTTGGGATGGATCACGTTTCTTCTATACAGATGGAATGTATGATCGCGTAGTCTAGAAGTCTCATTCGTTGCAGTAGTGGATACGGAAGAGAGGTCTGAGTGTCCACTCAAAGATGACACAGAAAGAGAAGAAGATGTCTTACGTAGATTGGAATGATGAACCACATTCCTTCTCCACATATATACCCTTTTGGACTGATAGTCCTTAATATCCCAGTTAAATTTTGCTATTTGATTATCCTGGATTTTTTTAACCAAAGAGTCCATGGATTTGTCTAGATCTTCTTCAAATTTCTGTAATTTGTCTACTGGACAACGATCTCGGAGCTCATTAAGTGTAGTGTCAATTAGCAAATCCAGGCTATCAATGGTGGAGGTATTATGTTCAATTAAACATTGCATAAGAAACATTGAGCAATTATTGCATGACTCCTCCCACTTGGCTATAAAAGTCTCATCCTCAATAGGGAAAGAGGGAATGACTTTTACCCTGAGACCTCTAGGAATCATTTTATTGTTTTTATATTTTTCCAACAAAGACCGATTCCACCATAGTTTAGATCGTTTAGAGAGCAAAATTTTAACAGAACCAAATTTGTCTTCAAAACCACTATCCCCAGATGGCTGCACACCCGCCATGTTGGCGCCAAACACCTGGTCCATTTGTGAAAGCCAAGATTTTTCTTTGGCCCGGAAATCCATGTTGTCAGTCAAAATTCCTGTGCATAACACAGTAAAAATCAATGATAAATAAATATGACAGACCACAAGGCGGAAACAGTATAACATCATATATTACATGTGGGTGCAGATGAAAAGAAAACCAACACAATCAGCCCATGGAAAATCAGTGTAGGACACACTGTAATCAATAAGAAGCAGCAAAAGGAAATCAGTGCATAGATGTCCAAGGTATGATAAAATCACAAATCTTTATTAGATAACACAGGTAGAAAAGCACAAACAATGACAAACAAAGGGTGACACAAGCAGAAGCAGAGCAAAGGGGTATACAGTGTCAAAAACCTCACTCTGACCCTTATCGTGAGTAAACACCTGCTGGTAAAGATAAATAAGTGTCCAAGTATAAACACCCAATATATAACAGGCAGACCAGTGAAAAGCAGTAAGGCTGGAGTCACACTAACCTGCGCAAAATACGCTCCGTATTTTACATGCGTAATACGGATCAATGACCACTAAATAGTGGTCCGTAGGTCATCCGTAAGCAAGGTGAGGTCGCGTATTTTGCGCATGTGTGTATCCGTATGTAATCCGTATGCAATCCTTATGGCGAGATTTTCTCGCAGCCTTGCAAAATGGACATTTAACGGTTTTGAGGCCTGCAAACAATTTAAATCATTAGCCTGCACCCTATTTAGACACTCAGAAACAGGTGGCTGCCTACATTCTGTACATTTGTCACCTTGCTTTCACGAGGTGTGTTGGTGTTCTTTGTGCAGCACGGCAGAGGGTCTGAGATTCAATACAACTGAGCAGGTTCTCTTCAACTGGCTTTTGTCACGGCGCTTTGGCCAACCATATCCTGTGATAGTGGATCCGCGGAGGAGGAGACGCATGTGGGTACATCCACTTTTGAGGCAACGACTCACAAGAGGTCATTTTCACCGCCTCTATTCGTCTCTGCGGGAGCATCCGGAGAAATTTTACCAGTACTGTCGAATGAGCATTTCCACATTTGATCGCCTCTAGGAGACAGTGCGCCCTGGGATCACCTTTCAGGACACTAGGATGCGCAAAGCCATATCTGCAGAGGAGCGACTTCTACTCACAATACGGTATGTACTACACAACCACATTCTCTATGTTCATAATGTGTGTGTTAATTTATGTTTTTTTTGCCTTCTTGGACAAAGTTTAATACCCTCATCTTACTCAAAATATGTTTCACCTGACACAGCAGAATGTTACATCTAATATGTACTGCATATCACTTAGTCATTGTGCCACCAAATATGTGTGTGTTGTTCTCTCTCATTTCCTAATAAGTTTGGTGCGAGTTACCCCATAGAGAATCATTTGTCCGTGTCTAATGCGTGCTTTTAGCGCCTCTCACTCTCCCGTATTCCTCGCCAGTGTGACTCCGGCCTAAGGGGTAAAATCCCCAGCTGGACAGCCATATAATCAGGGGTGAAGTTACAAAGACACAAAAGCAAGGTAAACATACCAGGAGGGGAGAGGGGAGAGACACTGAATCCCAAGCTCAGCCGACCCCGACGTACGTTTCAGAAATGATCTTCCTTCCTCAGGGGGCGTGTCAATAGGGTGTTAATTGCGGTTTAAATAGGGGAAGTAAAAACAAGCACCAATCATGAGGGGTGACGCTGACCAATCCCCCCACATTCCCCATCGCTGCCTGGGCTGGCGTTGATCAGCACGGGGCCCCATGACGTCAGACGCCAGACCACAGGCAGACGGGGGCGGGACAGAAAGCGCGTCCACCCACACATGTACAGGAACAGGAAAGACGGCCGCGGCCATCTTGGATATGGGCAAAAGGCAGGAAATCTGCCAGAACTGTGAAGGGGAATAGTGAGCGTCCCTGAAAGGACCTTACAAGATAGAAGCGGGCTGAATAGCGCTACAACTAATGAAGTACCCTAATATAACAATGTAGTAATGCATCACCAATGATATACAAATTAATTAATATATAGGGGAGCGCAAATAGGGCATTAACAAGAAATGGAAATGTAAACTAAGTGTATAAATTACACCTGAGCAGCAAGAATAATCGGTAAGATGAGAGGCAGAGCACATAATATTACAGAGTTAATAACAATAACCAGTGTTCAGTGCCCATACCTATCATATATAATCGAATACATGATTTTAAATACATAAAGCCGTACAAAAGCTGTATATGTGTCGATATATACATCAGTATACACATCCATAATATTGAGCCATAAAATACACGTACATATGGATACAGCAACATCATTAGTCCAGCATTCATAATAATGAGATGGAGAAAAAATAAGGACTAGGGCACCACCAAAGATGAGGCCTTGAAACCGCCAAATTCTCCAGTCAAAATGTGCCATAGAGTAAACTGGTACATAAATACAGAGGCATTATTAGTCCAGCATTCATAGTATGATTACAACAATGGAGGAGTAGATGTATCTTCATCTTCCCAAGTAGGATATCCATCCAACCCAACAAGGAAAGCCACAAGAAAACCATCAGACAGGTGCCTGCAATTAAAACTAAAATAAAAACAAATGTTAAAACCAAAGACACAAAGAGTCACCCAACTGGCAGCAGCAGAAAAGGGGATAGAGAGGATAATCATAAAAATGGAGCAAATGACAGACACTCATTAAGACTCCTCGGATGAACCGTTTGCAACTTCCAGATCCACCTGGTTTCCAATTGACCCAGCCTTTTACATAGGCCCCCACCTCTGATATCTATTCTCAGAGCCTCGATGCCACGCACTTTAAATAAAGATGCGTCACATTTATGATGATCTTTGAAGTGCTTGGGAATAGTTCTCGGGGTGGAGTCATCCATGTGGTCCCGTGCCGCCTGGATCCCCAACACATGCTCCCGCACACGGACCTTTAGTTGGCGTGTTGTAAGGCCAACATAAATAAGATCACACGGACAAGTGGCGTAATAAATTACGTATCTTGTCGTGCATGTGATTCGTTGTTTAATGGTGAAAGTTTTATCACCATCCGAGTTGGTGAAATCATTGCATCGCAATATGTTGGGGCAGGCAACACAGTGACCACATGGAGAACAACCAACCCTGAGAGTAAAGGAGTCCAGGAATGAGGGTCTAAAACCACCAGAATAGTGACTAGAGACCAAATGGTCTCTTAAATTTTTTGCCTGTCGAAATGCCAAGGACGGTTTTTCGGTGGTGAATTTATTAATGACTGGGTCAATCCGGAGTATAGGCCAGGCCTTTTGTAAAGCCGTCCAAACGGCATTAGATCTGGAGTTGTAAGTGGTAACGAACCTCACAACCTGCCGATCCCTAGACTCAGTAAATGACCCCGTTTTATACAGTAAATCTTGTCTAGAAGTATGTTTGGCACGATTAAAGGCTCGCTTCAGTGATCTACGACTGTTTCCACGATCTAAGAAGCGTTGACGGAGCTCATTTGCACGATGGAAGAAAGTTTCATCCATCGAACAAATACGACGTAATCGTAAAAATTGTCCAACTGGGACAGATTTAATAATATGTTCTGGATGAGATGACGTGGCGTGAAGTAAGGAGTTGGTAGCCGTAGTCTTTCTGAAGATGTCCGTCTGTAAAAACCCGGCAGGGTCCCTCCTAACAGTAACATCTAGAAAATCCAAAGCCTCTGAACTATACTTAAATGTTAAATGGATGTTACGGTCATTGCTGTTCAAAGTGGTCATCAACCACTCAAGGTCGACGGGCGACCGCTCAAGGTCGACTGAGTCTAGGGATCGGCAGGTTGTGAGGTTCGTTACCACTTACAACTCCAGATCTAATGCCGTTCAGACGGCTTTACAAAAGGCCTGGCCTATACTCCGGATTGACCCAGTCATTAATAAATTCACCACCGAAAAACCGTCTTTGGCATTTCGATGGGCAAAAAATTTAAGAGACCATTTGGTCTCTAGTCACTATTCTGGTGGTTTTAGACCCTCATTCCTGGACTCCTTTACTCTCAGGGCTGGTTGTTCTCCATGTGGTCACTGTGTTGCCTGCCCCAACATATTGCGATGCAATGATTTCACCAACTCGGATGGTGATAAAACTTTCACCATTAAACAACGAATCACATGCACAACAAGATACGTAATTTATTACGCCACTTGTCCGTGTGATCTTATTTATGTTGGCCTTACAACACGCCAACTAAAGGTCCGTGTGCGGGAGCATGTGTTGGGGATCCAGGCGGCACGGGACCACATGGATGACTCCACCCAGAGAACTATTCCCAAGCACTTCAAAGATCATCATAAATGTGACGCATCTTTATTTAAAGTGCGTGGCATTGAGGCTCTGAGAATAGATATCAGTGGTGGGGGCCTATCTAAAAGGCTGGGTCAATTGGAAACCAGGTGGATCTGGAAGTTGCAAACGGTTCATCCGAGGGGTCTTAATGAGTGTCTGTCATTTGCTCCATTTTTAAGATTATCCTCTCTATCCCCTTTTCTGCTGCTGCCAGTTGGGTGACTCTTTGTGTCTTTGGTTTTAACATTTGTTTTTATTTTAGTTTTAATTGCAGGCACCTGTCTGATGGTTTTTTTGTGGCTTTCCTTGTTGGGTTGGATGGATATCTTACTTGGGAAGATGAAGATATATCTACTTCTCCATTGTTGTATGGAGAATATGGCGGTTTCAAGGCCTCATCTTTCCCTCATCCCAATACTATGAATGCTGGACTAATAATGCCTCTGTATTTATGTGCCAGTTTACTCTATGGCACATTTTGACTGGAGAATTTGGCGGTTTCAAGGCCTCATCTTTTTTTCATCACAATACTATGAATGTTGGTTTAATAATGTCTCTGTATTTATGTACAAGTTTAATTTATGGCACATTTTCATGGAGAATATGGTGGTGCCCTAGTCCTTATTTTTTCTCCATCTCATTATTATGAATGCTGGACTAATGATGTTGCTGTATCCATATGTAGGTGTATTTTATGGCTCAATATTATGGATGTGTATACTGATGTATATATCAACACGTATACAGCTTTTGTGCGGCTTTATGTATTTAAAATCATGTATTCGATTATATATGATAGGTATGGGCACTGAACACTGGTTATTGTTATTAACTCTGTAATATTATGTGCTCTGCCTCTCATCTTACCGATTATTCTTGCTGCCCAGGTGTAATTTATACACTTAGTTTACATTTCCATTTCTTGTTAATGCCCTATTTGCGCTCCCCTATATATTAATTAATTTGTATATCATTGGTGATGCATTACTACATTGTTATATTAGGGTACTTCATTAGTTGTAGTGCTATTCAGCCCGCTTCTATCTTGTAAGGTCCTTTCAGGGACGCTCACTATTCCCCTTCACAGTTCTGGCAGATTTCCTGCCTTTTGCCCATATCCAAGATGGCCGCGGCCGTCTTTCCTGTTCCTGTACATGAGTGGGTGGACGCGCTTCCTGTCCCACCCCCGTCTGCCTGTGGTCTGGCGTCTGACGTCATGGGGCCCCGTGCTGATCAGCGCCAGCCCAGGCAGCGATGGGGGATGTGGGGGGATTGGTCAGTGTCACCCCTCATGATTGGTGCTTGTTTTTACTTCCCCTATTTAAACCGCAATTAACACCCTATTGACATGCCCCCTGAGGAAGGAAGATCATTTCTGAAACGTACGTCGGGGTCAGCTGAGCTTGGGATTCAGTGTCTCTCCCCTCTCCCCTCCTGGTATGTTTACCTTGCTTTTGTGTCTTTGTAACTTCACCCCTGATTATATGGCTGTCCAGCTGGGGATTTTACCCCTTACTGCTTTTCACTGGTCTGCCTGTTATATATTGGGTGTTTATACTTGGACACTTATTTATCTTTACCACCAGGTGTTTACTCACGATAAGGGTCAGAGTGAGGTTTTTGACACTGTATACCCCTTTGCTCTGCTTCTGCTTGTGTCACCCTTTGTTTGTCATTGTTTGTGCTTTTCTACCTGTGTTATCTAATAAAGATTTGTGATTTTATCATACCTTGGACATCTATGCACTGATTTCCTTTTTGCTGCTTCTTATTGATTACAGTGTGTCCTACACTGATTTTCCATGGGCTGATTGTGTTGGTTTTCTTTTCATCTGCACCCACATGTATTATATGATGTTATACTGTTTCAGCCTTGTGGTCTGTCATTTTTATTTACCTCCATAATGTGTAATTTTTAAAAAAAAGGGCCAATCCACATTTCTGATACGATGGGAGAGTGGTCCGAGATTGATCTGTCTAGTATGGATGAGTTTTTTATTTTAGTGAGAGTGAATACGTCTGTGAGAAGCAAGTCTATTCTCGCAGAAGTTTTATGTGGTGATGAGAAATGTGAATACTCTCTGGATGAAGAGTTTAGGCACCTGAATGTGTCATATAGTTCGTTATTTTGAATCCATTTATTAAGACTACCCGATAATTGGCGAGTTGAAGAAGTGGAGTCCAAATCTCCGTCAGGCACCATATTAACCCCTTCACCCCAAGGGTGGTTTGCACGTTCATGACCGGGCCAATTTTTACAATTCTGACCACTGTACCTTTATGAGGTCATAACTCTGGAACGCTTCCATGGATCCCGGTGATTCTGACAATGTTTTCTCGTGACATATTGTACTTCATGTTGGTGGTAAAATTTCATTCAAATAACTTGCGTTTATTTGTGAAAAAAATGGAAATTTGGCAAAAATTTTGAAAATTTCGCAATTTTCCAACTTTGAATTTTTATGGCCTTAAATCACAGAGATACGGCACACAAAAAACTTGATAACTAACATTTCCCACATGTTTACTTTACATCAGCACAATTTTGGAACCAAAATTTTTTCTTGTTAGGAAGTTATAAGGGTTAAAAGTTGACCAGCTATTTCTCATTTTTACAACACCATTTTATTTTTAGGACTACATCACATTTGAAGCCACTTTGAGGGGTCTATATGATAGAAAATACCCAAAAGTGACACCATTCTAAAAACTGCACCCCTTAAGGTGCTCAAAACCACATTCAAGAAGTTTATTAACCCTTTAGGTGCGTCACATGAATTTTTTTGAATATTTAAAAAAAAATGAACATCTAACTTTTTTTCACAAAAAAAATACTTCAGGTTCAATTTTTTTTATTTTACCAAGGGTAACAGGAGAAATTGGACTGCAAAAGTTATTGTGCAATTTGTCCTGAGTACGCTGATACCTGATTTGTGGGGGGGAACGACTGTTTCGGCACATGGCAGAGCTCAGAATGGAAGGAGCGCCGTTTGACTTTTTCAATGCAAAATTGGCTGGAATTCAGATCGGACGCCATGTCACGTTTGGAGAGTCCCTGATGTACCTAAACAGTGGAAACCCCCTACAAGTGACCCCATTTTGGAAACTAGACCCCCCAAGGAACTTATCTAGATGTGTGGTGAGAACTTTGAACCCCCAAGGGCTTCACAGAAGTTTATAACATACAGCCGTACAATTAAAAAATCATATTTTTTCCACAAAAATCATCTTTTCACCCTCAATTCTTATATTTCCAAGGGTAACAGGACCCTAAATGTTATTGCGCAATTTGTCCTGAATACGCTGATACCCCACATGTGGGGGTAAACCACTATTTGGGAGCATGACAGGGCTCGGAAGGGAAGCAGCGCCATTTGACGTTTTTGGCTAGAATTGAGATCGGACACCATGTTGCGATTGGAAAACCCCTAATGTACCTAAACAGTGGAAACACCCACAAATGACCCCATTTTGGAAACGAGAACCCCTAAGGAACTTATCTAGATGTGTGGTGAGCACTTTGAACCCCCAAGGGCTTCACAGAAGTTTATAATGCCCAGGCATGAAAATAAAAAAATTGTATTTTTTCCACAAACATGATCTTTTAGTCACCATTTTTTTTATTTTCCCAAGGGTAACAGGAGAAATTGAACCTCAAAAGTTGTTGTCCAATTTGTCCTGAGTACGCTGACGCCCCATATGTGGGAGAAAATTACTGTATGGACACACGTCTGGGCTCGGAAGAGAAGCAGTGATGTTTTGGAATGCAGACTTTGAGGGAATGTTCTGCGGGTGTCATGTTGCCTTTGGAGAGCCCCTTATGTACCTAAACAGTGGAAACCCCCCACAAATGACCCCATTTTGGAAACGAGACCCCCTAAGCAACTTATCTAGATGTGTGGTGAGCACTTTGAACCCCCAAGGGCTTCACAGAAGTTTATAATGCCAGGACATGAAAATAAAAAAATCGTATTTTTTCCACAAACATGATCAATTAGTCCCCAATTTTTTCATTTTCCCAAGGGTAACAGGAGAAATTGGACCCCAAAAGTTGTTGTCCAATTTGTCATGAGTACGCTGACACCCCATATGGGCGAGAAACCTACTGTATGGACACACGTCGGGGCTCAGAAGGGAAGCAGTGACGTTTTGGAATGCAGACTTTGATGGAATGGTCTGCGGGTGTCATGTGCGTTTGGAGAGCCCCTGATGTACCTAAACTATTGAAACTCCCAACAAGTGACCCCATTTTGGACACTAGACCCCCCACGGAACTTATCTAGTTGTGTGGTGAGCACTTTGAACCCCCAAGTGCTTTACAGAAGTCTATAACGCTCAGACGTGAAAATAAAAAAATCATTTTTTTCCACAAAAATGATATTTTTGCCCCCAATTTTTTATTTTCCTAAGGGTAACAGGAGAAATTGGACCCAAAAATTGTTTTGCAATTTGTCCTGAGTAGGCTGATACCCTACATGTGGGGATAAAACACTGTTAGGGCGCATGGCAGAGCTTGGAAGGGAAGGAGCACCATTTGACTTTTTCAACTCAGAATTGGCTGGAATTGAGATCAGACACAATGTTGCATTTGGAGAGCCCCTGATGTGCCAAAACAGTGGAAACCCCCAATTCTAACTCCAACCTGAACCCCAACACACCCCTAACCCTAATCTCAGCCCTAACCCTAACCCTAACCCTAGCCCTATCCCTAACACTTGCCCTAACCCTAACTCTAACCCTAGCCCTAACCCTGGCCCTAACCCTAACCCTAATGGAAAAATGGAAATAAATACATTTTTTTTTAAATTATTTTTCCCTAACTAAGGGGGTGATAACGGGGGTTTGATTTACTATTTATGGCGGTTTTTATGTTTGGCAGCTGTCGCACGCTAAAAGACGCTTTTTATTGTAAAAATAGTTTTTGCATCACCACATATTGAGAGCTATAATTTTTCCGTATTTTGACCCACCGAGTCATGTGAGGTTGTATTTTTTGTGGGACGAGTTGACGTTTTTATTGGTACCATTTTCGGGCATGTGACATCTTTTGATCGCTTTTTATTCTGATTTTTGGGACGCAGAATGAACAAAAACCAGCGTTTCATGAATTTCTTTTGGGGGAGTGCGTTTACACCGTTCCACGTGCGTTAAAATTGATAAAGCGGTTTTATTCTTCGGGTCGGTACGGTTACAGCAATACCTCATTTAGGTCGTTTTTTTATGTTTTGTCGGTTTTATGCAATGAAAACTATTTTATATAAAAAATAATTATTTTTGCATCGCTTTATTCTGCGAGCTATAACTTTTTTATTTTTTTGCTGATGATGCTGCGTGGCAGCTTGTTTTTTGCAGGACAAGATGATGTTTTCAGCGGTACCATGGATATTTATATGCGTCTTTTTGATCGCGCGTTATTACACTTTTTGTTTGGCAGTATGATAATAAATCATTATTTTTTGCTTCGTTTTTTATTTTTATTTTTTAAGGGGTTCACTAAAGGGGTTAACTAATGGGACAGTTTTATAGGGCGGGTCATTACGGACGTGGCGATACCTTATATGTGTACTTTTATTGTTTTGTTTTTTTTTTATTTCCAAAAAATGGATTTATTGGGGGAATATTTTTTTTTTTTCTAATTTATTTGGCGATTTTTTTAAATTATTTTAACACTTTTTTTAATTTTTTTTTTAACTTTATTAAATAGTCCCAGGTGGGACATCACTGTCCTGTGACAGATCGCTGATCTGTCACATCACAGATCACTGTGACAGATCAGCGATCTGTCACAGGCAGTGCCGAAGGCTTCCTCATGCCTGCGCTTTGCAGGCACTGAGGAAGCCAGGTTCCTGCAGGCCCCCGAAGGCCCCCGTCGCCATCTTGGATTCGGGGGCCTGCAGGAAAGGAGCCCCCCGCAGCAGCGCTGCACATTGCGCTGCCGTGGGGGGCTCAGGGAAGCACGGAGGGAGCCCCCTCCCTGCCGATGCTTCCCTTTAACCCCCGGTACACCGCGATCGTGTTTGATCACGGTGTGCAAGGGGCTAACGTGTCGGGGCGGTCCATGACCGCCCCTGACACATTGTGTTGGGTGTCAGCTGTGATAATCAGCTGACACCCGGCCGCGATCAGCGGCGCTCACCACGTGGGCGCCGCTGATCGCGGTAGACGTACTATCCCGTCCATGGGCATAGGGGCCCGGGTTCCATGGACGGGATAGTACGTCTGATGTCAGAAAGAGGTTAAAGTCTCCCAGAATGAACAAATTGCCCTTCTTTTTTAACTGTACTTTCCTCATCACTTTATTGAGAAAACTCAGTTGTTTTGTGTTAGGGCAGTACACATTAACAATTGTACATTGAGACGAGTTAATTTCACAGATCAGAATATGGTACCTGCCGGCGGGGTCCACCACCTCCTCAATTAAATGAAATGGCACTGTGTTTTTTATTAACGTGATTACTCCTGCCTTTTTTTTGGGAGATGAGGATGAGAAAGAGTGTAGAAAGTCCCTGTGGGTGAAGTTTGGATGATTACCTTTTTTAAATTTCGATTCATGAATGCAGACGACGTCTGCATGTGAATGCTTAATTTCTTTCCACAATGTCTACCTCTTCCATGGGCTGTTAAGCCCTCTGACATTGTAGGACATACACTTTAGTTGCATAGTGCGAAGTGTCAAAGGAGCTGTAGGAACACCAAGAAAAAAAACAAAAAAGGTTTAACAATCAGAAACAAATGGATTTGTCAAATACAATACAATATAACTGGTATGAGCAAGAAATTCAAGACTGGGTCTTTTCCCTGAGGAAGTCTCGACCTGTTGGGGGAAAAGTTCGTGAAAAAGAAGAAAGCTCTCCATTTTTACCCCATGGTTATTGAGACGATAGCCCTGAATTTTTCGAAGTCTCTTTAGTTCTTTAAAGTCAGATCAGGAATGAGATTTGAATAATGCCATACCTTCCTCCAAAGTGTTAATCACTACGAATTTATCTCTATGGTTGAACATCAGTTTAGTGGGGAATCCCCATCTGTACTGGATATTTTTTCCTCTTAAAATGTCTGTTAAAGGCTTGAAAGATCTACGAGTGTCCAGAGTATGTTTTGAGAGATCTGTAAATATTTTTAGTTGGTGATAAGGTTCCGGGAGCGAACCCTTGGTTTTGACGTAATTCTGTATCTTTTCTTTGGTGCCAAAAAAATGTAATCGAAGGATCGTATCTCTTGGTTTGTCTGCTTTGATGCCTTGGAGTTTAGGGAGTCTATGGATTCTGTCAATGCATAGATCTAGAGCATTGAGGTTTGGTATTGTTTTTTTGAAAATAGTTTTGACAAATTCTGGTAGTTCTGATTGGCTTACTTCTTCTGGAATACCCCTGATTTTCAAATTATTTCTCCGACTCCTGTCCTCTAAATCTGCCATTTTGGTTCTGAGATCGTTAATTTCTTTTTTTAAAACTATATTTTGGCTGGTTAGTGATTCTGTCTTATTTTCAAGGTCAATTATTTTGGATTCATAGATTTCCAGTTTATGGGTAAAACCTCTGCAGACCTCCTCGAAAGAGGCATTATGTTTAGCAAAGCCCGAGTTTAGTTTTTCGTCAATCAGTGAGGTTATTTTTTGAAAGAATATTTCTTCGTGGCTCATTTTTGGAGTCTTTTGTTCAGATTCTGGTCGGTCTTTTTTATTTTTATTTTCTGAGTCCGAATTTCTCTCCTCTTCTGGAGCACTTCTCTTGGTCGAGACAGAAGTATCCATCAGCTGACTCGATGCTGAGGAGGCAGCTGTCGCAGAGGGTGAGTTTTTGCTCCTAGTAATTGGGGTGGTATTTTGAGAAGTGGATTTAGCACTGTTTGATTGCGTTGTTATTTTATGAGTTTTGTAGTCATCAGCTTTTTGGGGAGATCTGAACTTAATTGGACTCAACAGGGTGGGAATATCTGTATTTGATCTGGAGTAAGATGCAGAGGCTTTCCTTTGGCTTTGTAGTGGTTTTTTATTTTCAGACTTTTGTTCCATTTGGGAATTATGATATATAAGCGAGTTATTTAGAATGAGTCCCCTAATTTGAGTGGACCAATTCCCGGCTTTAAATAAGTAAGGCGGCAAGAGGGACACCTTCCGTGTATCTTCTCTGTTGTCACAGAGAAATATTTATTTATCCACCAGGTGGAGCTGTGGCACTGATAGGAGTCACTAGGTCAGACTTTGTTATGGGTACTATGTACCTTAAAGATTTATTCTCTGTATCAATCCACAGAGTCTGCTTTACATTCCACAGCGTTGCTCCCTGTCCCTCAATAAATGGCGATTTCCCCTACAGCACTTCCCGTCCACTTTATGTAAAACACGCGCTCTGCAGGCTATACTTCTACAGCCTGACTCCCGGTTCCTTGAACATTGGAGTGTATATATTACCCTTTGTGATGTTCCACAGCAGGCTTCCCGCTTAAACAGTAACCCCGTCTCCCTCTCAAATATTAGTGCTGGGATGGTAATTTACTAAGCATAGATCATATCAAGTTCCACAATATTGGCTCCCGCTGGTCAGTCTAGGGTACAACCCCTTCTTTACACTTGCTGAGCGCTAGAGTCTATGGAGGATTCCCGTTACCGGTCTTACCTTGTGCCCCTACTTGCAGGGAGGGCACTGACGCTGCTGAGGGGTCTGTAGCGGTCTGGAGCGCTGTTCACTGAAAACAGTGCGGCTCCCTCTCTTGTCTTTTGCCACAGTCCGCGGCTCTCGTTTACTGGCACCTCTATGTGTCCAGCTGCACTGTCCTCCGGTAGATATCTGTGTAAATGCCCGCACAGCGGTGTCCTCAGCGATGGTCCGGGTAAGGCCCGCTCGCCGTCAGTCTCGGGTCCTCGCTGCGTCTGCGTTTGGCAATGTAGCGGCGTGTAAGAGCAGGAGCCCCGACTATGAATCAGGCGGCACTTAAGCTACTGCCGCCTCTCCAGAAAGCTTCTCCGCAGCTGCGGTCTCAAAATTTTAGATCCCCACGCTTCCTCAGCTGGCAGGCGGTGGTCCTAACCGGGGGAGGACAGTCAATATCCTAGCAGCCGCCACTGTCTTCTACTGCGAGTCACAGCGTAGCTCCGGCGAATGGATGCCGGTGATTGTTATAATCCCTCAGGGGGAAGGGAGAAGTCTCTTCCTGGGGTTAGTTAAAGATGCTTGTGTCAGAGAGTATCTCTCATAAAAGTCTGGTGAGGCTCTGGAGTTTGTCTTCCATGTTCACAGGGTAATCTTAATCTCTTGAGATGTAGTAGCTGGGATCCAAAATGGCAGCGTGACCATGAGAGGCCACCAGCTCAAAGTTCAAATCTTCTTATCTCAAGTTCTCCTTTACCTAGAGATCTGGTTTTGGTCTCAATTTAAGCCCTGAGTGTTAGGCTTTTGGTAAGAGGCAGAATCTTGGCAGGTGTTGGGTCTCAAAGTCGCTTTTGACGCTTTTTGTTGGGGTCTCTGTGCGAGCTTAAGACTCTTGCTTCCTCATGTGGCAGAAGCCAGGCCACGCCCCCCGACTGCTACATTTTTAAACCTCCTAAAAGGCTAACAAAATAATATCACATTTTACAAATGGTGCTGATGTAAAGCAGGCATGTGGAAAATGTTATTTATTAAGTTTTTCTATGGTATGACTATCTGAATTGAAGGGATAATTATTCTCCTGGTAGGGGGGAGATGCTAGAATGGATGGACTGCTGGTAAGGGAGCAGATGCTAGAATAGATAGGCTCCTGGTAGGGGGCAGATGCTAGAATGGAAGGGTTCCAGATAGGGGGCAGATGCTGGAATGGTTGGGCTCCTGGTAGGGGGCAGATATTAGAATGGATGGGTCTTGGTAGGTGGCAGATGCTAGAATGGATGGGTCTTGGTAGGGGGCAGATACTAGAATGGACGGTCTCCTGGTGGGGGGTCAGATACTAGAATGGATGGGCTTTTGTTAGGAGTCAGATATTTGAATGGATGGGCACATGTTATAATGGGCTCCTGGTAGGGACAGATGCTAGAATAGATGGGATCCTGGTAGGAGCAGAAGATAGAATTGATGGGCTCCTGGTAGGGGCAATGCTAGAATGGATGGGATCCTGGTAGGGGCAATGCTAGAATGGATGGGCTCCTTGTAGGGGCAGATGCTAAAATGTCTGGGCTATTGGTAGGGCCTGATGCGAAAATGTATTGGCTATTGGTGGGGGCAGATGCTAGAATGGATGGACTATTGGTAGGGGCAGATGCTAGAATGTATGGGCTGCTGCTAGGGGGCAGATGCTAGAATGTCTGGGCTCCTGGTAGGAGGGCAGATGCTAGAATGGAAGGGCTCCAGATAGTGGGCAGATGCTAGAATGTATGGGATACTGGTAGGAGCAGATGCTAGAATGTATGGGATACTGGTAGGGGCAGATGCTAGAATGGAAGGGTTGCTGATAGGGGCAGATGCTAGAATGGATGAGCTCCTGGTAGGGGCAGATGCAAGAATGGATGGGCTCCTGGTAGGGGCAGATGCTGGAATGGATGGACTCCTGCTAGAGGGCAGCTGCTAGAATGTATGGGCTCCTGATAGGGGGCAGATGATAGAATGTATGAGCTCCTGGTAGGGGAAGATGCTAGAATGGATGGGCTCCTGGTAAGGGGAGATGCTAGAATGTATGGGCTCCTGGTAGGGAAGCAGATGCTAGAATGGAAGGGCTCCTGGTAGGGGGCAGATACTAGAATGGAAGGTCTCCTGGTAGGGGGACAGATACTAGAATGGATTGGCTTTTGGTAGGGGTCAGATATTAGAATGGATGGGCTACTGGTAGGGGCACATGTTAGAATGTATGGGGTCCTGGTAGGAACAGATGCTAGAATAGATGGGATCCTGGTAGAAGCAGATGATAGAATGGATGGGCTCCTGGGAGGGGCAATGCTAGAATGGATGGGCTCCTTGTAGGGGCAGATGCTAAAATGTATTGGCTATTGGTAGGGGCAGATGCTAGAATGGATGGACTATTGGTAGGGGCAGATGCTAGAATGTATGGGCTTCTGCTAGGGGGCAGATGCTAGAATGTCTGGGCTCCTGGTAGGAGGGAAGATGCTAGAATGGAAGGGCTCCTGGTAGGGGGGTAGATTCTAGAATGGATGGGCTCCTGTTAGGGGGCAGATGCTAGAATGGATAGGTTCATGGTAGGGGGAGACAGATGAAAGAAGGGATGGCATCCTGGTAGGGGGGGCAGATGCTTGAGAGTGGATTGGCTCCTGGTAGGGGGCAGATACTAGAATGGATGGGCTCCTGGTAAGGGCAGATTCTAGAATGGATGGGCTCCTGGTAGGGGGCAGATGCAAGAATGAATGGGCTCCTGGTAGGGGAGACAGATGCTAGGATAGATGGGCTCCTGGTAGGAGTGCAGATGCTAGAATGGATTGGCTCCTGGTACCATCCTCTCTTCCTCATGACACATAGCCTCTGCCTCCTCCTCTTCAGGCCATCCATGCTGGACAGGCATGAAGATGGGATTGGGAGTCCCCTCTGTAGCGCAGCCCAAAAACTCCTGTTCCTCCTCATCCTCGTCCTCCTGTTCCACGTCATCACCTATTGTGGCCTGAGAATATTGTGTGAGGCTGGACTGTGTGGTATCAGCCACTGTAAATTCTTGCATCATAGCCACCTGCTCGGAATTCAAAGCTTCCTCTTTGAAATTCTGCAGCGAATGTTTTAATAGATAAGCAGCAGCTTGGTTACGCTGATAATAGCATCATCAGCGCTCACCATCTTGGCGCAGTACTCAAAGTTTTGAAGTACCTCACATATGTCAGTGATCAACACCAACTCGGCAAATGTTATGTGTGGGGGCAGAGTGTTACTCTGACAGGCATTGAGAAGCTGGAATTCAGACACTGTCCTCTGCTGCCCACTAAGCTTTGCCAACATATGAAATGTCGAAGTCAAGTGTGTGGGCAGGTCACAAATCAGTTGGCAATGAGGCAAATTAAAGCACTGATGCAGCAAAGCTAGATCGGCGAAAGCCTGAGATGACTTTCAAAAATGTGCGCGGACACAGTGTAACTTGGCAAGTAGGTCTGGCAAGTCAGGTTATGTTTTTAAAAACCGCTGTACAACCAAATTCAGCACATGGGCTATGCATAGAATGTATACCAGGTTGCCGAGCTTTAAAGCCGCCACCAAGTTACGCCTTTATCGCACACAACCAGACCTAGTTGGAGGTTCAGCGGGGAAAGACAATGATTGATCTTTTCTTTTATACCTTTCAACAGTTCGGCTGTGTGGTGAGCTTTATCACCTAAACAGATGAGCTTCAGCAGGGCGTGCTGCCGCTTCGCCAAGGCAGTGCGGCAGGCTTCCCAGCTGGGGAGTGATAGGGAGGCTAGTTCTGTTGAGGATGATGATGTTGAGGAGGAGAGGCAAGAACTGGAATACAAGGAGACTGAAACCCTGATGGAAGTTGGGACCGCTATTCTTGGTATGGGTAAGAAATGTGATGTCCCAGCCTCTGACTTTGTCCCATACTCCACCAGGTTAACCTAGTGTGCCATCGGGGAAATGTATCTTTTATGGTTATGATTAGAGATGAGTGATTACGTTCGCCGAATTTGCAATATTCGCCGATTAATTCGTCAAATATTCACCAAACATTACCGAACACCTTTCGCGTCAATGGGAGGCAAAAACAAACGCATGCACAACACCTTAGAATGGCCTTAAATGCTGCCAAAATACATGAAATGTGGGACAGACACCAGGTATGAGGTACCATGGGGCTGCAGCAATCAGCCAGGAATGAGGTATCGGGGTCTGGGACAGCATTTAAAGCATTCCAATGAATGTCACAGAAAGGCTAGGTAGGTGAAGGATTGGTGTAGGGCCCCCTTTCAGGGAGCCATGACACCACATGCAATACAAATATCAGTTTTATAGATTACCATTGTCAGAATAATTTAGGATATTAACACGGGTAGCTGAGTACAGGGAAGTGGAGGCCTGACAGTCTCGAAGGCTTACTGCTACAGGCAACACACATGAAGGAGACCTAACCAGGAGTGTTCACATTTTCCAAAATTATTAGCAGACACCACCAAAGTGGCATCAATTTTATCACAGTAGAAATAGTACACTAGGGACCGACAGGCCTTTCACTATACCCAATCCAGCAGATGGACACTCAATATTGAGTGTTAACATTTCCAAAAATTATTGGCAGATGCCACCAAAGTGGCATCAATTTCACCACAGTAGAAATAATAGAATAGGAATCAACAGGTCATTCACTATACCCAATCCAGCAGATGAACACCCTACAAGGAGTGTTCACATTTAAAACAAAATGAGGGCCTTACACCTCAGAAGTGGCATCAATTTCACCACAGTAGAAATAGCAGAATAGGGACTGACAGTTCTCTCACTACACTAAATACAGCACATTTGACACTCAACCATTAGTAGAATAGGGACCGACACGTCTTCCACTACACCCAACCCAGCAAATGGACACCCAACGAGGAGTGTTCACATTTCCAAATATTATTGGCAGACACCACCAAAGTGGCATCAATTTGACCACAGTAGAAATTGTAGAATAGGAACTGACAGGTCTTTCACTACACCCAATAAACGTATTCAGGGGAATTTGTAGTTATATTCCGCGCTGCCGCAAGAAAGCACTCCAGGAGAGAGATGTCAAAGATTCACAGTGGTTTATTCAACACGTTTCAGGGGTCTCATGCATTGAATAAACCACTGTGAATCTTTGACATCTCTCTCCTGGAGTGCTTTCTTGCGGCAGCGCGGAATATAACTACAAATTCCCCTGAATACGTGATTACTTCTGGTCGTTGTGGACCTGTGGATCTGCAGCAGCCGCCAGCCTTTATGCCCTTTTTTTCATTCTAACCAGGTGAGCAAATTTCTTGGTGTAATCTCTCCTTGTAACGTGGATAAGACCCTATTGCGCTTTTGTGTCTCCTTTTCTTTGCACTACACCCAATACAGCAGATGGACACCCTATAAGGAGTGTTCACATTTAAAGAAAAGAGGGCCTTTCACCACAAAAGTGGCATCAATTTCACCACAGCAGAAATAGTAGAATATGGATCAAAGGGTCTTTCACTACACCCAGTCCAGCAGATGAACACCCTACAAGGAGTGTTCACATTTAAAGAAATGAGGGCCTTACACCACATAAGTGGCATCAATTTCACCACAGTAGAAATAGTAGAATAGGGACCGACAGATCTTTCACTACAGCCAATCCAGCCAATGGACACCAAAATTGGAGTGTTCACATTTTAAAAATAAGGGGCCTGACACCACATCTTGCACTACAGATAACACAGTAGATGTAGACCAACCATGACTGTTCACATTTCCACAAATTTGTCTTAACATCAGCAGCAGTCACAGAAGCAACATTAAAGACATCACAGAGTGCAGTTACGTGACATTAATGCATCACATTAAAAAATCAATATCACCTAGTCTGTACAGTCTGCAATAGGGGTGCAAAAGTCCTTGGAGATCCATGACTTGTTCATCTTAATGAATGTTAGGCGGTCAACACTTTCGGGGGACAGCCGTATGTGCTTATCCTTCAGAACACCAGCAGCAGCACTAAAGACACGTTCTGAGAGACCGCTGGCTGCCGGGCACAGTAAAACCTCCAAGGCATGTGAGGCGAGCTCAGGCCACTCATCTATTTTGGAAGACCAAAATGTGAAAGGGTCCAAACCTTCCCTGATGGTATTGATATTTAGTTCTAGATTCTCCTGCACCATCTTTTCCTTTCGTCCACCACATGTAAGACTTGGACTCTGTTGTGCTGGTGCATAAGTTGGTCTAAAAAAAGTGTCAAATGACTCATATAAATTGCTTTTTCCACTTCCACCACTGCTGCAGCTAATGTTTTGGCATTGACGAATTGATGGGCCAGAGGTTGTAAGTCTACAGCTGCGATGCAAACTGTGTGCTTCACTGCTATCTTGGGGAAAAGCTCTCTAAAGGTTGTATAAAAGCATGTTTCGATACCCAAGCATTTGCGGGTCCCTTTCTAGGGTGGGAATCATCTGGCAAAATTTGGTTTTATAGAGTGGATCTAATAAAGTGGCAACCCAGTAGTCAGCATTATTCCTAATCATTACTATATGGGATCATGTTGCAGATAGTGCAGCAAGAAGGCACTCATGACGATCTCATGAGGTCCGAGCCCATGCTGTGTTGGTGGCTGGGTAACATGAGGCTTGTTTCCTCTTTCCCTTCCCGCCAACCTTAAAGAACAGAGAGGGGAGGATTATCCTCTTCATCTGACAGTTGCTCGCCCATCACCTCTTCCTCCTCCATTTGTTCCTTGGATCTTGCACCTTCAATAACAGTTTGAATGTTTTCATCACCAGCCCCCTTCGATC
Source organism: Dendrobates tinctorius (assembly GCF_039654945.1). Classification (NCBI taxonomy): domain Eukaryota; kingdom Metazoa; phylum Chordata; class Amphibia; order Anura; family Dendrobatidae; genus Dendrobates; species Dendrobates tinctorius. The sequence goes on from NW_027361825.1 coordinate 9,191,398, forward strand.
GCAGTAATCCACTCTCCCTTGGCACCCACCTGTATGACGACAGTATTGAATTTGGAGAAAAAAGAAAAAAATTCCAGCTACTAAAAGATCCATTTATTGAGTGAAAAGTAAGACACAGTTCACATGATTATCTCTATTACGCGTTTCGAACACCCACACTTTATCAAAAGCTTTTTGATAAAGAACACAGTGTGGGTGTTCGAAACGCGTAATAGAGACAATCATGTGAACTGTATCTTACGTTTCACTCAATAAATGGATCTTTTAGTAGCTGGAATTTTTTTCTTTTTTCTGGAGCAACTACACGCTGGACGACGTGATTCCTTGCTCCCACACACCACAGGTTGTTTTCAAGTGAGCTGGTAAGACCCCTTATTTTTTTCCTCTCTTGAATTTGGAGACAATGTTATCCCTTTCGCAGCCTCCTCTGCTTCCTCCTCTTCTTCTGGAACCACATCTCCTCCCGCAGGCAATTTAAAGTCTGCTCCAGCATATAAATGATCGGAATAGTGATACTGATGATGGCGTCATCAGCGCTAACCATCTTAGTAGCCATTTCGGACTTTGTGAACAATATGGCGGAGAACGAATGGCGGGTCTTCCGCGATCTGCTTGAACTTTTGCAGGAGAATGAACCTACTGCAAGTAGGAGACATTTGCTTATTACCAATAAACCAACTAATCTATCTCGACCCTCGCTCTCTTGGTTCACTCAATCAATTTATTCTTTGAATTGACTAAGTCGGACATTCTCAAGCTGCCAATCAGAATTCACTGAGGACAAAGCCTTAGTCAACAGGAATGGTGTGCCCTTTGTCACCTTACAGATAACAAATTGTTTTTAATAAAGAAAGCAGACAAAGGGGGCAACGTTGTCCTGTGTCCTACACCTATGTATTTAAAAGAGGCCAGAAGACAACTATCCAATCCTAGGTTTTACCTTAAATTACCTTCAGAACCAGCAGCATTCTTCGCAGGAAAACTATTCCTTTTACTGCACAAAGCATGTGATTTTGAGATATTTACAGCTAAGGAAAGGAAGTTTTTATGGGTGGAGAATCCAATAAAACCAACTTTTTATATGCTGCCAAAGTGCACAAAGATATGGCTAAACCGCCGGGTTGATCCATTGTTGCAAGTATTGGGACTGGGAGCATTTGTGAGAAAGGCTATTACATATATTGACTTTTTCCTACAGCCTATGGTAAAACAACTAGCCTCCTGTGTGAAAGACACCACCCAATTCATTCAAATTTTGCAGGACGTAACACTTCACCCTGGCTCCTTCCTGGTGACATGTCACGATTCATTTTTGGATCTGTGTCAGAGTCTGGACTCTCTTATATAAACCTTTTTCCTTTCTGGCTCTCGGGGGTTAATATGGGTTTTTGCCCCTGGTGGCCGCTGGTGTTACTACAACTGTAGTTGGTCGTCTGCTGGGTTCGCCCCCCCCCCCGGTAGCCGCTGGTGTTACTACATGTTTAGTTAGTCAGCAGGTGGTGACTAGTCCCACTTCCCTTTATAAGGCCACCTGGTGCTGCAATTCACTGTTGATAATACTGGTCATTTGCTAGCCAACCTTGGTGAAGACTGAACCTACCTGGTGTGGAGGGGGTTCAGCTTATCTGGAGCAGTGGTTTTCCTGATGGAAGCTGTGTTCGGGTCCAGTGCAGAGCAAGCTAAGTGTGGTTGTTTTTCCTCGTCTGTTATTTTCCTTGGTGTCTTATTAGTACAGCGGTGGGACCAGTGTCCGCATTTGCCAGTTCCCTAGTAAGGGATAGGTGCAGGTTAAGTGAGGAACCTAGGTATCCTGGTCGTCGACAGGTTGAAAGAACCTGTATAGGGAACATGAGGAGAGTGCAGGAGGTGCCCACTTCCCCATTCCCTATTGTAGGGCCCACTGTTGTAATTGTTTCCCCGGTGTCCCCTTGTTTTTGTTAGGCGTCAGATTCCTGACACTGCACAGCAGGAATCCAGAGGCCAGACATCCAGCGGTCTCCCATTCTCCTCCGACCGCTCCAGGTGCTGCTCAGCAATCACGGTGAGCCAGGCGTGCTGCTCAGACTTGCTCTGACAGCCTGGATGTTGCTGCCACCTCTGGTGCAGCAATGGTAGCGCAACCTGCTCTGCAGGGAACCGCTCCAGAGGCTAAGTCCTCGTGCCGTGCTACTGGGCATGCCCACAAGGTGACCTCTCACTGGAGAGCAGGGGTCACATGCTCAGGTCCTGCGTCGGATCTGATTGGTCCTTCCAGGGTACTGGAAGGTCCCGGAAGCGCATGGCTATAAAAAGCCCTCATGGCGGCTCGGCCATGCGCTAGTATAGCATATTATGCTGTGTGTGTATGGTGATGGATGCATGGACTGGTGACTGACTTATTAAGAAACCCCTTCCCTCTGATAATATGAATGTTGACAGAGTGTTGGTTAGTCAGCGCCAGATTGTGGCAAGCTACACGCCACTGTGCCTCCTGCACTGCACACTAGCGTCCGACGGTGTCCGGCCTTCCGGCGCCGTCGTGCAGCGGCTATAGTTACTGCCGCGCTGTGGTAGCAGCGTCCATTGGCGGTTGCGGCTGCAACGCCACTCGCTGGTCATCCTGTGAGGCTAACAGGGCCAGCGTCCTTACATTGTTTATTGTAAGGCGACTCTGTGTCTTAACAGAGCCGCTCTTAGCGTTCGGGTGACGTTAACCCGAGCGCAGTACTTTACCTTTTGGTGCATCTGCCATTGTCCAGCTGTGGTCTTACCATCAACCGCACGGTGGACCCCGGGCGGCGAACGCACCTCCTATTATTTATATCTGGTGCGTTCCGCCGACCCTACCAGTTTTGTTTTGTTGTTTGATCGTTGGGTCGCGTCATGCAGGGCAAGTTGCCCTGTGACACCTGTTACTGTATGTGGAATCTCTTTACTTCAATATTAACCACAAGGATGGCATGCAGGCCATTACGTATTTCCTGGACCAAAAGGTACAATCTGACAGGATGCAAGACTTTTTTAATTGATCTATTGGACTTTGGGTACCGTTACACGGAGCGACGCACCAACGTTTCTGACAACGATACGATCTGGCTAAGATCGTTTGTGCATCACTAGTAAGCAGTCATACAGGCCGATCTTCATAACGACGCATCAGCGATCAGCGATCGTTGGTACCGTGTCACACACTGTCTATAATAGCGATTCAGACTTTGAATAGGCGTCCTTCAGTGCTATCTATATGAGTTCGGAGTCGCCAACGAGGTCGCTCGTCGTTGATAAGGGGCATCAAACACAGCGATGCATGCTGGTCAGCGTGACACCAGCGATCAAAAAATGATCCTGAACTTTCCCGCACGATCAGCGACATCGCAGCAGGGAGCCGGTCATTTCCGCGTGTCACACTTAGCGAGATCGCTAGCGATGTCGCTGTTGCGTCACAAAATAATTGTCGCTTGCAAGCCTTCTGCCACTCTATACCTATTATGGTTGTAATTGTTCTATATTTTGGCAGTGGTAATTTGTTTTAGGCGACTAGGGTTTTCGCAATGGAGAGGCGCAATTCTGGGTGCATTTGATTACTCCCATTTCTCCCTTTTGGTTTTGGGTGTCATGTATTCATGTGCAATTTTGCTGTGAATTTTGTACTTTGGTACGTATATATGTTATAATAAAGTTTGATAAAAATCTTTTATTCATTTTTGGATTCAATCACTCTGTGCTCCTCTGGTTTTATATATATATATATATATATATATATATATATATATATATATAAAAAGAAGAACTGACCAGCACCTCCTAATGTGAACACGTGCAAGCTGCAAATTGCACAATATAGACAAAAAGAATTGTGCATGAATCAAGGCCATGTGAAACCACAGAAACACATTAAAACCATTCAATTTGAGTAATAATCCCCAAAAACATTTTTTTCAAAAAAAATTTTTAAAACTTGTAGTATGATGAAAATGAAGGTTCTTAGTGCACAAATTGGCCAATTCATGTAAGCCCATCAACCACGGCAAGGTGACCTCCCCTGATGGGTCCCTGCTCTACCGTACGTAAGCCACTTCTGGGCCACCAGCCTAAAATTTTGGACAAACATGTCACTACCGGGCATGTCAGTAATCAGATACTCCGGATTGGCCACTCGACAGTGATGTCAGCGATGATATCAATGCACACGCTCACTAGGCATTTCCACGCTCCGCTCCAGCATTACAAGTGCTGGCAACTATGCCCACACAGTATTTCACAAAAGAGATAAACCTCAATACCTAAATGGAATGGATATGAGATAAATTTATCCCAAGGCCCGAATTTTGCTAGTGACATCTGGCACCCAGTTTATATGGTGAATGTTTGCTGGCATGTGCATTTAGCCCATAGTGCATAGTAGTGACGCAGGTGGTTAATCCCCTCTGTGGTTGCTAGCTGTGTGCTGGTACTCCGCCTCTGTCCTCTGCGGGGCATGTGGCGTAGTGCTTGTGGCTTATGCACAGCCATTGGTCTGAATGTTTTGGGTGTCCAGTTAATCACTTAATACGATCACTACAAGTGCTCCATTCCATTTAAGTATTGAGATTTATCTCTTTTGTGAACAAATGCAGTTTTTTCTTATGAAATACTGTGTGGGCATAGTTGCCAGCACTTGTAATGGTGGAGCGGAGCGTGGAAATGCCTAGTGAGCATGCGCGTTGACATCATCGCTGACATCACTGTCGAGTGGCCAATCGGGAGTCTCTGATTACTGACATGCTCAGTTGTGCTCTGAGAATGTTGTTATGGTGGAACTACAACATGGCTCTGAGTGTTCCAGGTGATTTATAATGTTTATGCATCTTACATATCACATAGGTGTTTCACATCTTTTAATCATTGTTAATCTAGCTGTATCAATGATTGTAGGTACGGTTGGATATAATGTTTTGCACTCTAACATGCACCTTATACAGTGGGGAAAAAAAGTATTTAGTCAGTCAGCAATAGTGCAAGTTCCACCACTTAAAAAGATGAGAGGCGTCTGTAATTTACATCATAGGTAGACCTCAACTATGGGAGACCAACTGAGAAAAAAAAATCCAGAAAATCACATTGTCTGTTTTTTTTTTCATTTTATTTGCATATTATGGTGGAAAATAAGTATTTGGTCAGAAACAAGCAATCAAGATTTCTGGCTCTCACAGACCTGTAACTTCTTCTTTAAGAGTCTCCTCTTTCCTCCACTCATTACCTGTAGTCCATTCAGCACTTTTCCCATTCATTTGAACATTTTCACTGCCCCTCAGACCTCTTTGTAGGGTCTGGCCAAAAAAAGCTGAGCATGCGAGTATTAGGAACTGAGCTGTGTCTTCTAGACCTCTACCAGATGTACATTCAGCTATGTGAGGTTTGTTCTCTCTGTACCTGGAGTTCTGTATGCTTGATCTTTCCTTGCCTGACCTTGGACCTTGTTTTGACTATCCGTCCGTTTAACCCCTTCTGCTCTGATCCATTATTCTACGCTTTTGTCTCTTCCTCCTGTTTAAGACATACCCTCCTGGCTTCTGACCTTGCACTCTTTGACTATTCTGACTCACGGCTTGGTCACGAGGAGAGACTTACGTCACATTGTCATTAAGTAGGAGACAGTTCCCAGGACACAAGTCTAGTGGAACGGCATTTTCAATCATTTATAGTTAGAGTTGCCTGCATAATCCAAAAAAGTAGCAAATTCTCTCATTATAAACCCAAAAACATAGCAGAATCCTCCTGAGACAACCATTAATAACCTCAGTGATAGCAGCAATGGCTGGAAGTTCTGTGATTTCTGCACGTGTCTCATACTCAATCCTAAATGAATCAAGATATTTTGAAAATTTTGCATCCATTCTTTAATCATTTACACAACACTAACATGCTTATCCATCTTATGATTTCGATATATCCCCAACTTTAAATTCTTAGTGTTGAAATCTCAATGTTGCGGAGTGTATATACTATACTACCTGTAAGCGCTCATTCACATGTCCACTTTCTTCCTCATATATAGTTTCAACGGGTAAGTTTATGCAAAACTTTAACCAATTTTCCCATTCCTCAAAATATCGCTAATGTGAACGGACCCATTCATGGTTAAAGGTACGAGTGCTATCAGCAAAAAACACAGATAACACACGCACTCAAAAAACAGGCATGTGAGCCTACAATCTAACTTTAGCTGACCATAAAATGAACATCACATTCAAAAATAAAAGAGACAGACTTTAGTTGAATTACATTTCTTGTTTAATATATGTGCTCAATAAGTGGAAATATATATATATATCACATCTATATAATTCTATCTTAATGTACAGTATATAAAAAATATGTTCTGATATATTGCATATAAGGTCAACATTAAATGAAGCATTTTGGGAACATGAATAAGTAAATTATACTTGTATATCAGTTTTCCCTGCTGGCTCTTACAGCAAATCATACAGCAGAAAAGAATAAATGTCAGGGCAAGAAGAGTGCAAAATGATAGCTATTAGTGATGAGTGAGTGTGCTTGGATAAGGTGTTATCCGACCATGCTCTGGTCCTAACTGAGTGTCTTCAATGTGCTCAAATAATATGTTCTAGTGCCAGTGGCTGCATGTCTAGCAAACAGGCAATCCCTACTTGTGTTGCTGCTGTCGAACAATAGCGAGACATGCAGCCGCGGGGACTAGAACACATTATTCGAGCATGCTTAATACACTCGGTTAGCACCAATGCATGCTCGGATAAGGTTTTAGCACCCATCCCTACTAACTATCTATTGTAAAAAACTACAAGGGGTATACACATCTTCTAAAGTTAAAGATTAATTTCAATGTACAAGATAGGAATACCTATTTAAAGGAGACCTGCTTGAAAATTAACATAAAAAGGCCTATAAAGTGCGTACATAATATGAAAAGTTTTACTTAACGTTCCATTTCCAGGTTGCGGTATGAGCTGCTGAAGTTTGTGCTCTGAAGCCCGAGGTGCAACATGGTTTTCGAATAATGCCAACATATACTGATCAAATAACAGCTACATAGAGTCAGTAATAAAAAAGCAGCACTACACAATCTCTAAAGAATTTATTATAATTATTATTAATGTGATTTCTGATGGTCACAACCCTTGGGTGTCAGGCCAACAGTGGCACTCCGTTCAGCAGGGATGCATGATGTGCCCTGTTTACTGCTAAGGCTAGTGATGGGCTACAAAGATACTGGCTTTTTGTGCGCAGAAGGTTTGGTCTGTGCGATGAAGATGAATTAGTCTTCACCAAATAATGCTGCCATTTTGGAGAAAGTGCAAACCTGAAAAATTTGCCATTTGGTAAATGTTGACTTTTTGCAGCTCATTTGATCAATTTCAGATGGGGCCTCAACATAGATCCTTTTTAAAAATCAATTGTCCTAAATATTGTTCCTTAGTAGAAACATGACTGAAATTTGCCAAAAATTTGATTTCGAGTAAGGATACTCATTTTTCGACCTTCATCCTGTAGGGATACCAGCAGTCTCACGCACATCGATGACAGATATAGAACATTTACAGTGCCTTCCTTACGTAGTTCATCCCATTGTACTACATCTACAGCACTCTACTAGTACATGGTATTCATTGCGACTTGGAAAGCTATGCTATAAATCAACAAGGAGCAGATTTTCTCGGCTGAGTCTTGCCTGAGTCTTGCCCATTAATGACCAAACGGTTAGACGTTAGGAGATGTGGCAACAGCCATTCAAAAATCCATTGGATAATTTCCATACTGGACGTGTGTACAACTGTGCGCATTACTTAAAACAAATACAAATGCCACATAGATATAAATATTCATGAAAATAATTTTGTGCTTATGCTCTGCGTCTTCGTCCATCTTCAAATTTTGGATTGGTGGGTTCATTGTAAGGGCTAAATATGCCATGACTTCAGTGATGATGTAGTGAATGGTGCCCATGTCCATGATGCTCATGTCGTGGTGTTTGGACTGGTTAATGACGTGGAGGATGCCTTGGTGGATGATGGTGAGGTTCTGGATGAAAGTGTGGATGCTCAGGGTTATTGTTATAAAAGGTATTGTTGGGATAGTATGATGTGTAGGTGGAGGGGCCAGACAAAGTGGTTGTGGTAACTGGCAGAGTGCTAGAGACACCTGGAGCAGCGCCTGAGCTTATAGCCAGAAAACCTGTAGGGTATACTGAAGACATGACCTGCAAGAACAAAAAGCCAAGAAATCATCAATATTCTTTCCAAGACACCTTCAAGTAATGGTACGATATCTATTTTACTAAATTATTTGAGTCATTACTAAAGTAACAGATTTTTAAAATAATTTGAGCTGAGGTTTTCTGATTTCAACTACCATTCAGTTTACTTTGACCTTTAAGTCGTTCTGCCCCATGAACTCAGTCCTCCATATACCCTGTTAATTGTTTTTCTTGGGTCCTCATTTTTGGACCCAAAGCTAAAATATCTCTTGATCTACTGAACCCAGACTTACCATGGATCACATGGATCACCAATGACTCCAATAGTAACAACATAATGCTACATTTCACCTGCAGAGGTTTTGCATGGCTAAATGTTACTGCCAAGACAGCTAGCCATGATGAACAACAAATTACTGGACCAGCTTATATTTAAAGAGGACATGCTACCTTTATTTTTCTTTTTTTTAAATCCCACATATGGTTCCAGATATTTGGACCTTTTTATTTTGTGCACCCAATATGCAAATTTGTATGGTCTTTAACAAAGGGGCATTAATTACAGGGTAATTATGCAGAACATCCTAAATACACCCCCCAAGGAATCATGTGAACCTTACCCTTTAGGAAAAATCCATAAAAATTAGTACTCAATCAAAATGGTACCATATGGAAGAGTAAAAAAAAACACTCAGGAAATCAGCAGTAAAATAATAAAAGCAACAACGGCTCACTTTTTGACCCAGTGACAGATCCCCTTTAAAAAGGAATTTGTCAGTAAGATCAACTACATCATGGTCTGTGAGTCCCCCTTGCCTGTTCTGCATCACCCGTGACTGTTAGAGGCAGATGATGGCTAAATAATTCAACCATCATCTGCTGGGAAAGATGTGAGCTGTGAAAAAGATCCAGTGAGGATCGAAACGCGTAGCTGATCATATAGTGCCCCCCAGCACATTCATTTGCTCTGTGAGGAGAATAGCCGATATGCTGAATCACTGAATTTTAAATTTAATAAAGCAAGAAATTTTAGAAGCTGGAGTGTTCCTTTCTTTTCCTTCTGTCTTCAGTCAACGTTCGTTGGGTCCAGACGTGGTTCCGTGCTCCGGTTGTGGTTGGTGAGCTGGATAGGGCTTCTTATAGCCCACTTTTTTTATTTGTGCTAAATTCAACAACACCTTCATAATTTCTATCTGTTGCTGCATTCCTGAGAAATCAGCATTTTAATAAATATGCAAATGAGTTGTTTAGGGATCTAGGCATGACACAGCACTTTCTGATCCTCTGCCTCCTGAGGTTATTTCCCCACCCAGCTCCAGTCTCTTTAACATGATTGATGCCTCACTGTCTCTGAGATGTGAAGAGCCAGGTAAGAAAATCAGACAGTTGGCCGTCAATCAAGCTAAAAAGACACATGAATTAAAATGCAGCTTTCTTGTGAGTCCAGTATTACTAACAGAAGATATAGAGATTTTGATAGATTTGGCTTTCAAAAACGTACAAGCCCATACATGAAGTTTGAGAAGCTGATTCTACTGAAAGGTTCCTTAATTATCAACATTTGTTCCTAATGTTGTGGACAAGGAACAATAGAATACCAAAGGCAGTAACAATGCCTAAATAAAAAGATACTTACTGCACATATACCAATTATCCCTAAAATTAAGCCAGCCGCTACAGCTAATGCAATGAGAATAACTGCCCAGTATGGAAGCCTGCTTGCACCGGTATCTATAAAACAAACGTAAAAGCAATCATAAAAGGTGGTCAAATCAACTGAACAAGCCTGCGGTAAAGAAGTCATATATTCATACAGGATCAAAAAGATATAAGCATTAGAATTGTAATGTAGCTGTTAAAAAATGCTAAAACTTGGTTTTACTACTCAACTAAAAAGGAAGCATAAACTATCAATGCCAAGCAGCTGCTACAAAAGCACTGAAATGTATATACAGTGGGACAAAAAAGTATTTAGTCAGTCAGCAATAGTGCAAGTTCCACCACTTAAAAAGATGAGAGGCATCTGTAATTTACATCATAGGTAGACCTCAACTATGGGAGACCAACTGAGAAAAAAAAATCCAGAAAATCACATTGTCTGTTTTTTTTTCATTTTATTTGCATATTAAGTTGGAAAATAAGTATTTGGTCAGAAACAAGCAATCAAGATTTCTGGCACTCACAGACCTGTAACTTCTTCTTTAAGAGTCTCCTCTTTCCTCCACTCATTACCTGTAGTAATGGCACCTGTTTAAACTTGTTATCAGTATAAAAAGACACCTGTGCACACCCTCAAACAGTCTGACTCCAAACTCCACTATGGTGAAGACCAAAGAGCTGTCAAAGGACACCAGAAACAAAATTGTAGCCCTGCACCAGGCTGGGAAGACTGAATCTGCAATAGCCAACCAGCTTGGAGTGAAGAAATCAACTGTGGGAGCAATAATTAGAAAATGGAAGACATACAAGACCACTGATAATCTCCCTCGATCTGGTGCTCCACGCAAAATCCCACCCCGTGGGGTCAGAATGATCACAAGAACGGTGAGCAAAAATCCCAGAACCACGCGGGGGGACCTAGTGAATGAACTGCAGAGAGCTGGGACCAATGTAACAAGGCCTACCATAAGTAACACACTACGCCACCATGGACTCAGATCCTGCAGTGCCAGACGTGTCCCACTGCTTAAGCCTGTACATGTCCGGGCCCGTCTGAAGTTTGCTAGAGAGCATTTGGATGATCCAGAGGAGTTTTGGGAGAATGTCCTATGGTCTGATGAAACCAAACTGGAACTGTTTGGTAGAAACACAACTTGTCGTGTTTGGAGGAAAAAGGATACTGAGTTGCATCCATCAAACACCATACCTACTGTAAAGCATGGTGGTGGAAACATCTTGCTTTGGGGCTGTTTCTCTGCAAAGGGGCTAGGACGACTGATCCGGGTACATGAAAGAATGAATGGGGCCATGTATCGTGAGATTTTGAGTGCAAATCTCCTTCCATCAGCAAGGGCATTGATGATGAAACGTGGCTGGGTCTTTCAACATGACAATGATCCAAAGCACACCGCCAGGGCAACGAAGGAGTGGCTTCGTAAGAAGCATTTCAAGGTCCTGGAGTGGCCTAGCCAGTCTCCAGATCTCAACCCTATAGAAAACCTTTGGAGGGAGTTGAAAGTCCGTGTTGCCAAGCGAAAAGCCAAAAACATCACTGCTCTAGAGGAGATCTGCATGGAGGAATGGGCCAACATACCAACAACAGTGTGTGGCAACCTTGTGAAGACTTACAGAAAACGTTTGACCTCTGTCATTGCCAACAAAGGATATATCACAAAGTATTGAGATGAAATTTTGTTTCTGACCAAATACTTATTTTCCACCATAATATGCAAATAAAATGAAAAAAAAACAGACAATGTGATTTTCTGGATTTTTTTTTCTCAGTTTGTCTCCCATAGTTGAGGTCTACCTATGATGTAAATTACAGACGCCTCTCATCTTTTTAAGTGGTGGAACTTGCACTATTGCTGACTGACTAAATACTTTTTTGCCCCACTGTATAAAACAAGAGATGCAAAAGAGAGGTTAAGGCTTGGTTTCAAAGTGTTTAAACATTAATGCTAATTCTTTTCTAAATCTCTTTGGTTCGCCAATGGTCAAACTTTGACAAGTGCTACCCGGCCAATGAATGAACTAATGGGCTGGTTCTCAAGAGCAGAAACTATTGCTACAGTGCAACACTCAGCTCACACTCATAAAGGGGATTGTGAGCAGTGAATCCCATCTGTGATGACCTCTGATATGGTATACTGATAGTGGTTGTCCTCATAAGAAAAACTTTGTAATGGCCAAAGTTTCCTAGGTTGAAAAAGTCATTGGAACCGGGCTTTAAGCATAGAAAGTAAGATGATCAATAGGGATTTTTACATAATTTGTCATTGTTTTTGTTTATTTTTGCTATTTTACTGTGTCACTTTTAGGCTGTGTGCCCACGTTGCGTTTTTTAAGCGTTTCCGTGGCGCTTTTAGATGCACGTTTCTGCCACGGAAACGCTTAAGAAAAGCATCCCATGTAATCATAATTGAATCCGCACATGTTGTGCTAATGGTGCGTTTTTTTCCGCTGCGGAAAAAAACACAGCATGTTCATTAACTTTGCGGAAACACGTGCATTTTTGCAAATACGCTTAGGAAAACGCATGCTAAAATGCTTAACATAAGCATCAAAAACGCTTACAAAAGCGCGTCATAAAATGCATGCGTTTTCCCGGGAAGAGGGTGTGCGTTTCCTCTCAGGAATATTCTGCATCAAAAAAGCAACGTGGGCACATAGCCTAAATGTCAGGAAAAATGCTTAGAAAACAATATTATTATAATTATTATATTGATAATTGTGCCTTATTTTGCAGATTTGTGTGGTTTCCAGTGGTCGGACACCAATAATCTATAAATTATCACCAATCTCATAAGTAATTTGAATTTTTTTTGACCAGACAAAAACTATTCATCTTTTCCTTTACTCCTCTAAACAAGTGTTGTATTTACCACTCTCCAGATGACAGTATAGTACAATTAATTTAAGCCAACCATATCGCTCAGTAGCTGAAATTTCTCTCTTTGAAAAAGTTTATATAGTTTTATGAGTATACAGCTTAATCATCATATAAGAAACAAACCTGAAATTCTTCAAGGGAGCCCTATGAACAGCGATGCTATGAATTTTTGAAAAAGTGCATTTCATCTTGCTAACCTTTTTTTAACTTCCATTCTACTAGACAGTTTCTGTAGTTCCAACCACCTATGGTCACCTAACTGAAAGTGCCTATCTCAACCATCCAATGACTGAAAGGGGAATACTTGTTTATGCACTTTGTCATAATAAAAACCCTGATGGAATGCAATGTATCAAAATGGCACTTACTTGTAGATGAAGTTGAGGTTGTAGTTGGAGCAGTATTTAGTGTGGTTGTAGTAGGTGGAGCAGTAGTAGGGGGTGGACTAGTAGTGGGAGGTGTAGTGGTAGTGAGAGATGAAGTAGTAGTTGGAAGTGCAGTAGTAGTGGAAGATGCAGTAGTAGAAGAGGGTGCAGTTGTGGTGGAAGGTGCAGTTGTAGTGGGAGGTACAGTAGTAGTTGGAGCTGCAGTTATAGTAGGAGGTACAGTAGTAGTGGGGGTTGCACTAGTAGTGGGAGGTGCAGTAGTAGTAGAAGGTGCAGTTGTAGTGGGGGATGCAGTTGTAGTGGGGGATGTAGTAGTATTGGGAGGTGCAGTGGTAGTTGGTGCTGCAGTAGTTGTTGGAGCTGCAGTAGTAGTTGGAGCTGCAGTAGTTGTAGTTGATGCTGCAGTTGTAGTTGATGCTGCAGTAGTAGTTAGTGCTGCAGTAGTTATTGGAGCTACAGTAGTTGTTGGAGCTGTAGTAGTAGTTGGAGCTGCAGTAGTTGTAGTTGGAGCTGGAGTTGTAGTTGGTGCTGCAGTAGTAGTTGACGCTGCAGTAGTTGTTGGTCCTGCAGTAGTAGTTGGAGCTGTAGTAGTTGTTGGTGCTGTAGTAGTTGTTGGAGCCGCAGTAGTTGTAGTTGGTGCTGCAGTTGTAGTTGGTGCTGCAGTAGTTGTTGGAGCTGCAGTAGTAGTTGGAGCTGCAGTAGTTGTAGTTGATGCTGCAGTTGTAGTTGATGCTGCAGTGGTAGTTAGTGCTGCAGTAGTTGTTGGAGCTACAGTAGTTATTGGAGCTGTAGTAGTAGTTGGAGCTGCAGTAGTTGTAGTTGGAGCTGGAGTTGTATTTGGTGCTGCAGTAGTAGTTGACGCTGCAGTAGTTGTTGGTCCTGCAGTAGTAGTTGGAGCTGTAGTAGTTGTTGGTGCTGTAGTAGTTGTTGGAACCGCAGTAGTTGTAGTTGGTGCTGCAGTTGTAGTTGGTGCTGCAGTAGTTGTTGGTGCTGCAGTAGTTGTTGGTGCTGCAGTAGTTGTTGGAGCTGCAGTAGTTGTTGGAGCTGCAGTAGTTGTTGGAGCTGCAGTAGTTGTTGGAGCTGCAGTAGTTGTTGGAGCCTCAGTAGTTGTAGTTGGTGCTGCAGTAGTAGTTGGTGCTGCAGTTGTAGTTGGTGCTGCAGTAGTTGTTGGAGCTGCAGTAGTTGCTGGAGCTGCAGTAGTTGTTGGAGCTGCAGTAGTTGTTGGAGCTGCAGTAGTAGTTGGAGCTGCAGTAGTTGTAGTTGGAGCTGCAGTAGTAGTTGGAGCTGCAGTAGTTGTTGGAGCTGCAGTAGTTGTTGTTGGAGCTGCAGTAGTTGTAGTTGGTGCTGCAGTTGTAGTTGGTGCTGCAGTAGTTGTTGGAGCTGCAGTAGTTGTTGGAGCTGCACTAGTTGTTGGAGCTGCAGTAGTAGTTGGAGCTGCAGTAGTTGTAGTTGGAGCTGCAGTAGTTGTAGTTGGAGCTGGAGTTGTGGTGGGTGCTGCAGTAGTTGTTGGAGCTGCAGTAGTAGTTGGAGCTGCAGTAGTTGTTGGAGCCTCAGTAGTTGTAGTTGGTGCTGCAGTAGTAGTTGGAGCTGCAGTAGTTGTAGTTGGTACTGCAGTTGTAGTTGGTGCTGTAGTAGTAGTTGGTGCTGCAGTAGTTGTTGGAGCTGCAGTAGTTGTTGGAGCTGCAGTAGTAGTTGGAGCTTCAGTAGTTGTTGGAGCTGCGGTAGTAGTTGGAGCTGCAGTAGTTGTAGTTGGTGCTGCAGTTGTAGTTGGTGCTGCAGTAGTAGTTGGTGCTGCAGTAGTAGTTGGTGCTGCAGTAGTTGTTGGAGCTGCAGTAGTTGATGGAGCTGCAGTAGTTGTTGAAGTCTGTGCTTCACAAATGGTTGGAGCTGCAGTAGTAATTTAATAAATGTCAATAAAATTTAGCTTTAAAAGTTTTTTCACATAAATTATTACTTATTTTTATCTGCACTACGGTCACTCTTTTCACCAGTAGAGGAGAGTCTATTATATCAAGCTATTTTCCAGGGTCTGTTTTAGATGTGATATTTAATCAGTTTGGTGAAACACAATATTAATCATGTTTTCTCAGATGATATTGATGGAATGCCCATATGTAATATCAAAGTTATTAAAAAGGGGTAAGAAGAAGAAAATCTTACTAACCAGTGCCAAAATTTGGCATAAAAAGGTGAAGATTGCTGAAATGTACTCTAATTTTGTGCTGGGTTGGGGCCCAACTCAATTTTCTATGGAAGGATGGGTTCTCTGATTATAATGGGTGGATCAAACCTGCGCAGATATGTTGTTACCACACTGCTTCAATAATAGCAATCATAAAGTGGAAATTGTACTGTAATGATAAAAATAGGATGGATTGGATACTAAGCTAGGAACTAAGGGGTAGAATGATTAGGTGGTCAAAGAGGATGGGTCGCAGTTCATGAATGATGAACAGCTATCATGCTGAACTTCAGGAATCAAGAGCAAGGAGGGGAATAAGGATCTTTTGTGACTCTTGAAAAGCTGCAATCCCCATCACGACATCTGAGTGATCACATGTGTTGAGCGAATTGCTAGAAACGGAAACATATTCTCCTAAAACTTTATAAAAATGATTCAGATTCGGTAAAATACCATTTTTTTTTATTTGCCTCATGCAATTTTTGTTGGAGTTAAAAAGACCAGATAAAAAATTATATTCATCACTCCCCAGATCTCATCTTGATTTTGTTCTTTTACACTCTTCACTCACAGGTTTGTGATCTTCTTCACACCACAGATATGATGAAGACATGGCATGAAGAAGACTGGCAGCCTGAGAGTGAAGGCTGGACTGAAATGACCAACCAGGGAGCTGAGTTGATAAGGCACGAGCTAGGAAGAGGTGAAATTATTATTTTTTTATTTTTTGTCTTTTTTGTGCCATAGTACAAGAGACAGATTTGAGTTGTATTGAATAAATTCAATGTGAATCAAAATTTGCTGACCGATTTGGAGTGACTTCTGTTAATTTGTGAATCACACATTAATAGATGAATATATCATAAACATTTCCTGACAGAGTAAATTATCATCATGATTTTTTTTTTTAAAGCTAGACATCCCACACTGCTCATCTCGGGATATGCTGAGAAGGAAGGACACAATTTAAGCCTAACTAGCTGTAGGGTGAAGCTCACTGGTGTATCAAGGCTGCTGTTCTTCAAATTCTTTCTTCTCTTATTATTTACCAAAAGTTTGTCATCCCACTAAGGGAGTTGGAGGAAGACATATAAACTCTGTCCTCATGTAATGATGGAATTGATATGGATGAATAACGAGATATGATGGAAACGATCATCCAATGAGTTGTGTATCTACATGAGTGAAAGAGTTACCATTGCTCCTGGTGCTGGTGCCAAATGGGATCAACGTCGCATGTTTTAGATAAGAAGATAGAGTATTATGTATACCACATGGAAGCTAAGGAATGGATTTATGCTCTTGATTCACATACATAAGTAGCAGTTTGGCTGCAACTTTCTTAATGTTTTTGTGTTTACAAGGTGTTTCCATGGAAGAGGTATTCACTGATTGGCAAATCTGGCCATAAATAATCATTGGTGCCTTTTTACAGAAGTTGTCAACTACTTGGACAACTTTTCATACCCCTCGCTTCACCACGATAACATAGGAAAGCATATAATCACCTCCTGTGCCAGTGCCTTTCCCATGGAATTGGCATTTGCTCTCCCCGGGGCTCTCATGAGGTGTTGTGACACGTGACACAGGCGCCCAATCAACACCAAAGTCAAATCGAACATGAAGAGGAAGTCCATGATAAGTTGCAGCCCAGATTTCTTCTTCATGTTCATTGGGTGCCAGCATCACATGTCACAACACCGCACGAGTGCCCCGGGGAGAGCGAGTGCCGACACCACGGGAACGGCTCTGGCACGGGAGGTGAGAATAGGCTTTATTATGCTATCGGGGCCAAACATTTTGATCAAGAAGGGTTTGTTCAAGTAATGGACAACCCTTTCAGGTTACTTATTTGCATGTTACAGATTATGCTGGAATATTCAGAAGCATAATAATAAGAGCAGAAGCATCTGTCAGGTAGGAGACACAGCCTTCAGATTTGTGGGATTGTATGCTTTGGAAGAGTTTTTTGGTCTTGAGTGGCAGATATGGATTCTTGTCTCATACTATCCGCTGCAACCTGATGGGCAGCATGGTGGCTCAGTGGTTAGCACTGCCGCCTTGCAGCGCTAGGGTACTGGGTTCAAATCCCACCGAGGACAACATCTGCAAGGAATTTGTATGTTCTCCCCATGTTTGTGTGGGTTTCCTCCGGGTGCTTGGGTTTCTTCCCACACTCCAAATACATACTGATAGGGAATGTAGATTGTGAGCCCCATCGGGGACAGTGTCAATAATGTCTGTAAAGCGCTGTGGAATTAATAGTGCTATATATGAGTAAAATAAGTAAATAAAATGTAGGTTTTCAAAGTGAGTATAACTGTCTCCTTAGCTCTAGGAGATCTACTTAATAATGTATGAAATTTGGTAACACTTTAAAGAGATGAGGAAACAACCTTCTAAGAGTACATGTTGACTGCTAAAACTATAGAAAACATCAGACATTTCCCCAAAAATATTTCTTTGAAAGATTAAAATGTAATAATTGTTGATGATGAGATATAGAGATATTTCTTTACTTTGTTTTTGTTTTTTTGTCATTGATTTTCTTTGCAATTAAAATTCTTGTTTCCTTGTTTTATTTGTTTTCCCATAAGTGAATCCTTAACAGATGAGACCAAAATTGAACTTTTTGGACACCAAAGTAAACGCTAAGTCTGGCACCAAACCAACACACCTCATCCCCCAAGAACACCATCCCATGTGCTAAAGCAACACTCGAGTGGTTTAAGGAGAAACATGTAAATGTTTTGCAGTGGCCTAGTTAAAGCCCACATCTTAATCCAATTGAAAATCTGTGGTCAGACTTGAAGATTGCTGTTCACCAGAGGAAACATCTAACTTGGAGGAGCTGGAGCAGTTTTGCCTTGAGGAATGGACAACAATCCCAGTGGCCAGATGTAGAAAGACTTATCAAAGCAACTTGTAGCTGTAATTGCCTCAAAAGGAGGCTCTACAAAGTACTAACTTTAGGTGATGAATTAATATGAACACAAGAGTTTTCAGTTATTTGTTCTTTCCTTCACAATAAAAAGAAAAGCAAATATTCACAGTTGTAGCAGCAAAACATGAAAAATGGCAAGGTGGAGAATACTTTCACAAGCAACTGTAAATCTTATCTTTATGGATATTCAATTAACTAAATTGGATCCAAATTAATTGTAATGCCAGCATCTTAGTATTAGTGGATAGTACTAAAAGTTACCAATACCAAAGTTATTGTACTGACCACAAAATTCTTTATCTATGGCACTAATTAAAATAATTTCAAATGAGTTAGAATGTATCTAAAGCAAATCCAAATTGTAGGTTACTTACCTTTAAGCAATAAGAGCATCAAGAGAAAAAGGCCATTGAGCCTCGGTCTGCTCCCCATGGTGCCTATTACTTTGTCCTGTGTCTTGAAGATGTAGACAAAGAATATTCCAAACTCTTATAAATAGGAAATAGTATCTTTATATAGTGTTTGTAATGGGATGATAGACTTTATAAACAATGTCCTATGTGTCAGATTACAAGAATGTCACACTAGGACAACCCTTATCGCGTTTAGGAGATTGACCTTCAATTCACCTAAATATAATTTTAAAGCAATTATAAGTTCCCTACAAAATATATCATTTGCCTTTTCCATGTGTGACTCATCAGATTCATATCATTGAAATGTATCAGGGCTCCCTGTCCTCCAGACTATAATCATATTTAATTGTTGATTATCTCTAGATCAAAAATCATTGTTAAGAAAGTCACTTATAATATGACAAATAAAATCTTTATTGAAACTAATGAAATCTATGAAAAAAGTGTGGTAAGTCTACCAAGCACCAATACCTACTATGCTGGGGCTTAACACCAAGTTCCCCCCCAAAATACTCTTATACTATTACTCATTTTTAAATGCGTGAAGGTTGGCCAAAACTTTGTTAGCAAACCAACAAAAAAGGCACGAAACACAGTAACAAATCCACAAATGACACTGGCATTTCATTTTATTAACTAGAGATGAGTGAAACGATTCTCAGATTATTGAGTACGAGATGAATTTCCTGAATTTAATGGTTTGCGTAAATTCAAACATTTTGGGACTTGATTCACGCTGCTGAAGTATAAGAGATTTGGCTAATGCCTTCTTTGCTTGGCTACATGCGCCTCTACATAATGCCCTGTAGCTATGATTATTATACCTGCTACAGTGGAGGTCAGTACCAAGGTCACAGATCAGCAGTTCGCAGTGGAGCATAGTTTGTATCGCAGAATCCTTTTCCATCTCCAGAGTCACTGGGTAAGTCTGTTTTGTAGAGTATAAGCTCATATGGCCAGTGGGGTCTTCTCTCCCTCCACCCTATTGAGTGTAAGCTCTTATGGTCAGTGGGTTCCTATCTCTGCTGTAGAGTGTAAGCTCATATGTCAGGGGGAGTCTTAACACTCTTTTCTATTAAGTGTAAGCTTTTATGGTTATGAGGGTCCTCTCTTTCTCCTGTAGAGTATAAGCTCTTATGGTCTGCGGGGTCCTCTCTTTGTCCTGTAGAGTGTAAGTTCTTATGGTCACTGGAGTAGTATGTACATTCTTGTGGTCAGTGAAGTCCTCTCTCTCTATCCTGTAGTATGTAAGTTCTTATGGTCAGTGGAGTCCACTCTCTCTCTCTCCTTCCTGTAGTAGGTGATTTCTTATGGTCTCTCTCACATACTATGTAAGCTCTTATACCGTCAGTGGGATCTTCTCTCTTCAGTACTGTTTAAGCTCCTATGGTCACAAGGGTTTTCTCCTGTAAAGTGTAAGCTATTATGGTCAGTGAGGTCCTCTCTTTCTCCTATTAAATATAAGGTCTTAAGGCTAGTGAAGTCCTCTCTCTCTCGAGTAGTATGTAAGCTCTTATGGTCAGTGGGGTCCTCTCTCTTTCTTTTACTATGTAAGCTCTTATGCCATCAGTGTGGTCCTCTCTCTCTCTTCTGGAGAATGTAATCTCTTAGTCAGCGGGGTTATCTCTCGCACTTCTGTAGTGTGCAAGCTCCTATGGTCACCAGGGTCCTCTCCTGTAGAGTGTAAGGTCCAAAGGTCAGTGGGGTCCGCTCTTTCCTTTTCTGTGGTGTGTAAGATTTTAAGGTCACCAGAGTCATCTCCTGTAGAGTGTAAGCTCCTATGGTAAGCAGGGTTGTCTCTCTCTCTTCTATAGAGTGCAAGCTCCTATGGTTAATGGGGTTCTCGCACTCTCTTCTGTAGCGTGTAAGCTCCTGTGGTTAACGGGGTTCTCGCACTCTCTTCGGTAGAGTGTAAGTTCCTATGCTCAGCAGGGTCCTCTGTCCTATGATATGTAATCTCCTATGATCAGCAGGGTTCTCTCTCTCTTCTGTAGTGTGTTAGCTCCTATGGTTATCAGGATTCTCTCCTGTAGAATGTAAGCTCTTATGATCAGTGGGGTTCTCTCTCTCTTCTGTAGTGTGTAGCTCCTATGTCATCAGGATTATCTCCTGTAGAGTGTGAGCTCTTATGGTCAGTGGGGTCCCAGTTATCTCTCTTCTGTGGTGTTTAAAGGGCCTGTTAGGCCGGTTTCACATTAGCGCTTTTTAAGCGCACGCATGGCCGGGGGTAGCTCCGCCCCCGAGCCGGCTCTCTGCCCGGCGTGCCCGCCCCTTGCTTGTAGTGCCGCCTCCTATCGCACAGCGGCGCCTGCGATCGGCGCACCCTATCTTTAGCATAGGGTGCGCAGATCGTGCGCAGGCCGTGCGCTAGTTGCGCTTTGACCTGCGCTGCGCACTTTTGACGGTGCGACGTGCGCGCCAAAATCCGAAAAGTTTGATTTTGGCGCGCACGGCGCACCGTCAAAAGTGCGCAGCGCAGGTCAAAGCGCAACTAGCGCACGGCCTGCGCACGATCTGCGCACCCTATGCTAAAGATAGGGTGCGCCGATCGCAGGCGCCGCTGTGCGATAGGAGGCGGCGCTACAAGCAAGGGGTGGGCACGCCGGGCAGAGAGCCGGCTTGGGGGCGGAGCTACCCCCGGCCGTGCGTGCGCTTAAAAAGCGCTAATGTGAAACCGGCCTTACACTAAGCGATATCACTAGCAATAACACTATAACGTCACTGGTTTTGTGACGCAGCAGCGATATTGCTAGCGATATCGCTATGTGTGATACTTACCTCCGACCGGCTCCCCCGCTGGTTATCGCTGATCGCGCAAGAATGTCCTGGGACGTTTCTCGTCATCAGCTTCCTGCTGGGCTTCCTGCTGTGGCGACAAGCGACGCGTGGACGCGGGCGGGAGGACGTCTTCATCGCAATGTCTGACAGGTAAGTAGCGACCGCCGACCGCCGCTATGTCGCTGGTGAGATCTGCCTGTTTGGCAGCTCACTAGCGACCACTTAGCGATGCACCAGCGATCCTGACCGGGTCATATCGTTGTCAGGATCGCTGGTGCATCGCTAAGTGTGACAGTACGTTAAGCTTTCATGGTCACCAGAGTCCTCTCCTGAAAAGTGTAATCTACTATGGTCAGCTGGATTCACTCTCTCTATTCTGAACAGTGTTGTCTCTTTTGGTCAGCGAGTTCCTCACTCTCTCTAGCTTATTGAGTGTAATCTCTTATTGCCAGCGTTGTTCTCTCTCTTTTCTCTCCCCTCCCCCACCTGTGTTTTTAGCGTAATTACAAGCTTTCCTGTATTGAAATTCATGGAAATGTATTCACTACTAATTGAGCTTTCGGGAACAGTTAGTGACATTTGAATTTCAAAAGTTCTCTTATTCTGTGTTGGTTTGTCGCCAGACATAGCGTTTACCTTTGTGGCCAAAAAGTTCCATTTTCGTCTCATCTAACCAATGCACTTTCCTTCATACATTTGGGGAGTCTACCACATGTCTTTTTGCCAACTCAAAATGGGTTTTACAATTTTTTGTGCAAGTAAAGGCTGTTTTTGCCCCCTTTTTGATAAGGCCATGAAGTGTACGGCTTATTGTGTTTGTATGGATAAATACTCCAGTCTCTGCTTGGGAACTCTTCAGCTTCTTTAGGGTTACCTTTGGTCTGTGCTGCATCTCTGATACATGCTCTCCTTGCCTGGGCTGAGAGTTTTGGTGGGCAGCCCTCTCCCAGAAAGGATTGTTGTAGCACCATGTTCTTTCCATTTGATGATAATAGATTTGATGCTGGTTCGGGGATCATCAGAGATTTGGATTCTTTTTATAACTCAACCTTGACTTGTACTTCTTAGCAAATTTGTTCCTGACTTTTTTGGAAATCTTCTTGGTCTTCATTGCGTTATTTGGTTAGTGGTGCTGTAACAAGGTGGCACAGGGTGGTAGTCATAACCGAGTCCACTTGGTCACAGTCATTGAGCACCCCGGCCCCTTGCACATGCATAGACAGTTCTAGACCCAGCCCCGAGTCACAGTGGGTTGCCTCAGATATACTGCTGCTCTCCATGATGAAACAAATGCATCACACATCACACTTCTTAGGGCCCAAAAGTGGTAACTTGTTTAATGAAGGTGAGGTAGAGAAGAAAAGGTAACAATTCCTGAACTGTCCCTATTCACAGCAACAGCTGCAGCAACAGAGACAACGACTCACAGATGGCTTCCAGGAGCAAAAAGTCTCTTGTGGGGCACACATACAGTCCTTGTGCCTGCTGCCTGACAGTCCACTAGCAGCTTGGTTCCCTCCAGGGGTATGGCCAGCTCCCAGCAGGGGAGCACATCCAGCCATGGGCCAGCCTGCCTGGGCACTGAGCTGGAAGCAGGAGCTTCCTGCTTCCTTTTAGGCTGCTGAGCCAACCCCCTTGAATTAACCATTTCCTATCCCTAAGCTAACATAGATATATTACATTTTACAATGGTAACACAATAAAACAAGGCAAACACAGCACATACATTAATATACAAAACAAATATTACAGTGCAAGACACATAAATAACCACATACTGCGAAGGAAAGAGCGGAGACAGATGAGGGTCTCCACTACCTCCTTACATTGTCTCTTGCTTAATAGTGTTGCCACCTCTATGGCCTTTCAGAAAAGGTAAAGTATATATCCTGACAGACCATGTGACACTTAGATTGCACACAGGTGGACTTCCTTTCACTAAGCATGTGACTTATGAAGATAATTGCTTGCAAAATAATTTTTTTAGAGTTTCATAGCAAAAGGGGTGAATACATATGCTCATGCCAATTTTTATTTATCTTATCCCATAAATTTAATTCATGTCTATATTTTTCTCACTTCACTTTACCAACTTAGACTATTTAGTTCTGATATATCACACACAATTGGATTATAAAAATATTTAAACAGAGGTTGTAATGTTGACTTCCCAACAATGAATGACATTGGCAATGTTTTTTTCATTCCACTGTTTTTTGAATATGTAAAGTGAAAAAAGAAGATCCGGAAGAAAGGTTTCAATCTGCATGGTAAAAAAGGCAAGAAACAGAGGTGGTGCAAATTAATTTTTCAGGACCAGGTTCACTGGCCACATCAATAATCTGTGGCCCCTGAATCATAGCCCTGTGAACTGACTCCTACTTGTCAGAATCTGAGGTTCGTCTTTTGAATAGCCGGCATGATGCAAAGTCCCAATTGATGATGTCAGATTCGCTAACAAAAAGAGGAGCTGGAGATCAGATACGAGACAGCTCTCAGGGTTCCAGTCAAGCGACCACAGATTACTGACGTGGCCAGTGAATCAAGTCCTGCAAATCAATAGCCCCTGAAGCCTGCATTCAGTGTACTTATACATGCTTGTTGATTATATCCTTCATCATATTTCTCTCATATTGTTCATAAGGGTCATTTATAGTAAGATTTGTTTGCCTGACCCTACAAAGCTACAAAGTTTCCTTTGTGAGCCCCAAGACACTCCAAAGCTCAATGGAACTCTCTGAATAAAACATGGTGGGAAGCAATTTTAACTCCAGTTACAACTGAATTTTTTAATTTAAAATAAATAACATTAGACCTCGAATTCCTAACCCCAGTGATTTTACCAGGTTTTTTTAAAGTTTTTTTTCCTTGCCTGTTATAACTTTATTATAATTTTTTATTATTATTTTATTATGGGTGGCTCAGTGGTTAGCACTGCAGTCTTGCAGCACTGGAGTGCTGGGTTCGAATCCCACCAAGGACAACATCTGCAAGGAGTTTGTATGTTCTCCCCGTGTTTGCGTGGGTTTCCTCCGGGCACTCCAGTTTCCTTCCACACTCCAAAGACATACTGATAGGGAATTTAGATTGTGAGCCCCATTGGGGACAGTGATGACAATGTGTGCAAACTGTAAAGCACTGCAGAATATGTTAGCGCTATATAAAAAATAAATAAGTATTATAACTTTGTACATTGTAACTACAATCACAGAATTGGCAGCTGGGACAATAAATCTTTCCCTCTGTGGGGCATAAATTGACAGTTATCAGTCTATATACCTCTTTTGCACCATAAGTTTGGAAAAGATAAAACAGTAGGATCCAGACAAGCTTAGAATTTTTCCAAATTTTTTATTCTTCTATAATTGCTGAACATTTCTATTTGTACATGTAATTGTGTTTGTCTATTTTGACTTATACTTTTTTCTTTTAGCCTAGAAGACAATTTTGATTAATAATTATTTTCTTCTAATGATGTTCTTACAACCCATTTTAGGGTGCATAGAATTCATGAAGCTGTGGACTGACCTCTACGTGATAGAATAGAGGACAGCTCACAAAAAATGGAGAACCCAACTATCTATGCATTGAATAGCAATCTATCGGTGGCTTACTGAGGACACACATTCAGCTGAAATTACATGCGCCGTAAAGACCTGCTAGGTCCCTGCACCGGAATACACACCGCCTACAAATCAGAGGCCATCAGCTGATTTAGGCATGCAAGTCACTGGCAGCACATGGCAAGGACGTTATGCACTGACAGTCGCTTGCACGCTGAAATCAGCTGACTGGCTCTTGCTCCAGCGACCGGATTGCACGACTGGCGGTGTGGGAGCAGAGAAATGTGAATTGAAATGTTTATTTTATTTATGCCTTAAAGAACATAGGCAGAGTGGGGGACATATATGGAATGGGGAACACACTGTATATAGCAGGATGGGAGACATATATACCAGGACGGGCCCAGGATAGGTTACATACAGTGGGGAAAATAAATATTTTATACTCTGCCAATTTTGCAACTCTTCCCACCTACAAAGAATGAAGAGGTCTGTAATTTTTATCATAGGTACACTTCAACTGTGAGAGACAGAATCTTAAAAATAAAAACTAGAAAATCACATTGTATGATTTTTACATAATTAATTTGCATTTTATCTATTAATAATAAATAATCTTTATTTTTATATAGCGCTAACAAATATTCCGCAGCGCTTTACAGTTTGCACATATTTTCATCACTGTCCCTGATGGGGCTCACAATCTGAATTCCCTATCAGTATGTCTTTGGAGTGTGGGAGGAAACCGGAGTACCCGGAGGAAACCCACGCAAACACGGGGAGAACATACAAACTCCTTGCAGATGTTGTCCTTGGTGGGATTCGAACCAAGGACTAACCACTGAGCCACAGTGCTGCCATCGCTTGAAATAAGTATTTGATATAATAGAAAACAGAACTTAATATTTGGTCCAGGAACCTTTGTTTGCAATTACAGAGACGTTTACAGTAGTTCTTGACCAAGCTTGCGCACACTGCAGCAGGGATTTTGGCCCACTCCTCCATATTGATCTTCTCCAGATCTTTGAGATCTCTGAGCTGTTGCTTGGCAACATTGAATTTCAGCTCCCTCAAAAAAATTTCTATTGGGTTCAGGTCTGAAGACTGGCTAGGCCACTAAAGGACCTTGAAATTCTTCTTACGGCGCAGCTCCTTAGTTGCCCTGGCTGTGTGTTTCAGGTCATTGTCATGCTGAAAGACCCAGCCACGACCCATCTTCAATGCTCTTACTGACGGTAAGGAGGTTGTTGGCCAAAATCTTGCGATACATGACCCCATCCATCCTCCCTTCAATACAGTGCAGTCGTCCTGTCCCCTTTGTGGAAAAGCACCCCAAAAGTATGCTGTTTCCCCACCATGCTTCACGGTTGGGATGGTGTTTTTGGGGTTGTACTCATCCTACTTCTTCCTCCAAATACGGCGAGTGAAGTTGATACCAAAAAGTTCTAATTTGGTCTCATCTGACCACATGACCTTCTCCCATTCACCTTCTGGATCATCCAGATGGTCATTGGGAACTTCAAACAGGTCTGGACATGTGTTGGCATGAGCAGGGGGCCTTGCGTGCCTTGTAGGATAATCCATGACAGTGTGGTGTGTTACTAATGGTAATGTTTGAGACTGTGGTCCCAGCTCTCTTTAGGTCATTGACCATGTCCTCCCATGTAGTTATGTGCTGATTCCTAACCTTTCTCAGATTCATCTTAACCCCATGAGGCGAGATCTTGCATTGAGTCCCAAACTGAGGAAGATTGATAGTCATCTTGTGGTTCTTACATTTTCTAATAATTGTGCCTACAGTTGTTGTCTTCTCACCTAGCTGCAAGCCTGTTGTCCAGGAGCTCAATCCAGCCTTGTGCAGGTCTACAATTTTGTCCATGGTGTCCTTAGACAGATCTTTTGTCTTGGCCATGGTGGAGAGCTGAGGTGTGATTGATTAAGCGTGTGGACAGGTGTCTTTTATACAGGTAAAAAGTTCAAATAGGTGCAATTAATACAGGTAATGAGTGCAGAGTAGGAGGCTTCTAAAAGGAAAACTAACAGGTCTGTGAGAGGCAGAATTCCTGCTGGGTGATAGGTGATTAAATACTTATTAATGTAATAAAATGCAATTTAATTATTTAAAATTCATACAATGTGATTTTCTGTTTTTTATTTTTAGACTCTGTCTCTCACAGTTGACGTATACCTACGATAAATATTAAAGACCTCTCCACTCTTTGCAGATGGGAAAACTTGCAAAATAGGCAGTGTATTAAATACTTATTTTCCCTACTGTACCTACCAATGGGGACATATATACCAGGATGGGTAACATATTTATACCAAGATATGGGACATATATTCCAGGATGGGCGACATAAATACCAGAATGTTCGACATATATACCAGGATATGGGACATATATAGCAGGATGGTCGACATATATACCAGGATATGGGACATATATACCAGGATGAGAGACATATATACCAGGATAGTTTCAGGATGGAGAACATATAAACCAGGATGGGGAATATATATACAGTATAAAACAGGATGGGTGACATATATGTTATAATGAGGGAAATATATGCCAAGATGGGGACATATACTGTATACCAGGATGTGGGATATACTGTATATAGCAGGATCAGTCCAGGATGAGAGAAATAAATACCTGGAAGGGGACCAGGATAACAGATATTAGGACAGGATGAGGGACATTACTATATAATGGGCAGGACGAGTAACATGCATGTTCTTACGGGATTTAGAATGCTACAAAGGCCAATACATCTGATCAACATGAGGGGGGACAAATCCAACTTTTGCACCAGGGCCTATCAGACTCTAGTTAAGCCATTGCCACCTATAATGCTACATTTGGGTGAATCAAGGGAAATGAATGGCTAAATGCACTGTGTGGGGGTCATTTTCATGAGATACCCAAGGATTATGATGAAATACCCCAAAGATGTGTTTGATTTGCCTAGTCTTTACATATAGCACATGGCTGCTTGTTGCATAGCACATGATGTCAAAAGAGCTAATTATCACCTGGTATCTCAAAAATGAATGCCATGTCATGTGGAAACATCTGAAGTTTAAAATTTTAACTTAAAAAAATAACAACAGGAAAGATAAAGATATGACCTTCTGTTAATATCAACCAAATAAGATTTCGAACAAAAAAATGGATGAAATTTGTCAATTCTGGAATATTTTTTAAATGCCATTCATATGCTGATTCCAGCTATTGTAATGCTGGCTTTAATTATTGGCATGCACACTACAATTATTTTTACGTCAGATCAGGTAATTAAGTACTAAATGTAAACACCTCGACATACTGAAATGCTTAGCTCACGCAAGAGTGGCCGCTTCAGTTCTAAAATTGAAGGAAACTTCACGAAACTCAAAAATTCAACTTATGAAGATATTTTTTTAGGAACTTCCAAAAATCATTGATTTTTTTTTCTTTCGGTTTTCAAGTAATGCCTGGAGGGAAAAAAAGGGC
Source organism: Dendrobates tinctorius (assembly GCF_039654945.1). Taxonomy (NCBI): domain Eukaryota; kingdom Metazoa; phylum Chordata; class Amphibia; order Anura; family Dendrobatidae; genus Dendrobates; species Dendrobates tinctorius. The sequence goes on from NW_027361825.1 coordinate 9,219,915, forward strand.
TATGTGCACACAACAGCTTCAAAACTTAGGTGAACTAGACAAGTTTCCCAGGCAGAAGATGCTTCAGGAGCCTCTGACATTTTTGTTTTTTTCCTGACTGTCTTGTGTTGCTTTTTCAGTCGTTCCCTGAATGTTTTGGATATTGGCAGTTTTTTGGAGGGTTTTTTACGTGGTGTTTGTGACATCTTTTTTTTTCCAGTACTCTTTTTTTAGAAACAATGTCAAAACTCTCCAAAAAATGTCAAGTCGTCATCTGGGCATCTTTTCAGCTTTCCCATTGACTTGCATTATAAAGTGCAAAGAGTCCCATGAGTGGGAAAAAGTCAGAAGAATGGAAATCTCATTGATTAACGTTTTTACAATCCTTAAGTGGTTAAAAAACAATCAAGAACCTGAACATATGAACGGTGAGTCGCTTTTTCATAGAAATACAAATGTTCAATTTTTTAAATGTTTTTTTTTTTTTAACAGGTCTTCAGGTGGTTTCCTTGGTGGAATCTGACTGAAAAATGTGTCATGTCAACATACCAAGTTTCCACTCTGTTTCCGCTCCAAAATTAAGCCAAAAGAATGAGGGCAAAATTCATTAAACTCTTATGCCATTATTTTTCTATAAAAAACTTTGAAAATTTGTGTCATTTTGACTCCATTTGAGGCTCCGCTGAACCCTTGGGACTTTTAGAGTTTTCATGCGATTTTCAGCCAGTTTCGACAAAATGGGGGGTGAGACAGGGGTGTGGTGACTGCTGCTCTTCAAATTCATGGCAATGGAGGGTGTTTGCTACACCACAAATCTTTAGGTCCCGTTACATTTAGCGATGCACCAGCGATCCTGACAACGATACGACCCAGTCAGGATTGCTGGTGCATCGCTAAATGGTGGCTAGTGAGCTGCCAAACAGGCAGATCTCACCAGCGACGCAGCAGCGATAAGCAATCCTTCGGCAGTCACTCTTACCTGTCACACCGCAGCGATGATGACGACTTCTGCCTGCGCCCATGCATCGCTAGTCGGCGCCAGAGGGACGCCAAAGAGGAAATAATGGCCCAGGACCTTCGAGCGCGATCAGCGATATCCAATGGGGGGGCCAGTTGCAGGTAAGTGTCACACAAAGCGAGATCACTAGCAATATCGCTGTTGCGTCACAAAATCGGTGACGCTTTAGCGAAATCGCTAGTGATATCGCTATGTGTAAAAGGCCCTTTACTCCAGCAGGGACAGGAGTATGATTTGTGGCAAGGAGCACACAGAGGTGAACTCCACTCGTTCAATGCTCATGTAGAAAATTTACTCATAGAATGCAAATAAAGTTTTGTGCAGCTACTACTCAAGCAAGAACTGGTAGATTTTAGCTCTGAAGCCTGGATAATTGTGAATGCAGCACAAGAATATAATGTAATCTGTAACTAAGGATCAGTACAGGATAAATAATGCCAGCTATTTCTGCTGTGATGTGACTCAGCTTTCTGCAAAGATTAATTACGCAACATATATACATATGTAAAGTGGAAAGAGTCGAAAATGATAAACTCTTCAAACTAAAATTGTAACATCAAATTACGAGAAAAAATTGTGTAAGATTGTATAAAAAATGTCTGAAATTAGAAATGTCTTTCAGCTGATTAAAGGAAGAAAGTTATGTAATAAAATTCCAGTTTTATTATTTGTTTCTAAACTATCGAGAGAATTTATGAGTCTTGTTTGTACACGTTTATAGGAAACCAAAACTTGGCAGTGGAGCTGTTACTTTATGTGCTGCTCTCACAAAACAGGCTTTTATTTTATTGTATATAGATATTAAAATACTTTGAAGTCCTTGTAAATAACAAGTTTAGTCCTCAAGCCATCCAAAATCCTTTATTGGAGCAGTGTAATGTCTTAAGTAAAGTTTTGAGTCATCTGTTTGGTTATGACATTTACACTCATATGATCGCGTGGATTTTTTAAGGGGTTTTTCTGTTTGATCTTTTCCCAAATGATCGCTGGAGAAACCTGGCAGTAGGTGTTAAGTTCTTCAACAGCGCCACCACAGGGGAAATGAAGCTCTACACAATACACATTTTTATTAATAGTATTATTATTACACCTTCTACATATTGGGCAAATGATCTTGGAGATGTGAATACCTCTTTAAGTAGGACCAAACAGTAAGCAAGACGGCTTTCACAGGTTCAGAATTTGCCAAGAGCGATTGCAGAACACAGCAGCATCATCTGGTGGTAAGGAGAAGAAATGCAACACAATTATCAAGGTAAACAATAGCAGCCTCTAGTGGCCAATCCAGAGAAGGACAGCAGGAATCCTGACACATGAACACTAATGAAGGAGTGTGGGTGATCAGACAAACAATGGTCCAGCATGGTCAATAGCCAACCTTAAGTCTCCCAGAATTCTGATTATCATAGTAAAGGTACAACACCTTTGAACACTAGCAACATACTCATGGACGTACAGTATCTTGAACAAAGTAAAGTTTTTGTCAGACTGAAACAGTATTGAATAGGCTCTGGGTTAAAAAAAAATGTCACTTTCCATACAATTTCAGAATAACTTCATCACCTAGAAGCATCAAAACATTATTTTTTTTTTAGTCCTAGCCACAATGGAGGTTTTTGGACATTAACATTAAATACCAGTTATCCCAAATTCATTGGTTGGAACTGCATTTGGTTCTTTATGACAATCAGGGCTTTGAAATGGATTTGTTTTTTATCATCCATTGTCCCATATTGCAGAAATGGGTGACACTTGCTCTCCACTGTTCAAAATACATAGTCCTCCGCAGAGTTGACAACAACTACGTGAATGACATGATAAATAGCTTTTAATATAGCTTAATATTCTCCAAAAGTTTATACAAAATGCAAAATAAATCTATATTACAATAGTATACAGTATATGCCCATTCTCTCGTCCTTCTCCATGGATGCGGTGCATACGATTATGGAATAATACTCACGACTAGGTGGTTGTGGTGGGAAATGCTGTGGTTGCTGTCTTGGTGTATGTCTTGGTACTTGTTGGTCAAAGCGAGGTTCTTCATCCACTCCAATCCCCATCCACCTCTTTTTACCCCCCTCCACCCCCCTTTGTGCAGCTGCCGAGCATTGATTGGTGACACAGTTCACCGATCAACACCCAGGCTCACTTTTTTCTCAGCCCCCTTAGCGCCAACTCCCTACACACATCCCGCAGCCGCCAAACGTTGATAAGTGATGCAGATCACTTACCAGAGTTTGTGCCTGCTGTTTTTCTTTTTTTTCCACCCCCTTTGCGCCACTCCATGCGCACATACAGCTACTGCCGAACTTTGATAAGTGAAACAGTTCACTTATCAGAGCTCGTGTCGGCTGTTTTAGACACTTTTATTTTCGCCATCTCCATGCGCACATCCAGCAATTTTGATAAGTGACACTCAATTCACTTATCAGAGCTAGGGCCTGCTGTTTTAGACTTTTTTTCACAGGCATTTTTTTCTCCCTATTTGCTTTTTTTCTTTTAGCTTTCTCTTTTCTGCATAGTTTACATCAATCACTATCCCCCCGCACATACACCATATTCACACAAAAATGTCCAGCTGGTCAAATTCGTCCCAACAGTGCTATTCAGTGGAGGAAGCATATTCTTTCCTTGCCTCCGGCACTGATAGCGAGGGAGAGGATCCACATTTTTGTACTTTTCGGATTCTTCATCCTCATCCTCGTCCTCTTCCTCCTCCTCATCAGATCCTGCAGGACCGCCACACAGACGCCCCAGGACAGAAGATGAGTCTCCGGCCTAGGATCTGTGCTATTACCGCTGTGTCCTGCGATTGGCGCGATCGATGCGATCGGCAATCGCGCCAATCCAGGGGGGTTTTTGCCAGTGCCTGGCATTGCCAGGCACCGGCCTAGGATCAAGTACATCAGTACTCGATCCTAGCCTAAGACCTCATTGTTTCAGCCAATCTGATTGGATGAAACAATGAGAAAGGCTTTGATTGATTGTTCAGAATTGAACAGCCAATCACAGCGCTTGGGAAGCCGGGGGGCGGGATCAGAGTCCGGGAGGCTGACACCATCTTCCCTAAAGATGGCTTTGGAATTTTAATGCGATCACGGTGACTTAAATCTTGGTACGCATTAAAGGGTATGACGTACTATCCCATCCATGGTCATACGGGCCTGGGTCACCTGGACAGGATAGTACTTCAAATGTCAGAAAGGGGTTAAACAATGTTTTACCTCAAGGAAAGAATCAGTTTCAATACAGTGCTGCAATGTCTGTATACTCTTTTGCTTCCCCCTGCTCAGGAGATCTGGTATGATCAGACCATGTTCCGTTCAGTTAAACACGACCATTGCACAGTACACAGCAGAGGCACAGTTATAGGATTACCTCAGCACAGGAACATTTTATTTACACATATCCAATTGTGGAACTTATTATTCCAAGATCTTTTGATTAAAATGAACTTTTGTTCATGGGAAAAAACCTTTAACTTCATAAACCAGGGGTAGCTATTCCTATAGGGCCCCCTCTCTTTTCACTCATGAGTGGTGTGATGAACAAGGGGTCCCATATTCTGATGTCTATATTGTCTGACAGGACAAATTGATGGGGATAGGTCTTGTGAAACATCTTCTACCGGGTGAGTCATAAAGGACGGACGTTTTTAAACTAATCATAAAATTGTTAAATATTTATTAAATATAAATGTATTCACAGATTTGGTTACGTATACTAATAGCATTTGACAAATTCAAGTGTGGAAAACAACATCTGCCATGTGGTGGCCATTATCAGTGATGCATTTCCAAAGGCGTTCTTGGAAGTTGGCATCAACACGTTCCAACACAACTCTGTCGATTTGGGCAACTTCCACTCGAATAGCTTCCTTCAGTTCTTGTAATGATCGAGGCTTAAGCTTGTATACACGTGATTTGAGGTGACCCCATAAGTAATAATCGCACATGGACAGGTCTGGGGACCTAGGAGGCCAATTAATATCGCCAAACCTGGAAATGATGCGACCAGGGAAGAGAGGGCGAAGAACGTTCATTGTTGCTCCGGCTGTGTGGGCCGTTGCCCCATCTTGTTGAAACCACACACTAGAGATGGGGATATGTTGCCGTCGTAACTCAGGAACAAAGAAGTTATTTATCATGGCGATATAACGTTGTGAGTTCACGGTAACAGTATTGCCATTATCGCCTTCGAAAAAGTACGGACCGATCACGCCATATTTGCCCATAGCGCACCACACCGTTACCTTAGGGCTGTGCAGCGGTCGTTCATGTAATTCTTTCGGATTTTCATAGGCCCAATAACGGCAGTTCTGCTGATTAACCATGCCATTGACATGGAAATGAGCTTCATCACTCATGAATAAAATAAGGTTGTCGTTTTGCTCAATAATTGCTTCCATCTCATGTGCGAACTTCAGTCGCGCTGCGTAATCCCCGTGCTCCAACTGTTGCACAATGGCCAATTTATAGGGGTGGAAATGCAGGTCTAAATGCAAAATACGCCTTACTGTACGATTACTGAGGGCAAGTTCTAAAGAATGTTTCCGAGCAGATCGACTCGGACTACGCAGCATGGCTTGCCTGACGCGTTCCACATTTTCAAGGGTACGTGCCGTTCGTGGAGCCCCCGGTGGTCGTTTGTTCATTAGTGTACCTCGTGTACGGAGTGCTTCAACCCAACGTAGGATAGTGTTACGAGCGGGAACAGCTTGATTTCTGTGAATATTGAAATGACGCCGAAACTCACGCTGAACGGCTGTGATACACTCATTATTCTTGACAAAACTGTCGTATGCAAAAACGCGATGTTCTATCGTCCACGGCACCATAGCTTAAACTGAAACTAAAATAAAAACAATGCTTTCACCTCACAAACATAACCCCGCCTCCCGCACATCTCTACCTCCACCTGGTGGTGAGTTATAGCCACTTCAAATACATCCGTCCTTTATATTTAACGATTTTATGATTAGTTTAAAAACGTCCGTCCTTTATGACTCACCCGGTATAATGACTATACACATTTAGGGCATAGTACTATGCCTAGATATTTTTATTACACTATAAATTAGTCACAAATTAGGGCAAGTAATTCTGCCGCAAACATCTGTGATCTACATTGTGCTGTTGTTCTGTTATTTCTCCTAAATATTGCTGAATAAATTAACACCTAGGTGTTTACACTCCCCTTGTCATTGGGTCAAATGTGTGTGACTCTGACACTCACAATCTCACGATAATAATTGGACAATGTTAGCCCATGTAGGTTCACTTTCCTACATGGTAATACCCAGATGTCAATTTATTCATTAATTTTTAGAAATAATAACAAAGAAATGGCACAATGTAAATTTCTAAGAAAACTGGAACATTGTTATAATAACATATCAAAAGAAAAAATAATTGTTTAAAGTAAACCTGTGACCAGGTCAAAAGTAGCAAGTTATTACTCCTGTTGTTCTCCAAACCAGGAGCTAGTTGCTCATAGGATCCTCTGGGGCATGTCTTTAGTGTGTAATTACATTATTACCAAGTGCACCATGCCCCCTTGATAAAAGCCATAAAAATTAGCACAAAATTAAAAAAAACACTTACCTCTAGAAATGTATGGATGATTTAAAAAAAAAAACTGAGCAAACTCATGGGATCAGCAGAAATAAAATAACTGCAAAAGCTTGATGTTTTTAGCCTGGTGATTACACCTCTATTAAAGAGCATGCAGTAAATACAGAGATGAACTCTTTGATGCCTAGTTAACAGGAATCTACTCACTAAATGTATTAAATATTTCACTTACTGGTGACTGAAGTAGCAGTGGTAGTTCGGGCTCCAGTACTAGTAAGAGTCACACTATTTGTTGATACTGTGGTGGTTGTGGATGTTGCAGTTTTACGTGGACCTGCAGAAGTAGTGATAGAGGCTGTGGCTATGGATGCTGTTATTTTAGATGAAGCTGAAATAGAAGCAATTGTAACAGTTAAAGCTGAAGTTGTAGATGTACTAGATGTTGGGGCTCCAGTGGTGGTTAAAGGAGTAGCAATTGTAGTTAATGTTGATACTGCAGTGGCAGTAGGATCTACAATAGTCATAGACTCATTGGTTGTTGGTGTGGCAGTAGTAATGGAAAATGAAGTAGTAGCTACTGCTGCAGTGGTTGTTGGATCTGGTGTAGCAGTTTGGGCCATAGTTGTAGTTAAGGCTGAAAATGTAGTTGAATCTGGAATAGCAGTTGTAAATAATGTTGCAGTAGTAGTTGGAGCTGGTGTAGAAGTTGGAGCTGGAGTTATAGCTGGAGTTATAGTTGGTGCTGCAGTAGTAGTTGGATCTGAAGTAGTAGTGGTAGCTGCAGTAGTAATTGAAGCTACAGTTGTAGTTGGAGCTGGAGTTGTAGTTAGAGCTGGAGTTGTAGTTGGAGCTAGAGTTGTAGTTGGAGCTGAAGTTGTAATTAGAGATAGAGCTGGAGTTGGAGCTGGAGTCATAGTTGTAGCTGGAGATGTGGTTGGAGCTGTAGTCGTAGACAGAGCTGAAGGAGTAGTTGGAGCTGAAGTTGTAGTTGGAGCTGCAGTAGTAGTTGGAGCTGGCATAGTTGGAGCTGGAAATGTAGTTGGAGGTAGAGTTGTAGATAGAGCTGGAGATATAATTGGAGCTGCAGTAGTAGTTGGAGCCAGAGTTGTAGTTGGAGCTGCAGAAGCTGCAGTAGTGTTGGAGCTGGCGTTGAAGTTGGAGCTGGAGTTGTAGTTGTAGTTGCAGTAATATTTGGAGCTGCTGTAGTAGTTGGAGCCAAGGTTATAGTTAGAGCTGGAGTTGTAGTTGGAGATTGAGTTATAGTTGGAACTGGAGTTGTAGTTAGAGATGGAGTTGAAGTTGGAGCTGCAGAAGTAGTTGTAGCTGGAGTAGTAGTTGGGGCTACAGTTGTAGTTGTTGCTACAGTAGTAGTTTGAGTTGCTGTAGTAGTTGGAGCTTCAGTAGTAGTTGGAGCGAGAGTTGTAGTTGGTGCTGCAGTAGCAGTTGAAGCAGCAGTAGCAGTTGGTGCTGGTGTAGTTAGAGCTGGTGTTGTAGTTGGAGCTGCAGTAGTAGTTGGAGCTGGAATTTTAGTTGGAACTGGAGTCAGAGTTGGAGCTGGAGTCGGAGTTGGAGCTGGAGTCGTAGTTGGAGCTGGAGTTGCAATTGGACCTGGAGCCATAGCTGGAGCTAGAGTTGTAGATGGAGCAGGAGTCGTAGTTGGAGCTGGAGTGGTGGTTGAAGCTGGAGTTGTATTTGGAGCTAGAGTAGTAGATGGAGCTGGAGTCATAGTTGGAGCTGGAGTCATAGTTGGAGCTGGAGTCATAGTTGGATCTGCAGTTGAAGTTAGTGCTGGAGTTCCTTTTGAAGCTTGAGTTGGATCTGTAGCCGCAGTTGGTGCTGCAGTAGTAGCTGGAGCTGGAGTAGTGGTTGGGGCTATGGTTGTAGTAGATACTGCTGCAGTAGATGGAGCTGTTATAGTAGTTGGAGCTGCAGTAGTTGTTGGAGAGAGAGTTGCAGTTGGAGCTGGAGTTGTAGTTGGTGCTGGAGTCATAGTTGGAACTGGAGTCATAGTTGAAGCTGGAGTCAGAGCTGTAGTCATAGTTGGTGTTGCAGTAGCAGTTGGAGCTGGAGATGAAGTTGGTGCTGCAGTAATAGTTGAAGTAGTAGTTGGTGACATAGTTGTAGTTGGTACTGCAGTAGTTTTTGGAGCTGCTCTAGTAGTTGGAGCTGCAGTAGTAGTTGCAGCTGGAATGGCTGTTGGAGCTGGATTTGTAGTTGGAGCTGCAGTAGTAGTTGAAGCTGCAGTAGTAGATGGAGATGGTGTTTTAGTTAGAGCTGGTGTTTTAGTTGGAGCTAGAGTCGTTGTTGGAGCTGCAGTAGAAGATGGAGCTGGTGTTGTAGTTAGAGCTGGTGTTGTAGTTGGGGCTGGAGTTATAGTTGGAACTGGCATCGTAGTTGGAGCTGGAGTCAGAGCTGTAGCCATAGTTGGTACTGCAGTAGTAGTTGGAGCTGCAGTAGTAGATGGGGATATAGTTGCAGTTGTTGCAACAGTAGTAGTTGGAGCTTCTGTAGCAGTTGAAGCTGCAGTAGTAGTTGGAGCTGGAGTTTCAGTTGGTGCTGCAGTGGTAGTTGGAGCTGGTGTATTAGATGGGAATAAAGCTGTAGTTATTGCTATAGTAGTAGTTGAATTTGGAGTAGTAGTGGAAGCTGGAGTTGTGGCTGGAGATGTAGTAGTACATGGCGTTGCAGTCGTAGTTGTAGCTGGTGATGTCGTTGGAGTTGGTGTTGTAGTTGGAGCTGATGTTGTAGTTATAGTCGCAGATGGAGCTGGAGTCATAGTTGGAGCTGGAGATGTAGTTGGAGCTGTAGTAATAGTTGGAGCTGGGGGTGTAATTGAAGCTGGTGTCATAGTTGGAGCTGGAGTCGTACTTGGAGCTGGAGTCATGGTTGGATCATGAGTCGCAGTTACAGATGAAGTCGCAGTTGGAGCTGGAGTTGAAGTTGGAGCTGGAGCCATAGTTGGAGCTAGAGTAGTAGTTGGAGCTGTGGTCGTAATTGGAGCTGGAGTTGAAGTTGGAGCTGGAGTCATAGTGGCAGCTGGAGTCGTAGTTGGAACTGCAGTTGTACATGGAGCTGGAGTTCTAGTTGAAGATGGAGTCAGATCTGTAGCCGTAGTAGGTGCTGCAGTAGTAGCTGGAGCTGGAGTAGTGGTTGGGGATATAGTTGTAGTTGATACTGCTATAGTAGTTGGAGCTGCTGTAGTAGTTGGAACTGCAGTAGTCATTAGAGCAAGAGTTATAGTTGGAGCTGGAGTTGTAGTTGGAGCTGGATTTATAGTTGGAGCTGCAGTAGTAGATGGTGCTGGTGTTGTAGTTAGAGCTGGTGTTTTATTTGGAGCTGGAGTCATTATTGGAGCTGCAGTAGTAGTTAAACCTGCAGTAGTAGATGGAGCTGCTGTTGTAGTTGGTGCTGGAGTCGTAGTTGGAGGTGGAGTTGTAGTTGGAGCTGGAGTCGTAGTTGCAGCGGGGGTTGCAACTGGAGCTGTAGTTATAGTTGTAGCTGCAGTTGAATTTGGACCTTTCTTTGTAGATGGAACTGGAGTTGTAGTTGGGGCTGGAGACAGAGCTGAAGTCGTAGTTGTTGCTGCAGCAGTAGTTGGGGCTGGAGTAGTAGTTGGCACTATAATTGAAGTTGTTGCTACAGTAGTATTTGTAGCTGCTGTAGTAGTTGGAGCTGAAGTAGCAGATGGAGCTCGAGTTGTAGTTGGTGCTGCAGTAGTAATTGGATCTGAGGTAGTAGTTGAGGCCATAGTTGTAGATGATGCTGTAGTAGTTGGATTTCCAGTAGTAGTGGGAGCTGCAGTAGTCGTTGGAGCTTGAATTGTAGTTGGACCTGGAGTTGTAGATGGAGATGGTGTTGTAGATGGAGCTGGTGCTGTAGTTGGAGCTGGGGTTGTATTTGGAGCTGCAGTAGTGGTTGAAACTGGATTTTTAGTTGCTGCAGTTTTAGTGCTGCAGTATTAGTTGAAGTAGTCATTGGGGATATAGTTGTAGTTGTTGCTACAGTAGTAGGTGGAGCTGCTGTAGTAGTTGGAGTTGCAGTAGTAGTTGGAGCAGGGGTTGCAGTTGGAGCTGCAGTAGAAGTAAAAGTTGCAGTAGTAGTAGGAGCTGGTGTTGTAGTTGGAGCTGGTGTCGTAGTTGGAGCTGGAGTCATAGCTGGAGCTAGAGTCGTAGTTGGAGCTGGAGTCGTAGTAGGAGCTGGAGATGTACTTACAGCTGGAGTCGTAGATGGAGCTGAGGTCATAGTTGGATCTACAGTTGTAGTAGGAGCTGCAGTTGTATTTGGAGCTGGCATCGTAGTTGGAGCTGGAGTTGTAGTTGATTCTATAGTTATAGTTGTTGCTGTAGTAGTTGGATTTGCAGTAGAAGATGGAGCTGGAGTGGAAGCTGGTGCTGCAGTTGTAGTTGGAGATGAAGTAGTAGTTTGGGATATAGTAGTAGTTTTTTCTACAGTAGTAGTTGGAGCTGCAGTAGTAGTTGGAGTTGCAGTAGTCATTGGAGCTGGAGTTGTAGCTGGAGCTGGTTTTGTAGATGGAGTTGTTGTTGTAGTTGGGGCTGCAGTCTTAATTGGAGCTGGAGTCATAGTTGCAGCTGGAGTTGTAGTTGGAGCTGGTGTTGTAGATGGAGCTGTTGTGGTTGTAGTTGGAGTTGCAGTTGGAATTGCAGTTATAGTTGGAGCTGCAGTATTATTTGGAGCTGGAGTAGAATTTGGAGCTGGAGTAGTTGGAGCTGGAGTTGTAGTTGAGGCTATAGTTGTAGTTGTTTCTTCTGTAGCAGTTGGAGCTGCTGTAGTAGTTGGAGCTGCAGTAGTAGATGGAGCTGGAGTTGGTGCTGCAGTTGTAGTTGGAGCTGGAGTAGTCGTTGGAGCTGGAGTTGTAGTTGGAGCTGGCGTCGTAGTAGGAGCTGGAGATGTACTTACAGCTGGAGTCGTAGATGGAGCTGAGGTCGTAGTTGGATCTACAGTTGTAGTAGGAGCTGCAGTTGTATTTGGAGCTGGCATCGTAGTTGGAGCTGGAGTTGTAGTTGATTCTATAGTTAGAATTGTTGCTGTAGTAGTTGGATTTGCAGTAGAAGATGGAGCTGGAGTGGAAGCTGGTGCTGCAGTTGGAGATGAAGTAGTAGTTTGGGATTTAGTAGTAGTTTTTTCTACTGTAGTAGTTGGAGCTGCAGTAGTAGTTGGAGTTGCAGTAGTCATTGGAGCTGGAGTTGTAGCTGGAGCTGGTGTTGTAGATAGAGTTGTTGTTGTAGTTGGGGCTGCAGTCTTAATTGGAGCTGGAGTCATAGTTGCAGCTGGAGTTGTAGTTGGAGCTGGTGTTGTTGATGGAGCTGTTGTGGTTGTAGTTGGAGTTGCAGTTGGAATTGCAGTTATAGTCGGAGCTGCAGTAGTATTTGGAGCTGGAGTAGAATTTGGAGCTGGAGTAGTTGGAGCTGAAGTTGTAGTTGAGGCTATAGTTGTAGTTGTTTCTTCTGTAGCAGTTGGAGCTGCTGTAGTAGTTGGAGCTGCAGTAGTAGATGGAGCTGGAGTTGGTGCTGCAGTTGTAGTTGGAGCTGGAGTAGTCGTTGGAGCTGGAGTTGTAGTTGGAGCTGGAGTTGTAGATGGAGCTGGAGTTGTAGATGGAGCTGGTGTTGTAGTTGGAGCTGGTGTTGTAGATGGAGCTGGAGTTGTAGATGGAGCTGGTGTTGTAGTTGGAGCTGGTGTTGTAGTTGGAGCTGGAGTTGTAGATGGAGCTGGTGTTGTAGTTGGAGCTGGAGTTGTAGTTGGAGCTGGTGTTTTAGTTGGAGCTGGTGCTGTAGTTCGATCTGGAGTCGTAGTTGAAGCTGGAGTCGTAGTTTTAGCTGGAGTTGCAGTTGGAGTTGGAGTTCCAATTGGAGCTGAAGTCGCAGTTGCAGCTGGAGTCTTAGTTGCAGCTGGAGTCGTAGTTGGAGTTGGAGTCGTAATTGGAAATGCAGTTGTAATCTGACCTGCAGTTGTAGTTGGAGCTGGTGTTGTAGTTGGAACTGGAGTCATAGTTAAAGCTGAAGTCTGAGCTGTAGTCGTAGTTGGTGCTGCAGTAGTAGTTGGAGCTGGGGTTGTAGTTAGTGCTGTACTAGTAGTTGAAGTAGTAGCTGGTGTTATAGTTGTAGTTGTTGCTACAGTTGTAGTTGGAGCTGCAGTAGTAGTTGAAGTTGCAGTAGTAGATGTAGCTGGTGTTGCAGTTAGGGTTGGTGTTTTAGTTGGAGCTGGAGTCATTGTTGGCGCTTCAGTAGCAGTTGAAGCTGCAGTAGTAAATGGAGCTGGTGTTGTAGTAAGAGCTGGAGTCGTAGTTGGAGCTTGAGTTATAGTTGGAGCTAGAGTCATGGTTTGAGCTAGAGTAGTAGTTGGAGCTGAAGTCGCAGTTGGAGCTGGGTTCGTAGTTGGAACTATAGTTGTAGTTGGAGCTGCAGTTATATTTGGAGCTGGCGATGTAGTTGGAACTGGGGTTGTGGGTGGGACTGGAGTCAGTGCTGAAGTTGTAGTTGGTGCTGCAGCAGTAGCTGGAGTAGTAGTTGGTGCTATAGTTATAGTTGTTGCAACAGTAATAGTTGGAGCTGCTGTAGTAGTTGGAGCTGCAGTAGTAGTTGGGGCTGAGGTAGTAGTTGGTGCTATAGTTGTAGTTGCTGCTGTAGTAGCTGGAGCTGCAGTACTAGTGGGAGCTGCAGTAGTCGTTGCAGCTGGGGTTATAGTTTGAGTTGGAGTTGTAGTTGGAGATGGTGTTGTAGATGGAACTGGTGTTGTAGTTGGTGCTGGTGTTGTAGTTGTATCTGCAGTGGTAGTTGGAGCTGGATTTGTAGTTGGTGCTGCAGTATTAATTGAAGCAGTAGTTGGGGACATAATTGTAGTTGTGGCTACAGTAGTAGTAGGAGCTCCTGTAGAAGTTGGAGCTGCAGTAGTAGTTGGATCTGCAGTACTAGTTGGAGCTGGATTTGTAGCTGGAGCTGCAGTAGTAGTAGGAGCTGGTCTTCTAGTTAGAGCTGGTGTTGTATTTGGAGCTGGAGTTGTTGTTAGAGCTGTAGTCACAGTTGGGGCTAGAGTCGTGGTTGGAGCTAGAGTCATAGTTGGAGCTGGAGACAAAGTAACAGCGGGAGTCGTAGTTGGAGCTGGGGTCATAGTTGGATGTACAGTTGTAGTAGGAGCTACAGTTGTATTTGGAGCTGGCGCAGTTGGAGCTGAAGTTGTTGTTGAGGCTATAGTGGTAGTTGTTGCTGCTGTAGTAGTTGGAGCTGCTGTAGTAGTTGGAGCTGCAGTAGCTGTTGAAGCTGGAGTTGTAGCTGGAGCTTGTGTTGTAGATGGAGTTGGTGTTGTAGTTGGAGCTGCAGTCGTAGTTGGAGCTGGAATCGTAGATGCAGCTGGAGTCATAATTGCAGCTGGAGTAGTAGTTGCAGTTGGAGTCAAAGTTGTAGCTGGAATTGTAGTTGGAGCTGGTGTCGTAGATTGAGCTGGTGTTGTAGTTGGAGTTGAAGTCGTAATTGGAACTGCAATTGTATTTGGAGCTGGCGAAGTTGGAGCTGGAGATGTAGTTGAAGCTATAATTATAGTTGTTGCTTCCGTAGCAGTTGGAGCTACTGAAGTAGTTGGAGCTGAAGTAGTAGATGGAGCTGGAGTTGTAGTTGGTGCTGTAGTTGTAGTTTCAGCTGCAGTAGTTGGGGTTATAGTTGTAGTATTTGCTGCTGTAGTAGTTGGAGCTGCAGTAGTAGTTGGAGCTGCAGTAGTTGTTGTTGCTGGAGCTGCAGTTAGAGCTGGTGTTGTAGATAGAGCTGGTGTTGTAGTTGAATTTGGAATCGTAGTTGGAGCTGGAGTCATAGTTTTAGCTGGAGTTGCAGTTGGAGCTGAAGACGCAGTTGCAGCTGGAGTCGTAGTTGCAGCTGGAGTCGTAGTTGCAGCTGGAGTCATAGTTGGAGCTGGAGTCGTAGATTGATTTGGAGTCCTAGTTGGAACTGCAGTTGTACAGTAATCTGAGCTGCAGTTGTAGTTGGAACTGGACTCGTAGTTGAAGCTGTAGTCGGAGCTATAGTCGTAGTTCGTGCTGCAGTAGTAACATAGTAACATAGTAACATAGTAACATAGTTATTAAGGTTGAAGGGAGACTTTAAGTCCATCTAGTTCAACCCATATCCTATCCTAACTTGCCCTAACATGTTGATCCAGAGGAAGGCAAAAAAACCCCATGTGGCAACAAGTAAGCTTCACATTGGGGAAAAAAATTCCTTCCTGACTCCACATACGGCAATCAGACTTGCTCCCTGGATCAACGCAATATTAAGGAAACTAGTGTATATACCCTGTAATATTATACTTTTCAAGAAAGGCATCCAGTCCATTCTTAAATTTTAGTAGGGAATCACTCATTACAACATCATATGGCAGAGAGTTCCATAGTCTCACTGCTCTTACAGTAAAGAATCCGCGTCTGTGAGTATGCTTAAACGTTCTTTCCTCCAGACGTAGAGGATGCCCCCTTGTCCCCGTCACAGGTCTAAGAGTAAAAAGATCATTAGAAAGCTCTTGGTATTGTCCCCGCATATATTTATACAGTGTAATAAGATCACCCCTAAGCCTTCGATTCTCCAAACTAAATAACCCCAAATGTAATAACCTGTCTTGGTATTGCAGACCCCCTAGTTCCCTAATAACCTTGGTCGCTCTTCTCTGCACCCGCTCCAGTTCAGCTATGTCTTTCTTATACACCGGAGACCAGAACTGTACACAGTATTCTAAGTGTGGTCGCACTAGTGACTTATATAGAGGTAAAATTATGTTCTCCTCATGAGCATCTATGCCTCTTTTAATGCATCCCATTATTTTATTTGCCTTTGCAGCAGCTGCCTGACACTGGCCACTAAATGTGAGTTTGTCGTCCACCCATACACCCAGGTCTTTTTCAGTGACTGTTTTGCCCAGTGTTTTACAATTAAGCACATAATTATACATCTTGTTCGTTCTACCCAAGTGCATGACCTTACATTTATCCCCATTAAAGCTCATTTGCCATTTATCAGCCCAAGCTTCTAGTTTACATAAATCCTCCTGTAATATAAAATTGTCCTCCTCTGTATTGATTACCCTGCAGAGTTTAGTGTCATCTGCAAATATTGAAATTCTACTCTCTATGCCCCCTACAAGGTCATTAATAAATATGTTAAAAAGAAGCGGGCCCAAAACTGACCCCTGTGGTACCCCACTGCTAACCGTGACCCAGTCTGAGTGTGCTCCATTAATAACCACCCTTTGTTTCCTATCCCTGAGCCAGCTCTTAACCCACCTTCACATATTTTCCCCTATCCCCATTGTTCTCATTTTATGTATCAACCTTTTGTGTGGCACCGTATCAAAAGCTTTTGAAAAGTCCATCTACACCACATCCACTGCATTCCCTTGGTCCAGTCCGGAACTTACCTCTTCATAAAAGCTTATCAGATGAGTCTGACAGGAACGGTCCCTTGTAAACCCATGTTGATATTGGGTCATGAGGTTATTCTTCTCCAGATACTCCAGTATAGTATCTTTTAGAAAACCCTCCAGGATTTTACCCACAGTTGAGGTTAAACTTACTGGTAGTAGTTGGATCTGAGGTGGTGGTTGGGCCTATAGTTTTAATTGCTGCTGTAGAAGTTGGAGCTGCAGTAGTAGTGGGAGCTGCATTAGTCATTGGAGCTGGAGTTGTAGTTGGAGCTGGAGTTGTAGTTGGAAATGGTGTTGTAGATGGAGCTGCAGTAGTAGTTGGAGCTAGATTTGTAGTTGGTGCTGCAGTATTAGTTGAAGTAGTAATTGGGGACATAGTTGTAGTTGTTGCTACAGTAGTAGTTGGAACTGCTGTAGTAGTTGGAGCTGCAGCAGTACTTGGAGCTGCAGTAGTAGTTAGAGCTGGTGTTGTAGTTGGAGCTGGAGCTGTAGTTGGAGCTGCAGTAGTAGTTGAAGCTGCAATAGTAGATGTAGCTGGTGTTGCAGTTAGGGTTGGTGTTTTAGTTGGAGCTGGAGTCATTGTTGGCGCTTCAGTAGCAGTTGAAGCTGCAGTAGTAGATGGAGCTGGTGTTGTAGTAAGAGCTGGAGTCGTAGTTGGAGCTTGGTTATAGTAGTAGTTGGAGCTGAAGTCGCAGTTGTAGCTGGGTTCGTAGTTGGAGCTATAGTTGTAGTTGGAGCTGCAGTTATATTTGGAGCTGGCAATGTAGTTGGAACTGGAGTTGTGGGTGGGACTGGAGTCAGAGCTGAAGTCGTAGTTGGTGCTGCAGCAGTAGCTGGAGTAGTAGTTGGTGCTATAGTTATAGTTGTTGCAACAGTAATAGTTGGAGCTGCTGTAGTAGTTGGAGCTGCAGTAGTAGTTGGGGCTGAGGTAGTAGTTGGTGCTATAGTTGTAGTTGCTGCTGTAGTAGCTGGAGCTGCAGTAGTAGTGGGAGCTGCAGTAGTCGCTGCAGCTGGGGTTATAGTTGGAGCTGGAGTTGTAGTTGGAGATGGTGTTGTAGATGGAACTGGTGTTGTAGTTGGTGCTGGTGTTGTAGTTGTACCTGCAGTGGTAGTTGGAGCTGGATTTGTAGTTGGTGCTGCAGTATTAATTGAAGCAGTAGTTGGGGACATAATTGTAGTTGTGGCTACAGTAGTAGTAGGAGCTCCTGTAGTAGTTGGAGCTGCAGTAGTAGTTGGATCTGCAGTACTAGTTGGAGCTGGATTTGTAGCTGGAGCTGCAGTAGTAGTAGGAGCTGGTCTTCTAGTTAGAGCTGGTGTTGTATTTGGAGCTGGAGTTGTTGTTAGAGCTGTAGTCACAGTTGGGGCTAGAGTCGTGGTTGGAGCTAGAGTCATAGTTGGAGCTGGAGACAAAGTAACAGCGGGAGTCGTAGTTGGAGCTGGGGTCGTAGTTGGATGTACAGTTGTAGTAGGAGCTACAGTTGTATTTGGAGCTGGTGCAGTTGGAGCTGAAGTTGTTGTTGAGGCTATAGTGGTAGTTGTTGCTGCTGTAGTAGTTGGAGCTGCTGTAGTAGTTGGAGCTGCAGTAGCTGTTGAAGCTGGAGTTGTAGCTGGAGCTGGTGTTGTAGATGGAGTTGGTGTTGTAGTTGGAGCTGCAGTCGTAGTTGGAGCTGGAATCGTAGATGCAGCTGGAGTCATAATTGCAGCTGGAGTAGTAGTTGCAGTTGGAGTCAAAGTTGAAGCTGGAATTGTAGTTGGAGCTGGTGTCGTAGATTGAGCTGGTGTTGTAGTTGGAGTTGAAGTCGTAATTGGAACTGCAATTGTATTTGGAGCTGCAGTTGTATTTGGAGCTGGCGAAGTTGGAGCTGGAGATGTAGTTGAAGCTATAATTATAGTTGTTGCTTCCGTAGCAGTTGGAGCTACTGAAGTAGTTGGAGCTGAAGTAGTAGATGGAGCTGGAGTTGTAGTTGGTGCTGCAGTTGTAGTTGCAGCTGGAGTAGTTGGGGTTATAGTTGTAGTATTTGCTGCTGTAGTAGTTGGAGCTGCAGTAGTAGTTGGAGCTGCAGTAGTTGTTGCTGGAGCTGCAGTTGTAGCTGGTGTTGTAGATAGAGCTGGTGTTGTAGTTGAATTTGGAGTCGTAGTTGGAGCTGGAGTCATAGTTTTAGCTGGAGTTGCAGTTGGAGCTGAGGACGCAGTTGCAGCTGGAGTCGTAGTTGCAGCTGGAGTCATAGTTGGAGCTGGAGTCGTAGATGGATTTGGAGTCCTAGTTGGAACTGCAGTTGTACAGTAATCTCAGCTGCAGTTGTAGTTGGAACTGGAGTCGTAGTTGGAACTGGACTCGTAGTTGAAGCTGTAGTCGGAGCTATAGTCGTAGTTGGTGCTGCAGTAGTAGTTGGATCTGAGGTAGTGGTTGGGGCTATAGTTTTAATTGCTGCTGTAGAAGTTGGAGCTGCAGTAGTAGTGGGAGCTGCATTAGTCATTGGAGCTGGAGTTGTAGTTGGAGCTGGAGTTGTAGTTGGAAATGGTGTTGTAGATAGAGCTGCAGTAGTAGTTGGAGCTAGATTTGTAGTTGGTGCTGCAGTATTAGTTGAAGTAGTAATTGGGGACATAGTTGTAGTTGTTGCTACAGTAGTAGTTGGAACTGCTGTAGTAGTTGAAGCTGCAGCAGTACTTGGAGCTGCAGTAGTAGTTAGAGCTGGTGTTGTAGTTGGAGCTGGAGTTGTAGTTGGAGCTGTAGTCAAAGTTAGAGCTTGAGTCATGGTTGGAGCTGGAGTCGTAGTTGGAGATGGAGACGTAGTTACAGCTGGAGTCGTAGTTGGAGCTGGGGTCGTAGTTGGATCTACAGTTGTAGTAGGAGCTGCAGCTGTATTTGGAGATGGTGTTGTAGTAGGAGCTGGAGTCGTAGTTGAGGCTATGGTTGTAGTTGTTGCTAGAGTAGCAGTTGGAGCTGCTGTAGTAGATGGAGATGCAGTAAAAGATGGAGCTGGAGTGGAAGTTGGTGCTGCAGTTGAAGTTGGAGCTAGAATAGTAGGTGGGCTTTTAGTTGTAATTCTTGCTGCTCTAGTAGTTGGAGCTGCTGTAGTAGTTGGAGCTGCAGTAGTCATTGGCGCTGGAGTCGTAGTTGGAGCTAGAGTCGTAGATGCAGCTGGAGTTGTAGTTGCAGCGGGAGTCCTATTTGCCATTGGAGTAGTAGTTAAAGCTAGAGTCGCAGTTGTTGCTACTATAATAGCTGGAGCTGCAGTAGTAGATGGAGCTGCAGTAGTTGTTAGAGCTGCAGTAGTAGTTGGATCTGCAGTAGTAGTTGGAGCTGGAGTTGTAGTTGGAGCTGCTGTAGTAGTTGGAGCTAGAGATGTAGTTTGAGCTGGTGTTGAAGTAGGAGCTGGTGTTGTAAGAACTGGACTTGTAGTTGGAGCTGGAGTTGAAGCTGGAGTTGTAGATGGAGCTGAAGTCGGAGCCATAGTACTAGTTGGTGCTGCAGAAGTAGTTGAAGCTGGGGTAGTAGTTGAGGCTATAGTTGTAGTTGTTGCTACAGTAGTAGTTGGACCTGCAGCAGTAGTAGGCGCTGCAGAAGTAGTGGGAGCTAGAATTGTAATTGGTGCTGCAGTAGTAGTTGGGGCTATAGTTGTAGTTCTTGCTACAATAGTAGTTGGAGCTATTGTAGTATCTGGAGATGTAGTACTAGTTGGAGCTGCAATAGTAGTTAGAGCTGGATTTGTAGTTGGAGCTGCAGTAGTAGTTGGAGCTGCAGTAGTAGTTTTAGTTGCAGTAGTAATTTGAAATGGAGTTGTAGTTGGAGCTGCAGTAGTTGTTAGAGCTGCAGTAGAAGTTGAATCTGCAGTAGCAATTGGAACTGAAGTTGAAGTTGGAGCTGGAGTTGTAGTTAGACCTGGAGTTGTAATTGAAGCCACGGTAATAGTGAATCTGCAGTAGTGGTTGGAGTTAAAATTGTAGCTGGAGTCGGAGCTGTAGTATTAGTTGGTGCTTCAGTAGTAGTTGAAGCTGGAGTAGCAGTTGGGGCTATAGTTGTAATTGTTGCTATAGTAGTAGTTGGAGCTGCTGTAGTAGTTAGAGCTGCAGTAATAGTTGGAGCTGCAGTAGTAGTAGGAGCTGGTGTTGTAGTTAGAGCTGGAGTCAAAGTTGGAGCTAGAGTCGTGGTTGGAGCTGGAGTCGTAGTTGGAGCTGGAGACGTAGTTCCAGCTGGAGTCTTAGTTGGTGCTGGGGTCGTAGTAAGATCTACAGTTGTAGTTGGAGCTGGAGTCGGAGATGCAGCTGGTGTCATAGTTGCTGTTGGAGTCATATTTGCCGTTGGAGTCATAGTTGGAGCTGGAGTCACAGTTGTTGCTACAATAATAGTTGGAGCTGCAGTAGTAGTTGGAGCTGCAGTAGTAGTTTGAGCTGCAGTTGTAGTTGGAAATAGAGTTGTAGTTGGAGCTGCAGTAGTTGTTAAAGCTGCAGTAGTAGTTGGAGATGGAGTTGTAATTGGAGCTGCAGTAGTAGTTAGTGCTGCAGTACTAGTTGGATCTGCAGTAGTAGTTGGAGCTGGAGTTATAGTTGGAGTTGCTGTAGTGTTGTAGTTTGAGCTGGTGTTGAAGTAGGAGCTGGTGTTGTTGTTAGAACTGGAGTTGTAGTTGGAGCTGGAGCTGGAGTTGTAGATGGAGCTGTAGTTGGTGCTGCAGAAGTAGTTGAAGCTGGAGTAGTAGTTGAGGCTATAATTGTAGTTGTTGCTACAATAGTAGTTGGAGCTGCAGAAGTAGTAGGAGCTGCAGAAGTAGTAGGAGCTAGAGTTGTAGTTGGTGCTGCAGTAGTTGTTGGAGCTGATGTAGTATCTGGAGATGCAGTACTAGTTGGAGCTGCAGTAGTAGTTAGAGCTGGATTTGTGGTTGGAGCTGCAGTAGAAGTTGGAGCTGCAGTAGTAGTTTGAAATGGAGTTGTAGTTGGAGCTGCAGTAGTTGTTAGAGTTGCAGTAGTAGCTGGAGCTGCAGTAGTAGTTGAATCTCCGGTAGTAGTTGGAACTGAAGTTGTAGCTGGAGCTGGAGACGTAGTTGGAGCTGGAGTTGTAATTGGAGCTGCGGTAATAGTTGAATCTGCAGTAGTAGTTGGAGTTAAAATTGTAGTTGAAGCTGGAGTAGTAGTTGGAGCTGTAGTAGTAGTTGGTGCTTCAGCAGCAGTTGATGCTGGAGTAGCAGTTGGGGCTATAGTTGCAGTTGTTGCTATAGTAGTAGTTGAGCTGTTGTAGTAGTTAGAGCTGCAGTAGTAGATGGAGCTGCAGTAGTAGTAGGAGCTGGTGTTGTAGTTGGAGCTGGTGTCGTAATTGGAGCTGGAGTCAAAGTTGGAGCTAGAGTCGTGGTTGGAGCTGGAGTCGTAGTTGGAGCTGGAGACGTGGTTACAGCTGGAATCATATTTGGAGCTGGGGTCGCAGTTGGATCTACAGTTGTAGTAGGAGCTGGAGTTGTATTTGGAGCTGGTGTTGTAGTTGGAGCTGGAGTTGTAGTTGAGGCTATAGTTGTAGTGTTTGCTAGAGTAGCAGTTGGAGCTGCTGTAGTAGATGGAGATGCAGTAGAAAATGGAGCTGGAGTGGAAGTTGGTGCTGCAGTTGAAGTTGGAGCTGGAATAGTATTTGGGCTTTTAGTTGCAGTTCTTGCTGGTGTAGTAAATGGAGCTGCTGTAGTAGTTGGAGCTTCAGTAGTTGTTGGCGCTGGAGTCGCAGTTGGAGCTAGAGTCGTCGTTGGAGCTGGAGTCGCAGTTGGAGCTGGAGTCGAAGATGCAGCTGGAGTTGTAGTTGCAGCTGGAGTTGTAGTTGCAGCTGGAGTCGTATTTGCCATTGGAGTCATAGTTAGAGCTAGAGTCGCAGTTGTTGTTACAATAATAGTTGGAGCTGCAGTAGTAGTTGGAGCTGCAGAAGTAGTTGGAAATGGAGTTGTAGTTGGAGCTGCAGTAGTTGTTAGAGCTGCAGTAGTAGTTGGAGATGGAGTTGTATTTGGAGCTGCAGTAGTAGATAGAGCTGCAGTAGTAGTTGGATCTGCAGTAGTAGTTGGAGCTACTGTTGTAGCTTGAGCTGGTGTTGAAGTAGGAGCCGGTGTAGTTAGAACTGGAGTTGTAGTTGGAGCTGGAGTTGTAGATGGAGCTGAAGTTGGAGCTGTAGTCATAGTTGATGCTGCAGAAGTAGTTGAAGATGGAGTAATAGTTGGGGCTATAGTTGTAGTTAGAGTTGAGCGACTTTGGTCAGATCGGGTTTCATGAAACAAAATTTGTTTCAGATGAAACTGGTCCAACTAGGGCAAAAAAAAGTCTGAGTTTCGTCCGAAACCCAACCCCAATGCAAGTCAATGGGAAATAAAAGTCGGCATTGAGCGGATGACATTCATCCACTCCATGCTGATTTTTAATCCCCATTGACTTGCATTGGGGTCGGGTTTCGGACAAAAGTCCGACTTTTTTTTGCCCTAGTTGGACAAGTTTCATCTGAAACAAATTTTGTTTCATGAAACCCGATCCGACCAAAGTCGCTCAACTCTAGTTGTAGTGTTTGCTACAGTAGTAGTTGGATCTGCTGTAGTAGTTGGAGCTGCAGAAGGAGTTAGAGCTGCAGTAGCAGTTGAAGCTGCAGTAGGAGTTTGAGCTGCAGTAGTAGTTGGAAATGGAGTTGTAGTTGGAGCTGCAGTAGTAGTTGGATCTGCAGTAGTAGTTGGATCTGCAGTAGTAGTTGGAGATGGAGTTGTAGTTGGAGCTAGGGTTGTAGTTAGAGCTGGAGTTGTAGTTGGAGCTGGAGTTGGAGCTGGAGTTGTAGATGGAGCTTAAGTCGGAGCTGTAGTCGTAGTTGATGCTGCAAAAGTAGTTGATCCTAGAGTTGTAGTTAGCGCTGCAGTAGTAGTTCGGGCTATAGTTGTAGTTTTTGCCACAATAGTAGTTGGAGCTGTTGTAGTTTCTGGAGATGCAGTACTATTTGGAGCTGCAGTCGTAGTGAGAGCTGGATTTGTAGTTGGAGTTGCAGCAGTAGTTTGAGCTGCAGTAGTAGTTGGAAATGGAGTTGCAATTGGAGCTGCAGTAGTTGTTAGAGCTGTAGTAGTAGTTGAATCTGCAGTAGGAGTTGGAACTGAAGTTGTAGTTGGTGATTGAGTTGTATTTGGAGCAGGAGTTGTAATTGGAGCTGTGGTAATAGCTGAATCTGCAGTAGTGGTTGGAGTTAAAATTGTAGTTGAAGCTGGAGTTGTAGTTGGAGCTGGAGTAGGAGCTGTAGTAGTAGTTGGTGCTTCAGTAGTAGTTGAAGCTGGAGTAGCAGTTGGGGCTATAGTTGTAGTTGTTGCTACAGTAGTAGTTGGAGCTCCAGCAGTAGTAGGAGCTGCAGAAGTAGTGGGAGCTAGAGTTGTAGTTGGTGCTGCAGTATTAGTTGGAGCTGATGTAGTATCTGGAGATGCAGTACTAGTTGGAGCTGCAGTAGTAGTTAGAGCTGGATTTGTAGCTGGAGCTGCAGTAGTAGATTGAGTTGCAGTACTAGTTGGAAATGAAGCTGTAGTTGGAGCTGCAGTAGTTGTTAGAGTTGCAGTAGTAGGTGGAGCTGCAGTAGGAGTTGGAACTGAAGTTGTAGTGGGAGCTGGAGTTGTAATTGGAGCTGCGGTAATAGTTGAATCTGCAGTAGTAGTTGGAGTTAAAATTGTAGTTGAAGCTGGAGTTGTAGTTGGAGCTGGAGTCGGAGCTGTAGTAGTAGTTGTTGCTTCAGTAGCAGTTGAAGCTGGAGTAACAGTTGGGGCTATAGTTGTAGTTGTTGGTAGAGTAGCACTTGGAGCTGCTGTAGTAGATGGAGATGCAGTAGAAGATGGAGCTGCAGTAGTAGTAGGAGCTGCAGTAGTAGCAGGAGCTGCAGTAGTAGTAGGAGCTGGTGTTGTAGTTGGAGCTGGTGTCGTAGTTGGAGCTGGAGTCAAAGTTGGAGCTAGAGTCATAGTTGTTGCTGGAGACATAGTTACAGCTGGAGTAGTAGTTGAAGCTGGGGTCGTAGTTGGATCTACAGTTGTAGTAGGAGTTGCAGTTGTATTTGGAGCTGGTGTTGTGGTTGGAGCTCGAGTTGTAGTTGAGGCTATAGTTGTTGTTGTTGCTAGAGTAGCAGTTGGAGCTGCTGTAGTAGATGGAGATGCAGTAGAAGATGGAGCTGCAGTGAATGTTGGTGCTGCAGTTGAAGTTGGAGCTGGAATAGTAGTTGGGCTTTTAGTTGCAGTTCTTGCTGCTGTAGTAGTTGGAGCTGCAGTAGTAGTTGGAGCTCCAGTAGTCATTCAAGCTGGAGTCGTAGTTGGAGCTTGAGTCATAGTTGGAGCTGGAGTCGCAGTTGGAGCTGGAGTCGTAGATGCAGCTGGAGTCGTATTTGCCGTTGGAGTCGTAGTTGGAGCTAAAGTTGCAGTTGTTGCTACAATAATAGTTGGAGCTGCAATAGTAGTTGTAAATGGATTTGTAGTCGGAGCTGCAGTAGTTGTTAGAGCTGCAATAATAGTTGGAGATGCAGTTGTACTTGGAGATGCAGCAGTAGTTAGAGCTGCAGTAGTAGTTAGATCTGCAGTAGTAGTTGGAGCTGGAGTTGTAGTTGGAGCTGCCGTAGTAGTTGGAGCTAGTGTTGTAGTTTGAGCTGGTGTTGAAGTAGGAGCTGATGTTGTACTTAGAACTGGAGTTGTAGTTGGAGCTGAAGCTGGAGCTGGAGTTGTAGTTGGTGCTGCAGTATTAGTTGGAGCTGATGTAGTATCTGGAGATGCAGTACTAGTTGGAGCTGCAGTAGTAGTTAGAGCTGGATTTGTAGCTGGAGCTGCAGTAGAAGTTGGAGCTGCAGTAGTAGATTGAGTTGCAGTAGTAGTTGGAAATGAAGCTGTAGTTGGAGCTGCAGTAGTTAGAGTTGCAGTAGTAGGTGGAGCTGCAGTAGGAGTTGGAACTGAAGTTGTAGTGGGAGCTGGAGTTGTAATTGGAGCTGCGGTAATAGTTGAATCTGCAGTAGTAGTTGGAGTTAAAATTGTAGTTGAAGCTGGAGTTGTAGTTGTAGCTGGAGTCGGAGCTGTAGTAGTAGTTGTTGCTTCAGTAGCAGTTGAAGCTGGAGTAACAGTTGGGGCTATAGTTGTAGTTGTTGGTAGAGTATCACTTGGAGCTGCTGTAGTAGATGGAGATGCAGTAGAAGATGGAGCTGCAGTAGTAGTAGGAGCTGCAGTAGTAGCAGGAGCTGCAGTAGTAGTAGGAGCTGGTGTTGTAGTTGGAGCTGGTGTCGTAGTTGGAGCTGGAGTCAAAGTTGGAGCTAGAGTTATAGTTGTTGCTGGAGACATAGTTACAGCTGGAGTAGTAGATGAAGCTGGGGTCGTAGTTGGATCTACAGTTGTAGTAGGAGTTGCAGTTGTATTTGGAGCTGGTGTTGTGGTTGGAGCTCGAGTTGTAGTTGAGGCTATAGTTGTTGTTGTTGCTAGAGTAGCAGTTGGAGCTGCTGTAGTAGATGGAGATGCAGTAGAAGATGGAGCTGCAGTGAATGTTGGTGCTGCAGTTGAAGTTGGAGCTGGAATAGTAGTTGGGCTTTTAGTTGCAGTTCTTGCTGCTGTAGTAGTTGGAGCTGCAGTAGTAGTTGTAAATGGATTTGTAGTCGGAGATGCAGTAGTTGTTAGAGCTGCAATAATAGTTGGAGATGCAGTTGTACTTGGAGATGCAGCAGTAGTTAGAGCTGCAGTAGTAGTTAGATCTGCAGTAGTAGTTGGAGCTGGAGTTGTAGTTGGAGCTGCCGTAGTAGTTGGAGCTAGTGTTGTAGTTTGAGCTGGTGTTGAAGTAGGAGCTGATGTTGTACTTAGAACTGGAGTTGTAGTTGGAGCTGAAGCTGGAGCTGGAGTTGTAGATGGAACTGAAGTCAGAGCTGTAGTCGTAGTTGGTGATTCAGAAGTAGTTAAAGCTGGAGTAGTAGTTGGGACTATAGTTGTAGTTGTTGCTACAGTATTAGTTGGAGCTGCAGCAGTAGTAGGAGCTGCAGAAGTAGTTGGAGCTAGCGTTGTAGTTGGTACTGCAGTTTTAGTTGGGGCTATAGTTGTAGTTCTTGCTACAATAGTAGTTGGAGCTGTTGTAGTATCTGGAGATGCAGTACTAGTTGGAGCTGCAGTAGTAGTTAGATCTGGATTTGTAGCTGGAGATGGAGTTGTGGTTAGAGCTGGAGTTGTAGCTGGAGCTGCAATAGTAGCTGGAGCTGCAGTAGTAGTTGAATCTGCAGTAGTATTAAGAACTGAAGTTGTAGTTGCAGCTGGAGTTGTAGTTTGAGCTGCAGTTGTAATTGGAGCTGTGGTAATAGTTGAATCTGCAGTAGTTGAAGCTGGAGTTGTAGTTGGAGCTGGTGTCAGAGCTGTAGTAGGAGTTTGTGCTTCAGTAAAAGTTGAAGCTGGAGTAGCAGTTGGGGCTGTAGTTTTAGTTGTTGCTATAGTAGTAGTTGGAGTTGCTGTAGTAGTTAGAGCTGCAGTAGTAGTTGGAGCTGCAGTAGTAGTTGGAGCTGGAGTTGTAGTTGGAGCTGGAGTTGTAGTTGAAGTTGCAGTAGTAATTAGAGCTGCAGCAGTAGTTGGTGCTTCAGTAGTAGTTGAAGCTGGAGTAGCAGTTGGGGCTATAGTTGTGGTTGTTGCTATAGCAGCAGCTGGAGCTGCTGTAGTAGTTTGAGCTGCAGTAGTAGTTGGAGCTACAGTAGGAGTTGGAGCTGGAGTTGTATTTGGTACTGCAATAGTAGATTGAACTGGAGTACATTAGTATTTTGGGCTATAGATGTAGCTGTTGCTACAGTAGTAGTTGGATCTGCAGTAGTAGTTGGAACTGTAGTTGTAGTTGGAGATGCAGTAGTAGTTTGAGCTTGATTAGTAGTTTGGGATATGGTTGTATTTGTTCCTGCAGTAGCAGTTGTAGCTGCTGTAGTAGTTGGAGCTGGTGTTGTAGTTAGAGCTGGATTCATATTTGAATCATAGTTGGAGCTGGAGTTGTAGTTTGGACTATAGTTGAAGTTGTTACTACAGTAGTAGTTGGATTTGCTGTAGTAGTTGGAGCTGTAGAGGTAGTTAGAGCTGCAGTAGCAGTTGAAGCTGCAGTAGTAGTTGGAAATGGAGTTGTAGTTGGAGCTGCAGTAGTAGTTATAGCTGCAGTATTAATTGGAGATGGAGTTGTACTTGAAGCTGCAGTAGTAGTTGGATCTGCAGTAGTAGTTGAAACTGGAGTTGTAGTTGGAGCTGCTGTAGTAGTTGGAGCTAGGGTTGTAGCTTGAGCTGGTGTTGAAGTAGGATCTGGTGTTGTAGTTAGAGCTGGAGTTGTAGTTGGAGCTGGAGTTGGAGCTGGAGTTGTAGATGCAGCAGAAGTCGGAGCTGTAGTCGTAGTTGGTGCTGCAGAAGTAGTTGAAGGTGGTTTAGTAGTTGGGGCTATAGTTGTAGTTGTTGCTGCAGTAGTAGTTGGAGCTGCAGCAGTAGTAGGAGCTGCAGAAGTAGTGGGAGCTAGAGTTCTAGGTGGTGCTGCAGTAGTAGTTGGGGCTATAGTTGTAGTTCTTGGTACAATAGTAGTTGGAGCTGTTGTAGTATCTGGAGATGCAGTACTAATTGGAGCTGCAGTAGTAGTTAGAACTATATTTGTAGTTGGAAATGGAGATGTAGCGGGAGCTGCTGTAGCAGCTGGAGCTGCAGTAGTAGTTGAATCTGCAGTAGTAGTTGTAACTGAAGTTGTAGTTGTAACTGGAGTTGTAGTTGGAGCTGCGGTAATAGCTGAATCTGCAGTAGTAGTTGGATTTAAAATTGTAATTGGAGCTGGAGTCGGAGCTGTAGTAGTTGAAGCTGGAGTAGCAGTTGGGGCTATGGTTGTAGTTGTTGCTATAGTAGTAGTTGGAGTTGCTGTAGTAGTTAGAGCTGCAGTAGTAGTTGGTGCTGCAGTAGGAGTTGTAGCTGGAGTTGTATTTGGTACTGCAATAGTAGATTGCGCTGGAGTAGTATTTTGGGCTATGGTTGTAGTTGTTGCTACAGTAGTAATTGCAACTGGTGTTGTAGTTGGAGCTGCAGTAGTAGCTTGAGCTTGAGTAGTAGTTTGGGATATAGTTGTAGCTGTTCCTGCAGTAGGAGTTGGAGCTGCTGTAGTAGTTTGAGCTGGTTCTGTAGTTGGAGCTGGATTCATAGTTTGAGTCATAGTTGGAGCTGGAGTTGTAGTTTGGGCTATAGTTATCGCTGTTGCTACAGCAGTAGTTGGGGCTGCTGTAGTAGTTGGAGCTGCAGAAGTAGTTAGAGCTGCAGTAGCAGTTGGAGATGGAGTTGTAGTTGGAGCTGTAGATGGAGCTGGAGTCGGAGCTCTAGTAGTAGTTGGTGCTGCAGTAGTAGATGAAGCTGGTGTAGTAGTTGGCGCTATAGTTGTAGTTGTTGCTGCAGTAGTAGTTGGATCTGGAGTTGTAGCTGGTGCTGCAGTAGTGGTTGTATTTGGAGTAGTAGTTCGGTCTATAGTTGTAGTTTTTGCCACAGTAGTAGTTGAAACTGGAGTTGTAGTTGGAGCTGCAGTAATAGTTTGAGCTTGAGTAGTAGTTCGGGATATAGTTGTAGTTGTTGCTGCAGTAGCAGTTGGAGCTGCTATAGTAGTTGGAGCTGGTGTTATAGTTGGAGCTGGATTCATAGTTTGACTCATAGTTGGAGCTGGAGTTGTAGTTTGGGCTATAGTTGCAGTTGTTGCTACAGTAGTAGTTGGAGCTGCTGTAGTAGTTGGAGCTGCAGAAGTAGTTAGAGCTGCAGTAGCAGTTGGAGATGGAGTTGTAGTTGGAGTTGTAGATGGAGCTGGAGTTAGAGCTGTAGTAGTTGGTGCTGCAGTAGTAGATGAAGCTGAGGTAGTAGTTGGAGCTATAGTTGTAGTTGTTGCTGCAGTAGTAGGTGGATCTGGAGTTGTAGTTGGTGCTGCAGTTGTGGTTGCATGTGGAGTAGTAGTTCGGTTTATAGTTGTAGTTTTTGCTACAGTAGCAGTTGGAGCTGCAGTAGTATTTGGAGCTGGTGTTGTAGTTGGAGCTGCAGTTGTAGCTGGTGGTGGGGTTGTAGTTGGAGCTGGAGTTGTAGTTGGAGCTGGAGTCGTAGTTGGAGCTGGAGTCGTAGTTGGAGCTGGAGTTGTAGTTGGAGCTTGGGTTGTGGTTGAAGCTGGGATTGTGGTTGGAGCTGGGGTTGTAGTTGGATCTGAAGTTGTAGTTATAGTTGGTCCTGTCATGGTAGCTGGTAGTGTTGAGCATTCCGATACTGCAAATATCGGGTATCGGCCGATATTCGCGGTATCGGAATTCCGATACTGAGTTCCGTTACTTTTAGCATATCGAATACCGGAATCAGAAGTTCCCATAATGCTATGAGCCAGTTTGATTTGATTCAGCCAATGAGGAATCCTAAGAAGTGTGGGCACATCCTGTTAGGCATGTAGGCATATTATCTAATGGCATGGCTGTGAGTGGCTGCTGAAATGATGTCATGATGCACTATAAAAGCCACCGCTGCCATTTTGGGTTCACTCTGCTGTGAATTCAGTTAGGGACAGGACGCTGCTCTTCTGACTCTGAGGGACAGTTAGAGATAGCGATTTGCTATATAGTGCATTACCCAGGCTACTTTAGCAACCCCTGTGTGAAGCTTTCTTTAGCCTTGCAGCGCTGTTCACAGCTGTCTGCAAGGTCTGTGTGTGTGAGTGTAGCTCACGCTGTAGTGTGTTCTGCAGCCACCTCTGGTTGTAGGCCACTCAGCGTGCGTCACTGCCTCATACTTTGTCCTTTTTTGCTATAGTGCTGCTTATTTTTCCTGAATTTCTCCTATTAGTGTGCTTCCATCCGTATCCAGCTAGATTGGTTGCAAACACTATATAGGAGTAGATAGAGGAGCCTTTTTGCTGGCTTGTGCCCTGCAGCCCCAGCCAGATTAGTATTAGCCTATTTTTTGGAGCCTCATCTATTGCATTGTAGATTACTTTCCTGCATTGTAATAGCTCCAAAAAGTTTGTGATACTATCGCTTTTACATCTTTGGTCACATCCTTTTTGTTTTTTTGAAAAAAAACACGTAAATAAAGTTCACTAAACACTCCACTTTACAGTTGTGTAGGCCACATTAGCTCATATTAAAGTGTAGTCCACACACTTTATAAAATTAGTGTTTCTTATACCTGTTAGCAGCTGTTCAGGAATAAGCACACTAAGCCCCCCTTTGTATTTTTCTGCCTATCTTTATCAGTGTACCAAGATGAAGAAGGCAGGGAGTAAGGCACGTGCTCGTGGGTGTGGAGTTTCAGCAGGGAGAGGACGTGGGGATTCTGTGCCTGCTGTGGGCACCAGTGACTCAGCATCCCCCAGTTTTAACAGGGAACAGTCCTTTATGCGCAGCTTTGTAGGGGCTCGCTGTACCCCACTGCTGCGGGAGGAACAAATTGAAGCCGTTGTCGGATGGATGGCAGTTAACGCATCGACTTCAATTACTTCCACATCCTCTCAGGTCCAGAGCACTGAAGAGCAACCATCTGTCTCTTCACCACCTGCCAAATTGCCCAGGCAGTCAGAGAGCCCTGGACAGGAGCCATCTCATTCTCTACTTCTGTTCTCTGTACCTCTTGGCTTGGAAAGAGGGGGCCAGCCAAGCAGCATTCTAGAATGTGAAGAAGAGGGAGTATGCAGTGATGCGCAACAGCTTTGTCTCTCTGAATCTGAAGAGGTGGGTGGGCCAGTGCCTATGGTTAGCACACCTCAGAACGCATCTGATGATGAGACTCTGGTGCCACTTTCTGGTGCGTACTGTGCTGGCGAGACTACCCAGGAGAAGCAGATGTTTGAAGAGGGGAGTGTAGATGATGAGGTCCTTTATCCATCATGGCGTGAGGAACAGGAAGGTGGTGGGAGCAGCTCTGAGGAAGAGATTCCCCGAACGTCCAAGACAGGAGGGACAGGGAGGGGGCAGACTTGGTTGCCTGTAGCCTCCACTTCAGCACCCATTAGGAGCATTCCTCTTCCAAAACCCAAAACGGGCGCTCCCAGAACTTGCAGTGTGTGGTCCTTTTTTGACACAGTTGCAGATGACATTTGCTTTGTCAAATGCAAGCTGTGTCATCAGAAAGTCAAAAGAGGGAAAAGTGTCAGCAACCTCAATACCACAAATATGTGGAAACATGTGCGGACCAAGCACGTGGTGGAGTTACATAGACACATTGAAGACATAGGCCAACCTACAGCACCACCTACCACCTCTTCCAGGGCCGGCCCGAACGTATAGGCGAACTAGGCGGCCGCCTAGGGCGCCGACCCAAAGGGGGCGCCAGAGAAAAAACAGAAAAAATTATAAAAAATCTTTTCAAAAGGCAAAAAGTTTTAGGGATGGAAAGAAAAGTGTACATATTTAAGGGCAAATATGATGCAAGAGAGGTTGGTTGGGTTGGCAACAATTTCGATAGAATCTGAAGTTGCTAAATAAATTAATCTCGGTGACTTAGTGTCATCCTTTTAAAAAAAAAGGCAAGGAAACAAAAATTTTAATTACCTATGGTCATTTTTGTTTTCTGTTATTGATTACTTTGTATATATTTGTCCTATACAACTTCTCAGAAGATTAAAAAGTTAGGAGAGAGTTAATTAATCATTGTTGTTGTGGTTTATTTTGCTCCTAAATTTATATCCCAAGTTTTCATCTACTGCCAAGAATAGTAGGGGCGCAACAAAATAGTTTCGCCTAGGGCACCGTAATCTCTCGGGCCGGCCCTGACCTCTTCAGCTCGTGTTGTAGCCTCTTCCTCCAGCACACACACAGCTGTTTCGGCTTCCTCACAGGATCGCCATGGAAGAACCTCTGGCACTGTTGTACAGAGACCCAGTGTAATTACACCCACAGCACCACGTTCCCTGTCATCCTCACACTCCCAGGCCACTCTACAGCCATCGGTAGCACAGGCATGGGAGAAAAGGCGGCCATACTCGGCAAACCATCCCCGAGCACAGGCTCTGAATGCTGGCATTGCAAAACTACTGGCCCTTGAAATGCTCTCATTCAGGCTGGTGGAGACTGACACCTTCTGTAACTTCATGGCATTGGCAGTCCCACAATACAATGTGCCCAGCCGCTTTTATTTTAGCAGGCAAGCTGTCCCTGCCCTGCAAAAACATGTGGAGGGAAAAATTAAACATGCGCTACTAAACGCCGTCAGTAGCAAGAGCCACCTGACTACCGATGCATGGACCAGTAACCATGGCAGGGACGAAACCTTTCCCTCAATGCCCATTGGGTAAATGTTGTGGAGCCGGGTACAGATCTTGAGAGTGGTGCTATACGTGTTCTGCCAGCTCCAAGGATTGCAGGAATCCAGTCTGTACACATTGACTCCTCCTCATACTCTAGTTCCTCAGAATCAGCGGTGCAGGAGCCGTCACGGTTTACCTCCACATGGACCCGTGAACGTTTACCTGTTACGACCGATATGAGCACAGCCGTGGCCAAACGTCAACAGGCCATACTGAAATTAATTTCTTTGGGGAATCGAAGCCACACATCGCAGGAGCTCTGGAATGCGATCAAGCAGGAGAGCGACGTGTGGTTTGTGCCAGCGAATCTCCAGCCAGGCTTGGTAGTGTGTGACAATGGCCAAAATCTGGTGGCAGCTCTGGGCCTAGGCAACCTCACTCACATCCCATGTCTGGCACATGTGCTCAACTTGGTCGTGCAGAGTTTTTTGAGGGACTATCCAGATCTTGATGCACTGCTGCACAAGGTCCGCATAGAGTTCGCTCACTTGCGGCTTTCCAGCATGGCAAGATCGCGCATTGCAGCTCTGCAGCGCCGATTCTGCCTTCCGGAACATTGCATCATATGTGACCTACCCACCAGGTGTGTCATGTCCGCTATGTCTGTCATGTCTGCCATGTCTGTTTTGCCTCAAGAACCCCTGGAGCGGTGTGCACGGGCATATCATGCCTGTTATCATGTGTGATCCCTGGAGCAGTGTGCCCACTTACCTTGTGACTGTTGGGCTGCAAGATGCCTGCGTTTCTCCTCTGCCTTCTGTGATCATCTCGTCATGTCTAGAACCCCTGATCATGTGTTCTACCTATGCTCCTGCATAGTCTGTTTCTGCAATCTTCTCTGCATGCTTGGAACTCTGATCATGTGATCTGCCTAGGTTTCAGCACTGGTTCTGTGATCATCTCGTCATGTCTAGAATCCCTGAGCATGTGACCTTTCCTAGTATCCTGCTCTGTCTGGTTCTGAAATCGTCTCTGCATGTCTGAAACCCTGATCATGTGACTGCGCTCTGTGATCCTAGAGGTCTGAACTGGAAGTTCTTCCCTGAGCCTGACCCGGAAGTAGTGGTGCTATCCCCTATATTAGACCGCCCCTTCCTATGCTCAGGGCCTGAGTATTGTGTTGCTTCCCTGCATGGCTGCTTGGTCTGTGGGGTCGCTCCCTCTATTCTGTGCCCTTGCACTCTTCTCTGTCGTGCGTCTCTGCACACACTCCGTGCTCGTATTCCATCTCTTGTCTCGTGTCTTGTCTAGTGTTTGTCCCTCGTGCCATGTTTTGTCTCTTCTCTGCTTGGTCTTGTAGTCCTTCTTTGCTCTGTTCCTATTCTGTGTTTCTGTCTATGGTTCTGTGTCTGGTTTCCTGTCTTGCCTTGCTTTGCTGCTTCATGCACCCTGTTCCCTAACGTGTCTCTCTACACGTGCAGGTTACCGCTCTGTACCCTGTCTAGTCCCAAGGTTCTCCCTTGGTCCAGCTCTGGGCTTTGGCCTACACTCCGCTGCTAGACTCTGTCCCTGTCCCTGACGTGTCTGTCTACACGTGCAGGCCTCCGTTCTGTACCCTGTACCCTGTCTGGTCCCAAGGCTCTCCCTTGGACCGGCTCTGGGCTTCGGCCTACTCTCCGCTGCTAGACTCTGTCCCTGTCCCTGACGTGTCTGTTTACACATGCAGGCCTCCATTCTGTCCTCTGTCCCTGGCGTGCCCCTCGGTACGCTCAGGCCTCGCCTTGAACCCGTCCCTGGCATGTTCTTTGCATGCGCAGGGTCCTGTCCACTACTCTATGCCTTGTCTCTGTTACTTCGTGCGCTCCTGCACTTTTCATACTAGGCTTTGCCATGCTGTCTGCACGTGTCTCTGTCCTGTATCTTTGCCTAGCCCTGCCTTGTGGCTCCGTGCCTCCGTGCATGTGCCTGGTCGCCTGTGCCTGCCTGGTGTGCCTCAGCCGTGCCACCTCTAGCCGTGCTCGCCTGTGTGCCTCAGCTGTGCCCGCTGTCCAGTGCTATAGTGGTTCCCGGCTGCATGGCCACAGTGCTGCTGCCTCTAGTCGTGCCCGCCTGCATATGCCATCATCGGTACCACCTGCCGGTGCTCCCAGCTGTGGTCTCCGTGCTCTCTTGCATGCACGCTGGTTCTCGCACAGTGCCTTTTCGTGCTACTCTTGCACAAAGCCTTTGCCTCTTTTGCTCTGCTCTTCACCCTAGTTTGCCTGCCAGATTCCGTAACCTGCCAACCGCTGCCAGAGGTCCGGACCTAGATGACTGCGGCCTGATGTCCGGAGCTGATGTCCGGAGCCTGATTCCTGGACCCTGTCGGTCGATGCCAGCACCCTGGATTCCGATGCCATTGAATCCGTCCCTGGTGTGCCCTCATACGTGCAGGCCACCGTCCTTGTGCTCCTCCCTGGCGTGCCCATGCACGCGCAGTTCTCCATCCTTGTACCTGTCCCTGGCATGCCCCTCGGCATGCGCAGGTCTTGGTTCTGTGAATCTGATCCTGGCGTGTCTCCTTGCACGCACCCTGTTTTGTCTCCTAGTTTGTCAGTCGGATTCCTGAAGCCAGCTGACTACTGCCGGAGGTCTGGAGCCAGATGTCTACACTCTGATGCCTGGACCCTGTCAGCCCTTGCCAGCCTTCCGGAGTCCGATGCCCTCGTACCCTGTCTTGGACTTTGGCATGCCCTTGCACGCACCTCACTATATGGACTCTGTGTGTTCACGTTTTGCACCTGTTATTCCCTGAAGAGTTCCTGATGCCTTGGACCTCGGTGTGCCTTTGCATGCATCTTGCTTTGTGTTCTTTGTGTGTTCACTTTTGCACCTGTTGTACCCTGAAGTGTTCCTGAATGAAGTTTCCTTGAACTAATGCCTTGTCTCGTCTTGTCTTGTTTCCCTGAGCCGGCCGTCTGGTCCAGCTGCCATGGTGGCTCACCCCATTGGTCTTGCCCTTGACACTCCCTGTTTAGGGGGTGGTTCCTCACTAGGTCAGCTCGCCCTAGGTGGGTGGGTGCCATGGCCCAGAGGGTCCACTCATTCAAGAAAAACGACTCAGCTTAAGCTGACGCTCGACACAAGGTGGAATTCAACGTTACATATGTTGGAGCGGTTGTGTGAGCAGCAGGCAGCAGTAATGGAGCACCAGCTGCAGCAGGCGCAAACAAGTCACACTGTGCACCATTCACACTTCACCACCACTGAGTGGGCCTCTATGAAGGACATCTGCCACATTTTGCGTGCCTCCGATGATTCCACGCGGATGGCGAGTGCAGATGGTGCACTAGTCAGCATGACAGTCCCCCTTATCTGCCTGCTTCAAAAAACACTGCAAGCACTAAGGGAGGAGGCTTTGGAAGAGGTGGAGGATGAGGAGTCACAAATGCCATCTGCATCTGGACAGTCTGAGCAACGTGGTTCCTCACAAAGGCCTAGGCAGGGGACACTTTGTGAGGAGGATGAGGAGGAGTCAATGGAGGAGGAAGACATCTCTCCAGAGGAGGGAGGTACACAATGCTCTAGTAGTCAGTATGTAGAGCGAGGGTGGGGTGATGCAGAGCAGGCAGACATGACGCCTCAAGCAGGGGACAGCATTTCTTGGCCAGTTGGGAGTCTGCAGCACATGGTTGATTTCATGCTGCAGAGCCTGAGAAACGACAGCCGCATCGCCCACATTCTCAATACGGCTGATTATTGGGTGTACACCCTCCTAGATCCTCGCTACCAGGACAACTTACAAAGCTTCATAACACCAATGAATCGGGAGTGTAAAATGCGGGAGTACCAAGACACACTGGTGCATTCCATCATGTTCTCCATTCCACCCGAGAGCAGTGCTGCTAGTGCTTTACAAAGCAGCTCTGTGCGTCGAGGCAGTGGAGGAAGCTCTGCACAAAGAGGGAGCAGAGGCAGCGCCTCAGCACAAGGCAAGACCAGTATGGCCCAAATGTGGCAAAGCTTTGTGTGCCCGCCACAAATGTCTACACCATCACAGACGGCTCCAGTCAGCAGGAGGCAACGTTTCTGTCAAATGGTGACAGACTACATGTCTTGCCCTCTCACTGTACTCCCAGGCGGCTCTTCCCCCTTCAAGTTTTGGGTCTCTAAGCTGGATACATGGCCAGAGCTTAGCCAGTATGCATTGGAGGTGCTGGCTTGCCCTGCTGCTAGTGCTGCTAACAGACCGTAGCATGCGACTATCCTCCGATAACGTTGACAGGCTTACTTTTCTGAAAATGAAAAAGGCCTGGATCTCGCCGGAATTTGCCAGTCCTCTTCCAGATTAAATAATTGGTTGGCAACAGTATCCAGGTCTCCTGTTGTGTTCATGTTTCTACCACCTGAACTTTAATCCCTGGGCTCCAACACTGCCAGTTACTGCTCAGAAGTGCCGTCTGCACAGAGAAAAACACTAGCTCCTGTGTTAGTGGGGTTCAGTAACGCCAGCTGCTCCCCTGCTGTGTGTCCGGCAATAACTCCTGCTCCCTCCACATTCACACTACAACTGATTTTAAACTTGCTCCAATTACTCCTCAGCCTACTCCATGATTGACCCTGTACTCGAACACCGCCAGTTGTTGCTCAGAAGTGCTGTCTGAACAGAGAAAAACACTAGCTCCTGTGTTAGTGGGGTTCAGTAACGCCAGCTGCTCCCCTGCTATGTGTCCGGCAATATCTCCTGCTCCCTCCACATTCACACTACAACTGATTTTAAACTTGCTCCAATTAGGCCTCAGCCTACTCCATGATTGACCCTGTGCTCCAACACTGCCAGTTGTTGCTCAGAAGTGCCATCTGCACAGAGAAAAACACTAGCTCCTGTGTTAGTGGGGTTCAGTAACACCAGCTGCTCCCCTGCTTTGTGTCCGGAAATGTCTCCTGCTCCCTCCACGATCACACTACATCAAATATTAAACTTGCCCCAATTAGGCCTCAGCCTACACCCTGATTGACCCTGGGCTCCAACACTGCCAGTTGCTGCTCAGAAGTGCCGGCTGCACAGAGAAAAACACTAGCTCCTGTCTTAGTGAGGTTCAGCAACGCCAGCTGCTGCCCTGCTGTGTGTCCGGCAATATCTCCTGCTCACTCCACATTCACACTACAACTGATTTTAAGCTTGCTCCAATTAGGCCAAAGCCTACTCCATGATTGACCCTGTGCTCCAACACTGCCAGTTGTTGCTCAGAAGTGCTGTCTGCACAGAGAAAAAAACTAGCTCCTGTGTTAGTAGGGTTCATTAATGCCAGCTGCTCCCCTGTTGTGTGCCCGGCAATGTCTCCTGCTCCCTCCACATTCACACTACATCCGATATTATACTAGCCCAAATTAGGCCTCAGCCTACACCCTGATTGACCCTGGGCTCCAACACTGCCAGTTGCTGCTCAGAAGTGCCGTCTGCACAGTCAGCATATGCTCCAGTGTTATTGGCGTTCAGTAACGTCAGCTGATCCCCTGCTGTGTGCCCGGCAATTTCTCCTGATCCGTCCACACACACACAACTACAGATTTTAAACTTGCTCCAATTAGGCCTCTGCATCCACTCTGTTTGTACTATTGACCTGGGCTCCAACATGGCCAGTTGCTGCTCAGAAGTGCCGTCTGCACAGTCAACATATGCTCCAGTGTTATTGGAGTTCAGTAATGTCAGCTGATCCCCTGCTGTGTGTCCGGCAATTTCACCTGCTATGTCCACATTCACACTCCTCCAGATTTAAAACTTGCTCCAATTAGGCCTCTGGCTACAATCTACGTCACTTTGCCACCAATATGTTGTCCTGTCGTGTTGCGGTCGGGTTAGCCGACTCTATGGTGCCTGCAGTTTAGGTGCTTCCTATGTGGGCAGCGGGATCTGGCAATAAAGGCTGGTTCCGTAGTGCCAATAGGACAAGCACCCCCTGTAGGACTGTGGGTTTCAGTAACTGCGGCCGGCTTGCGGCCTTGCAACTTTGTTTTTCATGGGTACCTTCTGCTACCCATCCGCGTTCCAGTACCATCAGCTGGTTCTCGGCAGTGCCTTTGGCTTAGGTGCCTCCTTCTCGGTATCCGAGTTCCAGCAACGTCTGCTGGTCCTTGGTAGTGCTTTCTGGCACAGGTACCTCCTGCTTAGTAACCGGGTTCCAGGAACATCAGCTGGTCCTCGGTAGTGCCATTGGCTCTTGTTCCTTCTGCTGTCCCTCCGGGTTCCAGCACCGTCAGCTGGTCCTCGGTAGTTCCATTGGCTCTTGTAGCTTCTGCTACCCATCCGGGTTACAGCACCGTCAGCTGGTTCTCGGCAATGCCTTTGGCTTAGGTGCCTCCTTCTCGGTATCTGAGTTCCAGCAACGTCTGCTGGTCCTTGGTAGTGCTTTCTAGTAC
Organism: Dendrobates tinctorius; assembly: GCF_039654945.1. Taxonomy (NCBI): domain Eukaryota; kingdom Metazoa; phylum Chordata; class Amphibia; order Anura; family Dendrobatidae; genus Dendrobates; species Dendrobates tinctorius. The sequence goes on from NW_027361825.1 coordinate 9,258,483, forward strand.
AGGTACCACCTGCTTAGTAACCGGGCTCCAGTACCGTCAACTGGTCTTCGGTAGTGCCCTTGGCTCTTGTTCCTTCTGCTTCCCCTCCGGGTTCCAGCACCGTCAGATGGCTCTCTGCAGTGCCTTTGGCTTAGGTGCCTCCATCTCGGTATCTGAGTTCCAGCAACGTCTGCTGGTCCTTGGTAGTGCTTTCTAGCACAGGTACCTCCTGTTTAGTAACCGGGTTCCAGTACCATCAGCTGGTCCTCGGTAGTGCCATTGGCTCTTGTTCCTTCTGCTACCCCTCTGGGTTCCAGCACTGTCAGCTGGTTCTTGGCAGTGCCTTTGGCTTAGGTGCCTCCATCTCGGTATCCGAGTTCCAGCAACGTCTGCTGGTCCTTGGTAGTGCTTTCTGGCACAGGTACCTCCTGCTTAGTAACCGGGTTCCAGTAACATCAGCTGGTCCTCGGTAGTTCCATTGGCTCTTGTTCCTTCTGCTATCCATCCGGGTTCCAGTACCGTCAGCTGGTTCTCGGCAGTTCCTCAGTCCTCTTGTACCTTCTGCTACATTTCCAAGTTCAAGCTTTTTGAAATCATTTTTGGTAATCACTCTGGATCTCCCTGACGACGACCCTGAAGACCACCCCAAAGAAGACCAAAAAGATGACCCTGAAGAAGATGACCAAGAGGACAAAGAACATGAAGACAACCACCAAGATACAGAACATCAAGAGACAGACCAAGAAGCAGAAGAACAAAAATCAGAAGAACAAAAAGCAGAAGAACATTAAGCATAAGACTAAAAATCAGAGCAAAAGATATTATCTAAATTATAAGCAGAAGAAAACTAAGCAGTGTATGGGGGTGAATCCGTTCCTCCTCGTGGTGCCCCTGGAAAATGCCTGCTGCTGCTGGCCAAACTGAACATGGACAAATCCTGTTGTAAATCCTTTGTGACAGGCAGAATGAAAGTTGGAATCTTCAAACTTTTATAGATAACAACTACAGGAATGCCTGTCACAAATAAGAATATTATGAAGAAGAAGAATAGGAAGAAGATGAAGAAGTAGAATATGAAGAAGAATAATAGTTGAATAAGAAGAATATGAAGAATATAAAAAAAAAGAATAATAGTAAGAAGGTGAAGAATAAGAAGATGAATAAGGTGAAGAAGAAGTTGATGAAAAAGTAACTGCTGCTGCTGAGGATCATGAAGGAGAAAGTGTGGGAGAGTAAAAAAGAAGGTGAAGAGCATGGAAGTAGTGAAACATACGTATCTGACAAAATATAACAAAGGTAAACATAGTCAATATATTTGTAACTCTGAACGTCTTAAAAAAAAATTAATTCCTGCTATTCCATTTGATTGGGCTAAACCTCTATGCCTTTAATGTCTCCTCCACCTCCCCCAATACATTCTACATTATTCTTAGTTGTTTTTCTTCATGTAGAATTAACCTACAAGGAATGAAAGGGTTTATTTTAATTCCGATATTTCTGTCCCATTGACTTGCATTGGTTTCCTGTATCGGAATCGGCGATATCCGATACTTTTTGGGTATCGGTCCGATCCAATCCGATATTTCACGATATCGGAAGGTATCGCTCAACACTAGTAGCTGGTGCTGCAGTAGTAATCTGTGCTTCACAAACGTTTAGAGCTATAGTAGTAATTTAACAAAAGACAGTAGAATAAGTTCATGTTACTGAAAATTTTAAATTGGATTAAAAACACATGTGACATGCACAAGTGTGAACAAGTCGGTAAGACAACGTTCACACCACCCAATAACTGAGACACAACAAGAAAACAGATTTGCAAAAATACTCTGCAGTAAAATATATGACAGTAATCAGCAAGTGCTGGATAACAAATACAGGGTATTTAGTCGATACTTTTTTTGCAAAAAAATGTATACCAAGCTGCATCACCGCATCAAGGTAACCCGTATTGAAGCAGTCCCTATCTAATGTATTTAAAACCTGAACATCTGAACAGTGTCTAAAATGAACAGGATTCGGACAGGCGTTTCTTAGTATGGGCTTGTGGTGCAAGACAGCTCTTTCGTGCATGCCACCCAAGAGAGAGGTGGGGTCTCTCAAACCATGCTAGGCAAGAAAAAACCAGATTAAAAACACATGTGACATGCACAAGTGTGAACAAGTCGGTAAGACAACATTCACACCACCCACTAACTGAGACTCAACAAGAAAACAGATTTGCAAAAATACTCTGCAGTAAAATATATGACAGTAATCAGCAAGTGCTGGGTAACAAATAAAGGGTATTTAGTCGATACTTTTTTGCAAAAAAATGTATACCAAGCTGCTTCACCGCATCAAGGTAACCCGTATTGAAGCAGTCCCTATCTAATGTATTTAAAACCTGAACATCTGAACAGTGTCTAAAATGAACAGGATTCGGACAGGCGCTTCTTAGTATGGGGTTGTGGTGCAAGGCAGCTCTTTTGTGCATGCCACACAAGAGAGGGGTGGGGTCTCTCAAACCATGCTAGGCAAGGAAAAAATGGATTAAAAACACATGTGACATGCACAAGTGTGAACAAGTCGGTAAGACAACGTTCACACCACCCACTAACTGAGACACAACAAGAAAACAGATTTGCAAAAATACTCTGCAGTAAAATATATGACAGTAATCAGCAAGTGCTGGATAACAAATACAGGGTACTTAGTCGATACTTTTTTTGCAAAAAAAGTATACCAAGCTGCTTCACCACATCAAGGTAACCCGTATTGAAGCAGTCCCTATCTAATGTATTTAAAACCTGAAAATCTGAACAGTGTCTAAAATGAACAGGATTCGGACAGGCGCTTCTTAGTATGGGCTTGTGGTGCAAGACAGCTCTTTTGTGCATGCCACACAAGAGAGGGGTGGGGTCTCTCAAACCATGCTAGGCAAGAAAAAAACAGATTAAAAACACATGTGACATGCACAAGAGTGAACAAGTCAGTAAGACAACGTTCACACCACCCACTAACTGAGACACAACAAGAAAACAGGTTTGCAAAAACACTCTGCAGTAAAAGATATGACAGTAATCAGCAAGTGCTGGATAACATATACAGGGTATTTAGTCGATACTTTTTTTGCAAAAAAATGTATACCAATGTATAATGCAGAGTATTTTTGCAAATCTGTTTTCTTGTTGTGTCTCAGTTAGTGGGTGGTGTGAACATTGTCTTACCGACTTGTTCACACTTGTGCATGTCACATGTGTTTTTAATCCATTTTTTCCTTGCCTAGCATGGTTTGAGAGACCCCACCCCTCTCTTGTGTGGCATGCACAAAAGAGCTGTCTTGCACCACAAGCCCATACTAAGAAGCGCCTGTCCGAATCCTGTTCATTTTAGACACTGTTCAGATGTTCAGGTTTTAAATACATTAGATAGGGACTGCTTCAATACGGGTTACCTTGATGCGGTGAAGCAGCTTGGTATACATTTTTTTGCAAAAAAACGTATTGACTAAATACCCTTTATTTGTTATCCAGCACTTGCTGATTACTGTCATATATTTTACTGCAGAGTATTTTTGCAAATCTGTTTTCTTGTTGTGTCTCAGTTAGTGGGTGGTGTGAACGTTGTCTTACCGACTTGTTCACACTTGTGCATGTCACATGTGTTTTTAATCTGTTTTTTCCTTGCCTAGCATGGTTTGAGAGACCCCACCCCTCTCTTGTGTGGCATGCACAAAAGAGCTGTCTTGCACCACAAGCCCATACTAAGAAGCGCCTGTCCAAATCCTGTTCATTTTAGACACTGTTCAGATGTTCAGGTTTTAAATACATTAGATAGGGACTGCTTCAATACGGGTTACCTTGATGCGGTGAAGCAGCTTGGTATACATTTTTTTGCAAAAAAAGTATCGACTAAATACCCTTTATTTGTTATCCAGCACTTGCTGATTACGGTCATATATTTTACTGCAGAGTATTTTTGCAAATCTGTTTTCTTGTTGTGTCTCTGAAATGTTTTAAATGTATTATTTTAACATACAGTTTTGAATATTTTTCTTATTGTTGATTTTGATGTCACACTCATCCATTGTTCCAATGGAGAATGAATGCAGAGTTTGTTATTAGCTCAGATCTGATTATCACTAGTTCACTGCTCCACTAGAATGAAAATCTATGATCCAGTAGATTTTTCAGAAAATGGCACCATATTTTCATGTACATATATTTACATGCACCTGGTTGATTAACTATCCAGATTCCACAATTGATAGCAATCGAAACATGTGGCCTTTTTCACCCCCGCAATAAAATCTCTTGGAGCTGATGGTCAATAAATGATCTCCAGTTGTGCCAGATATGTGGCCTTTGACACCCACCCATAGGCAGGGTGTAGCAGGTGTTCTGCCTTTGTAATATCATAGGTCTCAGTGCTGATGCATTGCAATGCATGATATCAGTCATCAGAGTAATAAAAGTTAAAATTACATAGAGAGACTAAAAAAGTTCAAAAAAGTTAGGAAGATTGAAAAAAAATTGTTTAAAAAATAATATAAACACATAATAAAAAGCAAAAACTATTACATCAATAAACATCCATATTTATGTAAAAACAAAAACAAAAAAGCACAAATAGCTTGTGTTGCCGCATCCGGAGCAATGTTATCTATAAAACTGGCAAACTAGTTAACCCCTACAGTGAATGGAGCAAAACAAAAAGAAAAAAATATTTAAAAAATCTATGGTTTTTATCATACCGCTGGAAAAAAAGTGGAATAAAATGCAATCAAAAAGTCAAATGTGAATAAAAATGGTATTGCTGAAAACATCATCTTGGACCGAAAAAAACAAGCCACAATACAGCTCAATAAGTGAGAAAACAAAAAAGTTATAGCACTCAGAATACAGATGTGCAAAAACAATATTATTTGTATGAATTTGCTTTTATTGTGTCAAAGTGGCAAAATATGAAAAAAGATATTAATGAGGCATTATAATCGTACTGACCCGAAGAATAGAGCAGCCTTTTCACTTTAACCACACAATGAATGACAAAAAAAATTCCCCAGAAAACAGTTCCTGAATTGCTGGTTATTGTGCTTTCTGCCTCCCAAAAATCAGTATAGAAAGCAATCAAAAAATGCTATGTACCAGAAAATGGTACCAATGAAACGTCAGCTTGTCATGCAAAAAACAAGGCCTCACATAACTTGTTGGCAGAAATATAGAAAAATTATAGCTCTCAAAACATGGCAATGTAAAAACTTGCTTTTGTAAAAAAATGTATTTTTTAGTGTGTGACAGCAGCTTAACATAAAAAAATAAATAAGTGATATCACTGTAATCGCACCGACCCGAATAATAAAGTTGTGTAGTAATCAATTATACCGCATGAGGAATAGCATAAAATAATAAATAAAACTTATTCTCCTCCTGCTGCTGATTTTTTCATTCTGCCTCCCAAAGATCACTGTAAGGCTAGGCGCAAATTTATCCTGTGCTCTACACTGAGCACTTACACCGGGGTTTCCATTTAAATCTCTAAAATATGTGATTCAGATGGAAGCCCAGAGGGAAGATTCCCTATAATGAGGCATTGTGGACTCCATCTGGCCTATGATCTGGCAGTGTACATATTTTTGAGTGTAGAAAAGCACGGTCATCCACAGTTTTGTGCACCTCTTAAAAGCTGGATATCACCAAACAAAAGCCAGGGACCAGAGTATCTCTGCTGCCTCATTAGTGACTGGATCCTTCAGGGGTTTCATCTTTGTAGATTTAGATGGAAACCCCTATGGAAGTGATCAGCGTAAAGCATAGGATAAAGGTGAACTGATCCAAAATCTTCTGTTCCCCCAAAATGCCACGAATAAAAACTTCTACTCAACCCACAAAAAACAAGTCCCCACTCAAGTTCGTCATCTGTTAACAGAAATATTACTGGCAGCACAAAGACTCTAGAAAAGTGACATTGCTCCACCAGATAAAATCTGCACTCCCAAGTCCAAATGCCACCTTCTCCTGAGCCCCACAGTGTGCCTAAACTGCAGATAGCATCCACATGTCTGGCATTACCATAGTGAGGAGAGCCCTCTCTATTTACAGGGTGGATATGTGGCACCCTACGTCTTTACTACCACAAAAGGGTTAAATATGTACTGTTTTGTATGTGTTTTGTGAGCAATGGGAGTTATGCTTTCTCTGCTAGAGACCACAACACACACACACAATTCACCTCACTCCCTCACTTGTCTGGAGCTTATAGCTTTGCAGACACACCCTAACTGGCAGGGGGAGGAGCACAGTTGTTGTTCTCAGAGTGAAGAAGAAGGAGGCAGAATGTCTTGGAGGCCATGTTAAGACATGTGCTCGATCCAGGAGTGAGAGCTAAGAAACATCAGGGACCAGCCCCTAGACCATCCATGCTCTCAGAGCAGGGTGGTAAGCTGAGAGACTGTGTGGATTTATACAACCAACAGCATCGTGTTTTCCCTGGGAAAGACTGCAACAAACTAGGATCAGTGAAGGATAGTGCAAGTGGGAACTTGAGCTGCTCACACACAGGATCCATGCTGCAAGTTGCCAAAGGAGAAATACTCAGCTTGTAGAGGCTATATCGGAAGTTTTAGACTCTGGGTAGCCTTGGTCCCAGAAGGGATTAGAATAGCAGGAATTTACACTGAGTCACAGCAGGGAAAGATAACTCCCATTCTCCAGTGCAGACTGTAACCTGGTGAGAGTTGTAATATCTCCTCTGAACTGCATCTGAACTACAGTAAATGATAAAGTGACTTTCCTTGTCTCCTGCCTTATTATTCCCTGCCTTCTACTTGCATCACAATCTCTGGGGTCAGCCCTGGTTGGAGAGGGTTTAACATCTTCACTGCCAACACCATCTACTCCCCCAGGGATCATCTGCAGTGCCGGCTATACTAAAGTCGAACACTCCAACTGGCGTCACAAATCACTACATAAACTTTATCCCCATTCAACTCAACCCCTTTAACATGACCGCCTGAGGACACGGACCGGGTCACTGCCACTGTGACATTTCCCATTGAAGTTAACAGGCCCAATGCCGAGTACCCCACGGCCTCTGGGGCACGTCACATATCTCCAGAAGTACAAGCTGGGCACAATATAGGGACAGGCACAACAATGGCAGATTTGCATTTTCATTCAGCAACAGTCACTGCTGCTTGTATTTGGAAAACACCAAAGGAGTCAAAATCGTCACTACTACTGCAGATAAATTCCCAGAAGGGTGTAATTTCCAAATTACATATTGGGGTCAATTGAGGCAGGTTTCTGCTCTTCTAGCACTTAGGGGCTCAGTATATGGAGTTTGCAAACTATTGTATGAAAATTTGTTCTCCATTCCGATTCTCGCTGTGCACCTCAGCAGTTCTGAACAGACACATAATTTTTTTTCATAATTGAAAAAGAGTATAAGTACCATGTAAAATATCAATATTAATCTTTATTATATAATATTAAAAACAGAAACAAGTCATGAAGAAAATGCAAATACCAAATCAGAAGCTGCAATACCATATAACAATATGGGGAGACCTCATTACTAGTGTTGAGCGATACCAGCCGATACTGAAAAATATCGTACCGGAATGGATCGGCCGATCTAAAAAAAAGTATCGGGTATCGCCGATTCCGATACCGGAAGTCCCATTCAAGTCTATGGGACTTCCGGTATCGGAATAAGAAAAACCCTTTTCTGTCCTTGTACAGCCTCTCGGGGGTGTGTACGGACCTTCCGGGGGTCTGTGCCGGCCTGCTGGGGGTCTGTGCCGACTGCCCGGGGGTATGTGCGGACTGACGGAGGACTGTACCAGCCTGCCGGGGGGCCGTGCCGACCGTCCGGGGGTCTGTGCAGGCTGCGGGGGTCTGTGCAGGCATCGTCCGATGGGACTACAAGTCCCATCGGGCTATGCCTGCTACCATGACGGTGATTGACACATTAGCCAATGATGGGACATTAGTAGTCCCATCATCAGGCTAATGTGTTGAATGTAAAAAAAAACAAAAAAAAAACATACTACATACATGCTACATACATACTACATACATATATATATGTATATATATACTACACACATACTACATACATACTACATATATACATACTACATACATACTACATATATACATACTACATACATACTACATATATATATATATATATATATACTACATACATACTACATTTATACATACTACATACATACTACATACATACTACATATATGGAGGCCCCACTGTTGGACCCCTTCCTCCTCCCCTCCCCGGTGAGTTGCTCCTTGGTCTTTTTATATGGTTTTTTGATCCTGGCCAGCGCCGGCTCTATCTATCTTTCTGACTCTTACTGTGAGTGGGTATTTGCATGGACAGATTTGGTTCTTGCTACTTAGTTTATTTCAGATCTGCTGGGCTGGTATTTTGATCTAAGACATGACCTAAGGTTCACGGTATATATTCACCTGGTTTTTCCATTCTGGGGGGTGCGAGGTTGGGTCATGGGACATATTGTCCATACTATTTATGAGCACCTCTGTTATTATCCGTTTTTGTACTTTTGTTACTAATTTAATAATAAAAATTGTATCTTTCTATATGGGATTTATAGCGTGCTCTTGTGTTTCTCCTTCTAATAATTATATGTTTTGAGTTTACGCCTGGGGTGTTGGAGCTTGGTTGTTCCTTGTCTCCTTATCACCCTTTACTTATGGGACATTCGTTTTCATACATACTACATATATACATACTACATACATACTACATACATACTACATATATGCATACTACATACATACTACATACATACTACATATATACATACTATATACATACTACATACATACTACATATATACATACTACATACATACTACATATATACATACGACATACATACTACATACATACCTCATATATATATACTACATACATACTACATACATACTACATACAGTGGGGCAAAAAAGTATTTAGTCAGTCAGCAATAGTGCAAGTTCCACCACTTAAAAAGATGAGAGGCGTCTGTAATTTACATCATAGGTAGACCTCAACTATGGGAGACAAACTGAGAAAAAAAAATCCAGAAAATCACATTGTCTGTTTTTTTTTCATTTTATTTGCATATTATGGTGGAAAATAAGTATTTGGTCAGAAACAAAATTTCATCTCAATACTTTGTGATATATCCTTTGTTGGCAATGACAGAGGTCAAATGTTTTCTGTAAGTCTTCACAAGGTTGCCACACACTGTTGTTGGTATGTTGGCCCATTCCTCCATGCAGATCTCCTCTAGAGCAGTGATGTTTTTGGCTTTTTGCTTGGCAACACGGATTTTCAACTCCCTCCAAAGGTTTTCTATAGGGTTGAGATCTGGAGACTGGCTAGGCCACTCCAGGACCTTGAAATGCTTCTTACGAAGCCACTCCTTCGTTACCCTGGCGGTGTGCTTTGGATCATTGTCATGTTGAAAGACCCAGCCACGTTTCATATTCAATGCCCTTGCTGATGGAAGGAGGTTTGCACTCAAAATCTCACGATACATGGCCCCATTCATTCTTTCATGTACCCGGATCAGTCGTCCTGGCCCCTTTGCAGAGAAACAGCCCCAAAGCATGATGTTTCCACCACCATGCTTTACAGTAGGTATGGTGTTTGATGGATGCAACTCAGTATTCTTTTTCCTCCAAACACGACAAGTTGTGTTTCTACCAAACAGTTCCAGTTTGGTTTCATCAGACCATAGGACATTCTCCCAAAACTCCTCTGGATCATCCAAATGTTCTCTAGCAAACTTCAGACGGGCCCGGACATGTACAGGCTTAAGCAGTGGGACACGTCTGGCACTGCAGGATCTGAGTCCATGGTGGCGTAGTGTGTTACTTACGGTAGGCCTTGTTACATTGGTCCCAGCTCTCTGCAGTTCATTCACTAGGTCCCCCCGCGTGGTTCTGGGATTTTTGCTCACCGTTCTTGTGATCATTCTGACCCCACGGGGTGGGCTTTTGCGTGGAGCACCAGATCGAGGGAGATTATCAGTGGTCTTGTATGTCTTCCATTTTCTAATTATTGCTCCCACAGTTGATTTCTTCACTCCAAGCTGGTTGGCTATTGCAGATTCAGTCTTCCCAGCCTGGTGCAGGGCTACAATTTTGTTTCTGGTGTCCTTTGACAGCTCTTTGGTCTTCACCATAGTGGAGTTTGGAGTCAGACTGTTTGAGGGTGTGCACAGGTGTCTTTTTATACTGATAACAAGTTTAAACAGGTGCCATTACTACAGGTAATGAGTGGAGGAAAGAGGAGACTCTTAAAGAAGAAGTTACAGGTCTGTGAGAGCCAGAAATCTTGATTGCTTGTTTCTGACCAAATACTTATTTTCCACCATAATATGCAAATAAAATGAAAAAAAAAACAGACAATGTGATTTTCTGGATTTTTTTTTCTCAGTTTGTCTCCCATAGTTGAGGTCTACCTATGATGTAAATTACAGACGCCTCTCATCTTTTTAAGTGGTGGAACTTGCACTATTGCTGACTGACTAAATACTTTTTTGCCCCACTGTATATATATACTACATACATACTACATACATACTACATATATACATACTACATACATACTACATATATACATACGACATACATACTACATATATACATACTGCATACATACTACATACATACTACATATATACATACGACATACATACTACATATATACATACGACATACATACTACATATATACATACTACATACATACTACATATATACATACTGCATACATACTACATACATACTACATATATACATACTACATACATACTATATACATGCTACATACATACTACATATATACATATTACATACAGTGGGGAAAAAAAGTATTTAGTCAGTCAGCAATAGTGCAAGTTCCACCACTTAAAAAGATGAGAGGCGTCTGTAATTTACATCATAGGTAGACCTCAACTATGGGAGACAAACTGAGAAAAAAAAATCCAGAAAATCACATTGTCTGTTTTTTTTTCATTTTATTTGCATATTATGGTGGAAAATAAGTATTTGGTCAGAAACAAGCAATCAAGATTTCTGGCTCTCACAGACCTGTAACTTCTTCTTTAAGAGTCTCCTCTTTCCTCCACTCATTACCTGTAGTAATGGCACCTGTTTAAACTTGTTATCAGTATAAAAAGACACCTGTGCACACCCACAAACAGTCTGACTCCAAACTCCACTATGGTGAAGACCAAAGAGCTGTCAAAGGACACCAGAAACAAAATTGTAGCCCTGCACCAGGCTGGGAAGACTGAATCTGCAATAGCCAACCAGCTTGGAGTGAAGAAATCAACTGTGGGAGCAATAATTAGAAAATGGAAGACATACAAGACCACTGATAATCTCCCTCGATCTGGTGCTCCACGCAAAATCCCACCCCGTGGGGTCAGAATGATCACAAGAACGGTGAGCAAAAATCCCAGAACCACGCGGGGGGACCTAGTGAATGAACTGCAGAGAGCTGGGACCAATGTAACAAGGCCTACCATAAGTAACACACTACGCCACCATGGACTCAGATCCTGCAGTGCCAGACGTGTCCCACTGCTTAAGCCTGTACATGTCCGGGCCCGTCTGAAGTTTGCTAGAGAGCATTTGGATGATCCAGAGGAGTTTTGGGAGAATGTCCTATGGTCTGATGAAACCAAACTGGAACTGTTTGGTAGAAACACAACTTGTCGTGTTTGGAGGAAAAAGAATACTGAGTTGCATCCATCAAACACCATACCTACTGTAAAGCATGGTGGTGGAAACATCATGCTTTGGGGCTGTTTCTCTGCAAAGGGGCCAGGACGACTGATCCGGGTACATGAAAGAATGAATGGGGCCATGTATCGTGAGATTTTGAGTGCAAATCTCCTTCCATCAGCAAGGGCATTGATGATGAAACGTGGCTGGGTCTTTCAACATGACAATGATCCAAAGCACACCGCCAGGCCAACGAAGGAGTGGCTTCGTAAGAAGCATTTCAATGTCCTGGAGTGGCCTAGCCAGTCTCCAGCTCTCAACCCTATAGAAAACCTTTGGAGGGAGTTGAAAGTCCGTGTTGCCAAGCGAAAAGCCAAAAACATCACTGCTCTAGAGGAGATCTGCATGGAGGAATGGGCCAACATACCAACAACAGTGTGTGGCAACCTTGTGAAGACTTACAGAAAACGTTTGACCTCTGTCATTGCCAACAAAGGATATATCACAAAGTATTGAGATGAAATTTTGTTTCTGACCAAATACTTATTTTCCACCATAATATGCAAATAAAATGAAAAAAAAACAGACAATGTGATTTTCTGGATTTTTTTTTCTCAGTTTGTCTCCCATAGTTGAGGTCTACCTATGATGTAAATTACAGACGCCTCTCATCTTTTTAAGTGGTGGAACTTGCACTATTGCTGACTGACTAAATACTTTTTTTCCCCACTGTACATACTACATACATACTACATATATACATACTACATACATACTACATACATACTACATATATATATATATATATACTACATACATACTACATACATACTACATACAGTGCCTACAAGTAGTTTTCAACCCCCTGCAGATTTAGCAGGTTTACACATTCGGAATTAACTTGGCATTGTGACATTTGGACTGTAGATCAGCCTGGAAGTGTGAAATGCACTGCAGCAAAAAAGAATGTTATTTCTTTGTTTAATTTTTTTTTAAATTGTGAAAAGTTTATTCAGAGGGTCATTTATTATTCAACCCCTCAAACCACCAGAATTCTGTTTGGTTCCCCTAAAGTATTAAGAAGTATTTCAGGCACAAAGAACAATGAGCTTCACATGTTTGGATTAATTATCTCTTTTTCCAGCCTTTTCTGACTATTTAAGACCCTCCCCAAACTTGTGAACAGCACTCATACATGGTCAACATGGGAAAGACAAAGGAGCATTCCAAGGCCATCAGAGACAAGATCGTGGAGGGTCACAAGGCTGGCAAGGGGTACAAAACCCTTTCCAAGGAGTTGGGCCTACCTGTCTCCACTGTTGGGAGCATCATCCGGAAGTGGAAGGCTTATGGAACTACTGTTAGCCTTCCACGGCCTGGACAGCCTTTGAAAGTTTCATCCCGTGCCGAGGCCAGGCTTGTCCGAAGAGTCAAGGCTAACCCAAGGACAACAAGGAAGGAGCTCCGGGAAGATCTCATGGCAGTGGGGACATTGGTTTCAGTCAATACCATAAGTAACGTACTCCACCGCAATGGTATCCGTTCCAGACGAGCCCGTAAGGTAACTTTACTTTCAAAGCGTCATGTCAAGGCTCGTCTACAGTTTGCTCATGATCACTTGGAGGACTCTGAGACAGACTGGTTCAAGGTTCTCTGGTCTGATGAGACCAAGATCGAGATCTTTGGTGCCAACCACTCACGTGACGTTTGGAGACTGGATGGCACTGCATACGACCCCAAGAATACCATCCCTACAGTCAAGCATGGTGGTGGCAGCATCATGCTGTGGGGCTGTTTCTCAGCCAAGGGGCCTGGCCATCTGGTCCGCATCCATGGGAAGATGGATAGCACGGCCTACCTGGAGATTTTGGCCAAGAACCTCCGCTCCTCCATCAAGGATCTTAAGATGGGTCGTCATTTCATCTTCCAACAAGACAACGACCCAAAGCACACAGCCAAGAAAACCAAGGCCTGGTTCAAGAGGCAAAAAATCAAGGTGTTGGAGTGGCCTAGTCAGTCTCCGGACCTTAACCCAATTGAAAACTTGTGGAAGGAGCTCAAGATTAAAGTCCACATGAGACACCCAAAGAACCTAGATAACTTGGAGAAGATCTGCATGGAGGAGTGGGCCAAGATAACTCCAGAGACCTGTGCCGGCCTGATCAGGTCTTATAAAAGACTATTATTAGCTGTAATTGCAAACAAGGGTTATTCCACAAAATATTAAACCTTGGGGTTGAATAATAATTGACCCACACTTGTATGTTTAAAATTTATTAAAATTTAACTGAGCAACATAACTTTTTGGTTTGTAAGATTTATGCATCTGTTAATAAATCCTGTTCTTGTGTGAAGTTTGAAGGCTCTAACTTATTTGCATCTTATCAAACCTGCTAAATCTGCAGGGGGTTGAATACTACTTGTAGGCACTGTATATACATACTACATGCATACTACATATATACATACTACATACATACTACATACATGCTACATTCATACAACATACATATATACTACATACATACAACATGCTACAGACATACAACATACATACTGCATACAATACATTCATACAATACATACATATAGACATACAGTACATACAACATAGAGTTCATACTCACCATTACTTGTCACTTTGATCCCCCAAGCCAGTGTCATCTAAGGAAAAATATAAAAATAACAAACCATCAAATACTCCCTGATCCGCAGAAATCCACGAGTGAGTGTCCCACGCCGATCCTCCGTGGAGAGCAGCAGCATCAGCTAATGCGACCGCTCTCTACGGGGCTCAGGAATCCAGTGTCGGGAGGTAGGTATCCTTCCGCACTGTATTACTCCGCCACTGTAAAAAAATAGTCCCTGGTCTCACTTTATGGCAAATGCTGCGTTGGAACTTTTTCACACAGCAATGCCAAAAGTGAGACTAGGGACTATTTTTTTTACAGTGGCAGAGGAATACAGTGCGGAAGGATACCTACCTCCCGACACTGGATTCCTTCAGCCCCTAGAGAGCGGTCGCATCAGCTAACGCTGCTGCTCTCCACGGGGGATCGTCGTGGGACACGTGTGGATTTCTGCGGATCAGGGAGTATATGGCTTGTTTGTTATTTTCATATTTTTCCTTAGATGACACTGGCTTCGGGGAACAATGTGACAAGTATTGGTGAGTATGGACTCTGTGTTATATGTACTGTATGTCTATATGTATGTATTGTATGACTGTATGAATGTATTGTATATATTATGTATGTATTGTATGAATGTATGTTGTATGTATGCAGTATGTAGTATGTATGTATGCAGTATGTAGTATGTAGCATGTATGTAGTATATATGTATGTTGTATGAATGTAGTATATATGTAGCATGCATGTAGTATCTATGTATGTTGCATGAATGTAGTATATATGTAGCATGTATGTAGTATGTATGTATGTTGCATGAATGTAGTATATATGTAGCATGTATGTAGTATGTATGTTGTATGAATGTAGTATATATGCAGCATGTATGTAGTATGTATGTACTATGTATGTTGTATGCAGTATGTATGTTGTATGAATGTAGTATATATGAAGCATGTATGTAGTATGTACAGTATGTATGTTGTATGTAGTATATATGTATGTTGTATGAATGTAGTATATATGAAGCATGTATGTAGTATGTATGTATGTATGTTGTATGTGTAAGAAAAAGTTCTATTGAGAGCTGGAAGAGTCGGGAAGAAGTTCCACAGACGATCTCTTATCAAGCTGAGGTTGAAGGTTTATTCGGAGATACACGGCAAAACAGATACAGAATAACAGAGGAGTTGGAATATGCGGGCAAAAACAGGAATTCAGACGGGCAGAGATTCGCTAGGAAGTCTGGCGATGATAAGGCTCTGTGCCCTGGCCATGGTGAGGCACAGTGGCATGATGGCGATGGAATGGCAACAAGCAACAGTAACAAGAGCTTCTTATACATTATCAGAACAAAGAAAGCTGCATTTTGCCGCAGAGGGCGTTAACATTATAATTCTAAGGAGTTTTCATGGTAATCTACAGAAACGTGGTTTAGAACAGAGAATATAATGACATAATACGAAGATATTAATTAACATTTCTTCAAGCAACACTAAAACCCATAAGTCATTGGTATCTATGGCTACTGTCCTAAAATCTTATCATTGTCTCCAATCTATGTCCATAAATTCTTACATCCTGACATTTTAACTACTCTACACTTCGCTACCACACTATCACGTATAAGCATACTGTCCATATATTTGGTGACTCTATTCCCCTATTGATCCAATCTTCCTCTATGCACATCTGCTGAGGTTGCTAGGAGACATTATCTCATTTTCCATCCTCCATTTATTAGTTCTTTTGTAGAAGTAGATTCCTTTACAACTTGTGTAATTCTGACAAAATGGCTGCTAGAGACAACATGGCCGCTCAGTATATCATGGCTGACCATTCTCTTACAGTATGTAGTATATATGTATGTTGTATATCTGTAGCATGTATGTTGTATATATGTAGCATGTACGTATGTAGTATGAATGTTGTATATATGTATGTTGTATGTATATAGTATGTATGCAGTATTATAATACTTATGTATGGTATAAGGACTTCAATGGCGTAGGGCAATGACGGCAGAGACACACTTAGTGAAGCAAGTGATTTATATATAATTGTGCACAACAAACGTGGAAATATGTAACGGTTCAGAGCACAGACATACAGCAGCACATAGCACAAGGTTCAGCAAGGATGGTAAGTTATTAAGAGTCACTGGGTCCGGAATATAACTGGGTATTGCAGGCAAAGTCCAGAGTATGACATATGTCCAGCAGGATAATGTTCAGCGGGCACCGGGTAACAGCTACTAACCAGTATAGAAAACAGAAGTCCAGTTGTAGCGAGCCTCTGGTATGATGAGTCCGGTGGAGATCCAGTAAGGGGACCTTCAGTGGGCACAAACACTAACCGGGTATGGTAGCCAGAAGTCCAGCGGTATCCAGAGGTCCAGAGAGGTGAAGTTTCAAGCAGGAAGCAGGGTTGTTCCAGAGTCACAAGATCTGGAGAGTGGCAGGGCAGGAGCACACCAGGAATCAATATACTCAAGCGATTTGCTTGTGCTTAGGGGCGGGTTTTTATGCAGCTGGGGAGGAAGTGATGTAAACGAAAACTCCATCTTAACTAAGGGCAGCTTAAGAGGAAGTGATGCGACAGGACCGAAAACTCCATCTTAACCAAGGGCAAAGTTCATTCAAAACAGACCGGAAAGTCCTTGGAACCTGACAGTACATCCCCCCCAAAAAACGGCCTCAGGACGGAACAGGACCGGGCTTGTCCGGGTACCTCCGATGGAACTGAGCAATCTTCCTAGATGCGTTGATGTTGTCAACGGGTTCCCAGGAGTCGTCCTCGGGTGAATAGCCTTGCCAGCGAACCAGGTATTGCAGCCGTCGCCGATGGAGACGGGAGTCGAGAATGGCCTCAACGACGAATTCTTCTTGGCCATCTACCATCACCGGGGGAGGAGGTGGTACAACACGTCCCTGAAAGGTATTAGGAGTTACCGGTTTGAGCAGAGAAACATGAAAGACCGGGTGTACCTTCATAGTCCGTGGTAACTTCAGCCGACAGGCCACGGAGTTCACAATCCCGGAGATCCTGAATGGGCTGATGTATTTTTGCCCCAGCTTCTGTGAAGGGACACCAAGCTTCAGGTTTTTGGTGGACAACCAAACAGAGTCCCCTACCTGGTACGAGGGTGCCGGTCGCCTGTGAGTGTCTGCCGAGTCCTTGTAACGTCGCTGAGCAGTTGTCAAGGTGTCTTTCAGGACCTCCTGAACTCGTTGCAACTCTGTCACCCTGTCTCCAACTGCGGGTACAGGGACTGCGACCGGTGACCTAGGCAGAATACTTGGATGGTAACCCAGGTTTGCAAAAAAGGGTGTTACCTTCGTGGAACTACTCTTGGTGTTGTTGTAGGAGAATTCTGCCAGAGGAAGGAGCTTCACCCAATCGTCCTGTAGATGGCTCACGTAACATCTCAGGTATTGTTCTAGGGTCTGGTTGGTCCGTTCCGTCTGTCCATTCATCTGGGGATGGTAGGCAGAAGATAGACACACATTAATTTGGAGTGCAGAACAAAACCCCTTCCAGAACTTAGAGGTGAATTGAACACCTCGGTCAGAGATGATCTGATCCGGGACCCCGTGTAAACGAAATACGTTCCATACTACCAGGTCAACAGTCTCTGCGGCCGAGGGGAGGCCAGTACAGTGGATGAAATGGGCGGCTTTGGTCAACCGGTCTACCACTACAAGGATAGTAGTGCTGCCACTTGATGGAGGCAGATCCACAATAAAATCCATGGAGATGGACCCCCAGGGGCGAGACGGCACGGGTAAAGGCTGGAGGAGGCCTGTAGGAGCCATACGAGGGACCTTGCAACGGGCACAGATCACACATGATGTGACGTAGTTTTTCACGTCTTTCATACAGGTAGGCCACCAGAAGAACCAGGTCAAGAACTCCTGAGTTTTTTGAACCCCCCTATGTCCTGCCACCGTGGAGTCATGAACCAATTTAAGGACTCGAAGTCTTACAGCCTCCGGGACATACAGGCGACGTTCTCGTAACCACACACCATTCCGAAGAACAAGTGCCACGTCGCTCGGGGGGGCAGCAAGGAATACATCACCATCATAGGCCTGCTTGATGTCCTTCCATAAGTCCTGGTCCTGGATCACTCCGATGAAGTTGGAATCAGACAACACGGTTTGAGATGATGATGAAGGCACAGGGTCCGAGGTGTGGAGACGGGATAAGGCATCAGCCTTTCCGTTACGGGAACCTGGTCGATATGTGACAACAAAATTAAATTGATTAAGAAAAAGGCTCCACCTGGCTTGCCGTGGGGACAGACATCTGTCAGATTTCAGAAATTCCAGGTTGCGGTGATCTGTGAGTACCACCACTTGTTGTGCCACTCCCTGTAAGTGGTGCCGCCATTCTTTGAAAGCAGACACGATTGCCAGCAACTCCTTGTCTGCAAAATCATAATTCCTCTCCGCAGGGGACAACCGTCGAGAAAAGAAAGCACATGGGTGCAGTAAAGCTTTGTCCCCAGTTCTCTGGGACAGAACTGCTCCTAGAGCATAATCAGAGGCATCGACTTCTACAAGGAAAGGAAGTGAGGGGTCTGGGTGAACCAGAATTGGTGCTGATGTAAAACAAACCTTGAGATGGTCAAAAGCCTCCTGAGCCTGGACGGACCACACAAACCTCTGACCCTTCTTGGTTAATGCGGTAATAGGGCGTACAATTTCTGAGAAATTACGGATGAAACGCCTGTAGAAGTTGGCAAATCCGACGAATCGTTGCACCTCTTTGATGGTACCCGGTACCGGCCATTCCAGTATTGCTTTTATCTTGCTGGTTTCCATATTTAGACCCTGTGGAGAAATGACATACCCTAGAAATTGAATATTAGTACAATGAAATTCACATTTCTCAAGCTTGATGTACAGGCGGTTATCACGTAGGCGAGCAAGGACCGTCTTGACATGCTCTTGATGTTCCTGTAAAGAATTAGAATAAATCAAAATATCGTCCAGGTAGATGACCATGAACTGGTCCATAATGTCCCTGAATATATCATTCACCAAGTGTTAGAATGTTGCGGGGGCGTTGCAAAGGCCGAAGGGCATGACTAAATACTCAAAATGTCCGTATCTACACCTGAATGCTGTCTTCCATTCGTCCCCTGGACGGATACGGAGCAGGTTATACGCCCCTCGGAGATCTAACTTGGTGAAAATTGTAGCCTGTTGGACCCTTTCTAATAATTCGGGGATCAGGGGCAATGGGTACCGGTTCCGGATGGTGATCTTGTTGAGCTCCCGGTAATCTATGCAAGGGCGCAGGGTTCCTTCCTTCTTCTTTACAAAGAAGATGGGTGCCCCTGCGGGTGAAGTAGAGGGACGAATGAAACCCTTGGCAAGACTCTCATCAATATATTCTTTTAGGGCGTGTAGTTCAGGGGCCGCCAACGGGTACACATGTCCAAACGGTATCTCCGCTCCGGGTAATAAGTCTATAGGACAATCGTAAGGTCTATGTGGGGGGAGCTGATCAGCATTCTGTTTATTGCAGATGTCAAGAAAGTCATGATAGACCGGGGGCAGAACGGGTACCAGTACATTGTCCTCCATAGCATGCGTTGTTGGAGCTGGTTCAGTTGGTTTTACGGCAGGAGCAATCTGGGATGGGAAGGAAATCTCTTTTGTCTCCCAGTTGATGACTGGATTGGTAGCCCGAAGCCAGGGGATTCCTAAAATGACTGGAAAATGTGGAGACGAAATTAACATAAAGACAAGGGTCTGCTGCTGACCTGGTTTGATCATACATTCGAGGGGTACAGTCTCTTTATCCACGGGTCCGGAAGTCAATGGGGACCCATCCACGGTTTCCATGGTAACTGGTGATGCTCTCTGTTGAGACGGGATACCGTGTTTCCTAGCAAAAGAGAGATCCATGAAATTCCCCCCAGCCCCAGAGTCAATCATTGCAGCCGTAGGAATTAGCTGTTTCTTCCATCTTATTTGTATAGGGAGCGAGCAATGGGTGGATCTCCCTTCAGAGTTCTTAGCTGCAGTGGATAGTACTGTGGAGGGAAATACTGCATCCAGGTGGGAACTAGCTTCAGAGGCTTCGGATTCTATGTCGGTATTATCATATTCGGCTACAGCCGCCAAGATCTTATTGGAACGATTAGGACGCTTTGGACAGTCAATGAGGAAATGGTGTGATTTGCCGCAATAAAAACGTAGCCGTTCACGGAGCCGATGTTCGCGGCGTTCCTGGTTCTCTCAGTTTTGTACAGAGTCCACTTGCATGGGAACCTCCGCAGGCTCTCGTGATGTCTTGGGAACAGGTTCCCTGGTAGGTGACGGAAAGTCAGGTACCCGGTTAAGTGCTGCCCATTTTTCCTGTCTGCGCTCTGTTAAACGGGTATCAATGCGCACACAGTGTTGAAGGAACAGGTCAAGATCATTGGGTGATTCGGCACGGGCTAACTCGTCCTTGATGGCACCGGACAGTCCCTTTTTAAATACCGACAACAACGCATTGTTACCCCAGTCAGTGTCCACCACCAGTCTTTTGAAGTCGGTGACATATTCAATCACAGGCCGCTTGCCTTGCCGTAAAGAAAGGAGAGCCGTTTCAGCAGTATTACGGCGGTTCGGATCGTCGAACATCAGTGCCATAGCTGTTAGAAAATCCTCCAAGCAGTTCAACCGCACGTCCCTGGTCTCAATCATCGGGTTAGCCCAGGCCAGGGCACGTGAAGTCAGCATCATGATTATGCATAATACTTTAGATCGATCCGATCGGTAATAGTCAGTATTCACATCAAAGAATAGCATGCACTGATTAACGAAGCCACGGAACTGACTGCGCTCACCATTAAAGCGGAAGGGAGGTAATTTAGGCATACTGGGAGCAAATCCGGGCGAGGTACGGTCGGCCACCTGAGCCTCCACCTTGCCCTGTAGCTCCTGCATAGCTGTACCCAGGAACTGGTGGTCATGATTCAGCCGTCCCTCGATATCTCCAAGCCTGGCGTGCACAGCATCCATGTCCTGCTGTAAGGAGTGGATCATGGAGTATAGCTGATCTAATCGTGCCTCTGACATTGCCCCAGCGAAGTCCTCTAAAAATGGCTTGAGTATAATATAATACTTATGTATGGTATAAGGACTTCAATGGCGTAGGGCAATGACGGCAGAGACACACTTAGTGAAGCAAGTGATTTATATACAATTGTGCACAACAAACGTGGAAATACGTAACGGTTCAGAGCACAGACATACAGCAGCACATAGCACAAGGTTCAGCAAGGATGGTAAGTTATTAAGAGTCACTGGGTCCGGAATATAACTGGGTATTGCAGGCAAAGTCCAGAGTATGACATATGTCCAGCAGGATAATGTTCAGCGGGCACCGGGTAACAGCTACTAACCAGTATAGAAAACAGAAGTCCAGTTGTAGTGAGCCTCTGGTATGATGAGTCCGGTGGAGATCCAGTAAGGGGACCTTCAGTGGGCACAAACACTAACTGGGTATGGTAGCCAGAAATCCAGCGGTATCCAGAGGTCCAGAGAGGTGAAGTTTCAAGCAGGAAGCAGGGTTGTTCCAGAGTCACAAGATCTGGAGAGTGGCAGGGCAGGAGCACACCAGGAATCAATATACTCAAGCGATTTGCTTGTGCTTAGGGGCGGGTTTTTATGCAGCTGGGGAGGAAGTGATGTAAACGAAAACTCCATCTTAACTAAGGGCAGCTTAAGAGGAAGTGATGCGACAGGACCGAAAACTCCATCTTAACCAAGGGCAAAGTTCATTCAAAACAGACTGGAAAGTCCTAGGAACCTGACAAGTATGTATATATGTATGTTGTATGAATGTAGTATATATGTATGCGGTATATATGTAAGTAGTATGTATATAATATGTATGTAGTATGTATGTATAATAATAATCTTTATTTTTATATAGCGCTAACATATTCCGCAGCGCTTTACAGTTTGCACACATTTTTCATCACTGTCCCCGATGGGGCTCACAATCTGAATTCCCTATCAGTATGTCTTTGGAGTGTGGGAGGAAACCTGAGTACCCGGAGGAAACCCACGTAAACACGGGGAGAACATACAAACTCCTTGCAGATGTGGTCCTTGGTGGGATTCGAACCCAGGGACCCAGCGCTGCAAGGCTGCAGTGCTAACCACTGAGCCACCGTGCTGCCCCGATATGTATATATGTATGTTGTATGAATGTAGTATGTATGTAGTATGTATATATGTAGCATGTATGTAGTATGTATGTAGTATGTATGTAGTATATATGTATGTTGTATGAATGTAGTATATATGTTGTATGTAGTATGTATGCAGTATGTATATATGTAGCATGTATGTAGCATGTATGTAGTATGTATGTAGTATGTTTGTAGTATATATGTATGTTGTATGTAGCATGTATGTAGTATGTATGTAGTATATATGTATGTTGTATGTATGTAGTATGCATGTATGTAGTATGTATGTAGTATGTTTTTTTTTTCTACATTTAACACATTAGCCGGATGATGGGACTACTACTGTCCCATCATTGGCTAATGTGTCAATCACTGTCAGTGTAGCAGGCATCGCCTGATGGGACTTGTAGTCCCATCGGACAATGCCTGCACACACACAAGACCCCCGGCAGGCCCGCACAGACCACCGGCAGCCAGCACAGGCACCCGGCAGTCGGCACAGACCCCCGAGAGGCCCGCACAGACCACCGGCAGCCGGCACAGGCACCCGGCTAGCCCATGCAGACCCACGACAGTCGGCACAGACCCCCCGCAGTCGGCACAGCCCGCGCATCATGATGCGCACAGACCGCGCATCATGATGACGTCATTTCAGCAGCCAATCACAGCCATGCCAATAGTTAACATGCCTAACAGGATGTGCCCACACTTCTGAGGATTCCATTGGCTGAATCAAATCGAGCAGGCTGATAGCTTTATGGGAACTTCCGATTCCGGTATCCGATACGAAAAAAGTATCGGAAGTCAGTATCGGAATTCCGATACAGCTAATATCGGCCGATACCCGATACTTGCGGTATCGGAAAGCTCAACACTACTCATTACATATTTTACCCTAAATAAAATTCTATTAGGTGTCCATTAAATAGAATACGAATAGGTGCTTTTAGATATAAAGTGCTGCTGCATAGCGTGCATATAAGATACAGTACGATTATAATTATAGGACTTACATAGGAGGACAAGATATGATGCAGGAGCACCTTTCAGAATGATGTCCACACGCTCTGATATAGTATGTAAGCACTAATTATCCACTTTTGGGAAAAAAAATATTTTTGTTTTGCTGTAGGCATGGGCACCAAGTATAGTTGTGCCCTGCACTTGCTTTTAATTTCAGCACCATTTATTATATTGTAGCCACACAATGCCCCCGGGTTTGTTATGGGTGTGATATATAACTAGTTCTGATGAGACATGTTTCTATAATGCTCTTGAAATCAAACCTAAAGAGCATTTGAGAAAGAGAAACAACAAAATAAGGATCTCTTGGGTATGCCATGGCTTTGTGATGACTTTGGATTCCATTATTTGGTCCCCGACCAATCTCAGAAAAGAAGATGCCTAATTTTATTTCTGTATTCCCTTCGAAGCTTTTCATAAACAACATAGTTCTGGACACCCAACTAAAATTGTCAAAGTGCAGGGAAAGAATGTGAAGGAATCATTAAACTATTCCATCTCTTCAGATCCTTTAATCTCAAGATTGGTGTAAGTCTCTCCAGCCTTATGGAAGGAAGGAAAAACCAAATCGAATGAGTTGAAAGAACCTGCAGAGGTATGTGGTCTCCAAATATGCCTTAATATTAGCAAACAAAAAAGCAGTAAATGTTATATGCAGTCAGTTACTTGCACAGATGTTACATGTATGTTACAGGGTGATCAGGACTTTTATAATGGAGTAGCCTGGACAACCCATGCGATTCTTATAGTATGGGAGCACGGAAGTCCATTATTGCCAACCGTGAGTTATCCAATAGAAAAAGAATGATTCCAGCTCAGACACAAGACTCTGAAATGCATCTGAAATGTATAGCTATATTTTGTTATGTCTTCTGTAGGACTGTCATGGAGTTTCTATTTTTTTCTATTAAAGTATTATAATTTGTATGTGTAGCTGTAATCAATCCTATTCTATTTTTGACTGACTATTGTAGATGTGTCCACCATCAACCTTCTGCAGATATTGTAAAAGCAAATTCCAATTTCGGGTCGGACAAGCAATTAAGATCACAACCGCTAGGTGGCCATTTATACAGACATACATTGGGGGAAATAAGTATTTGATCCCTTGCTAATTTTGTAAGTTTGTCCACTGACAAAGACATGAAAAGTCTATAATTTTAAGGGTAGGTTAATTTTAACATTGAGAGATAGACTATAAAAAATAAAATCCAGAAAATCACATTGTATAAATTATATACATTTATTTGCATTTTGCAGTGAGAAAAAAGTATTTGATCCCCTGCCAACCATTAAGGCCTCTTTCACACATCCAGCTTTTGTAATCCGGCACGATGCGGCAAAATTTTTAATAACCGGATCCAGCACCGGATCCGGTTTTGTCCCATAAGCTTTCATGGTCGCCGCTTCGTGTCGGATGGTTATGCGTCGTGTCTGGTTGTTGCCGGACACGGCAAAAATTAGCCGTCCGGCATCTGCAAAAAACGTTCTCTGCAACGTTTTTTGTCAGCGCCGGACCGGCTTTTCCCACAGCGCATGCCCGGACTCTGTGAATGTTAACCCCACAAGTGCCCGGCGAGAGAGAGAGAGATCTCTCTCTGTCACCCGGACACTTGTGAGAGATCTCTCTCGCCGGGCACTTGTGGGGTTAACACTCACAGTGTCTGAGTGAGAGAGAGAGATCTCTCTGTGGGGTTAACCCCACAAGTGCCCGGCAAGAGAGAGAGATTCTCTCGCCTGGACGCAGAGTGTTAACCCCACATGTCTCTCTCTCTCCACCCCCCTCTCCTCCCCTCCCCTCACCTCCCTTTCAGCAGCTGTCTCTCTAAGCGGCTGCCTCTGTCCACCTCCTCCTGCGGCTCCTTTAAATCATGTCCGAGCCGTATCAGACACCGCATACACATCCGGTGTCACGGCTGCAGGCCGGATCCGGCGGCCCGACTTTTCGCCGCACGCCGCCGGACCCCACACACCGGATGTGTGAAAGTAGCCTAAGAGTTCTGACTCCTACAGGCCAGTTAGATGCTCCTAATCAGCTCATTACCTGCATTAAAGAGAGCTGTCTTACATAGTCACCTTTATAAAAGACTCCTCTCCACAGACTCAATTAGTCAGTCAGACTCTAACCTCTACAACATGGGCAAGACCAAAGAGCTTTATAATGATGTCAGGGACAAGATCATAGACCTGCACAAAGCTGGAATGGGCTACAAAACCTTACGTAAGGCGCTGGGTGAGAAGGAGACAACTGTTGGTGCAATAGTAAGAAAATGGAAGAAATACAAAATTACTGTCAATCGACATTGATCTGGGGCACCATGCAAAATCTCACCTCATGGGGTATCCTTGATCATGATAAAGGTGAGAGATTAGCCAAAAACTACATGGGGGAACTTGTTATTGATCTCAAGGCAACTGGGATCATAGTCATCAAGAAAACCATTGGTAACACATTACGTCATAATGGTTTGAAATCCTGCAGTGCACGCAAGGTCCCCCTTCTCAAGAAGGCACATGTGCAGGCCCATCTGAAGTTTGCCAATGAGCACCTGGATGATTCTGTGAGTGACTGGGAGAAGGTGCTGTATCAGATGAGACAAAAATTGAGCCCTTTGGCATTAAATCAACTCTCCATGTATGGAGGAAGAGAAATGCTGCCTATGACCCAACGAACACTGTCTCCACTGTCAAGTTGTGAGGTGGAAACATTGTGTTTTGGGGGTGTTTCTCTGCTAAGGGCACAGGACTACTTCACCACATCAATGGGAGAAAGGATGGAGCCATGTACCATAAAATCCTAAGTGACAACCTCCTTCCCTCTGCCAGGACATGGCTGGGTCTTCCAGAAAGACAATGACCCAAAACATACAGACAAGGCAACAAAAAAGTGCCTCAAAAAGAAGCACATTAAGGTCATGGAGTGGCTTAGTGAGTCTCCAGACCTTAATCCCATAGAAAACTTATGGAGGGAGTTGCCAAGCGACAACCTCAAAATCTTAATGATCTGCAAAGAGGAGTGCACCAAAATTCCTACTGACATGTGCAAAAGTCTCATCATCAACTAAAAAAAGTGTCTGACTGCTTTGTGCTTATCAACAAGGGTTTTGCCACCAAGTATTAAGTCTTGTTTGCCAGAGGGATCACATACTTATTTCTCACTGCAAAATGCAAATAAATTTATATAATTTATACAATGTGATTTTCTGCATTTTATTATTGATATTCTATCTCTCAATGTTAAAATTAATCTAAACTTAAAATTATAGACTGTTTATGACTTTGTTAGTGGGCAAACTTACAAAATCAGCAATGGATCAAATACTTAGTTCCCCCTTTGTATAGCTTAAAGAGGACCTGTCATTTGCTACAAGCATGATTTTTTTTAACTGTTGAAAATGCTGTTCTCCTGAATCTGCTTTTATTTTTGTTTCTGCGTTTCTCCATTCCTAAGATATTGCCCTCATTTCCTTGTATGGAAATCTGGTATTTTACGCCAAGTGAGTGTGGTCAGCAACTCTTTTCATAAGCATCTTCTTTAGGACCATGTCTAGTTAGTTATATAAAAGTCTAGGTTTATATACAGATTGGAGACAGCCTATCAAGTTTCTTTTTTGAACTGGACATCCATGCTACTCATAATATATTTTGAGTTAAGCAGAAATGTAAAGATGGTCACATTTGGTGACATCTATACCATGTTGAACCCTAGGGTGGTGAGGGCACATTTTGAAACCATTACCTTGGTCTCCAAGTCAAGCATTTCAACCATTTCACCAAGGAAGGATGTAATTGATTTTGATGAATTATGATACATTGGGGAATGGGTCATCTAATAACTTCTATAATTACCGAGGTTGCAGTCACAACAGCTCTAGTGCCAAATGAGACTCAATGCTATTTCTGCCCCAGGAGAAGACACTAATTATGTATGGGGCGTTGTAAGTGGGGAAACTATTACATGAAGCAATTTGGCTTCGGCTTCACTTTTTCATGTCTCCTTGTCATTAGTTTCATGTAAGGTGTTTCCATAGAAGAAAAACGCATTCACTAATTGACATTTCGAGCATTTAATTCACTGATGCTGCCTTACAAACTTACGTAATTACATCTTATAAGTCATGTAGGAATCATCATAGGTCAAGACACTCCAATATGGTAAAAGGATGGCAAATTGAAATTTTATTTTACTCTCTCACACTAAAAAAAAAAAAATCTTTGGTGAAGATTCAATTTACTGGACCACCTCTTAATTACTAGATTAAGTGAACAGCTCCCAGTCCCCGATCAGTACATCAATGGTGAGGAGTTGTATTATAGAGCAGGGATCGAGCTTGCACAATACCAATTCTTGTAACTTTTCGAGATAGCCATAGCTATATAAAATCCGTAACATTAAAAAAATGACTGCCATAAATGATTAAAATATCATAATTACTAATTGTGGGATATTTAACGCATACTCATATAAATTAGTGGAGGAAATGCTTACAATGAAGAAGAAAACCGTTTTATGGTAAGGAAGTAGGATATCCAACAATGTGAGTATTACAAGGATTGTGTTCACGTTTATTAGCTTTTGAAAGTTATTAAATAGTTATGTATCTGCCTCCACATTACTGTTTTTGGATTAATTTGATCAATTTAGCAGCTGGTATAGAGGAAACTTTATTAATAGATTAATTAATAATAATATAGATTTAATAATAAATGCACTTAGTTGTGTAGAATAAGCTTCAATATGTTGTAAAGCAGGACACGAACTAAAAACATGAAATTAAAACAAAAATGAAAAAGAATTTGCATACTCCTATGCAGCATTCTTTTTTTTGTTTATTTGTGTTTTTTTGTTTTTGCTTTTTGGTCATTGCTATTCAGTGCTTCACTTTTTG
The DNA here is from genome assembly GCF_039654945.1 of Dendrobates tinctorius. Lineage (NCBI taxonomy): Eukaryota > Metazoa > Chordata > Amphibia > Anura > Dendrobatidae > Dendrobates > Dendrobates tinctorius. The sequence goes on from NW_027361825.1 coordinate 9,286,951, forward strand.
TAATCATTTTTTAATGTTTTTTTCTTTATAAATTAAAAGCCTTAGGTCTTCTAATATAGCAGAGTTAATCCACATAGGTTTCTATGAATTAGTAAAATAATATAGTACTGTAATACTTTTTCTTCTCCTTCCTGTTTTTTTCTTAAAGTTAATCTTTTCTATTATATAATTTACATTAAGGGCCAACATCATAATTTGCAGGATTTTTTTCAAAAGTTTTTTTGCTTAGCTTTTTTTTGTATTGCGGAATTCATTGCTGTTTTTGTGACAAATGATTTAAAAAAAATGTAATTTATTTACATTGCCAGTAGCATAGCTAGCTCAATGAAGACCACCATGAGGGGCCATGTATACCAGTATAGGGATTAGGGGGCCATGCATACCAGGATGGGGTTGTATTCCAGAATGGGAGGCCATATGTTCCAGAATGGGGCAATGTATACCAGGATGGGGGTGTATGCCCGAATGGAAGGCCATATATACCAGAATGGGGGACCTGTATGCCAGAATGGGAAGCCATATATACCAGAATGGGGCCATATATACCAGGATGGGTGATAATAGTATTGAATTGGGGAACATTACCCCTATAATAGTGTCAGCAGCAGAAAGCCCCCCTCATAACAGTGTGTCATGAATACATTTTTTGCGTCAATTTTTTTCTTTTTTCCTGCTCTAAAACATAGGCCTTTCTTATGTTCCAGTGCATCTTATAGTCCAAAAAGTATGTGTATCTATCTATCTATCTATCTATCTATCTATCTATATCTTTTTAGATATATAAAGATATATAGATATATTACATATATTTAATAACTTGATGCCTGAAACAAATATAAGGAAGAAATTAAACACATTGAGATGCTAATTTAATGATTAATTTTCTCAATTTTTTGTATTTCTTTTTATATTAAGTTTTAAGTTTGAATATGACATACAGGAGAAATCCTTTAAATATTTACATCAGTTCTTATTGCACTTCATTTTTTTCCTATTTGTTGACATCTGTTATAAGAAATTATGTCTTAGATTTTATTGATGAAATCTATGTACTGTAATGGTGATACTAATTTGTGCAAAATGATTAAACATGTATCTAACATTAATTCAACTTGTAGGGTACTTACTTTTAAGCAACAAAAAGAACAAGAGAAAAAGCCCATTGGGCCTCGTTCAGCTTCCCATGGTGACAATCACTTAGTCCTGAGTCTTGAAGATGTAGGTAATATCCCAAACTCTCACAAATAGGAAATCTTTATGTAGTCTTTGTCTTGATAGACTTCACTGACAACGTCTGATGTGTCACATTACAAAAATCTCACACTCGGACAACCCCTACCATATTTAGTAAATTGATCTTCAATTCAGTTAAGCAAAATATTAAAAGCAATTATGAGCTCCCAACAAAGTATGTGATTTGTCTTCTACATGTGTGACAGATTACATTCATCCCATTGGAATGTATCAGGGCTCCTTGTTCCTTGAATTCGAACTATATTTAATAATTAATCATCTTTTCGCTTGAAAATCATACAGCAGGTGAAATAATAATTGGACACATCACCAATTTTCTAAGTGCATACATTTCTAATGGTGCCATTGATATGAAATTCTCACCGGATGTCGGTAGCAACCCATCCAATCCACACAGGCAAAGAAATCAAACCATAGATGTCCATAAATTAAGTTATTTGTAATAATAAGAAATTACTCAGTGAAAAGGTTTTCAACCCCACTTACTGAAATGTAATTCATATTTTATACAAAAGCTTTAATTGATGATTTTGGCCCATTCTTCCACACAAATACTCTTCAAATCCTGATGCTTCTGTGGGCTCCTTCTATGAATTCTGAGTTTTAGTTCCTTCCACACATTTTCTATTGGATTCAGGTCAGGTGATCGACTTATTTATTTTCGTTTTCAAATAATTTTATTGGTTTTTTAGAAATAAACAGGGTAGGGAAAGGAAGGTAGGAAGGGAGGGAAGGGAGTGGGGAATAAACAACCTTGTACAGGTACGGAAAAAATGTAAAAAACTAGAGAACCCACAAATAGGCATACAATAACATATATCGAATAACAACATAAAAGAGAAAAAAATCGACAATCCTTATTATGGGGTAACATTCTTGGAAGGAGATACAGCATCCCAGTACTAAAGCGCCCAGGTTTAAACTTCAAAATATAGTGCCTCTTGTTAAGTCTATTTGATATGAAATTTGTTGTTCCAGGTCTTCCATTTTTTTGAGTATTTGTGAATGTGATTGTTGTTAATCGCAAATCTGCGTTCTAAATCGCTGTGTTGGCCTATCTTGTCAAGTATGTCTGAAAACTTGGGAACCTCTGCTTTCTTCCACCATTGTGCTAACACGGTCTTGGTCACTAAGAGGATGTGTATGATAATGTGTCTTACCGAATCATCAAATTGTTCCATGTCTAATGAAAGAAGTGCTCTTTCGGGTGTAATTGTGAAGTCCTTAGCAATGAGGTTAATGTGCTGTGTGACTTGAAGCCAGAGGTTTTTGATTTTTGAACAACCACAGAAAATATGGTAGAGGTTTCCTTGGTGTCCACAATCTCTCCAGCACAAGGAAGATAGCTCTGTGTTAAAATGCGATAACCTCGTCGGGGTATAGTACCACCTATCTAACAATTTGAAATAACTCTCATGAAGACCCATTGATATGTTGGAATTGTAAGTGTTTTTGATGGCATCACTCCAGTTCTCGAGACAGATATTAGCACCAAAATCGGACTCCCATCACTTCATGTATATGTTTTTGTGGCTCGTTAGGTCTTTGACAACAGATCTATACAAATTACACAGACTCCAGAGGTTTTTATTTTTAAGGTTGCACAATAGTGAAGATAGCATTTCATAATTCAAAGTCTTCCCTTTTATGAATTTCCAAATTCTGTATTTCAACATATTGTAAAAGACTAGCTCAGATGACGGTAAATTATATTTAAACCTGATATCACCGAATTTCAGGAACTCCACTCCACTAAAACATCCCCCACCCTTTTAATTCCAGATTCCCCCCAAACCTCTGGTATCGGGAGATCTTCCATCAGTACCAATGAAGATAGAGGCAACTTTAAGATTTGCTCTGCTTTTTTGATATTTTTAGTCGGCTTACTGAGATCCCTCCAGGCTGATATTATCGGCCGGAATATAGGATGAGATGAGTTCGCACTGGGCTTTTGCAGAAGGAAGTGAAAGAAAAGCTTTTGCATGGAACCTGTATCACTAGCATCTCTCTCCAAGTCATACCAAGCTGGATGCGTCATGTTTTCAGTAAACCAGTGCCAGCTCTGTTTGATGAGCGAGGCCTGATAATAAGCGCATATGTTGGGCAGTCCTGCGCCCCCATGTTTTTTAATTTTGTACATCAAGTCTGCAGATATTCTTGCTTTTTTACCTTTCCAAATAAATAGTCGGATGAGCTCTTGAGCTTTATCAATGGTTTGGCGCGGAAAGCTAACTGGTAAAGTCCTAAATATGTATAAAACTTTGGGAAGGATAAAAGTTTTGACTGCCAGAATCTTCCCAAAGATGGAAGTCTCTAGCTGAGCCAAAAAGGATAGATCGCCTGTAATAGTCTTTATAATGCTGTCTAAATTGGCCCTAACTGTGGCTTGGATTGATCCAGCTATTCTAATCCCTAGATAGACAATCTCTTTCTCCTCCCAAATGAACTGGGTTTGGGCCTTTATTTTGTTGATTTCAGATTGTTTCATGTTTAGAGTTATAAATTTTGATTTGTTTGGGTTTATCTTAAAATAAGATGCTCTAGAGAATTTTTCTAGTTCAACTGAAAGGGCTTTAATGGAGTTTGCGGGATCCAGTAGCGTGAGGAATAGATCATCTGCGAATAATCCAATTTTAAAATTTCGTGATGGCACTTCAAAGCCTTTAATATCATTGTTTATTCTTATTTTTTGGCTAGGGGTTCTATGGCAAGCACAAATAGAAGGGGGGACAGGGGGCACTCCTGTCTCGTGCCAGTGGTAATTTCGAACGGGTCGGAGAGGAAATTATTTGCATAAATCCTGGCACTAGGAACCGAGAACAAGGCGAAGACTGTTGATAGAAACTTCTCTTCAAAGCCAAATCTAGCGAGAGTTGCTTTTAAGTAAAGCCAGTTTAGTCTATCAAACGCCTTCTCGGTGTCCAGTGCCAGAAAAGCAGTTTGGGTTCCCAGGTTGTTCGCTAAATTTATCAGATTCACCACCCTTCTTGTTCCATCTGAGGCCTGGCGGCCCTCTGTAAAGCCTATTTGATCATTCACCAACAGACGTGGAAGGATGTTTTTTAATCGGTTTGCAATGATCTTTGAGTAGATTTTAATATCACTATTTATGAGCGATATTGGCCTATTGCTCTGTATCCTCTTGGGGTCCCCCCCTCCTTTGGAATCATGATAATTGTTGCATCTAACATCTCCTTTGGGAAGGAACCCCGAGAGGACGCCAGATCAAAGACGGAAGCCAGCTGTGGAGCCAGAACTTTTGAAAAGTCCGGCCCTGGTGATTTTTGGGACTGCAGTTTCTTGATAATGTCAACAATTTCTCTCTCTGTAAAGGGGCTATTGACATAATTCAAGTCCAGCTCATCGACTCTTGGTAGATCGATACTCTGTAGAAAAGAATCTACAAAATTCGATTTACTCACCGGTGTTTGGGGGTCATCTTTCAGGTTATAGAGATTTTTAAAGAATTCTGCAAACAAGTTGACAATGTCCCTAGGGTGAGTTTTGGGGTCACCCAAGGGAGATACTATCTTATTTATTCTCCTTTAAATTCTTTCTCTTTTTAATTTCCTCATCATAAACCTGGTAGGCTTGTTAAGAGACGCATACGATTTGTACCTAGATGCTTTGATGACTGCATCATATTCCTGGTAGATTTCAGATCTCAAACTCTGTCTAAATCTCAAAATCTCAGCCTGGACGGTCTAGGAAGGAACTTTTAAGTTTGTTTGTTTTTTCTCTAGATCATTAATTTGGGCCTGTAGGTTTGTAATATTTTCCCTATTTCTCTTCTTATGTTTAGAAAGAATTTGCATAAGACACCCCCTCAGGACCGCTTTATGGGCGTTCCAGACCGTGAACTGATCTACTTCACAGGTACATTTTCCTTGAAGTAGTTTAAGAGAGCGTTTTCTATCTCTTGTTTGTACTCTGGTATATATAGCAAAGCTGAGTTAAGCTTCAAGCGGAATGGTTTGTCAGGCAGAGGACCCACAAGGAAGTCAATGAGAACCGGGGTATGATCCGAGATGGACTTCTGCATGAAGCGAATGTCCTTAATTTTGGACAGATTGAATATGTTAGTAAGTAGGAGATCTCTCCTGGAAGCTGTCTTATATACATCTGAAAAGTGAGAATACTCACGTGACAATGTATTCAAGCAGCGGAAAGCATCATAAAGCTCATTTTGAATTAACCAGTTTTTTAAAGCTGGGACCTTGTGGCGAACTAAAGAGGATGAATCAATGCTGCTATCTGGGACAATATTAAAGTCGCCCAATAAGATGAGTTCGCCTGTTTTAACTTTGTCGATTTTTTTGATAAGCTTGTTCAAGAAACGAATGTGTCCCTTGTTGGGTACGTATACATTCACTATTGTGCATGGCCTTTCATGGAGTAAGCATATGAGTATATGAAACCTGCCCAAGGAGTCTGGTATTTCTTTGATGAGCTGAAAAGGAACGGTGCCACCTACCAATGTGATGACCCCAGCCTTTTTCTTTGTGGAGAGTGACTTGTACATGTGTGGGAAGTTCTTGTGCTGGAAAACAGGATGTCGATCGGAAGACAGTTTAACCTCCTGAAGGCATACCAATTTGACCCGGGTTTGGTTGATCTCCTTCCATACCGCATACCTCTTATTCGGACTGTTGAGCCCCCTAACATTGTACGATAAAATTTTCATTGTTAGAATGCAATATCAAAACAGGAAAGGGAAACAAACAGAACAATGAAATACAGAAAAAAAAAATTAAGAATTTAAGAGTTCTCCTGGAGGACTCCAAACTGGTTGGTGTCTCACCTTAGATCGGGGGAAAAACGAGAAAAAAATTAAGTGGCAAGTTCCCACAGTGACAACGATAAACTTTAATTACGGGTACTAATATTCATGTTCAGGAAAAGGAAATAATAGTGACCCCCAAATAAATTCAAACATAAGACAAAGATCAATCCTAATCCCTATCTCTAAAGGATGGCTCATCCATCAGGAATTTAAGAAACTTCTGACTCTTGTGTGAAGTATAGATGGGGTAGTGTATATCTTTATACCAGACTAAAAGCTTGGTAGGGAAACCCCATCTATATGACACTCTAAGTTCCCTAAGTTTAGAGGTCAGATCTCTGAAGGAGCTTCTTGCGTCCATAGTCTCTTTGGAAAAGTCTTGGAAAATCTTTTGATCCTTATAAGGCTCAGGAGGTGAACCTCTCTCTTGCAAAGATTTTAAAACCTTCTCCTTGGTTTCAAAGAAATGGACCCTGAGGATAGTGTCCCTGGGCTTTTCCTGTGGGACCCCTTTGGGACGTGGGAGGTGGTATATACGAATGATATTGACTTCTAATTCTGTCAATTCTGGCGATAATTTTTTAAACAAATTTTTGGTGTAATCAGAGAGATCTGCCTGGGAGACCGACTCAGGGATACCTCGTATCTGTAAGTTATTTCTCCTGCTTCGGTCTTCCGGATCCATCAATTTGTTTTTAAGGGAAATAACCTCCTTTTTGAGTGAACTGTCCTTTGAGAGGTAAATTATATCCCTCTCCGCCTGCATCATCTTTACCTCATATTTCTCAACCTTTTGGCTAAGATTTCTGCAAGTTTCCTGTAGGGCCTTGGCCTGAGTCTCAAACCCTATTTTTAGGGCATCACTGAAGGACTGGAAGAGATCCGCCATGAATCCTTCAGTGGCTTGTTTGTTGGACCCCTTGTATTCCCCCAGGTTAATGGATGGAGGAGGAACCTCAAACAAAAGGAATGGACCTCCATTATCCCTCCTAGACTTCTGCCTTTCAGGGCTTGTGTTTGGAGTATAGTCAGCTGAGACTCGGTCGGAGTCCTCAGATGAGAGACTCCCAGTGTTTTCCTGATCGCCTGGTCCCTTCCTTTTGTTTGATTTGGAAGTATCCAATTCCTCCGTAAGAGTCTCAATTGGAGGGGGGTTTAATGTTGCCCCCTAAATTTTTATTTTTTTGAGGCGTTTCAGGTTGTGTTTTAGTGTTTTGGTCAATGAGCTATTAGTATCTGATCCCCTTTTGCAACTTTGACAGATGCAGGGTTCTGAGATTTTTTTAGATAAGGCGTTTTTGGCTCGTCTCCTTTCAGGGGTGACCTAGATTTTATTAGGCTTAACAAATTAGAGATATCGTTATATGATTTAGAGTGTGCCCCAAAATTGTGCCTCGTGACCCTGTGTGGGCTATTGGAAGCTCTGCCCCTACCTGACTGCATCTTGGTTTGCCACAAACCCTTCCCAGACATCAGATCTATGACCCCTTTAAATTATTCAATCCAACAAGTTAAGAAAAATGGTCAAAAAGCAAGTTTCCCAAAGGAGTTAACTGAGAGACCCTCAGTGAGAGCGAGTAAAGTCACACAATTCTGCAGTATCAATATCAGCAGCCCACTGTATCTCTGATCCTCAGTTGAAATAAAGGTAATCTTCTGTTATAATTCACTGGTCAGATGGATACCAGGCACCGGGACCACCAGCCATGAACTGCAGACTCTGTTATATTGTATGCCTGCGCCGCTGATATGCTGAAAGCAGCCAGTGAACAATCCCTAGGGATGCTATATGGGGATAAAGAGTGCCTCCCAGAAGCCTATGTCATTTCTCCAGTACCCCTGTGGTTAAGTCTCTGCTGTGTTGTACAGTTCGTGGGAGTATCTGTGCCTGTCACAGGGGAGACCGCTGACTGAACGCTGCAGGGCCTGTGACGTCAGGTCTGCTCAGTGCTGACAGGCTGGAAGCTGGGAGCGGTTGGATCTACTTCCTATTGAAGTCTATTGCGGCTGTGAGCACTAATCAGCAGCCGGATCTAGTGGCCCAAACTCGGATGTGCCTCACCTCTGCTGTCTTCAGAGGCTCCCCCTGTGCTTGTCGCCCCCTGCCCACTCCTCAATGTGGCTGTGGAACGCTGTTCTTAGCCGTTCTGATGTCTTTTCAATGGGTCCAGTGGTATCCCTCCGCCTCTCTGCTCTGTGACAAGAAAATAGTCCCCGCCGGTGTCCTCTGCTTATATCCTCGATGTGTCAGTCCAGAAAGGGTCCAGATCAGCTCCTCTGCCCCCCGATCTCCTCACCCTGGCCGTGGAACTTCCTGATTTCGGCGGCACTCAGTCAAAAATCCAGAGGGGAGATTGTGCATAGTTCCGTATCCCTCCGCCACAGCCGTGCCATTATCCTCCACACCCCGCTGGCAAAAAACATTACAGTCAGTTAGAATCAAGTTGTGCCTTACCGGGAGGATTCCAAATTAAGTCCTTATTGTCCTTATTACTGGCGATGAGCCTCCAGATCAGTCCTGGCTTATATACAGCCCACAGTAGCACTCCAGTCACTTCCAGGAAGGCAAATGGTGGGAGGGCGATGTACCTCTGTTTCTCCTACACCACAACTGTCCAAAACTTTTAAAAGTTCATATCTTCGGTCTCCTTTGGACCAGGGTCCTAGTTTTAGGCTCAGAATGTGCACCAGAGTTTCAGGAATAGAATAGGGTCCAGTATGGGTTTTTTTGTTAACCCTTTGCATGCTTTTTTGTTGCTTTAGTGTGTGACTGTGGGAGCTTAGAGCTCTTGCCTCCTACATGCTCAGAGCCCAGGCCACGCCCGATCGACTTATTTATTTTCTTTCTCTGAATCCATGCCTGTGTTTTGTATCATTGTCTTGATGAAATCTCCACCCTCATTTCATCTTCATATTGCTGGTAGATGGCAGCAGATTTTTATCAAGAATGTCTAGGTACATTTGTTCATTCATCGTTCAATTAGACGAAGTTTGCCAATGCCGTATGCTAAAAAAAACAGCCCCACATCATGATGTTCCCATCTCCAAATTTCACTGATGATATAGCACTTTTGGGCTGATAGGATGTGCATTTTGGCCTCCAAACATGGTGTGTATCATGGCATCCAAAGAGTTCAATTTTGGTCTCATCTGACCAGACAATGTTCTCCCAGTATTTCACAGACTTGTCTAAATGTTATGGAGAAAACTGTAAGCATGCTTCAACATGCTTATTGTTCTGCAACGGAGTCTTGCATGGTGAGTGTGCATGCAGGCCATGGGTGGATGAGTGCATTACTTTTATAATTTTCTTTGAAACAATTGTACCGCCTGATTCCAGGTTTTTCTGTAGCTCTCCACAGGTGGTCCTTTGTTCTTGGACAACTCTTCTAATAATTCTTTTCACTCCTCTGCCTAAAATTTTGTGGGGAGCACCTGCTCGTGACTAGATTAAAATGACATTTTGTTCTTTCCACTTGTGGATTATGGCCCCGATAGTGTTCACTGGAACTTTGAGTAGTTTAGAAATTCTTCTGTAACCGATGCCATGAGTATGTTTTGCAATAATAAGTTTTTCAAAGTTCATGAGAAATCTCTCTAGTTTTACACATCATGAGATGTTTCTTGTGTGACCTCTTGGTAATGAGACTGTGAAGCTGAGTCACTTGTCATGGACAAGCCATGAGTCGGGATAGCCAATGAGTTTAAGGCCAGGAGGGTACGTCATATACAAACGGAAGAGAAAAAGGCATAGTCAGTAGTAATGAGCGAATTTGTTTGGAAAACGATCATCAAGGATAAGTTCAGCATGAATATGACACATTTGGAATCGTGATCGGAAACCCGAGCAAGATTTTAAAATATCTGGAAAAATCGGTAACATTCGGTAAAAGTGCAGGAAATTATTTGCATTGCCACAAAAATATTTTCAGTACTTTAGCAACAATAATGGTGGTGTATCATCAGCTTTTGGCATGTGTTTGATGAGGGGAGGGCATAGTCAGAGCCCAGAGGCGCGACGTTCACAGCATTTATTTTCCTATCTTTATGTGTGCACATTGTGGATAGCCAATCAGGGTGCACAAAACACCCACAATGTCCTGACACAACAGCTTGTGTCATTGGCTACTGAAATCACATGTTCTTTTCCATATAAATAGTTGACATCTCTTGTTTAGTGCCATTTTGACACTGTAAGCGCTGAGAGGCTGCTCCTGATGCTGCCACTGTTAACAGCAAGATTTCAGCTAAATAGTTAGGCGGTTGTATATCAGTCAGATAGTGTAGCTAGGTAGTGTCCAATGTGGATGTAAAATTTACATTCCAGAATTTTTTTTGGGGGGAGGCCAAATTGAGGTTCACAGACAAAGCCAGCACTTCACATGTCCTACTAGTGTGTTGTGCACTGCTTCTCTTGTGCTCCATGCATGAGTATAGCATTCTAAATAATATTTTTTTTACAGCTAAATGTGAAAAAGCCTGCTGTATCCCACCATTTCATTTAGTGCTGTGGTGATATGAAACTGTCTGCATACCTAAGGCACATTAAAAAAGTAGAATTCTTTCTGTTGCTGAATTTGATTCAGGCCAAAGTATCACACATTTTCATGTTGTGGCGGTGATAGTAACCTGTCTACAGACCTAAAGTGCATTAAAAAAAAATAGAATATTTTCTTTTTCTGAATGAGACACAGCCCGCCGTATCCAACATTGTAATTTTGTGGTGGTGATAAGAACCTGTATGCATTCGTAACACGCATTTAAAAAAATTCTAATTTTTTCTGTTGGTAAACGTGATACAGCCCGCTACATCCAACCTTTTCATTTAGTGGCATTGAAATTGTTTTGTGTGCAAAGCTGTTGCATATTAACATTAATTTATTTTATTTTTTTGCAAACGTGATGCAGCAGGCGAGATGTGAGTTTGAAATTATTTTGAGCCTATCTTCTGGATTATATGCTTCTTCGGCAACCAATTTCTCACGGGCATCTTTTATACCTAGCTTGAGACATGCATCTGTTACACCTATCTTCAGACGAGCCTCAAACGCTCTCTGGTAATTGGTATTGGGTAGATGAGTAATAGCTGTAGACTGGATCCTGAATCTTGTACTTCCCATAGCAGGCCTGTTATTGATCCTGTTGTACGTTCCCATTCCCGCCCCAAAAATTCTTCTGTTACTAACGTCATACAGCAGGGGACATGTCACTTTTAAATAGTTTGGAACATCCACTCAATCTTAAACAGGCCTTATCGACAGGCCCAATAAATTTCTTCTGTTACTAACCACATATAGTATGGGACATGTGACTTTGAAATTGTTTGGAGCATCTACTCAATCTTACACAGGCTTATCGACAGGCCCCCAAAAATTCTTCTGTTACTAAAGTCATACAGTAGGTGAGATCTCAGTTTTAAATTGTTTGGAACACATCTAGTTTGTCATACAGGCTTCATCCACACAGAATTTTTTTTTTCTGTGACCATCTTGATTCAGCACACCATATTTCACCTTCTCATTTAGTGCCACTGAAATTCATCTGTGCAGAGGTGGTGCAGAGTAAAAAAAAAAATAATTTTTAGTTGCTAATACTATGTTAATAGCACTCTATGTGAGCAACATGACTGGGAAAAAGTGAGGTCTTGGTGGAAGGGGGATTAGACTCGGTGCTTAAAGTCTAAATGAGGTAGTTGGTGATATTGATGTCGCTTTATTGGTGTCTGCCACTAATTTTTGGAAATGTGAAGACTAGTGATGATCGAACAGGCTCACCACTACTCGGTACTCGCCCAAGTATTGCTATACTCACGGTAATCAGCGAGCACCGAGCTTTTCTGGGATCATTCGGTGGGAGCTCGGGTCTCCGCCGTGCAATTTTGGTGCTTTTTAGAGCGCCAATCAACATGTAGGGATTGTCTGTCACACACTGTAATGCCACAGCCATCTTTGTTGTGGTATTACAGTGATTGGCACAGCGTCATCAGTTATATAGGGGACCTGCCGCTGCCCTGCTCGTCACAGTCACGTGCAGAATCAGATAGTGTAGGTAGAGCTGCTGCTGAGATATGGTTACATTTGGGGGCTTATAATTTAGTGCGGCTATACCATCATAGAATCCACAAATCCAGCTAAACCAACAGTCCTTATAAGGACTAATGACAATGTAAAAAATATACAATGGCACTCCTGGGACTAGAAAACTGCAGTAGCTGCAAGTGAAAATGCAGGAACTGTGCAACACCTGCTAAGGGGTTAAAACAATGTAACAGGTCTTAAAATTCACTGTGTTTACTGCAAATTATAAAATAAAATTCTATAAAACAATATGCCAGACTAAATACCAATAGAAGGAACAAGCTGGCAATCCTGGATTAAAGATCCATGTAAAAATATATGCAGTACAGACCTGCTAAAATAGTTAAATATGCAGATGATATGTGCAGATAATGCTGCCAGTACACTTTATTGTGTGTTTGCACCTGAGGATCTAAAGCAGAAGTATGAAACCCCTGCAGCATTCAGATGTGAGCCAAGCCATGAAAATTGATAATAAATAAACACTGGTCAGTCATTCCAGCACAATACCTCTGATCAGACCACCCTCTGACTGCACACACTCCTGGACTCCACTCCCTGAGTGCTTGTCAGCTAAACAGAGGCATGATCTCGTTCTTTACATTGTGGTTCCTTCACTTGTCAGATCTTCTAGCACAAGCTCCTTTCCCAAGCCTATGCAATCATAGTAAGTACTTCCTTATTTATTAACAATTTACATGGTTTGGCTCACATCTGAGCACTGCAAGGGGTTACATACTTCTGCTTTAGATCCTCAGGCGCAAACACACAATAAAGTGTACTGGCAGCATTATCTGCACATATCATCTGCATATTTAACTATTTTAGCAGGTCTGTACTGCATATATTTTTACAGGGATCTTGAATCCAGGATTGCCAGCTTGTTCCTTCTAAGGACTAATTACAGGTTAAATAGAGTGCAGTGTTAGGTAGACAGGGGAGTGTATGTGGCTATGTACATATCAGTGCAAGGCATGCAGGCAGCACTGTATGTGGGTATATAAATATCTGTTAGGCATCAGGTTCCTGCCACTGTACAGCAGGGATCCAGAACCATACATTCAGTGGTCTCCCATTCTCCATCAACCGCAGAGGAGCCTGCTCAACAGTCCCGTCATTCCCAGCACTCTGCGCAGACCATCTCTGTGGGTCTGGCTGTTACTGCCACCTCTGGGCCAGCAATAGCAATGCAGGCTGCTCAGCACCAAGCCACTCCAGAGGCTAAGTCCTTCCGTCGCTCCACTGAGCATGCTCACGAGACGATCTCCCATTGGAAATCGGGAGTCACATGCTCAGGTCCTTCTCCAGATCTGATTGGTCCATCTCAGGGATTTGGAAGCTCCCGGAAGGTTCTGGCTATAAAAGGGTCGCATGGCCGCTCGGTAGAGATGAGCGACTTTGCCTTTCTTAAGGGTCGAGTCGGGTTTCATGAAACCCGACTTTCGCAAAAGTCGGGTCGAACGAAATCGGCCGACTATAGGGAAAAGTCGGAGGCCGATTGAAACACGAAACCCAATGCAAGTCAATGGGGATGCAAAGTCGGCATGGATTGGAGGACAGCAAACACACCTACAGTGCCCATTTCAATGCCAAAAACATCAATTCTTATTACTGAAACTTGTCAACCTTAATTTACTTCATAATAATAGTTGCGCATTGAAAACTGGGAGTTATTTGGCTAAATTTGTGGGGGGGTAGGGCTGGCTCCAGGTTTTCGTGTGCCCTGGGCCAAAGAGTATCAGTGCGCCCCTTTAGCACATACCACAACTCATGATGCTCCGATACGGCACAGAAATATATGGTATAGTACAATGACAAATACTTCACTGCTTGCATGACATGACTGATCTATTGTAAATTGTACAATAGCTCAAAAAAAGGACAGTATATTACTCCATGCAGTATTATGGCCACCACATTGTGCACCATACAGAATAATGAGCCCCATATATTTCTCCATACAGAATAATTGGTCATGGTCACATATAATGTTCTATACAGTATATGATGAGCTCCACATAATGCTACAGTTTATGATGGTCCCCATGGATGATGCTCCAGTGTATGATGGGCCCTAATAATGCTCCATATATAATGGGCTCCATTTCTAATGATCCAGTGTATAATGGGCCCTGTAAATGCTGCTCCAGTGTCTGATGTCCCCCATTTGGAATGCTCCAGTATATGATAGGCCTCATGGATGATGCTCCAGTGTATGATGAGCCCAAATAATGCTCCATATATAATGGGCCCCATTTCTAATGCTCCAGTGCATAATGGGCCCCGTAAATGCTGCTCCAGTGTCTGATGTCCCCCATTTTGAATGCTCCAGTATATGATGGGTCCCATTTTTAATTAACCCAGGCATGGTATGTGAAAAGAGCTCCATGGAGTAATCTGAAGTGTGTGCTGCCGCATCCTTCACTTTTGGTGTGGGTGAAGGACACAAGGAAAGGTGTTGTTCCTGACCAGAAGCCTGCACTGACAACTCAGTGCTTGCATTTTTCAAACTTCAGAAGAGGAGGCGATAGAACTGGAGGCTGTTTCAGCAATGTAAGCCAAAAACAGATCCTGATGCTCCGGCTTTAAAAGCAGTCTACCTACTCCCAGAAAACGGAGCCTTACAGGCCTTCCAGAACTACACCATGATGCAGGCTCAACACCTGCTGCCTTAGCTGCTATTGTGTTTTAGGCACTACCAGCAGATGCACCACCACCACAATCGGTACCAGGTGGCCCCCCACGCCCACGTCCACATCCATTCCATCATACTTCTGCATGTTTTGGAAAATGGACCCAAAATACCAGCAGATATATGGTACTGTATCCGAAGCATACAGCTCTATACAGTCTAGAGATAACAGTAAATCTCCGTATATATTTTATGAGTCATACACAAACGCTCACAGGCTCAGTATGGATTACACAATAAAATAAACAGTTGAAAAGGGTACAGTATCACCAGATACAAGGTATATATAGTATAGTGTAAACATTATGAATCTCCGTATATATTTCAGGAGGCAGACACAAACACTCTCAGGCCAAGTATGGATTACACAAGAATATGAAAAGCTGTAAATGGGTAATGTAACACAAGCATACAGCTGTATACAGTGTTGGGGTAATCTTAAAGCTCCGAATATATTTCCGGAGTAACAGACAGACGTTCACAGGCTCATTATGGATTACACCAGAATCAAAATAGCAAAAAAAGTTACTGTATCAGAAGTGTACAACTGTATACAGTGTTGGCCAAATTTGAAATCTCGGTATATATTTCCGGAGTCACCCTCAGACGCTCACTCAGTCTGGGTTTGACCATAATAAAAAATGTTGTAAAAAAGGTACTGGATAACAAGATAGCAAATATATATTATAGGGTACAATTGAAATCTCCGTATACATAGTCCCGTAGTCACTCTCAGATGCTTACTCAGTATGGATTTGACCGTAATACTAAATGTCGAACAAAGGTACTGTATAACAAGATACAAGCTGTATCGAGTATAGGGTAAAAATTGGTAGCTCCGATTCACCGTAAATATAGAAAGCGTAAACCACACACGCTCACTCACTATGGATGATACTGTAATACAACATTTTGAACAAAGGTACTGTATCAGCACATACCAGGTGTATCCAGTCTAGGGGTAATTGTAAATTTCCATCTATACTTCCGGAGTCAGACACAGACACTCATAGGCTCAGTAAGTATTACACCAGAATTTAAAAAGTAGAAAAAGGGAAAGGTATTCGAAGCGTACAACAGTATATAGTGTTGTGGTACTTTTAAATCTTCGTATATATTTCAATCTCAGCAAGCCAGTCCAGACTCTCCGCTACTGGAAACTACATGGATACAAGTACAGATGGAAAGTCGAGTGTTAGCCGAAATTTGGGAATTACTCATCGAGGGAAAACCTCCCGTAGATGTTGCAGAGGCGATGCAGACCCTCAATTACTGTGTCTGTGGAGAGAGCGAAAACGGTTCTTTGTGAAGAAAGGATTGCTTTATCGCAGTAGCGTGGATCACATCACTGTTACTCGTCTCCATCAAATTGTGATCACAGGGAGAGATATAAACATGGTCCTCACTGCCTATCATGATGTGTCTGGTCATTTTGGAGTGCAAAAGACAGAAGCCACAGGCCATAGGCGATTCTATTGGATTGGCATGAGAGGAGATTTTGAAAAATGGTGGCAGGAATGTCACACATCTGTGACTATGACAACTGTGAAAGGTGATCATAAAGCTCCACTGCATCCGCTTGTAAGTTGAAGTCCATTACAAATGGTAGCCATTGATCATCTGAAGGTAGAGGCTAGCAGGACAGGCCATAGCTACATCTTAACCATCATCGATCAATACACCAAATTTCTTGTGGCCATCCCTGTGAAGGATTTAACTGGCCAGGCTACACAGTGGTGGAGCAGGGAGAGGTAAGTATTGCAATTTGCTAGTGCTGTGGCCATGACCAAGCAGGGGGGGCACACTTGTGGGCGACGGTACTGGCACAGGGCCCCTCATAGTACGTTGGTGTGTTTGACAGCGAGTGGGCCCCCCCACCATCAGAGACACTTTATTGTACTATGAGGGACCCTGTGCCAGCGCCGTCGGTCATCAGTGGGCCCATCCACCTATTCAGAGCAACGGCACTTGCCCGGGTGCGCCAGGTGTTGACCCCAGCCCTTTAGGGGGGTGGGCAGCCCAGTTAGGGAGGTTTAAAAAATGGCGTATGTTGATGTGTAGACTGGACATTCAGCTGCTGCAAATGGCGGAATTGGGCAAGTCCGAAGGAAGAGGAGGACAAAAGTGAGGCAGTTTTCTGGCTACCTATGTGTCATCAGGGGAAGGTGGGACAAAATCCTTTGAAACCCATGCATGGTTCATTTTAATGAAGGCTAGATCATCAACACTTTGGGTCGACAGACGGGTCCTTTTTCTGTCAGGATTGATCCAGCAGCACTGAAGACTCTTTCAGATAACACACTAGCAGCAGGGCAAGCGAGCTCCTGTAAGGCATAGTGTGCCAATTCAGGCCAGGTGTCCAGTTTAGAGGTCCAATAGTCATAGGGGAATGACCTGTGAGGGAGAACATCGATATGGGAGGAGAAGTAGTTTGTAACCATAATTGACAACTGCTGTCTCCTGTCACTTGTAATCGATGCAGTATTAGCAGTCGTGTGAGCAGTACTTGAGAAATCATTCCACAACATGGTCATTAAACCCCTGTCTTCAACGCCACTTTGGCTGTGTGCACCACGAACACCTCTTCCATTGTGCCCACAATGGCTCGTGGGAGAACCAGCACCACTGCTGTGTGCTGGGAAAGCCTCAAACAAACGGTTTACCAGAGTTGCTTGTTTGTTAGCCAATGTTATCTCTAGGTTCTCCTGCGGCATGATGTTGTGTAATTTGCCTTTGTAGCGGGGATCGAGGATGCTGGCCAGCCAGTAGTCAAAATCCTTCATCATTTTGGCAATACGGGGGTCTCTTTTTTGGGATCCGCAAGACATAATCGCACATGTGGGCCAATGTTCCAGGTGTCAATAATGCACTGCCACTGCTGGGTGGAGGAGCACTTTCTGGCAAATCCACATCCCTACAGTCACACACAAACACTGTACCTGACTTGGAACGCCAACATTTTCTCTTGTCCCCTGAGAAGCATCCTCCTGCCCAAAATAAACATCCCCCTCATCCTCCTCCTCTTCCTCCTCCACCTCGTCCAGGACAGTTCCCTGACCAGACAATGGCTGACTGTCAGAAAGGCTTCCCTCCTCCTCCGCTGCAGATGCCTGATCCTTAATGTGCATCAAACTTTGCATGAGCAGACGCATAAGTGGGTTGGCTTATGCTTATGATGGCGTCTTCTGCACTTACCAGCCGTGTGCATTCCTCAAAACACTGAAGGACTTTACAGAGGTCTTTCAGCTTTGACCACTGCACACCCGACAATTCCATGTCTTCCCTCAAACTGCCTGCCCGTGTATCCTCCCACAAATGCATTACAGCCTGCCTCTCAACCATGTGCAGGGTGGAGATCCACCTTGTTGCAATGTCTATTATTAGGCGGTGCTTGGGGAGGTGGAGCAATCACTGCAGCTTCTGCATACAAGTGGAGTGGACGTTTGAGCGACGGATGTGCGAGCACATTCTTCGCACCTTATGGAGCAAGGATGTTAACTTCGGATAATTATTAAGGAAGCACTGCACCACCAGGTTCAAAGTGTGAACCAGGCAAGGTATGTGTGTGAGTTTTGCACGGGCTATGGCTGTCACAAAATTACGGCCGTTATCACTGACTACCTTGCATGCCTCAAGATGTAGACTGCCCAGCCATGACTCAGTTTGTCGCTGCAAGTAGTCGGCCAGTAGCTCCGCTGTGTGTCTGTTGTCTCCCAAAGACACCATCTTTAACACAGCCTGCTGACGCTTACCACTAGCTGTTCGATAGTGGGACACCTCGTGTGCAACACTGCCAGCTGCGGATGGAGTGCTCGCGCGACTGCGCTCTGTGGACGAGCTTTCGCTGATAGAGGAGGAGGAGGATCGAAAGCCTACAACTGTCATGGTCTGTTGAGAGTTCAAGGTAGGTGGTGTAGGAGTTAATATTGAGAGCCTCTCTGTGGATCTGGGGAGGGTTCTTATAGCATCAGGGGAGAGCCATCCCCTGTCGTTTATACTCCTATCTAAGTGTGCCTGACCCTGTTCTGTCCGTGCTTCACGCCAATCATTGTCTGTCTGCCTGGTATTTGATCCTGTTCTGTTACGGTTTATGTCTCTGGTTTGCTGATTCTGTACTTTCTCTGCCCGTGCTGTGTATGACCCTTGGCTATGTCTGACCTCCCTCCTGAATACCCCTCCTGTACCGCTCTGCCCGTTCTGTGTATGATCCTTGGCTACGTCTGACCTCTCTACTGAGCATTCCTCCTGCACCTCGCCGCCCGCCCCGTGTATGACACTATTGTTTGCCTGACTTCTCTGTGACGCTTCTGTGTTACTGTTTCCAGCAGCGCTGTTAGAGCTCAGCGGTAGCGCCGCCCTCCCTCTGACACGCAGTCACATGACCGCAGGTCCTGCATGCACTGAGCGCTTCTCTACCGCTCTGCCCTCCCCGAAGGTCCTGAACCCGGCTTTCCTGCATCCACGTGGTGCCTCATCTTCTCTCTGCTAGGTAAGAAGCTGTATATTATTCCACCACCCTGTGTGCTTGTCCCCTGAGCTGTCGGGCAGTTACCCGGTCCCTGACTATAAGCCTGACAACAACCATCTGTTTCCTATACCGTGGGCTAGGCAGCACTGTTCCACTGCCGCTGTACCCAGTGGAGCCTGCATCCACCACATTAACCCAGTGCGCAGTGATGGACATGTAACGGCCCTTGCCATGCCTACTGGTCCTTGCATCTGTTGTGAGGTGCACTTTTCCACTCACTGACTGTTTTAGTGCTTGGACAATGCGGTCTTTCACATGTCGTGGAGGGCAGGGATGGCTTTTTGAGAAAAGAAGTGCTGACTGGGTAGGTCATAGCGTGGGACAGCATAGACCATGAGGTCGCGGAAAGCTTCGCTTTCAACTAAATGGTAGGGCATCATCTCTAATGAGATTAGTTTGGCAATGTAGGCGTTCAAACACAGTGTACGCGGATGAAAGGATGAGTACTTTCTTGTTCTACTCAGAGTGTCTGGTAGGGTGAGGTGGACTGGAGAGCTGCATATGGGGGAAGATCCAGTCTTATCGCAGATATTGGCTGGTGGACATAGGTGTGTTCCAAAGAGAGCTAAAAATTTGAGCCATTTTTTGTACCCCTCATTATATTTGTCTGATTGCACTAAACCTACGTGGTTAAATTACTTGGGTAATTATAAGTGTGGTGAAAAATTGTATGGTTTGTGTCGCTATATGGATATTACAGATAAATTTGTTAATTTTAGTACACAACAAACCTACAAAATTAAAACCTACATGAATTGTAACACCACACACTTAGTGTATATGGCAGAGTGCACATTGTGCAGTTTATATTACATTGGCTGTACCACACGCAGCCTGAAGAGGAGACTAAGTGAGCACATCACCGCTTCTAATCCAGAGTCTATGTCCAGTCGTAGGAATGTGTCTGGCTTGTCCAAACATTTGCTTGAAATACACAAGGGTAATTTATACAGTCTTAAAGTTAAGGGAATAGAACGGGTATTGAAACCCCCCAGAGGGGGTGACTGGGAACATTTACTACATTGTCGGGAAGCCTTCTGGATACTTGCGCTTGATGCACGATATCCGCAAGGTTTAAATTATAGAAATGATCTTATGTATTTCTATTGAGTGCTGAGATTTTTTTTTTTTTTTTTTTTGTCATTTGAAAGTTGCTATGTATTTATGCATTCATATGTGTGTATTGCACATGTTTTTGTATATTCTATGTCTTGTCCATTATTGTTTAGGTCTTTTCCTTTTTTTTTTCCTTTCTTCTTGCAAGGGAGTGACTCCACCAGTGATTTGAGGGCTTAGTTGTCTGCCTCTTTGATTATACACATGTGTGGAGTCCCTCTGCTGATTAGGAATGTTTATAATCATTTTGTGAACTGTTTTGTTTCATGTCTCTGAGGAAGAACCTGGTGTAAGGTTCGAAACGCGTCAGGCGTGGGGGTCTGTTTCCCCTTTATGGTTTTATCATGAAATTATGTGAATAAAACTTATCGTGGATTTTATCAAGTCTCCAGTGCCGGATCTTCCTTCTCTCTTCATATGGGGGAAGTAGCAGTGGACTGGGCGGAATGAGATGGGGTTGGTGATGGTATTGGTGGTGATGGTCTAGATTCAGTATTGTGTTGCAAAACCATTGTGATTCCCTGAGTGCTTTGGCCTTCCAACGACACCTCCACATTTAGTGCTGGTGGTGGGCTTAACGGTGGCGGTGGTCTTACAGTGGGGGAAGCAATGAAGCATTGCTGGCTATCTTGAGTTGGAGCAGGTGCACATGTGCTACCTTAGGTTTTGTAGTCCGCCCACGCTTGCAAGTGCATGTTGATTAAATGTCTAAGCATGCAAATGGTATTCAAATTTCTGAGTTGTTTACCTCGGCTAAAGATCCTTCTGCACTTCTTACAGGTAACCTTTGCCTCATCAGTAGGATTTTGGACAAAGAAGTGCCACACTGCACTCTTCCTACTATGGTATACATTTTCTGGCCTTGCACGCTGTGCTAAGTTGACTGTCTGGCCAAGTTGTCCTGCAACTCTTTTAGTTTTTGGTCCACTTTTTGGACAGCTACGGGCCTGGCAGATAACCGCTGCTGCGATGTCAATGCCTGCTGCGGATCCTTCTCCTTATCTGAACTATTGCCAGCGCCACCCTCCTCCCCCAATGGATGCCAATCCGGGTCAAGAACTGGGTCATCCATCACCTCCTCTACAAAGTCATTTGCACCTTCATCTTTACCTTCCTCTGTGTCAACGTGTTAGGTGGTATAGTATGTGAGAAGGGGCACATGAGTTTCATCAGGGTCAGATTCTGGCTCAATAGACTGCGAGGGGAATGTAGTGCTCTGGGTCGATGTACCAGCAGAATCATCTAGCAGTGGCTGTGCATCAGTGCACTCCATGTCATATTCATCTTGGACTGGGGAATTCAGGATTTTACTGGATAACCCAGGCATGGTATGTGAAAAGAGCTCCATAGAGTAATCTGAATTGTGGACTGCCACATCCTTAACTTTTGGTGGGGGTGAAGGACACAAGGAAAGGTGTTTTTCCTGACCAGAAGCCTGCACTGATGACTCTGTGCTTGCAGGTTTCGAACATTCAGAAGAGGAGGCAATAGAAGAGCTGGTGGCTGTTTCGGCAATGTAGGCCAAAACCTGTTCCTGATGCTCCTGACGCTTTAAAAGCGGTTTTCCTACTCCAAGAAAAGGCAACCTTACAGGCCTTCTTGGGCCAGACGATGACATAGGCTCAACACCTCCTGCCTTAGCTGCTATTGTGCTTTTGCCAGAACCAGCTGATGCACCACCACCATCAGTACCAGCTGCGCCCCCCTGTCCATGTCCGTGGACTCTTCCACCATACTTCCTCATGTTTGGGAAAATGTACCAAAAATACCAGCAGAGAGATGGTACTGTATGAGGAGCGTCCAGCTGTGTAAGGTGTATTAAAAAAATTAAATCTACGTATATATTTTGTTAGTCACAGACGCTCTCACAGTATGTATTGGACGGTAATCCAACAAGCAGATATATGGAACTGTATTAGAAGTGTACAACTGTATACATTTTTTGTGTAACTAACAATCTCCATATATGTATTTACGGAGTGTCACACACACGCTGACTCTGTATAGATGTGACTGTAATGAGATCGGCAGATATGCTATACTGTTTGAGAATCGGACAGCTCTATACGGTGTCTGTATGGAAAATTGTCAATCTCCGCCTATTTGAATAGGGACTGACACACGCTGTCTCTGTCTAGTTTTGACCGAAATCAAACAGCAGACAGACGAAACTGTTTGAAAAGCGGACAGCACTCTAAGGTGTAGGTCTGGAAAAATGGAAAAACTCCTCGGCTTTTTCTTCCAGAATCACACACAGATAGCTTCTACTTGTCCATGATACAAGGCGGTACACGGTAGTGTGTGAGGAGCGTACATCGCTATATGGTGTCTGTATGGAAATTTGTCAATCCCCGTCTATTTGTATAGGGACTGACACACGCTGTCTCTGTCTAGTTTTGACCGAAATCAAACAGCAGATATACAAAACTATTTGAAAAGCGGACAGCACTCTAAGGTGTAGGTCTGGAAAAAGTCCTCGGCTTTTTTTTCCAGAGTCACACACAGATAGCTTCTATTTGTCCATGATACAAGGCGGTACACGGTAGTGTGTGAGGAGTGTACACCGCTATACGGTGTCTGTATGGAAATTTGTCAATCTCCGTCTATTTGTATACGGACTGACACACACTGTCTCTGTCTAGTTTTGACCATCATCAAACAGCAGATAGACAAAACTGTTCGAAAAGCGGACAGCACTCTAAGGTGTAGGTCTTGAAAAACGGAAAAACTCCTCGGCTTTTTTTTCCAGAGTCACACACAGATAGCTTCTATTTGTCCGTGATACAAGGCGGTACACGTAGTGTGTGAGGAGTGTACACCGCTATACGGTGTCTGTATGGAAATTTGTCAATCTCCGTCTATTTGTATACGGACTGACACACACTGTCTCTGTCTAGTTTTGACCATCATCAAACAGCAGATAGACAAAACTGTTCGAAAAGCGGACAGCACTCTAAGGTGTAGGTCTGGAAAAACGGAAAAACTCCTCGGCTTTTTTTTCCAGAGTCACACACAGATAGCTTCTATTTGTCCGTGATACAAGGCGGTACACGTAGTGTGTGAGGAGCGTACACCGCTATACAGTGTGTGAAAAAATGAACGCTCAGTAACTCACCAGGGCAAAATAATAAAAGTTGGAGTGCTTTGAAAAAAGCAGTTTGAACAGCAGTGTGCACACAGCAATACAGCTAGCAGGTAGCCTTAAAAGGAAGCCTAATCACCACCAGCGCTGCTGCACACAACAAAAATCCTCCCCTTTCACTGCACACTAACTGTACAGTGAAAAGCGCTATCAGCAGAAGCAGTTTTTTTTTCTTCCCTGCCTAACGCTCTCCCTGTTCAGAATCAGCAGCAGCACCTCTCCCTATTCTAAGATCGGCAGAAGTAAGATGGCGGTCGGCGGTCACAGCCTTTTATACCCACTGTGACGCCACACAAAGCCAGCCAATCACTTCATTGCCCTTCTCTAAGATGGTGGTGGCCGCTGCCCTTGTCATCGCATTGCCCACAGTATGCGTCCACCTTCATTGGCTGAGAAAAGGCACTGGAAGCATTATTTGAAACGCAACTTTGGCGCTCTGATCGGCGACCTCATGATCGTCGAAACCCGACTTTAGCTAGAGTTGGCTATTTTTTAATTTGACCGACCCGTTTCCCTCAAACCTAGTCAGCAGTGCTTCTTGGCATCCGCAGTTGCGACGCCGCACGCACGGTAGAGGGACACGGACCGTGTGTCTTGGCCCCAAGTCCTGAGATCATATACGGTGTGTGCAGTCCGCTGAATCCTGTGACGTCAACAGGCTCAGCCTTTGTATTTAACGCCTTGGCGTCTCTGTGAAGGAACTCCGGGTGATGTTCAACCCACGTGCGTAATACCGCCATATAGTGCCTCTGCCATTACATAGCAGCAGTATAACATCTCCTGCACGGTGAACCCCGGGCGGCGAACACACTTATCCTTATTTAGTGCGTTCCACCGTCCCTAACAGATATCATTGCATACATCAAGAGGGTCCATTCCATTACTGTCTGCTGCTGCTGCCTATTACTTATATTGACCGTATATACCTAGCCCCCTGTATCGGTGGCTAGGAATAATTGTTTTTGCATCTTTATCCTGATTATTTTGTACCAAAGCAATTCAGAGCCCCCTTTTTTCTCCATTTGCTTGTTGACACTGTAGACTACAGCCAGATCCTTTCCATAGTACAGCATGAAAATCCAGCAATTTTAAACGGGTTTGCCCATCCAAGGCATCACATCTGAGTGCACAGAAAAAACTGCCATTTTTTGTGGTACTGTAGAATTTTTTTGGAGTGTCTTATACAATTTTTGACACCATTTGCTGCCAAAAAAATATTTAGCAACGGGGCAGATATTTTACACTGAGTTTTGTCCGCCACACAGATTGCATATCATTGCACTAAAAATTTTGCCATTTCTGGCCTCCATAGAATTTGTTTGGCTGTGTCATAGACTACTTATTGATACAATTTTGCTGGCCAAAAAAAAAAATACAGGGCAGGTATTTGAAAGTGGGCTATCTCCGTCAGACACCTGATCTATCTGTGGGCTACAAATTGTGGCATTTCAGGCCTCCATTCTACTGTATTTGCTGTGTCTTACCATAGTTATTGACGCCAGTTTGATAACAAAAAATAAATTTTTACCTACAGTCCAGATATTTTAAAGTGTGGTTTTCCCGCACACGGATCACATAAAAGTTTGCTCCCAATTAAGCCATTTGTAGTGAACATGGAAAATATTGTAGTCCATTTAAAATGGGCAAGGCGCGTGGCTAGGGACGGGGAAGTGGATGTGATGGTGATGGTGCATGCAGAGGCCAAGGCCAAAACCGTGGGCAAGCTGAAATTGTGCCACAACAAACACCGACATCTTCTCGCATGAACTTCCTGTCCGAATTCGTAGGGGACCGCAGACTAGAAATATTTAAACCAGAGAAGTGTCATAAGGATGTTGGTTGGATAGTGGATAATGCTTCCAGTCACTTTTCCACCACCACCAGCACCCTGTCTTGCACACGGTCAAGTCTGAGTAGCCATCTGGACCGCATATTCCTCACCTTGATCCTCCCTCCTCCCACCATGCCAAGTGCCCGGAGACAACTGATCCCACACTTGGAAACTCTGAATAGCTGTTTACTTTTCCATTTATAGATTCGGGCCTCTCGCCCTGTCCACTTGAAGCGGGGCAAGATGAGATCGCATGTAGCGATTCCCAAATATTTGAGCAGCCACGTTCACCCGCAGGCGATGGTGGGAACATGTCACAACAGGTGGACAATGATGAGACATAATTGCCAGAAAGTCAGGAAGAGGACCAGGGTGCAGAAGTGGAAGCCGAGGAGCTGGATGATAAAGTAACTGACCCAACCTGGCAAGAGGACATGCAGAGCGAGGACAGCAGCACGCAGGGGGAGGGAGGCATAGCACCCCAACATGCAGGAAGAAGCAGTGTGGTGTCCGTAGACAGAAGGGGGCAACCATTACTTGTAATACCAACACGACGGAAAATGGCAGTGCAACAGTTTGGTCATCCCGAGTCTGGTTCTTTTATAAAGACTCTGCCGATAACCCCAAACAGGCCATATGCACCACCTGCCATGCCCACATCAGCAGGGGTAGCAAAACTAACAGCCTGACCACCACCAGCATGACCAGGCACATGGCAGCAAAGCATCTGACTTTGTGGGTCGAATACCAGGCTCCAGGAACAGTGTCTGTGGGTGAAAAACACTGCTTCTTCCACTTTTGTGCATGAAGCCAATCCCCTGTCCACGTTGCATGCAAAGATGCCTCCTGCCCTGCAACTGTCATTGCCCACACTCAACTACCACCATCATCAAGCACATCCTTGTCCCAGCACAGCCTTCAGTTTTCCATTCCCCAGTCATTGGAACACAAGTGTAAATACGCAGCCAATTCCCCACAGGCCACAGTACTAAATGCACACATTTCTCATCTGCCTTCGCTCAAAATGTTGCCTTTTAGGCTCATGGAGAGGGAAGCTTTCCGCAACCTGATGGTGGCAGCCGTTCCAAGGTACTCAGTCCCCAGCCCCCACTATTTCTCCCAGTGTGCTGTCCCGGCATTACACAAGCGCGTGTCCCACATCATTACCTATGCCCTGAACAATGCTGTTAATGGGAAAGTTCAAGTTCACCTAACCACGAACACATGGACAAGTGCATGTGGGCAGTGATGCTACATCTCGCGGTCAGCAAACTGGGTTAACAAAGTGGAAGCCGGGACCCAGAGGGGCTTTGGGATGGAACACGTCCTTCCGACGCCGAAAATTGCGAGCCCTAGATCAATCAGGATTTGCTCTCACAGCTCCTGCACCTCCTCCTCCTCCTCTTCAGCCTCCATCTCCGAAATGACCATTTGTGAGCAGAAGAGGGCAGTTGTTGACTACCAGCATCAACAAGGCCATAGGTATTCAGTTCATACTCCACACATAAGACCTCAGGAGTGGACATGTATGTCAGACATATGCAATATCCTAGAAATCCTGCAAGATGGTGAGCGGCGATGACACCATAACTATTGTCACCATCCCGCTTCTCTGTCTTCTGAAATGCTCTTTGCTCACAATCAAAGAGGTGGCATTGCAGGCTGAGCACGATGAGAAAGATCAAGAAAGCATACAGGGTGATTACACACACCCAGCCTCATGTCATCCCAATGTGGACTGGTTTACAATAAGGAAGAGGAGGAGGAGGAAGAACAGAGCAGCCTTTCCCCTTACCCTCATATTGTCAAAATTTTGTTTGACAGTCATTACTGGTTGGTGACACTTCTAGACCCACGCTACAAGGAGAGCTTTCAATCTCTTCTTCCAGAGGTGGACAGTTGTACTAAAATGTTGCATTACCAGAAGGCCCTTGTTGCGGAATTATTAAAAAAAATCCCATCTGAAAATGCTGGCGGCAGAGGTCACAGTTCATTGGACAATCAAGGAGTTCAGGCGAGAGAGACACAACTCTAATCCAGAAGAGGCAGGGGAACACTGGCAAAGTTTTTGGAGAGTTTTCTCAGACCGTCACATCGCAGTGGCCCTGAGGCATGGTGTACTCTCACAAGGAGTGCAAAGTTTTGGAAAATGGTGAGGGAGTACCTTGCTGACTGTACCAATGTCCTCCAAGCTTCCTCTGTGCCATTTAATTATTGGATAAAAAAGGGGAGAAGCCAGCGCTGCTTATGATCAGCACTTTATGTATTGCGCTCTGACCATAGGTAGCGCTGGTTTCCCTCCTTTTATATATTTTTTAATTATTGGGTCTCAAAGCTGGATATGTGGCATGAACTGGCTCACTACGCCTTGGAGGTCCTAGCCTATCCTACCGCTAGCTTTTTGTCACAGCGCGTCTTTAGTGCCACTGGTGGTATTATAAATAATAAGTGCATCCACCTGTCAACTGAAAATGCTGGCAGGCTGACTCTTATAAAGATAAACAAGGGCTGAATTGGGACGGACTTCTGTTCACCACTGCATAGCAGCGAAACCTAACCTCAAATCCAGTGTCTTTTTTTGGAGGTATATTCCCATGCACCTTTTCACACCCACACATAGGTATACGCTTCCTGATTTTGGCTATTTGCTGTTATCCTCCTCCTTCTCCTCAATGTGTACCAAATGAGTAATATGAAGTGGGTTTTCCTGTGGTCATCCATTATGTGGATTCGAAGGCTTTTGCGGTAGGTGCAGGGCAGGCGTTGCATTCAATGCATAGGCAAACAGTATGGGAGTACCAAATGAATAATGTGAACTTGGTTTTCCTGTGCCCATCCAGCACGTGTGTTCAAAGGCTTATTGGGGTGTCACGATCAGGGGTGCATGACCTTCGGCCGGCACACGGCTATCACATACGCAGGGGGGCTTTTCTTAGTTATCCCACCGCTGCAACAATGTGATGAAAAACAGCAAGCTAGTCTTGCCCTAACAATTTACCGCAGGGGCTTATTGTAGTTATCCCACTGCTCTCCGCTATATGTCACGAACTGCAGGGATTTATGTATATCCACTTTTGGTTCTGCTTTGGAACTTGCAGCTCTCCGGCACCCCCTTTACCCTCAGGTCAGTCCGGGAACTGCACCTAGGATAATTAGTCGCCGGACGGGCCGCTTCAATGTGGACTGGCATCCTGGCACGCTGCAGTGAGGGAATTATAACTAGTCTTAGCCTAAGCCAGACAAATCAGCTTATAAAACCCCTTACGTCACTGACAGCTATCCCACCGGCCCAGAGCACACTTTGCTGCCACCAGCTCCGATTTCTGTTTTAATATTACTCAATTAATAATAATTAATAAAGGGGTGCGAAGCAAACCTAAATTAGTAGCGTAATCAATTCAGGCACGTATGAATTCATCACAGAGAAAGGCGACAGAACTAATAAATTTTATATTTACTCCAAAAAAAGGTAGGCAGTGTTTACAGAAGGTATAAAAAGGATTCTACAAAATGAGACAATTATGTACAATGCAATCACAAAGAAAAAAAGAGGATTAACAGAAGAAAAGAGTCACTCACATGTTACTTAGATCATCTTAGGCAGAGCCATGTTGGGGGAGGAGCCAGATGTTACAATGCTTTGGGGTCTTGAGGCAGCAGTTCCCCAGACAAGAATGAGGGCTGTACTTAATTGCATTGCTTTATACATCTGGGCTTGTGACATCACTAAAGGGGCTGAGTTATGGCCGCCCTCCCCTTATCTCAGAGTACAGATCTGGCTCTGAACACTTATATTAGTCATAACTGGGCTTGAAAACCTAGCAGACTAATGGCAGAACCATCATTCATCTTATATTGATATTAGCTTTGTAATGACTCCAAACATGGGCTGTCTGTTCCCCTCGGTTCAGGAGAAATCCATTTCTCTGGTTCTGTCGATGCTAAAATTTATCAAAAGGTGCTGTAGCGAAGCTCCATCAGAGCACGTTCTAAATATGTATCTGTCATTTTATTATCACAACATCACATCGCTACATGTCCAAATGATTAGATTCTCATTATTGTCTATGGGAAGTCCTCACATGGTGGAAAGACAGACATTCCTTTGGGAGGGGTGGGGGGAGAGCAGAAAAGAGTGAGGAGAGCTGTAGTCTCATGTTACAGGCTGCGAGTGAGCAGAAATTTGCAGGCAAAGGAAAGGAAGGGAGGTCAGACCCTCACAGTTGGCATAGCAGAGTTCAGTATGTGAATAGAAGATTCTGAAATGTGATAATAGGAGAAACCATACATGATACTTTACATTATCGATACACCTCCCCTTTTAGAGTGCGCTAAGTAGGCAGGACCCGTTGGTACTCATCCATGCGCACCTCAGCGGGTTTACCCCGGTGGGACAACCCATCGGCAATTCCATGCTCGTGGCCCTTTTTGTGTTGTAAGGTAAAGTTGCACTGCTGGAGAGCTAGGCTCCAGCGTAGCAGCCTTCCATTGGTTCCGGACACTGTATGCAGCCAGTTCAGAGGGTTGTGGTCGGTTACCACTGTGAAGGTGTGCCTGTACAGGTAGGGCTGCAAACGCTGCAGTGCCCAGACCATGGCCAGGCACTCCTTCTCGATGGTGGAGTATGCCACTTTCCCCGGCATAAATTTCCAGCTCAGATACAACACGGAGTGCTCTTGGTTCCCTGAGGTGACCTGGCTGAGCACAGCACCAAGGCCAAACTCACTGCCATTAGTCTGTACCAGGAATGGGCAACTGCTGTTGACTACTTTCAACACTGGAGATTTGCACAGGGCTGTTTTCAAATCTCAGAAGGCCACCTCACAGCCGTCTGTCCAGTTGACTGTTTGGGGTAGATTCTGCTTGGTGAGGTCCGTCAAGTGCTTTGCGAGGGTGCTATAGTCCTGTACGAACCACCTATAGTACTCTGGAGTGCCCAAGAAGAACATCACCTTTTTCTTGGTCCTGGTGGTGGGCCAGGACATGATTGCGTCCACTTCCTCTGGCTCTGGACTCATGGAACATATACCGCAGATTCTAGGGTACTCCAAAGCAGGAAAGAATTGTTAAAAAAAAAAAGTGTCAGAAATTTTTTTTATATGTATTTTTTCCTCCTTTTCTCTGGGACCGTAGGAGGATTTTTTCTCTAATGGAGATTAACCCCTTTCTGACATCAGAAGTACTATCCCATCCATGGGACCCAGGCCCCTCTGCCCATGCACGGGATAGTACATCTAGAGCGATCAGCTGCGCTCACTGGGGGAGCGCAGCTGATCGCGGCCGGGTTTTAGCTGATTATCACAGCTGACACCCGTCACTATGTGTCAGGGGTGGTCACGGACCGCCCCCTAAACGTTAACCCCTTGCACACCATGATCAAACACGATCGCGGTGTACTGGGGGTTAAAGGGAAGCATCGGCAGGGAGGGGGCTCCCTCCATGCTTCCCTGCGCCCCCCACAGCAGCGCAATGTGCTGCCTGCTGCGGGGGGCTCCTTCCCTGCAGGTCCCCGGATCCAAGATGGCGACGGGGACCTTCGGGGGCCTGCAGGGAGATGGCTTCCTCAGTGCCTGCAAAAAAATTGCTAAATAAATAAAAAAAAAAAATATTCCCCAATAAATTCATTTTTTGGAAATATAAAGTACACATAGTCAGTATCGCCACGTCCATAACGACACGCCCTATAAAACTGTCCCATTAGTTAACCCCTTTAGCGAACCCCTGAAAAAATAAAAATAAAAAACAAAGCAAAAAATAATGATTTATTATCATTCCGCCGAACAAAAAGTGCAATAACGCACGATCAAAAAGACGCATATAAATATCCATGGTACCGCTGAAAACGTCATCTTGTCCTACAAAAAACGAGCCACGATACAGCATTATCAGCAAAAAAATAAAAAAGTTATAGCTCGCAGAATAAAGCGATGCAAAAATAATTATTTTTTATATAAAATTGTTTTCATTGCATAAAAGCGCCAAACCATAAAAAAAGACATAAATGAGGTATCGCTGTAACTGTATTGACCCAAAGAATAAAACCGCCTTATCAATTTTACTGCACACGGAACGGTGTAAACGCACCCCCCAAAAGAAATTCTTGAAATGCTGGTTTTGTTAATTCTGCATCCCAAAAATCGGAATAAAAAGCGATCAAAAAATGTCATGCACCCCAAAATAGTACCAATAAAAACATCAACTCGTCCTGCAAAAAATAAGACCTCAAATGACTCTGTGGGTCAAAATACAGAAAAATTATAGGTCCCAAAATGTGGTGATGGAAAAACTATTTTTAAAATAAAAAGCGTCTTTCAGCGTGCGACAGCTGCCAAAAATAAAAACCCGCCATAAATAGTAAATCAAACCCCCAGTTTTCACCCCCTTAGTTTGGGAAAAATAATAAAATAAAAAAAATGTATTTATTTCCATTTTCCCATTAGGGCTAGGGTTAGGGTTAGGGCTAGGGATAGGGCTATGGTTAGGGCTAGGGTTAGGGCTAGGGCTAAGGTTAGGGCTGAGATTAGGGGTGCATTGGGGTTAGGGTTGGAGTTAGAATTGGGAGGTTTCCACTGTTTGGGCACATCAGGTTCTCTCCAAATGCAACATGGCGTCTGATCTCAATTCCAGGCAATTCTGCGTTGAAAAAGTCAAATGGTGCTCCTTCCCTTCCAACCTCTGCCATGCGCCCAAACAGTGGTTTACCCCCACATATGGGGTATTAGCCTACTCAGGACAAATTGCAAAACAACTTTTGGGGTCCAATTTCTCCTGGTATCCTTACGAAAATAAAAAATTGGGAGCAAAAATATCATTTTTGTGGAAGAAAATATGATTTTTTTATTTTCACGCCCGGACATTATAAACTTCTGTGAAGAACTTGGGGGTTCAAAGTGCTCACCACACATCTAGATAAGTTCCATGGGGGGTCTAGTTTCAAAAATGGGGTCACTTGTGGGGAGTTTTAACAGTTTAGGCACATCAGAGGCTCTCCAAACGCGACATGACACCCACATCCATCAAAGTCTGCATTCCAAAACGTCACTACTTCCCTTCCGAGCCCTGACGTGTGCCCATACAGTAGTTTTCTCCCACATATGAGGTATCAGGGTACTCAAGACAAATTGGACAACAACTTTTGGGGTCCAATTTCTCCTGTTACCCTTGGGAAAATAAAAAAAATTGGACCTGAAGTAATTTTTTTTGTGAAGAAAAGTTACATGTTCATTCCTGTGAAGCACCTGAAGGGTTAATAAACTTCTTGAATGTGGTTTTGAGCACCTTGAGGGGTGCAGTTTTTAGAATGGTGTCACTTTGGGGCATTTTCTATCATATAGACCCCTCAAAGTGACTTCAAATGTGATGTGGTCCGTAAAAATAAAATCGTGTTGCCAAAATGAGAAATCGCTGATCAACTTTTAACCCTTATAACTTCCTAATAAAAAAAAACTTTGATTCCAAAATTGTTCTGATGTAAAGTAAACATGTGGGAAATGTTACTTATTAAGTTTTTTGTGTGCCATATCTCTGTGATTTAAGGGCATAACAATTCAAATTTGGAAAATTGCTAAATTTTCAAAATTTTTGCCAAATTTCCGTTTTTTCACAAATAAACACAAGTTATTTGAAT